>NC_064920.1:241228089-241828089 GCF_023897955.1 Schistocerca gregaria
TGAGAAAAATTTATTAATTATTGGCCATCAAACATGATATTTGCGGCCTAAAATTACACACATAAATGAATGAAAAATGGCAGTTTCCCTTCAAAATTGATCATTAAGCTAGAATGTATTTGATGGAAGAGAGCTTTGGAACTGTCTTCTACAAAATATGTGCATAGAACACATGACGACATCCCCTGCCCCATCCCCTGCCCATTCCTGGAGCGTAGTTTAAGAAAGCCTATTATTCTCTTGGCATATGTTTTATATTGCCTGAAGAAATAGATGTCAAAGGGTTGTGTGTATTTTGTAGTTTCAGGTGGAATGATTTTTAAAACTTTCATTTTTCTCCAGAGGCTTCCAGCAGTATTTGTGCGTTCTTATGTCCAGACCAGGACTAATGAAGTTCTAGTGACTTTATCGGGAACTGTGGAGTCAGAACTGATGGAAAAAAGTCTTACAATTCTCTTGTCATCCTCCTGCTCACACTTGCATCAGTGATGGCAGTTGGAAGGCACCGTTATTCTATTTTCCATGACACATGGGATCAGACTTTCCATTTGGTTCTTGGATGCATATATCGACTTCGTCTGCCTATCATCTGTCCATTGATACAGCAACATTGATTGTTTAGCTGTGTGTTGCACTGTTAACAGATTGCAGCATTGACCCAGTGCTTCTCTCTATTGTTTCATGCATAACATTCTTTTGGAAGACAGTTCATAGTTGAACTGGCTCTGATCATTGTTCCATACAGAATCCATTTGGATGTTTTCTTTTGTGATGCGCACATTAATTTCAGCAACAAATGTTTGAGCTCTTTGAATTATCTCTTCTATAGTCACCCTTATCTTTTCCTACTTGGAGCATTGTTATACAGCGTGATGTTATCCTAAACTCCTTTTTCAAATTGGTAATAAATCTCAGTGATACTCTAAAATTGTTAAACCCAATATTTTGGGCCAAAATCCAACACCCAATGTTGTAAATGCCAATATTGAACCAAAGAACTGTGCTTCATCAAATTTGCCATTGCACACTGTTTTATGATATTGAACTGCAGCATACAATTTCCTTTGAAAACTGTACTGCCTTCTCTTTTCTTTGCCACATAGTCCAGTATGCTTTCAATGTTGCTTTTAATCTTCAGTTTGGGGTATTTTTTTCTGGAGCTTATCATATATGTTGAAAACTCTGAAGTGACAATCATCATAGATGTTCTCTAGTGTGCTGTCCTCAGACACCATGATGACACTTTCAACTTTAAACTTTGTATCAGGAGGAGGTTGGAATTCACTTTCACTGCTTGTCATTATCAGTACTAGCATCATTTGTGTTTGTGTTACAACAGTATGCGTTTCTAACTGGTGATAACATTTTTGCACTATAATAGATACCAGAAAATGTGTGAATGATTCATCTTTTACACCAGTATCATTTCCATGAAGAATAGTTCATCATAACTTCATCCCAACCGGTTGCAATTCATTAGCAGGATTGGTTACAAATCGCTGACCCATCTGATGCTTCACTGTACAAATAGCTTCACAAAATGCAACTTCACACACACAGTCTACTAGTCTCAACTGGTTTAGTGGCAGGAAAAGGCCGAATTAATCATGGCATACTCAGCAGCCTGCAATGGGTAAATGCAAAAGTTTGCCGATAAATGAACATCATTGGTGCAGTAAGGGATCTTTAAATGATCCCTCATGGGATTGAGGTGTAAATGTGTTTGTTGACACCAAATACTTTCCTTGTCATTGAATCAGTCCGGTAGGTTTGAGTTGTGACATCCTATGAACTGCAGTCAAATATACACACATAGGCAGGTTTACTTTGTATCCCACTTTCAATCCCCTTCTCTCACCCCATTTCACTGTATAATACACTACTGGCCATTGAAATTGCTACACCAAGAAGAAATGCAGATGATAAACAGGTATTCATTGGACAAATATATTATACTAGGACTGACATGTGATTACATTTTCATGCAATTTGGGTGCATAGATCCTGAGAAATCAGTACCCAGAACAACCACCTCTGGCCATAATAACGGACTTCGTATGCCTGGGCATTGAATCAAACAGAGCTTGGATGGCGTGTACAGACACAGCTGCCCATGCAGCTTCAACGCAATACCACAATTCATCAAGGGTAGTGACTGGCGTATTGTGATGAGCTACTTGCTCGGCCATCATTGAATAGACATTTTCAATTGGTGAGAGATCTGGAGAATGTGCTGGCCAGTGCACCAGTCGAACATTTTCTGTATCCAGACAGGCCCGTACAGGACCTGCAACATGCGGTCATGCATTATCCTGCCAAAATGTTGGGTTTTGCAGGGATTGAATGAAGGGTAGAGCCACGGGTTGTAACACATCTGAAATGTGACGTCCACGGTTCAAAGTGCCGTCAATGCAAACAAGAGGTGATTGAGACATGTAACCAATGGCACCCAATACCATCACGCCAGGTGATATGCCAGTATGGCGATGGCGAATACACGCTTCCAATGTGCATTCACCGCAATGTCGCCAAATACGGATGCGACCAATATGATGCTGTAAACAGAACCTGGATTCATCTGAAAAAATGACGTTTTACCATTCATGCACCCAGGTTCGTTGTTGTGTACACTATCGCAGGCACTCCTGCCTGTGATGCAGTGTCAAGGGTAACCGCAGCCAAGGTCTCCGAGCTGATAGTCCATGCTGCTGCAAACGTCTTCGAACTGTTCGTGCAGATGGTGGTTGTCTTGCAAACGTCCCCGTCTGTTGACTCAGGGATTGAGACGTGGCTGCACGACCCGTTACAGCCATACGGATAAGATGCCTGTCATCTCGACTGCTAGCGATAAGAGGCCATTGGGATCCAGCACAGTGTTAAATATTACCCTCCTGAACCCACCGATTCCATATTCTGCTAACAGTCATTGGATCTCAACCAAAGCAAGCAGCAATGTCACAATACGATAAACCGCAATCGCGATAGGCTGCAATCCGACCTTTATCAAAGTTGGAAATGTGATGGTACACATTTCTCCTCCTTACACGAGGCATCACAACAATGTTTCACCAGGCAACACCAGTCAACTGCTGTTTGTTTATGAGAAATCTGTGTGAATGCTCTGTAAAGCTAATCATTCGCATATCACAGCATCTTCTTCCTCTCTGTTAAATTTCAGGTCTGTAGCAAGTCATCTTCGTGGTGTAGCGATTTTAATGGCTAGTTGTGTAATTTTCATCTTTTCAGTGCTAGTGGTGAACCCTTTTGCCTTAATGACACATACATCCCATCTGTTGAATTATTATTTGTTAGAGAAAGTATATTTTATGGACTATAAGACATCCTTTTTTTCTGCAAAAAATTGCCTCCAAAATTAAGGTGAATCTTATACTTGAAATTAATATAAAAATGGCCAGCATTTGACTTAAAATTCCTGGCAGTCTTAGAAATGGTTGTATATTCGATGATGTGAGAACTCTTAACTCTATCTGACACAAATGAATTCAACTGGCAGCAGCAGTGCTTCGATGGGACGGACATGATTTGCAAGGATTCACAAGCTTGCTAACACTGTCTCCCTCCCAAACCACCATCACAAACCCAGAACACTGTCCAGCCTTCAGGGATCTTAAAGGTCAGGCGAGTTGTCTAAACAAAGAACTTTTTTAATCTGGTTTTGCAGTTGATAATAAAAATGGTAAAAATGTTTTTTTAATTTGCTTAAACATTAAGGTGTATCTTATAGTCTGTAAAATATGATAATATTGACCATGACAAGAGATAATTTTTTAAAATATATGTAAAATGAGTTTAAAAGGGTACTGCAATTTCGGGAGTTATAATTTGCTCTCTTTATTTTACTGACATTCTAGATGGCTAGACTGATTTTTCCCCTTTGACATTTTTTATGGCACAGCTGACATTTGCTCATTTGCCTAAAGATCTCTCAGGTTAATTTTTTCAATTTCAGCTGGAGATTACAACAGACCAATGATTTTACATAATTTTGTTGCAGCTAGTGAAGGAACATCTGACAGCAAGCAATCTTCCATCTTGCCAGTGTGTTATATGCTTGTATGGATTTCGTGAGGGTGACCACTTTACAAAGACACAGTGCTTCCACTACTTTCATTCACATTGCCTGGCATGTCTTGTGACAACTACAGAGAAAAATTTTCATGAAGAACAAGAGAAATTACCAGCCTGGCAGAAGCAACAAAGCGGTACCTTTCAGGTGAGAGAATAGATATAGCACGAGGGCATGCTGAAAAGTGATGTCTCCAGTTTTTTCTGTGAAAGCTCTTAAAGCTTTTTAAATAAAACAAAATATATTAACAGTCTACATTTTTATTTTATTTCTGAACACATTTCTCTCAACAGGAGACCACTTTGTTCATACTGTTACTGTAGAAAGTTTGACTTCGTTGATGGAGCCACTTCACCACCTGTGTTAGCACCGCTTCATCACTATCGAAGTGAAGTTTTCAAACGTGCTCTTTAATGTTTGGAAACCCATGAAAATCAGATGAGCCCTAGTCGGAATTGTGTGAATGAGGATCAGTAATCCCAAGGCATTTGATTGCTGCATATGTCACAGTGTTTGTGTGTTGTGTTGGCCTGCTGAAGGAGAGGGTGCTCCATGTGTGGACATTTTCTGCTCTTAGAAACTATATTACAGTATGTTGTTCCTCACACACCAACATAGTAAGTTAAACACTCCCATGTTACAAGCTACAATTCGGAGCCCTTTAGCGGCAGAGGGTTACAGCTTGCGTCACTGCAGCTGGAAAGTAGACAGAGTAATACGCTTGATTCTGTAGTACCTCGAATGATGCTGAGAACAGAATAAAAATTCAGAGGCATTATTTTTCAGCACGCCTTTGTACAATCAGAGTAAGAGTATATGACATCAAAAATCCTTATTGTAATACAAACAATGGCAGGAGTAAATATTTGGGACAATGAAACCTCAGAAAAAATATTGTTTCCTCTTATAAACAAAACCTTTATTGTTTCAAACACATTAAATGTTTCACAGTTTTGTTTGGATAACCCTTTCCTATGGACAGTGCAAGAGACTGTTGACTACGTAATAAATTGTACACTTGATTCAAACTGAGCTCGGCTGGCAGTCAAATCCAGAACCTTTGCCTTTGCCTCTGTATGGTAGAGTGGCATCTGAAATTAAGTGAAATGGACAGGATGCGATATTGTGAGAATAATTTGACAGAGCACTGAGAAACCTAAGTTGAAACAGCTCGCCTGGGATGAATATTTCATGTAACCAACCAAGATGAAACTATTCCAGTTGATATTCAGGATTTATGAGCCAGGCAAAATACCCCCTGACTTCAAGAAGAAGAAGAAGACTGTAAAAATCCCATTTCCCAGAAGGCGGGTGTTGACCAGAGTATTGCTAAACCCTCAATTTAATACAGAATAGTTCAAAATGTTAATACCATTTACTTACAATATAATGGAATCAAGCAGCGGAGAATCTAGAATCACACGCGCACACACACACACACACACACACACACACACACACACAACCACAGTCTCTGGCAGCTGGAGACACACTATGAGCAGCAGCAGCAGCAGCAGTGCGTGATGGGAGAGGCAATTGGGTGGTGGTAAGGAAGAGGCTATGATGAGAAGTGGAAGGGATAGCAGGATAGAGGTGGGGGATGGTGATGTGCTACTGGGGAGCATGCAGGAACAAAGTGGGGAGAAGGTGGTGGGCTGGGTGTAGAGAGGAGGTTAGACAAAAGGGGGAGGGGAGGGCGGTGAAGGAGAGGAGTGGAATGACGTTGGTGGAATAAAGGGCTGTGAGTGCTGGAACAGAACAGGGAAGGGGCTAGGGTGGGGACACTGGCTAACGGAGGTTGAGGCCAGGAGGGTTACAGGAACATAGGATATATTGCAGGAAGAGTTGCCAACTGCGCAGTTCAGAAAAGCTGGTGTTGGTGGGAAGGATCCATGTGGCACAGGCTGTGAAGCAGTCATTGAAATGAAAAATGTCATGCTGGACAGCATGCTCAGCAACAGACTGGTCCAGATGTTTCTTGGTCACAGTTTGTCAGTGGCCATTCAAGCGGACAGACAACTTGTTAGTTCTCATGCCCACATAGAATGTAGCACAGTGTTTGCAGCTTAGCTTGTAGATCACATGACTGGTTTCACAGGCAGCACTGCCTATGACGGGATAGGTTCTGTTTGTGACCAGATTCGAGTAGGTGGTGGTGGGGGGATGTATGGGATAGGTCTTGCATCCAGGTCTGTTACAAAGATATGAGCCATGAGGTGAGGGGTGGAGAGCAGGGGGGTTGTATATGGATGGATGAGTACATTGTATAGGTTTGGGGGATGATGTAACACTACTGTGGGAGGGGTGGGAAGGATAATGGGCAGGACATTTCTCATTTCAGGGCATGACAAGAGGTAATCGAAACCCTGACGGAGAATGTAATTCAGTTGCTCCAGTCCTGGGTGGTACTGAGTTACAAGGAGTATGCTCCTCTGTGGCCGGACAGTGAGGCTTTGAGAGGTGGCAGATGACTGGAAAGATAAGGCAAGGGAGATTTTTTTTGGTACATGGTTGGGAGGATCATTATGGTGTGTAAAGGCCTCAGTGAGATCCTCCGTATATTTCGAGAGGGACCACTCGTCACTGCAGATGCGACAACCACAGGTGGCTAGGCTGTATGGAATGGGTGGCAGCTGTCGAATTGGAGATACTGCTGGTGGTTAGTATGATATGGACAGAGGCACTGATGTAGCCATCTTTGAGATGGAGGTAGACATCTAGGGAGGTGGCTTGTAGTGTTGAGAAGGACCAGGTGAAGCAAATGGAGATCTTTTGAGATTCTGGAGGAATGTGGGTAGGGTGTCCTCAGCCTCGATCCATATTGCAAAGATCTTATCAATGAATCTGAACCAGGTGAGGGGTTTAGGATTCTGAATGTTTAGGGAGGAGTCCTCTAGATGGCCCTTGAATAGGTTGGCATAGGACTGTCTTGTGTGGATGCCCAGAGCTGTGCTCTGGATTTGTTTGTAGGTAATGCCTTCAAAGGAGAAGTAATCATTCCTGGAAAGTGAGAACTATGTGTGGAAGCAGCACTTTAGCAAGCAAGATTTAAAGTTACGTACAGGCCCAGCACCCACTTTTAATTTGCATGAAGTTCTGAAACATTTCACAATCTGCTGCAGATTAAAAGATTCAGTCTGAATACTTGTTTTGGTTTTATGTATGACTTATGAACTGAATGGGATCTTGTGTTGAAATCAGGAAGTGTACATAACATGGTATCTTTGACTGCAAGGAAGAGTGTTGTTTGATTTCCAGTGATATTTGCAGCTGTTGGATTTCATATTGAATATGCAGCAGAATTTTTGTAACTTCTAAATCCCATTTATTTTTATTCACTAGGGTTCATTTAGATTGATGGAATCTCTTGTAGAAGAATGTGGAAAGATATTATGAATATGAAAAATTACTGTTCAGGGTGCAAAATCTAAGGAGCTGTACTTGTGTGTAGAGAGAGTTGCCTACAGAACTTCTGTGCAATTTTTTCTTGAAATATTACCTGATTAGGTTTTGTGCAATACTGAAATGGCAGAAGCAGCAAGAAACTTTGGAAAAGAGCTGTGAAATTTGCTTAGAGCCTGTTTAAACAACACAACTTGATTATACCTTTGTGTAATCTCCAGCAGGTGGTATTAAGGAAATGTGTTTTAAACAATGTGTATGGTCATTTTAAAAAATAGGGAATGTTTTCAGAATGAGTACACAGTACTTCTCTTCTGCAAAAGTGTCACAGAGGAAGAATAGATATGAGATTATTCTAACTGACCAAACAAATAATTATGCAGAGGTAATAGTTTTTGCTGTGTACCATCTGTGAATGAATTAGCTATGTGTTAGTGTGAGGTAGTCTGTTACAGCATAATGTTTTTTGGAGTGTGAGGTATGGTAACACACCATCAGTGTATTGTTGATCCTGATTAATTTTATTAGCTGTTTTTGACTAATGTTGGGATTCTGATCCTTGCTTGAGCTATCTCAGAAACAAATCTCCTTACACATGCAACTAACTCATTTTTCATTTTTGGCTTGTTTATTTGTGCAAACCACTGCATCTTGCCATCAAAATTTCTTCTTCACAAAATATCACTCAATAAAGGAACTGTCAAGGAGTTCAGCCGTATCCATTATGGATCAAATTCACTTAATTTTTTGCGTTTCACAACTCTCTTCCTGAGACAGCTTATACTTACACTTGAAGATTCCTAGATGATACCTTTGAATAAGCAGTACTTACTTTTCTGTCATCCTCTCAGCTTTACTTCCAGCATTGGTAGAGCAGATGCCCGTGAAAAGCAAAGGTCCTGAGTTAACGTCTTGGTCTGGCACACAGTTTTAATCTGCCAGGAAGTTTCATATCAGTGCACACTCTGTTGCAGAGTGAAAATCGTTCTGGAAATGTGATCTTCCTTCCTTTTTTTTTCTCCTCCTTCATTGATATCAGGATGTAATATCTGGATCTGGATTCTGCTGAATGGCTAATGGCTGCCCCCCCCCCCCTCCCCCCCTCAATAAAGGAAGAAGGTGTTTTGCTATTACCAATTAAATCAATTAAATGCCTCATTACTTATCATCTAACACACACTGCCACTGATAAACTAACCACAGTTGAAAATACCAGCAACTTTTTCACAGTGGTTGATCTCTGGAGTGCCAAAAATATCATTAGACAATATCTTGTAAGTGTGCAGTTTTTTAATTCCCCCACTTTTAGCAGAAGGTTTATTTTTGACTGTTTATAAAAATCATTGCTTTGTTGGAAACATTTGTTCACTACTGCTTTTGTCTGCTATGTGTTGTCAGATTCAGAGCATGTATCGGCTTGTAAATCCACTTTTATGCACAGCTGTCCAGTGAATATTATGCACAGCTGTCCAGTGAATATTATGCACAGCTGTCCAGTGAATAATTGTGTAAATAGAAATACACTGATGAGCCAAAGAAACAGGTACATCTGTTTACATAGCTCTGCATTTGAATACGCATTCCTATACCAGTTCCTTTTGTGCTTCAGCGAATAAAAGTTTTTTTTGCGCAAAATTGTAACTCTTTGAAAGTTATTCACCAATTTCTTTGAAATTTTGACACAACATTGCATTTGAATAATACATTGTTCTTTACCTATATGCTCATTTTTATATACCTAGTGGAATAAAACACACACACACACACACACACACACACACACACACACACACACTCGTGCGCGCACACCACATGGCAGTCCAGTAGATATATAAAAACATACGCATATTCGAATGCAGTGTTGTCAAAATTTCAAAGAAAATGGTGAGGAATTACAATTTTGTACACACACAAATTTATAGCCATAGAAATGAAATGTAAATGTTCTTACATTCAAAATCTTAAATCTCCAGAAGTTATTTTGAATTGCTTTGAAGTAATAACACAATATTGCATCCAAATAGGCATTTTTTTATAAAACTATTTTGTGAACATATATGTAATATACAAAAAATATAAAGGCGAAACATTATTACCAAAAACCTCGAAAGTTTTTGACTGATTTACTTCAAAGTTTTACATAATACTGTGATAAATATTTGAAGTCTCTCTCTCTCTCTCTCTCTCTCTCTCTCTCTCTCTCTCTCTCTCTCTCTCTCTCTGTGTGTGTGTGTGTGTGTGTGTGTGTGTGTGTGGCAGACAAGTTAGTTATATTTATGGCTTATCAGCTTATAGAGATAGAAAGTGGAAAGGAGGATATTTAGAACATATGTTCATTTCCAGTATATGTTAGAAACGTGTGCTTTGTTTTCTTTTTTTCCATTTAACCAGTCTGAGCCAAGGCAATTTGTGGATGGTAACACCTAGTTATATTTAAAAAACAATTACAATTGATGTTACTGCAGATGTATTGGTTCATACCATACACAGTGCCTTACCTATGCACATTCACACAATTGTAACTGTTATTTTTGATAATCAGGCTTCCGTAACACCATCCTTATTGAAACTGTGTGTATATAGAATGGTATCACAAACTTAATGGCCATTCAGTATAAAAATGATGGAAAATGCAGAAAAAAAATCGCAATTTGAATAATTCTGCTGATCATTTAAGCACAGAAGTGGTGCAGAGGGTTACTTTGGGTGAGTAGTCACAACAGCATCACAGTGTAAGGATCTAGATTTGACTCTCGCACTGGCTTACTGTTTAAAATTATAAGGAAATTTCATTACAGTGTGCACTGATCAGTAGAGTGAAAATTCGCTCTGGCTATATGAAAGTTTTGTTTGACATGATTGAGGTGAGAAAATCTGTAGAAGTAGAGAAGAGAGGAAAGGACAATACTACAGGTAATATTAATCCCACATTAAAACATAGCAATGTCTTTGACCAAATGCAGTAGGCTTGCAAATGTGGAAGATAATACTTCCTCGCTGTATTGAGAGATTTAAGAAAAGGTCTCTAAATGAAAGCAGTAGATTTTCAGTAATGGTCAGAAGTGAATGGGAATGAGTTGAGATGAGAGCATTGTCAAAATCTTTTCTTTTCTTTTCACTTTTAACTCTGTATTTGTTGATGTTTTATGTACTTTTGAAAGAATATGGATGTGATCAGCTTCACTTTACGTGTATCATAATTCAGTTTCATTGTTTGAGCAATAGCACTTGTACCTGCCTTTGTTGATTGTAATAACTTGTCTGTCTTCAGTGGGAACTTCTCATAGTTCACTATATTACTTTTAACCCCTTTGCAACACTAGCCAATCTTTGGGTGCAGGAGATGTAGGAGGCCATATTTCTGAACGACTTGCTTTTATTATAATTTTAATTACTGTAGGCTTAATGCTCGCCTTATGATAAAAATCTTAAAATCAGCGTAAACCTGTTCACTTACATAGTTGGTTAAATGTATTTTGTTACTGAACTGATTTTGTTTGTATTAAAATTAAATGTTGAATTACTGTCCTCTTTGCAAAATGCGAAATATTAAAATGTAAAAAAGCTGTTGATGTACAAATTTTTAAATGACATTAGCTTGATTTTTCCAATGGTTGTATTTTGTGATTAGTCTGACTAGGGACATGCAGAGTCTGCAGATTCCACTTTCAATTCTCACTTCATTTCAGTATTTATAATTTTTATATGAAGTTTCAGAATATTCTGAGGCCATCTTTGTATGAATTTGAAACATTCACTGTTAAATTTAAATTAGGATTGCTCTATGTTCAGGAGGCAGTGCTTTGTGTAGTGGTGTAATATTCCTGCTTTTAGTGTTAGGGACCTCTTTGATTTAGTTCTGGGTTTTAGTGATGATCATATATTGGGTAGAGAGGCCAGATGATTCAGAACATAATCACTACTGCAGCAATATTTACTTTTTATTTCACCCAGCAAGATTAGGGCCTTTGGGCCCTTTCTTACTTCTAACCAGAAATCCATAGTGATTCAGCATTATAGGTTGTTTCCTATAAGAGCAATATACAGGGTGAAGCAAAATTCGTGCACTCGGGTTTCGCAGTGTGACTTCTCACATGCCAGTGACAGAAAAATATCTCTCACAAAATTTCGTCCGGTGAGTACATCCAACAGAAACATGACGTTACAAGAGTGGCAATCTGCCAACACTGTAACAAGATGTATGCTAATTACCTCTGTCAGGACGCAATTGTTGTGCTGTACAGTTGATGCAGTGGGTAGAGTTTTGGATTAGCACGCAGGAGGTCGATGGTTGGATCCTGGGTTGGGGCATATGTTTTTTATTTGGTAAATGTAGTCCAGGTGGTGCGGTACCTAGCATCTTAATCGTCAACAATGATTGCAGTGGGTCCTCTAGAAAAAAATTTGCACTTACATACTGCAATTGTAGAAATGGAAGATGTGTCAACTTTGAAAGAAGCCCTTTCCACGTCCTGAGTGTGAATTTATTTGCATCACTCCATCTACTAGATGTTTCCTTTGTACCCTCCTCCAATGGTCCCGTAGATTAGTACTAACTATTATTCTTGCCTTGTTGCAATTCGTTAGGGCCTTAACGTTGCTAGTAGGACCAGCAATGTGCTTAGTACATATCTCAATGTGGATGCATCATGCAGAACAATATTTTCAGAAGGGTAATAGGCGTTAGGTGGAACAGCGCACAGGTCTGATGCCGTGCTTATACCGCATGCGCTGTCCACCAGACAGGTACTAGTTGCGAGCAGAGTAATGCACCTATGGTAGACTCCAATGTACATGCACACATGTATCAAATTTTCTCATAGTAAACGTTAGAGGTTTGTGTCAGATGTATAACATACACAAAAGGATGAATATGTGGATATGGTGCTGGTCCGTGGTGCATCTGATAACTGGGCTAGCGTTGCCATTCGTAAATGTGCTGCTAGATATCCTCGTTGACACCACCCAGATAAAAATGCGATTCATCGTCTGGAGCTTCTTCATGACTCTGTTCAATAAAATTGCTGGTCATATTTGTGAGTTCAGGCTGTATTTGTAAGGTTGTGGGGCTGGAAATGGTGAGCTTTTGAGTTTAGTGTGCACCACTGGATGTGGTGTAGTTGGTAGATATGTGTGGCGTTGTCTCGTACAATGGCACTCCAAACTTCTGTGTTAACTGGTGTGATGTGTAGCCCATGGGTGTTAACTGTTGATGTTAACCACTGGTCCTGGTATGGATATGACTTTTGGTCCATACAAATGTGCCCTTATTGCTGTTGCTGGTGGGTGTCTGCAGTCCCTGGAGCAGTGGGGCCAGGAAATGAAGTGTTTGTAGCTACCTTCCATGAAGGAACTCTGTCGGGCTACAGTCTTATCTGGGTGTGGTGCTGTACATGTTCAGGAACAGTGTAAATGTTACTGTAGTGATCCTGCTGCTTTCAGCTTTGGCTTTTTAAATATATGTATCATACGCTCTGCTTCAACAGTGTAAGATGGATGAAATGGTGGACTAAGACTGTGTTTTATGCCATTTGATGTGCAGAGTTGTTTAAAAGCTGTTGTCATTAATTGGGGACCATTGATTGATACTATAGTTTGGTGTAGCCATTTGATGACTTGAATCTGGACTAGCACATTTATTGTGGCATCTGTTATGGTGAACACCATGCATACCATATATGGGTATTTAGGGTAAGGAACTGTGCCTGTTAGTCACATACAGCCTAGAAATGGCCTCACAAAGTCCAAATGAATGTGGTCCCGAGGTTTATTGAGGGGGGTGGGATTGGTGTGGTGTGGTGCTGCCTGATGCAAGGCACAAGCTGTTCAGTTGTGCGTCACAGCTCCCATGTCACTGTTTAAGACTGGTCAGTAAGTGCATCATCTCAGTTGGACTTTCAGTTGTGACATTCCCCATTGCCCTCAATGAAGTATTTGTAAAATGTATGGCAGGAATGATGACACTGTGTGTTTCTGCCTCAGTACATGTTAAGAAGACATTGTTTGTGACTGACATATGGTGGTAGATATGGGATAGTATCTGGAGGACCTCATCTGATTCGTGCAACTGTTATGAGAAATCCTTCCTTCCAGTATTTGTCTCCTTCCTGCATCTATGTGGAAACATAAGATTTCCTGCTGGTCAAAGTCCAGGTTTGGTTCCATTGAAAGACTAGATCGAGCATCTGCATTTGCGTGATGTGCTGTTGGCTCCTGCTTAATTGCATAGTTTCAGGAGCTTAAGAAAAGTACTCAACTTTGGAAACATTGTGCTATTTGTTCCAGAAGACTGGAGTGAGCCAAATACCACTGCCAGTGTATGTGGAGTGTGATTAAATTGTGCTGCTTCTACGGTCGCAGGTTCGAATCCTGCCTTGGGCATGGATGTGTGTGATTTCCTTAGGTTAGTTAGGTTCAAGTAGGTCTAAGTCTCGGGACTGATGACCTCAGATGTTAAGTCCTATAGTGCTTAGAGCCATTTGAACCATTTTTTTTATTAAATTGAAATTAATTCTGAATAGGTAAACACAGAATTTCTTAGTAGAAAATACAATTGCCAACACCTTCTTTTCTATATGTGAATAGTTCTTTAGTGTAGGTGCCAACATCTTTGGCACATAGCTAATAGATTATTCTCTATCATTGTCATTCCTATATACCAGTACAGCACCAACGCCAAATGGCGAGACATTCATGGCCACAACAAGTGGACATGATTGTAAAAATGATGTAAGACAAGGACACTGAGTGCAGCATATACTTTATCTTTGTGAAAGTGCACTCACAGACAACTATCCATCTACAAGGGACACATTCCTTCTGCAACTAGTTCAATGATTGAATAATATGGGCTGCTTGTGGAAGGGACTGCAAATTGATAGCTGTTACATAGTGATCAGTGGACTTGATCCCCTCTTTGTTTAGGAGGTGAGGCATCCCACTTGCTCTTGGAAAAAAATAACAAAATAACTTTTGTCTAAGCAGCACTTTAGCCCTATGTAACGTGATGGGTTTCCCAAGCACCTCCGATTCATAGAGCTTGAACTGATGAAATCATCTAGACAGTTAGTGCAAGTGGATACAAACATGGATAACTCTTCCAGCTACCTCTGGAACCATGCAGGAGCAGGAGAGATCCCAAAAAGCAAGCCCTTGTATTTGTATAAGCCAAAGGAAGTGTTGATAACTGTGTTGTTTTGCAGTGCCTCGTCCAATGGTATTCACAAAATGCCTCGGCAAGGTCGGTCCAAGAATAATAATCTCCTCCAACAAGCTTTGAGAGTTGGTTTCCCAGACATGGTGTATGATAGGATTTTACTTGTGCCTGGGCATTAATTGTTAATTTAAAATCTCCGCAAAGTGGGAACCGAGCTATACTTGTGCCTGAACATTAAGTATTGATTTAAAATCTCCACATAGGTGGACAACACCATTAAGTTTAGTGACTACTACCATGAGCATAGCCCAAGCACTTGTTTTATATGGTTCAATCAGTAGAAATAGTAAAGTTCCTGCTTAATAGCTGTCCATAATGAAACTGGAATGGGCAATGCTTGGCAGAAACAGGACAGTTTCTCTGGTCACAAGAAGATACAAGCCTGGAAATCTGTGGTGCACCCCAGGCCAGGTTTGAATAAGGATTAAATGAGGCACAGAGGTAGTCAATATTCTGGAAGGTAACTCTATCAAAGAAGGCCTGAATGTTGTCATTGGTAGAGAATCAAAATAACGAGAAGGAATCCAGACTGAAAATGTTTCTGGCTGAGTGACTGTTGACAGCAAATTGCGATGTCAGCCGTGTGGCCTTATTATAGGCCTAGACTATTGTGAATTTATCCTGGAGGGCTTTGAACTGTGATCATATAGTATCAACTAGAAAAGAATGGGACTAATTCTGGGGAGATTTATCAAGTAAACTTTGTCTCCTGTGTCCACCTGGAGAAAGATGTCATTGTTCGCATTTGTGTTATTTATGAACAGCTTGTTAGCAAAGGTTTGAATGGGGAACAATTGCCCAAAGTTCCATGCACCGTTCCTTGATGCATGCAGAGAACTAGATCGATTGTCCTGATGGTTTACAGCAGACTGTTGGGAGGTGTTCATCTTTTCCACAACAGGCACAGTGCTCCCAGTGATCTGGACACTCAGCACATGCATGCGCTTGGAAGCAGTCAGGGCATGATGGGAGTCCCCACTGCACATGCCAGTGGGATGAGACTTGCTATTCAGAGATCATTGATACATCTAACATTGATGTTGAATCCCATAGCCCTTGTGTTGGAAGTGATTTATGGGTATTTCCTGGCCCTGGAGCACTGTGTGGCATGTGGACTGTTGCTACTTACGGTCAGGTCATGACGTGCTAGTTTGCTGGCTATGCGATTTTGAAAGAGTGGACCTTCCAATCCAAAGTTGCCTAGTTTGGAGTGTGGCATGTGTAGTTGTGGATCTAGAGCCAAGTGGACAATTAAAGGGTCGGCATATGAAGTTTTGAATAGGGGTTGTGGCAGTGTGATGTAATAAATAGTGTGTGAGGTGAAATATATATTGTAGTAGAATATGATCGAAAATGAACAGTAAAATTTTATCTTTAGAAAAATTCTATCTGTGACTTACAGAAGTAATTGTTTCAAAACAAACACTTTTCTTTAGATAAAGTACATTAATGTAGACAATTTTGTTCTAGTTGTGGTCCTGGTGGCTCAGACTTGCTTATATACTGTAGAAAATTAAAATACTCGAACTGTGTGACTATGTCATGAAGGATAACACCCTTATTAGCCAGTGACACACCAATAGCTATTCGGGACTATGTTTCATAATTTGTGAAATTATTATAAGTAAATGGAAAGTGGCTTACATTAAAAACATTTAAATCATTGGACCAGTATGTGAACAGTGTACTTTTTAACAGGTGTTGTGCCCAGTGTGCCGAGAACCAATCACGTATGACATGGACCTGCTTTCTTCTGCCCCACCTCCTATGGATGTAGAAAATGCGAGGCAATTTGAATTGAGTGATGATCTTCGCAGCCTACAGCAGCAGATGGCATCACTATTTAGTTATCAGAAACAGCGAGGTGGAATTATTGATCCAGAAGCTGAAGAATCAAAACTTGTTCTGGTGACAGAAACACCGGAGGTAAATCTAGACAAGAAGCTGTTCATAACTGTGTTTTTGTGTGTGTGTGTGTGTGTGTGTGTGTGTGTGTGTGTGTGTGTGTGTGTGTGTGTGTGTGTGTGTGTGTGTGTGTGTGTGTTTGTTGGTGTGTTCGTGTGTGTGTTTTGCACAGTAGTGAAGATGAAAAAGTGCTCATAGCTTTCAAGGTGCACATTTTAGAGAACATGTTTGACATTTTACTTCAAATAAGCATTCCTTGAGGTAATATCCTTGAATACTGACCACCCCTGGGACACCATGGATTTTTAAGTTATCCTCTCGCTGCCACCGCCCTCTGCCCCCCCCCCCCGCCCCCCCCCCCCCCCCCCACCCTTGATCACCTCTGTTCTTTCATCCTTCTCCTCCTCATTCATCCTTCAATTTCAAAGTTATTGAATGAATAACAGTTCCACAGACATGGACTCTACATTGTTTTGATCTGTTATTTAGGCACAGATTTTTAAATTTAAGGTATGACTTCATTTTTTGCGTAATATGCAATTGTATACATTATGTTCGTCACACTACATATGGCCTGCTGAAGCAAAATTCCACTTGCACATACTACTGACTTGCCATTAGAAAACATTTTAGTACAGGAGTCCTTTTGTAGCACTTTTTGCAAGGTGTAAATCTTAAAGGTCAAAACAGTGATCTCTTTGAACTCTTGTTTTATTTATATTGATTAGAAAATTTAATAATTAAAAGTATAAATTGAAAGACACCTTGAAAAACTTTTTGTATAACTTTCTTGCACCATAACTCAGTAAAAATATTTCCATGTTTTTGCTTTCCAAAAAATTAAAGCAATTGCTGCTTGTATAGGAAGTGCAGACATAAATAACTGGCCAGAAGATCATCATCATAGGAGACATTAAAAACTACTCGTGGAAAGGGAAAGAAAGGCGTATGAGGAAGTATTGAGAGTCAAAGGGTAGGGAAGAAAAAACAAGGAAGGACGATTAAGATTTTTATAAAAGGAATGGACTAGCAGCAGAACACCTGGTTTAAGAAGAAGGAATGTCATAAGGCAACATGGTACAGCCATGATTTGTTGATTAAATCTGTGGCTGACTGCATAATAAGTGATAAAGGCATCAAGTACAGTCACAGATGTCATTTTCCAGAGCCCTAGGTAGTTATCACCATCATTTAGTAATGAGAGATGGATTAATGAGGAAAAGGGGATCAAGCTGCGAAAGTAAGATAAGAAAGTGTAGTTGAAAGAAGAGAAATGCAAAGATGATTTTCAGAAAATAATAATGAGCAAAATACCAAGAAATGAAATGCTGTTATAAGAAGAGGACTGAGGAGGGTTCAAAACAATGGTCAAATTGGCAGAAAAAGTGTGCAGATGAACCAGTGGTTGGAAAGATGGAAAGAAACATTGAGGTGTAAAGATTGAGTTGCAAAGAAAAACAATGTATTTTATATATGGTTTCAAGAGAAACAGAGGAAGCAAGAAAGAATACACTGAGAAGAAAATGGTTAATAGATCGGTAGTGGGAGAGAAAAAGAATTAATGAAAGAGTGGGCAAAAATGGTGGAAGAGAACAGCGAGGGAAGTGGGGTACCCAGTGGAACGGTTAAGGCTAAGAAGAAGGGATGTTGGCTAATGTCAGGATTATCAATAAAGAAGGAATAAAAGTTGACAAAGTACAGAAAATAAGAGAAGTGGAAAGAATATTTTGAAGAGTTGCTAAACCACAAGGCAAATATAATGGAATAGGCAAATGAGGAGCATGGGGACATAAAGGGTGTCAAGATAGACCTAACTTGGACAGAATTAGAGGAAGTGATAAAAACCATGAAATGAGAGAGCAGCTGTCAATGTTGGAGTATATAGAATGAAGGGAGGACATCTGAAGACTGGAAAAAGGGAACCATTGTTTCATTTTTAAGAAGGGTTGCAAGAAAATCTCAGAATTATAGAGAAGTTAATTTTGATGTGCCATGCAGCCAAGGTATTTAATAAGATGCTGTAAAAGAAAGTACAGAAGATAATAGGAGGAGGACTGTATGGATTTAGACCATTAAGGTTGACAAGTGATCCAATTTTTGGTGTAAAGCAGCTCCAGGAGAGAAACTATGGTAATGATTTAGTAATGGTATTCCATGACATTGAGATGGTGTATGATAGTGTGAAAAGAAGCAAGCTCTCCACAACATGGTAGTCCATCCTTAGGCCAATCCCAATCCCTTGCTACAGTAATCATATTACTGTGGAAGTCCCAGATGCAGGGCCTGCCGAATCTACTCACCCAGCAATTCTTATTCCAGTCCTGCCTTTGTGTTCCAGCTCAGCTTTTTATACTGGCACTATTAACAACCAGTTACCCATCAGGATGAATGGCCAAACTGTGACCAAGAGCAAAGTGGAGCACCCTGTTGCACAACATGCAGCTGAACATAGCATGCTTGATTTCTGCGGCTGCTTCACAACCTGGGCCATCTGGATTCTCCCCTCCACGGCTACCTTTTCTGGACTGCTCAGATGGGAGTTACTCTTAAAACGCTTCCTCTGTTCCTGAAATCACTCCAGCCTTAACCTACAATAACCTGTCGTTCCCACACCCTTTTCTCCTTTTCTGCTCCTCTCCTTTTGGTTCCTTTCTTCCCATTCCTCCCTCCCCCATAGCTTTCTGAAGCTGCACAGGGTAGCCTTTTCTGCTGCCTCTAGCTCCTGCATGCTGTGCCAGGCAGTACTGTTTCCCTTCCCTGTTGTGTACATTGCTATCCCTCCCCCTTCCCACTTCACTGCTACTCATTTCAATAAGTCTGGCCTGAACAGCCAGAGATAGTGGTCATATGTATGCAAGGTGTGCTTGGTTGTATGAATGTGTGTGTGTTTCATTTTCTGATGAAGGCTTTGGCCATAAGCTTGATATGGAACAGTCTTTCCATTGTGCCTGTATGCAACTCAATGTGTCATATATACGGTGAGTAGCAATCTATCCTTTACCTAATTCTTGAAAAACAGACTTTAGTTTTTCAAGTATAAGTGACAATCAAAAGCTTCCCAGTTGAGGGCATCGCTGCTGCTTATATGCAACATAGAAGTGTACACATTCCACTTTTAACCTGCCCATGCTTGCCTGTTACCCAGGCAGGCAAGCTGCCGCACGTAAGCTGCAGAACAGGCAGGCTGCCATACTCCCATCCAAGTCAGGCTATGCCCAACCCAAGCAGGCTAAGGGAATCTTGCTTGCCTACTCATCTTGTAGTGCTATGAGTAGCATTCAGAAGTTGATGAAAAGTTCATTTTCGTTGTGTTTTGGGATTATTTATTTATTTCAAAGTGAACGGTTTTCACTGCAGCTTCACCCTGTTTTGACCTGTGCAGGCTGTTCTCAATTCGAACCATGGTCGGGTCACCTCTAATATAAATGTTCTCTGTAGTAAGCAGAACCACCGTGGAAAGTGGAAACCTAGTGGAAACCTTTGGCACCTAACAACTGGAAGATGTTTATCATACTGCAATGGCAACTAAAGTAAGCTTTTGGGAGTCTTTTTTTTCTGTAACCTTAGTGCATTTCAGCCAAATATGGCCCCAGTTATACTAATTTTAATTTCTTTTTCCTGGATGTGTTTTTGAGTTCACTGAATTATGTGGCCAAAATAGTGGATTCTAAATTCCCCAAATCTCTTGTAGCAAATACAAAGTTCATTTTTCATATTATGTTAACGTAAAAAGTACATGTCTGAAAGAAGAAGAAAGTATGTTATATACCACTAGAATGTGGTTTGCAATGTCCTCAGAGAGCTATATTTTTGTCCTATTTCAGTCAATGTTTGCCCTAAATGTAGAAATCCTGTGTACTGCTAAATGGCCTGAAGTCCTTAGCACACATTTCTACACACCTGTCAGACGTTAAGTCTTTGTCATCATTCAAAATGCTTATGGAGGGATGTAACTGATTGTCAAATTTATGAACATATTGTAATATACTATAGGTTCCTGAATAACTGTTTGTAGCTTTTTACACAATTTGCATTGCGAGACACCTACCAATTTATGTGAAGCTGCTTCTTAAACACATGAAACTTTCTTCCCTGCTGGACTTAGGCTCTGTTTAGTGACTGGTATATGTTTCCCAATCCTTAATTTCTCCTCAAATCTCCTTCAGTCTGGTTTGTTCATTTTGGTGCTTTCATCATCATGATTAATGAGCCGCAGTGAAACTACCTGCACAAGCATATACCTGTCTGGTCTGTAGTCACATTGAATTGATAGCATAATCAGTTTTCAGGTGCAGCAGGCAGAGCAGGTCCAATGAAACTTGCCAGGCTTGTGGCAACCCAAGTTGGCCTGCTTTAGTACTCATGAACTCTTGTGTCTCACTGTGGCAGGTTGAGCTGTTTTACAGTCTGGAAGGAGAATTTGTACGCCTCTGATGAAACATGGCATGTCTCTGAGGCAAGGGACTAGTGTGGCATTTGTATTTTCCCCACATTGGATAAATGCAGAAACTTGAACTATGGTGATGTTATTACCAAATTTTTACAAACAAGAACAACATGCTGTTATTCTTTTCTTGCTGACAATTGACAAATACTGGTAGGCATCTGTCAGAGACTGAAGAGTGTGTGTTGGGCAACACCTCTGTTGAAAACAACTAGTGTGAAATGTTGTGCACCAAGGAGTGCTGCTGCTTCATGATGATGTACATCCTATATCACAAATGTCGTAACACAGAAGTTACATCGGCTGAAGAGGGAGACACTTGAGCACCTGCCCTATAGTTCTGATCTCTCCTCTTGTGCTTATCACACCTTTGGTCCCTTAAGAAAGGCCATGAAGGGTTGACAATTCATGTCGGCTGAGCGTGCGCAGCAGGTGGCTATGGGCAGTAAGTGGTTACAGGTTTCTTCAGGCAGAAGAACACAGTGGTTTACCAAACAGGTATCTTCAACCTGGTGCATTGGTGGGGTGATTACCACAGTGCTCATGGCGATTTTGTGTGATTGAAATACCAATTCTGGACTGTACTACCTTTGAAAGCAAAATTTTTAACAACCTCTTATACATTGATGTGGTACTTCTTTTAGTTGAACATAGAAGAAAGTGCATTCTGAGCACTTGGCTTCCTAATTCTGAATAGGCTGAAATCGGAGGACCATCGTATGACAGAGCAGTCCCTGCTCCATCACAGGTGCTAACAACAACTCCTCTGCAGAAAAGTGCTGTATGTGTAATAAAGTGTAGATTTAATATGTGATGGAGGCAGAACTAGCTTGCTTGGTAGTATATGTACTTCGTAGAACTTGTTTGCTCTTTTCATTGCACCCTCTTCTATTGGCACCCAGGAAAACATTTATAGAATGTACATGTCTTCGTAGACTGAACTAAAATGGTGGAAGTTTTTGCTCAATGCTTGTCTGTGTGTGTACTTACAGAGTGAGGACACTGCTGGATCCAGTATACCACAACAACCACTCCCACGGTTAGCTCCTGTTGTGCCACCGGGGAGTAGGGATTGGAGGAGGGGCCAGGGTATGCGGAGCAGGGCTGCCTTTAGGGGACGCAGAGGCTCTTCACGTGGTAAACCACCTCAACAGGCTGCTACATCTAGATGACGTTGGCTGATTAAAGGCAGCAGCATAAATAAAATAAATGGAAAGAGAAAAAGAGCACATGGACAGCTTTAAATGATCACTTTTTCACACAGGAGTTCAGGAGATAGAAGTTCCTTGTTGTTCTGTATGTGTTTCTCCTGTATTACAATGCTGAGATTATTTATATGAGCTTATTTTACACTGATTTGTACATAGATGTATTTATGTTTCTTGTTTGTATAGAAAATTTTCAATGTAGAACCCAAACTTCAAATTTTTGTTCTTTGAACATGAGGCAGCTAAATTATTATTATAATTATAAATAATACTCTTTGTATGATATTAAACATATGTGTTTACTTTGTGAAATAAATTGTGAATTGCTAATGTGTTATAACAAAGTTGGTCAGTGTGCATTTAGTAAGTCTGCATGCTTTTGTGACCATTGTCATAGAAAGTAAAATCTTCTAGGTTGTTAGACCATGTCACAATGTGGCGTAACAACCTAGAAGATTTTACTTTCAGTGTGCATCTGTCCTTTCTTTTTCTGGGTCTCATGACCACTTTCTCAAAGAGATACAAGGCATAATCATGGAGTTGACTGCATGTTATATGGTCTGCTCTTCAGGTTTCCTTAGTTTGTTATTTAGAAGCATGTGATTATTTCTGTGAATTATGTGTGGACCTAAGTGAGGTCTCTAGAGATTACTATAGGCGGAGCACATAGAATTACCAAGAAATCATGCATTTGGTATGTTGAGGATTACATTTCATTTTTCATTTTATTCTCCAGCAATTCCAAATTATGAAACTTTCAAAATTTTGCACCTTTATTTTGTTGAAGTTGGTCTACTGTAAATTAAAATTTAAAAGGAGTCTTTGATATTTGTTTGTACAAAGAATTTTGAATTATAAAACATTTACAGTGTCATCTTCCCCCTTTATTAACAATGCATATTCAAGAATAAATTTTGGAAATGACCAATTCAGAAATGGTAAGACTTTTACAATCCTTCAAATGAAGCTTTTAGTTTATTATTGTTGGTCTGTAGGGATGACATTTATCAATAGTATGTACATCCCCCTGCAGTGTCAGGAGCTAAAATAGACCTGTGGTAATTTCTTGCCTATCTTAAAAGGCAACTAAAATGATCTTGCACATAGTCCAGTTTTTGCTTT
This sequence comes from Schistocerca gregaria, assembly GCF_023897955.1. Classification (NCBI taxonomy): domain Eukaryota; kingdom Metazoa; phylum Arthropoda; class Insecta; order Orthoptera; family Acrididae; genus Schistocerca; species Schistocerca gregaria. Next base: position 241,251,474 of record NC_064920.1, read on the forward strand.
GATGACATGGCTATTATTAAGACACTGGCCAGTTTTAGCTCATTTCACAACCTCTACCTCAACTTCTTAGCTTACTTATGGTGCTCTTTTATGGTTTGACCTCCCCTTTTCCAAAAGTTAACAAAGTTGTGGGCTGTTTTGGGAAGGACACTTTATACGGTGCATAATTTATCCATCAATTCACTGTGATTTTCTGCACCTACAACTAGAGTGGATTTATGTTCACAACTGAAATTTGCCATTGTAGCCAATCCATTGTGGGTGTGGTAGTTGTGTACCCTCACGGTTGTAGCCCCCTGACAACATACGGATCACACTACTGTTGCTTGAGCTTGAACTTCCCATGTGTGACAAGAATCTGGACAATGGCTATTATGCTAGGTAGCCTGTATCCTGGCAGGTTGGGACTCACGGGGAGAGCTTCCAGTCAGAGTGAATGACACCAGGGTAGACGATCTGCAGTGAAATGGGTCAAACTCCCCTGTAACGGTGGGCGTGCCAACATTACTGTCTCATCAAATAGAAAACAAGATTTTAATGCAGAGGCTTAGAACCCCATGGTGTTTCCATCTTTGGCCTTGGCATGGGATGAGAATGGGGCAAGGAAAAATGGAGGTGGCCAGTCCAGTCAGTTCTTAGTATTCTCTATGACTGTCTGAGAATCTTTTACAACAATGAAGCTACTGATTTTTATTGAGAGTATTGAGGATAAGTTTGGAGAAGTTGCTGCAATAGACAATATGTGAAATGGGTAACTGTTGTTGAGAACTTTGAATGCTAATCAATCACAGGCTCTCCAGGGCTGTGACCAGCTTGTGGATACAAGTTACCATCTCTCCTAATAACAGGCTCAGCATGATTCAAGGTGTCACCTTCCATCAGGACCTAACACTACAAACAGGTGAAAAACTGTGTGCTAACCTAGAATAGTGTTGAGTACATTTTGTTCATCACCTTCAGAGAGGACCTGAGCATAATAGGATGGACAATGGAGCTTTCATTCTCACATTTTATGATAAAGTTAAACCTGAGAAAGTGAAGGTCAAGGTGTATTGGTGTGATGCCAAATCGTATTTTACACCTCCTGTAAGATGTTTTAAGTGCCAGAGATTTTGACCATCCCTCACTCTATTAATTAGGCAACTTGGTGCAGGTGTGGAAGGGCGGTGCATGAGGGCAGCCCTTCCAAACAATCCCTTACATCTGTAAACTGCCCAAAACACTGATCCACTGTTCACCAACATGTTCAGTTTTAAAGAAAGAGAAGAAAATCGAGGTATATAAAACATTTGCCCACCAGTCTCATAAGATACTAAGAAAAAGTTTGAATGACTCCATCAAACTTTGCGAAGTTTGTTTCAGAATCCACTTTTAGTGTGAAGATGAGGTCTCAAACAGCAACTCCTTGCCCCAGCCACATGTCAGTGTGGAAATCAGCTGACTCAACTCCCAAATCCACAGTGCCACTGGTAAGCACACCATCAGTGCAGCTGAAGATACCTCATTCTTCTCCAGCATCACTGTGGAAGAGGACATCTGTCAAGATGCCTCCCTCCAGGATGAAACAGACCATCAGTTTACCACCAACCTGTGGCTGAAAGAGCCACAGCCAGTGGATTGTAGGTGGGAATGGTCCTGTTTTATCCCAGAAGTCAAGTCAGATAAATCCTTGCAGAAACAAAAACTTCACAGGGATAGAAGGAAAAATGGAAAGTTAAATCGAATTGTGATGATCTGCTCTCTCCCTCTCCCTCTTCCTCTCACTTCAGAAATTGAACTGGCAGGTTTCCACTTCCAAAGCAGCTTCTGAAGTCAGTCAAGAGAATGTTATCAAAGGGGTGGTACAAGATACCATTAACATGATTATACATGCTGCAGAAGCAATGATACACTATTCTTCCAACCCTTTATGCTGTGATACCTGTACCAAGAGGTCTGAAGAAGTAGCTGCAATTAGCAGAGACTGTTGAAGGGGATTTCAGTGACACAAATGCCACCTCTATGGAGCATTTAGCAGTATTCATGATACTTTGAGCAAAGGCACTGTTTTTAATAATAAGGGGAAAGCAGGAGTTTTGGGAACAGTGTGTATCGTCTATGATAGTCTGCACCCCCATCACCTCAAATATCTGCACCCCCATCACCTCAAATATGGACAAACTCCACCACATGTGTGATATCCACTGTAGTTCCCTGCATATGTGCATTGGTCCCACAGTCTCTGCTGAATGTTTCATGGCACACTTTGTCGAAGTGTCCACATGTGGTAATCTTGTTTCCTGATGTGTAAACACCTGGCAAAGGTAAACTACTTTTTCTTCTGTGCATAAGCCCTAAATCATTCACTGTCCAATTTAGTGGATGGAGTTCCACAGCTCTTTAGCTATGTATTGAGACACTGTCCCTGGTCCCAATAAAATCCACAATCCAATGTTTAAACATCTTAGCAATGACTGCATAAAACATTTTCGGGTTTTTCAATATCCTGAAACCAGTAAAAGACACTCAAGTTTTGATTAATTATTGACCAATCTCTCAAAGGAATGGGCTACGTAAATTACTCGAAAGAATGGTCAGTCAACACCTTTGTTGGTCAGAGGACATACTGACAAGGATAGTTTAGTAGGGGTTTTTGTATAGGAGATATTTGTATAGACGGTGGATTGGTGACCTGACATGCATGCGGCAAATCATCGAGTAAAACTGAAGTGATATCAGGTGTCCCCCAGGGAAGCGTCCTGGGACCTCTGCTGTTCCTGATCTATATAAATGAGCTGGGTGACAATCTGAACAGTTCTCTTAGATTGTTCGCAGATGATGCTGTAATTTACCGTCTAGTAAGGTCATCCGAAGACCAGTATCAGTTGCAAAGCGATTTAGAAAAGATTGCTGTATGGTGTGTCAGGTGGCAGTTGACGCCAACTAACGAAAAGTGTGAGATGATACATATGAGTTCCAAAAGAAATCCGTTGGAATTCGATTACTCGATAAATAGTACAATTCTCAAGGCTGTCAATTCAACTAAGTACCTGGGTGTTAAAATTACGAACAACTTCAGTTGGAAGAACCACATAGATAATATTGTGGGGAAGGCGAGCCAAAGGTTGCGTTTCATTGGCAGGACACTTAGAAGATGCAACAAGTCCACTAAAGAGACAGCTTACACTACACTTGTTCGTCCTCTGTTAGAATATTGCTGCGCGGTGTGGGATCCTTACCATGTGGGATTGACGGAGGACATCGAAAGGGTGCAAAAAAGGGCAGCTTGTTTTGTATTATCACGTAATAGGGGAGAGAGTGTGGCAGATATGATACACGAGTTGGGATGGAAGTCATTACAGCAAAGACGTTTTTCGTCGTGGCGAGACCTTTTTACGAAATTTCAGTCACCAACTTTCTCTTCCGAATGCGAAAATATTTTGTTGAGCCCAACCTACATAGGTAGGAATGATCATCAAAATAAAATAAGAGAAATCAGAGCTCGAAGAGAAAGGTTTAGGTGTTCGTTTTTCCCACGTGCTGTTCGGGAGTGGAATAGTAGAGAGATAGTATGATTGTGGTTCGATGAACCCTCTGCCAAGCACTTAAATGTGAATTGCAGAGTAGTCATGTAGATGTAGATGTAGATGTTACTACGCTGAGGATAGCAAAACAGTGGTTGAAATCTGTATCTGCAATAAACATTTATTAATTACTGATTACTGCACATTTTCTCAACTTTAAAGAAACAGTCACTGAACAGCCCCACTTCATATATAATCAAATCTGATAAGTTACTTGAAGTCCCTGAAACTTTCAAATTTTTAGGCCTTTTAGTTGACAACAAGTTAATATGATTACCACATGTATGCTAGCTCATAGCAAATAGCACAAGAAAACTTAAAATACCCTCATATTCCTCATGTCTGTGTACATAGAGTTCCCTCCTGGTGTCCCCTGTGGCACGCATTCAATCCTATGATTTTGATGGACCTCGTCCGTGGCTCTAAGAAACGAGCTGTCCCCACTATTCTCAGTTGTGTATTCCATTTCATTCTCCATGGCTATCCCAATTTGATAAGCATCTACCCAGATGGATCGATAGTCAGTGATAGGGTTGGTTATGATTTTGCACTCCCAAGAGGACACAATGAGTGTTCTCTGCCGAGTATATAAAGTACAGAGTACACCATATATACATTAAAACTCTTGCAACAAAGGACTTATTGGTTTGTAGTGACTCCATGAGCTGCTTACAAGGCTTATCTCAGTGCTAATTTAGAAAATTTTCAGTCACTAACATCCAAGACCTATTAGTTGACCCCCATAGCCATGGCCACCACAACATTCAGTCAGACACTGAGCCATGAGCGTAATCTGGGAAATACTGAGAATAGCTAAAGAAGGAACCACAGAAGGCAAACTTGAACTTGGAGTACAAGGTGCAGAGCAATGTTTGCAGTTAAGGCATCAAATTTTGAAAGCCTTGGATACTAAATTTCAGGCTACCTCAACCCTCAACAACCAAAGCACATTCAAGAGGACCACAAAAGTGTGATTTACTTCTCTCCAAGCCTCTTGGAAAGGTGCCATCATACTGTGCCAACTATGTATTGGCCACAAGAGACTTAGCCAGGAACTCCTTTCATGTCAAGAGGACTGCCCCCAATGCAGCAGGGGTAGTCATCTCATAATAGCCTCTACTCGTACTGTGTGCCCTGCTCGCTGATCTGAGACGAGCCATTGATCTGTCTACTTCTGTACCCACGTATTCGTAGATGATAAGATAGAAGATAACAACGTCATGTTTCTAGGGGAAGTAAATTTTATAACAAAATTTAATGCACCAATGGATACCAGGAGAATACCTATTGTTGTGGCTTGTGCCCAGAGTGGTCTTGTGATGCTTTTTCCCTTTTGCACTGCCATGAATTTGCAAACATTTATGTACATATTTTATTTAACTATTGTTGCTAGTTAGCTCTCTCATCTACTCATCCTTCATTTTCTCACCACATTTTAGTTGTACTGACAATGATGGTCGTTCTTGGTGATCCTTTAGCGACCAACTAGCATTTTGGTTTTTATTTCACCTTTAACCATGTGACTAAAGATACTGTTGTGCATACTTTCAATGAAGTTGACAAGCTCACAGAGGCTGGAGCTGACAATTATCCACATTTTCCATCCTTTTATATGAATTTCCAGTGAAAGAGGGCCGAAGATGGTCAGTCCCTTTCAACCCACAGTCATCAAAAATTCTTGATCAGTTTTTACCCAAATTATTTTGAACAACTACTTTTAAGTGCTGGGTGTTGGTAGAAGAGTGGGAGGGGGGGAAGGGGAAGATCATCAAAAAGCGGTGAAACAGGTGAGTAAGCAGAGTCTGCATGGCTCAGTGTGGACGTGACACATATGTAGTGGGCAGCTTGTTACCTGGACTTAAAACTTGCTGAACATTTGTGGGACACTCTGTGTTTAAGGGTTTCATCCTTAATATCACTAGAACCAGTGACTGCTAATGACCATCAGATGACTGAGTGATCATTTGCTACTTTGAAAAAATTTGCTGCTTCCATGGGAGCTAAATGTTTACCTTATTACATAGGTATTTGCAAGGAAAATAGTTATCTCCATGTGGAAATATTGTTTGCTGTGTACAATCATTACAATTTATGATGCAACTTTACAATGAGCACTGTTACTCATTGTGTTGTATAAAGGGATTTTCAGTCCTCGAATCTAGATAATCAGACACTGTGTGAGTGTGGCTTATAATTTTTCAATTTAATTTTGATTTGATATTGATTTTCAGTTTCTGGCATGTACATTGGATGCTAACATGCTGAATACATAGGATCAGAGTGCTTTACTCCACTGTGAACTGAGAAGTCAAAATGTATATTAAAATCATTTTTATATCTTGTACTAGCTTGGTACCTACTGCTTCATTCACTTAGACCATATGGCCTGCAGAGATTTTTTTGTTTTTATTTAACCGAATTTTTATATTGTTCACAAATTGCAACACCTTCTAAGCTGCTCAAGCTAATTAAGACCGTATAAGCATGGTCTTCTCAATGTACTTCTGACCAAAACACGATTCTGGTAGCTGGAGTCCACCATTTTTATCATTGTGCCTTTTGCATTCTTGTAAATATATTTTCGTAGCAACTTTTATTCCCTAACAAATGTTTCTAACCAAGAAGTGAAATAGCAATTTTCACAAATTTACCTTTATTTTTTTTTTTTTTTTTTTTTTTTTTTTTTTATGTAACGAAATATTTTCTCAGAAATTTTTATCCCCTATGCCACTTCCTTAAAGGTTGAATTTCCAGAAACAAGGAAACTCATAATTTTTTTTATTTGTTTGACTGAGAAGTACTGGCATTTACCAGTGATCATAGATGTAGCCTTAAAAATCCATTAGTGATCATTTATTTTCAAAAAACCTTTCACCCAATATTTCACCCCTTTAGTGGTTGCATTTCCAAAAACGCTGAAACATATTTTTCCTTTCTGACTGAGAAATCCAATACCAGTTGTCATAGTTCTAGCTTCAAAATTCTCTTAACAGCAACATACTTCCAAAAGGCCTTTCATCCCCTATTTAATCCTCTTAAGAGTGGAATTTTGGACAATCCCTTTTCAAACAATGCCTACAGTAAAAGATCCACAGCCTCTCCGCACTTCATTTCTATCCTTAATGGTTTGGGCTGGGCAGTGATGAATCAGTTGTGGCGCCTATTTCACCCCCTTAGGGATTGAATATCCAAAAGCAGTGAATCACATATTTTTGCATCTTCAACCAGACCCAAACACCAATTTTCAAAGATTTAGCTTTAAAAATGCTTTCACAGTGAAATATTTTCATAAAATGTTTCAACCCTTTATGAGTTCAGTTTCCAAAAACATTGAAGCACGTATTTTTTTTTGTTGGTAACAGAGTAGTCAGATACCAGTATCTACATATGTAACTTTAAAAATACTTTAATAGTTCTTTAATAATGATATATTTACAAGAAAAGCTTCACCGACTATTTTGCCATAGTTAAATTTCCAAAAATGCTGAAACACTTATTTTTGACTGAGAAATCAAATAGCAATTTTTGTAGGTCTATCTTCAGAATTGCCTTAACAGCACTTTAGAGATGGTATTATGAAAAATTCCTTCGTAAATGGCACCTATAGTATAAGATCCACCCCTTCTCCAAATTTCAATGTGCTATCCTTAGCAGTTTGGGCTAGATGGTGGTGAGTGAGTGAGTCAGGACATTGCCTTTTGTATGTAGAGATTGTGATTGTGCAAATCACATTTCAGCTGAAACTGCTTTTTATTATTAGCAACATAAACCTTTAATGGTCAAACATACTGAGGACTGGTGCAAGTATTCCAGGATTCATAAAATGCTGATCACTTCTGCTGAATAAATACTTTATTGACTTTTGGTGCACTGCTCCAGAACTAATTGCATATTACAGGAAGAAATGAGAATATGTAAAATGCACTATTACTCTTCTCTTTAAGTGAACATGAAGAGAAAGATTTCTAATAGCAAAACATGCTGAACTGAGGTTTTTTCATTACTTTATGTACGTTGACTTCAATTTTTCATGTTACCCAACTGTACCCCAAGAAATTCTACATATGGTGTTTCATTTACTGTTTAACCATTAACGTCTACTTTTGGTGCTAGCATGTCATTTTGCTTGTCTGAAATTTAGTAATATGGATCACTGTAAGAGTAAGACATAAATAGCTTTCTGCGAACCAGTTGTATCACTGTTCAGTTATCACCTGAGCAGTGTGTGGTAAGGTTGAGTTGGAGCTGTTGATTATTATACATTATAGTTTAAAGTCATTAGTAGATCATTTATGTTGCTAGAGAACAAGAGCAGACCCAGTGCTAATCCTTGTTGGACACCACAAGTTGTGTTCCCCCATGCTGAGATTGATTTCATTTTTGTGACCCTGCATGTCACTGTGACTGTACTTTGTCATGAAGACGAAATGCCTTCTATGCAAGAGCAATAGCAAAAGGGCTATTTATGAAGGTCCAACTCAGAGGCAGTTAAGTTCTGCTCAGCAAAATTAATCACTATTCTGTTTCAGGCCACTTTCTGAAAAACATTTGAAAAGGTCAGAAGGAATGCAATATCCCTGTAATTCGAGGTGGTTTGCTTATCTCCATGTTTATAGATGAATGTTTCTACATCTTATTTAAATCTGTCAAGAAGTATTCTCTGAACCATTGATTGACGGCTTCAGCTAGAATAAGATTTAGTATTATGCTAAATCCACTGTCACAGACAACAGAATTATCACTTTTTAGTGACCTGATGAATATTGTAATCTCCATATTAGTTGCGGTTTTGAAAGAAATGTCTCTTGTTGGTGCATCCAATGCCTAGTGGGTGCAATGTTTGCTGCTACAGTCAGGAAGTAACCATTGAATTTTGTGTTCGGTGTGTCACCATTTCTACCAGAGGTGTTTTCTGGAAGGTCACTTTCATTTGGGTTACTGTGTTTGTTTGGTCCTTGTGTAGTAATGTTCCTCTGTTCCGCATAATTCTTGGAATGCTTCATTTTATTCCTTAATGCATGTATTTTGCCTTTTTAAAAAACACATCGTAAGGTTTTACAATATTGATAGTACCAAAGTTTCGACTCTTTGTTGTTTGAATTATATAGTCAATCAAATGAACAAAAATGTAAAAGGACAACTGCAAAACCATCAGAACATTCAGCTCTTGTGTTATGGCTGATGAGTCCGAAGAGGGCCCATCCATGGAGTAAATGAATTATGAAATATATCAGAGGGAACAAACGGGTCCCTTTGCTCCTCCTCTCTGCACCCAACTGCTGCATGTCTGCAGTTGTGACAGCAACAACAAAAGGCAGACAGAGAGAAACCTCATGGATAAAATCTGTCCTGTACTGCATGGAAACTTGGGTGGGTTTAGGGTTTGTGTGGATGAACTAAGACTCCTGATGCCGAACAGGCCCCTACACCTCTCCTCACCACCAGCTTGCAAGCAGTGCTGTAGTAATACATGTACCGTATGGGATGACACTACGCTCCTTATACATGTTCTCAAATGCTTACATGCTGCTCACTGAGAGGTGGTCAGGGATTTAGACTACAATGAGCACTTTCTCATCAGGATGCATCTAGGAGAGCAAAGACTGCCCACAAGTAAGGTGCCAAAGTGGCTTCTTCAAAAGGCTAACTGCATGCTGTACAGTCATTTGGCTGTGTTTGAACACTGCGATAACATCCAGGAATGAGTGGATCACATTACACTGCTGATCCACAAAGCTGTCAATGCAGTGACTCCACAATCTACAGGCCATCTACGAAGACCATCTGTGCCCTGGTGGAGTGGTGAGTGCTCTGCAATCAGGGTTAGGAGGACAGCACTGTGCAGATTCAAATGCCATACAGAGGCAGAGAATCTTGCGATTTTTTGGGTGATGAGGGCCAGCTACTGCCATATTATTCATAAGAATAAGAAGATATTGTGGCAGAACTTTCTGAACTCATTACGCTGTTCCGCCACCTCAGCACAAGTATGGGAAGCTGTCAGAAGGATTTTTTGAAACGAAAGTAGACCAGCTTCAAGAACCTTCCAGAGACATCACTCAGTGGCATAGTGCTTTGTTGAAACCCACATATTGCCAGCTTTGATGCAGGCTGAAAAATAGAAGGTGGTGGTTTGTACTTCAGATCAATTTGCATTGAATCCTATAACAGCCCATTTTTCAAGTGTGAGCCAGATTCAGTTCTGTCTGAGACACTATACTGCATCTAGTCACAACCAAATCACCTACAGCATTTTGTGGCAATTAAAGAAAAATGAAAGCAAATCCTTCTAGCTTTTGTAATACTATATGGCAGGCATACAATTTCCCGACTCTTTGAGGCAGGCCATTACAGTCCCCCTTCACAAAACAGAGAAGGCCCAAACGAGCCCTAGTAATTCCCGAAGCATCCTCTTAACTGGAAGTGTGTGGAAACCTGGAGCATATGGTGAACTGTCACCTGGTACAGGTGCTTGCGAGCAGGAAGTTTCTTAGCCACTTTGATTCCAGAAGGTATTACAACCATACTCCCATTTTTGCTCATATTCAGCTAACCGCAGTCATACCGAGACATATCCAGCAGGGTTAGGTTGCCAATGGTGAATCACCACCATTGGCAACCTAACCCTGCTGGATGTGTCGGGTATGACTGGGGGTAGCTGAATATGAGCAAAAATGGGAGAGTGGTTGTAATTTTAAGTGAAATTGTACAGAGCTCATTTTTAGTTTTAACTTTTTTTTAAAAACAAAGGCATCAATAATCATGTTGTTGAGTGCCCAAAACACACACACACACACACACACACACACACACACACACACACACACTGTTCGTGTGTAGTATATAGACCTATCTCCTAAGCACTTTCAATACCAGGAGATGTTTGTCCATATACTTGAGTCTGTTCCGTTTTAGTCTCTTATGTTGTAGGGGAATACAAGTGCTATTGGAATACGTGTAAGAAAGAGTTAAATTTTTCATCTACACTGTCTGCTTCATAAATCTTTTGTCAGAATTCTTCTCTAAATTCATCTCTCAACACTTTGAATCACTGGTTATGATTCTGTAATACAATGTTTCTTCTGCTATACCTAATTGGTTCATACATTTTTACTGTCAGTGTATGAATCTTGTGTATGTCAATCAGTGGCTGTTGCATCATGCCCTTAAAACCTTGTAGGGAATATTACTGTGGCAAATGATCAAATGCTGAACATCAGTAGGCAGTATTATCTCACAGAACATCAATATTAAGTTGCGACAAACAATGATTCTCCAGCCAGGTCTGCATAACTGTAGTGAAAGTGTGTTATCTTAGACTTATCCAGTGTATAATGATTTTGAAATGTCCTCAGTTATTCAGCTAGGGTGGCTGGAAGATACCACCCTGCTGAATAGTCAAGAACATTCCAAAATATTAGGGGTGTTCAATAAGTAATGCAACACATTCTTTTTTCCTTCCTGTTTCAGTTGAAAAAATGTGGAATTTGTTGTAGGATATCATGTAATATTCTCACTCCAGCCCCTATAGTTTCATGAAGTTCTGATAGGTGGCAGCACTATATGTAGGCTCCAAAAAGGCATCTGTAATGTAGGTGGGTTCCAAGCAGAGAGATTTCATGGAGTTTCTTTTTGCAGGAAACCAGAGCATTGCAAATATTCATAGGCTCTTGCAGAATGTCTATGGAGACCTGGCAGTGAACAAAAACACAGTGAGTCATTGGGCTAGGTGTCTGTCATCATCGAAACAAGATCTTGTAACCTGCCCGATCTCCCATGTACTTGTCGGCAGCACACAGCTGTGACTCCTGCAGTGTTGGGACATGTGGGCACTCTCATGTCAGGTGCTTGATGGATCACGAGAAAATACCTCACTGGGCTACTGGACATCTCTGTTGGCAGTGCTGACCCATTCATCCACCAGGTGGTGTACTCAAAAGTGTGTACCTGCTGAGTTCCTCACCACCATAGAGAAGACCCTAAAGAGCAACAAAGGACCATCTGTGCAGAACTGTTTGTGTGTTACGAGGCTGATCATGGCAATTGTTTGTTGAACACTGTCACAGCTAATTAAATGTAGGTTCAGGACTTCGAAGTCGAAACAAAGTGGTAATCCGTGGTGTGGCACAACGCCACCTGCCTCGAAGAAAAAGTTCAGAGTCATACCTCAGCTGGCAAAGTCATGGCGACAGTCTTTTATACTCTGAAGGAATTATTTTTGTGGTGTTCCTCGCTTATTGAGCAATGATAAACTCTGAAGCATATTGTGCTACCCTTAGGAAATTGAAGAAATTAGTGCATAGATTCAAAAGGGTGTAAGGCAGGGATGTAGTTTTCCGCCCCTTCTGTTCAATCTGTACATCGAAGCAGCAACAACGAAAATAAAAGAAAGGTTTGAGCGGAATTAAAATTCTACATGAAAGAATATCAATGATAAGATTCACTGATGACATTGCTGTCTTCGGTGAAAGTGTAGAAGAATTACAGGATGTGTTAAACGGTATCAACATTCTAATGAGTACAGCATATGGATTGAGAGTAAATCGAAGAAAGACGAAAGTAATTAGAAGTAGCAGAAATGAGAACAACGAGAAACTTAACATTGGGAATGGTGATCATAAAGTAGACGAAGTTAAGTTATTCTGCTACTTTGGCAGCAAAATAACCCATGATGACGGAGCAAGGAGGACATAAAAAGCATACCAGCATTGGCATTCCTGGCCAAGAGAAGCTTGCTAGTATCAAAACTAGGCCGAAACTGGAAGAAGGATTTTCTGAGAATGTATGTTTGGAGTGCAGCATTGTGTGGTAGTTGGTTCAAATGGCTCTGAGTGCTATGGGACTTAGCTTGTGAGATCATCAGTCCCCTAGAACTTAGAACTACTTAAACCTAACCAACCTAAGGAAATCACACACATCCATGTCCGAGGCAGGATTCGAACCTGCGACCGTAGCGGTCGCGCGGTTCCGGACTGTAGCGCCTAGAACCGCTGGGCCACATCAGCCGGCTGTGTGGTAGTCAGACATGGACTGTGGGAAAACCGGAACTTAAGACGAACGAAGCATTTGAGATTTGCTGCTACAGATGAATGTTGAAAATTAGGTGGACTGATAAGGTAAGGAATGAGAAGGTTCTGCGCAGAATCGGAAAGGAAAGAAATAGGCGGAAAACACCGACAAGAAGAAGGGACAGGATGGACATCTGTTAAGACATAACGGAATAACTTCCGTGGTACTAAAGGGAGCTGTAGAGGGTAAAAACTGCAGAGGAAGGAAGAGATTGGAATACAACCAGCGTATAACTGAGGACATAAGTGCTACTCTGAGATGAAGACGATGGCACAGGAGAGGAATTCATGACGGGCCACACCAAACCAGTCAGAAGACAGATAATTTTTTTAAAAAAATTATTCCACAACGCCTCGATGGAGGAACGTACCTGACCTTCCTGCAGAATACTCTGCCTGGCTCCTTGAGAATGTGCCTTTGGCAATACGACAGGTAAGAATTCGAAAGTAAAGTTCTATGTACTGACTTGGCAGAAAATCCTAAGAAATTTTGGTCTTATGTCAAAGCGATAGGTGGATCAAAACAAAATGTCCAGACACTCTGTGACCAAAATGGTACGTGAAACAGAGGATGACAGACTAAAAGCCGAAATGCTAAATGTCTTTTTGCAAAGCTGTTTCACAGAGGAAGACTGCACTGTAGTTCCTTCTCTAAATTGTCGCACAGATGACGAAATGGTAGATATCGAGGGATAGAAAAACAATTAAAATTGCTCAAAAGAGGAAAGGCTGCTAGACCCGATGGGATACCAGTTCGATTTTACACCGAGTACGCGAAGGGACTTGCTCCCCCCCCCTCCCCCCTTCTTGCAGCGGTGTACCGCAGGTCTCTAGCAGAGCGTAGAGTTCCAAAAGATTGGAAACGGGCACAGGCCATCCCTGTTTTCAAGAAGGGACGTCGAACAGATGTGCAGAACTATAGACCTATATCTATAATTACTTCTATGGAGACTATAAATCTACTCTGTAGAAATCAGCATGGGTTTCGAAAAGGACGATCGTGTGAAACCCAGCTCGTGCTACTCATCCCCGAGTCTCAGAGGGACATATAAATGAAAATTTCTGTTCCGGTACTGACAATGTTGAGTGTTTATGGAAAAAGTTCAAGGCAATCGTAAAATGCCTTTTAGACAGGTACGAGCCGAGTAAAACTGTGAGAGACGGGAAAAACCCACCGTGGTTCAACAACAAATTTAGGAAACTACTGCGAAAGCAAAGAGAACTCCCCTGCAAATTTAAATGCAGACAAAACCCCTCAGACAAACAGAAGCTAAACGATGTCACAGTTAGCGTAAGGAGGGCTATGCGTGAAGCGTTCAGTGAATTCGAAAGCAAAATTCTATGTACCGACTTGACAGAAAAGCCTAGGAAGTTCTGGTCTTACGTTAAATCAGTAAGTGGGTCGAAACAGCATTCCCAGACACTCTGGGATGATAATGGCATTGAAACAGAGGATGACACACGTAAAGCTGAAATACTAAACACCTTTTTCCAAAGCTGTTTCACAGAGGAAGACCGCACTGCAGTTCATTCTCTAAATCCTTGCACGAACGAAAACATGGCTGACATCGAAATAAGCGTCCAAGGAATAGAAAAGCAACTGAAATCACTCAACAGATGAAAGTTCACTGACCTGACGGGATACCAATTCGATTCTACACAGAGTACGCAAAAGAACTTGCCCCCCTTCTAACAGCAGTGTACCGCAAGTCTCTAGAGGAACGGAAGGTTGCAAATGATAGGAAAAGAGCACAGGTAGTTCCAGTTATCAAGAAGGGCCGTCGATCAGATGCGCAAAACTATAGACCTATATCTCTGACGTCGATCTGTTGTAGAATTTTAGAACAGGTTTATTGCTCGCGTATCATGTCATTTCTGGAAACGCAGGATCTACTCTGTAGGAATCAATATGGATTCCGGAACCAGCGATCGTGTGAGACCCAACTTGCCTTATTTGTTCATGAAACCCAGAAGATATCAGATACAGGTTCCCAGGTAGATGCCATTTTCTTGACTTCCGGAAAGCGTTCGATACAGTTCCGCACTGTCGCCTGATAAACAAAGCAAGAGCCTACCGACTATCAGACCAGCTGTGTGGCTGGATTGAAGAGTTTTTAGCAAACAGAACACAGCATGTTGTTCTCAATGGAGAGATGTCTACAGACGTTAAAGTAACCTCTGGCGTGCCGTAGGGGAGTGCTATGGGACCATTGCTTTTCACAATATATATAAATGACCTAGTAAATAGTGTCGGAAGTTCCATGCGGCCTTCTCGCGGATGATGCTGTAGTATACAGAGAAGTTGCAGCATTAGAAAATTGTAGCGAAATGCAGGAAGAACTGCAGCGGATAGGCACTTGGTGCAGGGAGTGGCAACTGACCCTTAACATAGACAAATGTAATGTATTGCGAATACATAGAAAGAAGGATCCTTTATTGCATGATTATATGATAGCGGAACAAACACTGGTAGCAGTTACTTCTGTAAACTATCTGGGAGTACGCGTATGGAACAATTTGAAGTGGAATGATAATATAAAATTAATTTTTAGTAAGGTGGATGCCAGGTTGAGATTCATTGGGTGAGTCCTCAGAAAATGTAGTCCATCAACAAAGGAGGTGGCTTACAAAACACTCGTTTGACCTATACTTGAGTATTGTTAATCAGTGTGGGATCCGTACCAGGTCGGGTTGACGGAGAAGATAGAGAAGATCCAAAGAAGAGCGGCGCGTTTCGTCACAGGGTTATCTGGTAATCGTGACAGCGTTACGGAGATGTTTAGCAAACTTAAGTGGCCGACTCTGCAAAAGAGGCGCTCTGCATCGCGGTGTAGCTTGCTGTCCAGGTTTCGAGAGGGTACGTTTCTGGACGAGGTATCGGATATATTGCTTCCCCCTACTTATGCCTCCAGAGGAGATCACGAATGTAAAATTAGAGGGATTCAAACGTGCACTGAGGCTTTCCAGCAGTCATTCTTCCCACGAACCATATGCGACTGGAACAGGAAATGGAGGTAGTGTCAGTGCCACGTAAAGTGCCCTCCGCCACACAGCGTTGTGTGGCTTGCGTAGTATAAATGTAGATGTAGATGTAGGTGTAGGTGTAGATGTTCCCAGGTAGATGCCGTGTTTCTTGACTTCCGCAAGGCGTTTGATACAGTTCCCCACAGTCGTTTAATGAACAAAGTAAGAGCATATGGACTATCAAACCAATTGTGTAATTGGATTGAAGAGTTCCTAGGTAACAGAACACAGCATGTTATTCTCAATGGTGAGAAGTCTTCCGAAGTAAGAGTGATTTCAGGTGTGCCGCAGGGGAGTGTCGTAGGACCGTTGCTATTCACATTGTATATAAGTGACCACGTGGATAACATCGGAAGTTCTCTAAGGCTTTCTGCGGATGATGCTGTAGTATATCGAGAGGTTGTAACAATGGAAAATTGTACTGAAATGCAGGATGATCTTCGACGAATTGCCGCATGGTGGAGGGAATGGCAATTGAATCTCAATGTAGACAAGTGTAGTGTGCTACGAGTACATAGAAAGAAAGATCCCTTATCATTTAGCTACAAAATAGCAGGTCAGCAACTGGAAGCAGTTAATTCCATAAATTATCTAGGTGTCGGCATTAGGAGTGATTTAAAATGGAATGGCCTTATAAAATTAATCGTCGGTAAAGCAGGTGCCAGACACAGTTTCATTGAAAGAATCCTAAGGAAATGCAGTCCGAAAACAAAGGAAGTTGGTTACTGTACACTTGTTAACTCACTGCTTGAATACCGGCGTGGGATCCGTACCAAATAGGGTTGATAGAAGAGAGAGAGAAGATCCAACGGAGAGCAGCTTGCTTCGTTACAGGATCATTTACTAATCGCCGAAGGGTTACGGAGACGATAGATAAATTCCAGTGGAAGACACTGCAAGAGAGACGCTCAGTAGCTCGGTACGGGCTTTTGTTGAAGTTTTGAGAACATACCTTCACTAAGGAGTCAAGCAGTATATCGCTCCCTCCTATGTATATCTCGTGAAGAGACCATGAGGATATAATCAGAGACATTAGAGCCGACACAGAGGCATACCGCTAATCTTTCTTTCCAAGAACAATACGAGACTGGAACAGAAGGGAGAACCAATAGAGGTACTCAAGGTACCCTCCGCCACACACCGTCAGGTGGCTTGTGGAGTATGGATGTAGATGTAGATATGTGGTTCCTGCATGACGGAGCACCACCCCAGTTCCGCATTACAGTTCTCTGACACCTCAACATCTTTCCCGGATGCTGGGTAGGATGAAGAGGCCCTGTAGCATGGCTGCTAGGCCATCGGACTTAAACCCCCTGGATGTTTACCTATGGGACCATTTGAAAAGCATTGTGAAGGCTGAACCGGTTCCTGATGTGCAGACCCGTCAACAACGTATCCTCACGCCTGTGACTGTATTCGGATAGAGTGCGGAACGCGCGCAAGAGTGTGGCAACCCATGATGCAACGTATGAACGCATGCATTGCATCCGTTGGAGGCCAATATTCCGGGACAATTTGTTGTCGTGGCGCACACACACACTGTCCTTTTTCCAGACACATGTTCATAGGACCTTTCTTCCTCCGTGTCCGGTCAGCAGTCCGTCCCAACAGTTTGTCGATTTTGTTAATGTTCACCTGGCATACAGGAAACGTTATCAAAATCCCTACAGCAGTTCCTGAGATTAATTTGCGCATACACGTGGTAATTTATACATAGAGAGATAATTTAGCGTATGTAATCAAAGCTGGCGTTTAGTAGTAACGATGTTAAATGAACAGTGATACAAGCAAAGCGATATTTGTGTTTGCCAAGATATAATATTAATGTATATGCTCTTATACTGCACTGTTCGAGGACACACCAGTCACTTGTTGAAGGAAGGCACGAGAGATTTTCAAATGGAACGAGACAGTAGTATGAGGAACGATTTAATCGATGCATTATTGCTCAACATTGATTTGGACTACATCGAAAAATATCGATGTACATCGGTGACGGTATTTTCCAAATATATCGATATATTGCTCACGAAATGGCAATATCAGATGTGGATATTTTTATTTTTAATTACATTTTTTCGCAATTTTCAGTAGATATTTGAAATTGTTCTTTTGAAATTGTAGTAGACCATAAATTTTATATTTCACCTTGTGAAGGAGTCTTACTACTTTTTGAGCTTTCATCACGTCCAGTCTTCCTGTGTGACTTGTGAAACAAGAAAAGAACCGGTTGCACTGAGGTGGGGGAGTGTGAATGGAATAATAAGATTTACGATGTTAGGAAATAGCAAACAATTTTTACCTTAATTAGTGTGCTATTTCTTTACATCAGCTTTCTTCGAAAATAATTATCAATAGTCTAAATGCGCTACTAACGGAAACTGCAACGCTTGACTTCACCATGCAATTTTGACACTACTGCTAGATCACTGGCGTTTGCAGAAGAGTACAGGGAAGTCGACATTGAGTGTTCTGGAAAAATCGGATATATCACGCATCCGAACGACTGGCTCATCGAACACCTTTTATCGTGTCACTTACGTGCAAAGTGCTTGTCGCCCAGCGTGAATGTGCATCGTCTTCCTTTCAATCCTTGCTCTAATAGGGATAAGCAGGCTACTAGATTGTTGATATACAGAATATTAATAATAAATTGATTCTTAAATATACAGCTCTAAAACCGGCAGTATATTTACAATGTGCAGCCGATCTAAGGTCGGTACGTCGATATTTTCTTCGTCGATGTATCAATACTTTTTTCGATATTCGGTGGCAGACGTTGATTTTTTTAAAAAATATCGGATTCTTGATATTTAAAAAATATCAACAGTCCAAATTTTGGACTGACGCACTCCGAGGGAAACCAGTCCAGCAGGTCACTCGCCTAGCTGGACGTTCCAAGCATTGCAACAATAAGGCAGGCATGCTTCGGCAGACCTGTTTACCTATGCAAAATGATGATGTCATGTGGCGTTTGCATGTAGGTAGTGTCGGCGAACCACTACGTGTTGCCCATCTGATGAATACACCTGCTTTAAACTCAGTACACATTGATACAATCACAAATATACTCACGATCTCCCCTGACAATGTGCGCGAAAGACACGTACTTTTGCCTTTAATATAGAGCCTTGTCGATAGAGCAGAATGTTTTACCAATTGTGAGGAGGGCGGCGACCGCTTCTTAAATGAGCACTTATCATGATTCAGGATGTTGTGCGAGTGAAACAACAAAAAATGGCTCTGAGCACTATGGAACTCAACTGCTGTGGTCATCAGTCCCCTAGAACTTAGAACTACTTAAACCTTACTAACCTAAGGACGTCACACACATCCATGCCCGAGGCTGGATTCGAACCTGCGACCGTAGCAGTCGCACGGTTCCAGACTGCGCGCTTAGAACCGCGAGACCACCGCGGCCGGCAGTGAAACAACACTGAACCACTCTACTTTGATTAATCTTGTGACACTATTCTCTTACACATGTACCCGAAACAAACATGAACAGCTGTGATCGTATCAAGGGCTTGCACTCTTTAAGATACACTCCTGTAAATTGAAATAAGAACACCGTGAATTCATTGTCACAGGAAGGGGAAACTTTATTGACACATTCCTGGGGTCAGATACATCACATGATCACACTGACAGAACCACAGGCACATAGACACAGGCAACAGAACATGCACAATGTCGGCACTAGTACAGTGTATATCCACCTTTCGCAGCAATGCAGGCTGCTATTCTCCCATGGAGACGATCGTAGAGATGCTGGATGTAGTCCTGTGGAACGGCTTGCCATGCCATTTCCACCTGGCGCCTCAGTTTGACCAAGTTCGTGCTGGACGTGCAGACCGCGTGAGACGACGCTTCATCCAGTCCCAAACATGCTCAATGGGGGACAGATCCGGAGATCTTGCTGGCCAGGGTAGTTGACTTACACCTTCTAGAGCACGTTGGGTGGCACGGGATACATGCGGACGTGTATTGTCCTGTTGGAACAGCAAGTTCCCTTGCCGGTCTAGGAATGGTAGAACGATGGGTTCGATGACGGTTTGGATGTACCGTGCACTATTCAGTGTCCCCTCGACGATCACCAGAGGTGTATGGCCAGTGTAGGAGATCGCTCCCCACACCATGATGCCGGGTGTTGGCCCTGTGTGCCTCGGTCGTATGCAGTCCTGATTGTGGCGCTCACCTGCACGGCGCCAAACACGCATACGACCATCATTGGCACCAAGGCAGAAGCGACTCTCATCGCTGAAGACGACACGTCTCCATTCGTCCCTCCATTCACGCCTGTCGCGACACCACTGGAGGCGGGCTGCACGATGTTGGGGCCTGAGCGGAAGACGGCCTAACGCTGTGCGGGACCGTAGCCCAGCTTCATGGAGACGGTTGCGAATGGTCCTCGCCGATACCCCAGGAGCAACAGTGTCCCTAATTTGCTGGGAAGTGGCGGTGCGGACCCCTACGGCACTGCGTAGGATCCCAAGGTCATGGCGTGCATCCGTGCGTCGCTGCGGTCCGGTCCCAGGTCGATGGGCACGTGCACCTTCCGCCGACCACTGGCGACAACATCGATGTACTGTGGAGACCTCACGCCCCACGTGTTGAGCAATTCGGCGGTACGTCCACCCGGCCTCCCGCATGCCCACTATACGCCCTCGCTCAAAGTCCGTCAACTGCACATACGGTTCACATCCACGCTGTCGCGGCATGCTACCAGTGTTAAAGACTGCGATGGAGCTCCCTATGCCACGGCAAACTGGCTGACACTGACGGCAGCGGTGCACAAATGCTGCGCAGCTAGCGCCATTCGACGGCCAATACCGCTGTTCCTGGTGTGTCCGCTGTGCCGTGCGTGTGATCATTGCTTGTACAGCCCTCTCGCAGTGTCCGTAGTAAGTATGGTGGGTCTGACACACCGGTGTCAATGTGTTCTTTTTTCCATTTCCAGGAGTGTATATTATGGTCACTTGTACTGTGAACATTTGAACTCATGACTTCATATGACTTGCAACAGAGACAGTAGGGAAAGACTCTGTGTTGAGGACAATATTACATTTCAACCATTTTATCTCCTTTGAAACCTATGTTAACGAGCCAGAATAAACTATACTCGTTACTGTGAATCCTGAATTCAGAAAAAAAACCAATGACTATACCGATATCGTATGAAGAACTAATGAAGTGCTTAACACCAACAATAACAATCTATTTTGCGTGTATTTTCTTTGCGGGACAACTTAATGATTAAAATGTAAAATATTGTAGTCTTAAATTTATGTAATGGAAGCTGACCTGTAGTTCTTGATCAGAAAAACAAACATTATTGACATTTAATATTTGCCCAAGTTGAAAGCTAATGACTAACTGTGTCATTATAAATTTGCCCATTTTTGAATATGTAATGTAAAAATTTGTTTCGTTTTAACGTGTGGTTTAGACTAAAATCCTATATGGAGAACACAGTTTGAAGCACTGTGGC
Source organism: Schistocerca gregaria (assembly GCF_023897955.1). Lineage (NCBI taxonomy): Eukaryota > Metazoa > Arthropoda > Insecta > Orthoptera > Acrididae > Schistocerca > Schistocerca gregaria. Next base: position 241,272,620 of record NC_064920.1, read on the forward strand.
AATGTCTCAAATAAATCTATTTTTCCGATACTTTTTGTGCAGACCCTGTATACTATGCATACTGTGCATGCCTGTAACAGATATACTCTTGTAAAATCAGGCGGTTCTTTTGAAAATAAAAAAATCTTTTTCCTGGCTTTATCCCGTGTTGTCACGATGTCGACATGTTAATCTGGAATTGAAATTGTTAGAGGTAGAGGGTGACTGGATGGCCTTCCTGTCACCATACCTTACCAAACCCCTCTCCCCCTCCTTCCTAACAGAATTTATGTGCTATTTATCTGCCGCGCGGGATTAGCCGAGCGGTCTAGGGAGCTGCAGTCATGGACTGTGCTGCTGGTCCTAGCGGAGGTTCGAGTCCTCACTCGGGCATGGGTGTGTGTGTTTGTCCCTAGGATAATTTAGGGTAAGTAGTGTGTAAGCTTAGGGACTGAAGACCTTAGCAGTTAAGTCTCATAAGATTTCACACACATTTGCACATTTTGCTACTTGTCTGAGCCTGATGGTATACGCCAGGTGAAAGTGTGAGAACATTTTTCTAAATATTTGCGAATTGTGTAACTGAGGAGCGACGTGAGTACCAACCTGGCATTCCCATACTCAAATGTGGAAACCGCCTAAAAACCACACGCAGGCTGGTCGGTACACCAGTCATCAATCCGAGTCCAGTGTGTCTCCCCAAATCCCGGAAGCGGCCATCTGGGAGGGTCATATTATCCCAGTGTACAGGTATACCCTTATTCATGTACGAACTATGTTGAGAAAGTAAGCGTACCGTGACCATAACGCGCTGTGGTTTTTATTTATGTGGGTTGCCAACATTGAGTGGGAAGGGGTCATCTGATCACAGCGAGCATCTCAGGAACACAGCAGTACGTAAACTCAGGTTATAGTGTCCAACTGCGTGAAATACAGCCGTAGAAAATGACGCCAAGTGCGAGCCACGTGCTATTATCAGCTACTCGCGGAAGAAATACCGAATTTTTTTCGAGATTCAAAACGTATTACGGTGAAAGTGGTATGAACAGAAAGAGTGTCTTTATGTGGTGTAGGGAGTTTAGTGGAGGTGGAACAAATGTTCATGAAGAACAGGAGAGTGGAAGGCCTTCCATTTTGACTGATAAGTTGGTGCAAAAAATCGAGGAAACCTCGTGAAGGCAGTGGATGAAATTTCAGTGATGTTTCCATAAATCTCTCGAACTGCCTTCTACGAGAAACACACAGAAACGCTGGGATGTCGGAAACTGTGCGCAAGATGGGTCACAAAACAGCTGACAGAGCACCACAAGAGAAATCTGGTTAATAGCGCCCGCGACTTTCTTGAAGCGACTTGAATCGGAAGGTGAGGATTTTTTGAGCTGTTTTGTGACTGAAGATGAAACGTAAGTGGCTCTTTAGATGCCTGAGACGAAAAAACAGTCGTGACAATAGCGTCACACCAGTGCCCCATCTGCCAAATAATTGAAAACCACATTTTCGGGCTAAAAAAGGTCTTGGCTCAGGGTTTTGCGAACGAAAAGGTATAATTCTGGTCGAATCCTGCCTCAGGGGGAGATCATCAATGTATAATGATATTTTGAGCCCCTAAAAAAACTCAAAAGGAGCATTCAGAAGAAAAGGAGGGGAATGCTGACGAGAGGAGTCTCTTTGTTGCACGACAACGCTCATCTTCACACGGTCTTAGCCACCAAGACGCTCTTGGACTCATTTGGTTGGGATGTTTTGAGCCCCCCCTCGGTATTATCCTTGCTTCAGATCATCATCTTTTCACCTCCCTGAAGGCACGCATGAGTGGAATTAAATTTTTAACCCACGGGCAGCTGCAGAAAGAAGTTATGAAGTGAGAGAAAGAGCTGGCGGGAGAGTTGTTCGAGAAGAGCATAAAGAAGCTTTTGCCACGGTTCACCACCTGCATTTAACGGGACGGCGATTATGTGGAAAAATAGTCAAGAAGTGCCCCTACAATATTCTGCATTTTTCAGATACACTTTTTCTAAAAAATATAAAAATCTAGCACACTCACTTTCTGAACATACTTCGTAGAAGATATGGTCTAATGAAATCGGATGGGTCTTTTTAAATACTCCGTACTGTGGAGTAGTGAATTCTAGCAGAATTGTCAGGTATGGTGCCGTTTATGTCAGATCCCGGATGCGGGGCCGAATCAGCATCTATCGCGAGTATGCGCTGACTATTCCCACTGAGAGACGATACGAAATTGTCGGGCTGTTCGGAATGCTGGCTGGTGCGAGAAGCAGCACGCGGAACGCAACATAGAGGTGTGACTGGGGCGTGGTGAGTCTGAAGGCGTATTAAAATCGAGTCGTGCGGTCGCAGCCGGACTAACAAACAACGGAGGCTTGTTCTGGCATTCTGCGCACCTAAAGAATATGCCCTTCCCCTCCCCCCTGATTTGTCTGCCTAGGACTGGTACACATTTGCGATGTGCCGTTTAGCGCCACGTACACGATATCTGAAATCGATTTATTGACGTGCTAGGTTTAGGTATGTGGCTGGCTTGTTTGCTTTTTGTATAAAGGATGCGGCAGTCATTTAATTGTTGCATGTTCCTGTCCATGGTCAAATTAATAAAGTAATATCACCCTTAATCTGAAAAATTGCGAAACCTGAGCGCAGTGGAATTTGTTTTGAAAGTGGTGGCGGAACTGATTTGTTATTAACAAGTGACAATCTGATCCTTGTCGTCATTCACACATTCCTTGCAACCGTGAAAAGTGTGCAGTACGAACGGAAAGTTGTCTACAGAACAGCGCATTTTTACTTTAAAGATTTGGTGGACGTTTGATCGAAATTATGAAGATGTAAGACTATATTTGGTTCAAAAGTTTCCACATACACAGCCACCATGCATCGAAGCTTTCTGCAAATTAAATTGAAGGTTCCAGGTGACAGGTTCTGTAGCTGATTTTTGACCCAGTGGCCGACCAAGATTAGAACTGCTGAAGAAAATCTGCAGCTCGTTTCACAGCCATTCGTTCAATTACTCAATAAATCTGCAAAAAGCGCTTCTAAACTACAATTTTCCGACACAAGTTTAAGGAGTATGTTACAAGCGCTACATCTGACTCTTTAAGAAGCCTACATTACTACACGCCCTAAACGAAGATGATCATAATCCAAGACGAGAATTTTGTAAATGACATGTGATCCGCAGTAAACATGAGCCTAACTTTTACAAAACAATGCTGTGGTCTGATGAAGCTAGAACTAAGTTAATTGGAAAAGCTGACAAATATAGTCTTTTGAAAATCCTCGATTTGTTATAAAGGAGGAGCTAAATGGTCGTGGAGTTACGGTTTGGACTGATATATACAACAGGTTAGTGAAAGGCCCTTATTTTTTCGATGGATCGTGACTGAGGAAAGGTATCATGACATGTTAAGAGAAGTTATTACTGAATTAGATAATACCTGTGTATTTGAAGCTGCATGAAACATCATCATTTGGCAACAAGACAGTAACTCCACCGCACTGAGTCTTTGCATTTTTGGATGAAAATTTTCAAAAGTGGATAGGAATATGGGGGAAAATCTATTGGCCTCCACGATCACCGGACCTCAAACCGTGTGATTTTTCAGTTTGAGGGATATCGAAAATACAGTATTTTTACTACAAAACCATGAAACCTTCAGAATTTAAGGGGTTTGATCGAGAATGAATTTGGAAACATTTTTGGTAGTAACTGAAAGTTATGTGATATTATATATACAAGGCCCATTCAATAAATAACCGGTGAGGTTGCGTAAAAAATTCAAAATTTTGATCAAATTTGTGTTTCTTTGTTATTTTTTATGGTGTCCTACAAATGTTATCTGATGGGTCAGGCACATCTGCCTCATGAACAGGATGCTGGAAAGCAATGGAACAAGATGGCGGCACTCTTGCCGGTTCGCACCTCCGTGGAGCAGCAGAGTGTTATTAGATTTATGTCTGTTGAAGGATTGAAACCAATCGGAGTTCAACATCGGATGGCAGTGCAATATGGTGAAAGTTACTTGAGTTGAAGAGAAGTGTATGAGTAGGCAGATAAGTTCAAATGGGGTGTAATAAGTATTGAAGATTCGCCACGCCCAGTACCCTCTGTCTGTGCAGTCGCGGAGAACAACATTGCGAGGATTGATGAGTTGATATGGGAAAACAGTCTGAAAGGAGTATACTGGGGCGCACTTTATGTGGCACCAGAATAAGATAAGAACATTAATAAATTAAAATGAAACTAGTGTACTATAAACAATGAATGTCGCTGATAGGCTCGATAATGTGGATAGCTGACTGTGCGTGACCACAGAGCCAAAGGTACTGTACTGCTATGTTGGAGTAAGAGAGCCAGGGGGGTGCAACTCATATACGGATTTCTGGTAACACGATGTTGGTTTGGTCCCAGGCCACTTGGAGCGCTGCTAGTTTAGCAATTTATAGTCTCGTGTTCCTATTGAATGATGTAGTCTTCCATAATTGTTTTGGTATTGTAGCAACGTGATCGTGATTTTTCGTTTAAATTGCAGTGTAAGTATGTTGCTATTATTCTGCTTAATTTTTGGATGCATTCGTAATATCTGATGGTGTGATGATTCAGTATTTACTTTTTTACTTTATTTTCATATAGAACACGAGGTTGTATCATCACATTATGTTCTGTGTACTCTTGTATATTTCCTGCAAAGAAATACAATTTCCATTGCTCAGTTTACTTAAAGGGTAAGTATATTTCTTATTTCTGTTCATATTTCCTTGTATTTCATAGAGAATCCCATGCTAGCAGCTGTTGACATAGTTGGTATTCAACTTTCCGAATTCTGTAATGGGATATAATTCTGGCTTGGATTCATCTTCCTTTTTGCCACAAAGTACTATTAGTGACATTATAAGTACCATTTATTGTGCCGTTTACTACATACCAAATATTGGACATGTTACAATTGATTCGTAATGCCTCGAGTGTGTTCTATTTCCCGTTTTCGACAGTAAATATTCTGTACAGTACATAACACTCTATCCAGGTAAAAAGTGTTTGTTGCTGTTGTATCGACAAAGGTTGTGTTCTCACAAAATAAGACATTTGTTTGGAAGTCACACAAAGCAGGTGGGACATTTACATGTATTATTGTGGTAATATCCAATGCAGTAGAAATCTTCACGCACTTTAATGCTCAACACAATGTAATGCAGATTTACAGCTGTAACTGTTACTGATAATGTACAGTTGAATTTGGTACCTACCATGATATCTAGATGCTGAAATATACTGAAGTGGTACAATAAGCAGTGTTTCTACTGCCTGATAGCACTGTTTAACAAAGTAGTGTTGAATATAGAATATAGTGCAACTACGCTCACATAGTTATATATAGAGTGATGTGCATATCCATAGTAGAAATGAGAATTTGTTTCGTTTTTACACTATTTTGTAGCAATACCACATCAGATTACAAGCCATGATAACGGTTATCAATACTTCAGTACAGGATAGCTGCATTTTGACATAAGCTAATATGATTTTTGATAGTGAAATTAATTTCACATTGACTTTTCTTTAACATTAATCAATGTAAACCATATCTGATCTTTTTACTCGTTCCTAATTTTTGGTTTGAATAACATTTCAGACACATGAGGATGGATCATACAGGAAGAGAAGAATCCAGTTTGAGATTGAAATAATTGTGCAAGTTTCCCAGATGCAGGAGTAGTTATTATGTAAAAACAAATTCCAAACACAAGAATAAACATTTCTATAAATTTCCAGCTGCATCAAAAAGTGGACTTTAAAGAAGTGGAAATTGATCTGTAATATAGATGAAGGTGTCAACTGTACTTATTATTATGTGTGTGAGGATCATTTTTATGAAGCATATTTTGTGAACTTTACTAGACACAGGCTAAATCCTGGTGTTACACCAAAGCACATGGAATTGGTGTTGTATCACCCTCCCCCCACCCATCTGTGTTACACTGGTGGTGGTGGTGGTGGCGGTGGTGGTGGAGGTTTCACCACATCGGGTGCAAATATAAGTGTGCACGAGACAGGTCACAATGCAAAATCTACAGTAATACAACAAAGCAGTCCCCCTTTACAGAGCACAGATGATGGTGAGTACAACTTTTTATCCTCACCTGTTTATGATGTTGAAAGTAGTCCAGTTGTAATGATCTGGCGTTTCTAAACGTGATTTAACTCCAAGAAAACACAAAATGTATAAACTGCATAGAATTACAGTTTCCAGAGTGTGTAAATTTAAAAAAAAAACAGCTACAGAATGAGAGGAATAAATTGAAAATTCTAAAAGAGTTATATGATGACAGAGAATGTCAGTTAATTGAAGAAGAATTGAATAATGTGAGAAAAACTTTTATTAATAGTCAGTTAAGAAATGCCAATATGCAGCCCACAGCAGTACAGTGGTCTATACAAGATAAGGCATTTGCTTTATCTATTTATAAGCGTAGTCCCCGGTTGTACAGATATTTGGTCACATACTTCTCCCTTCCATCTGTCAGGCTGCTCAAGGGAGTGCTTTCCCACATACCATTTGATACAGGACTTAATCCAGCTTTATTAAACTTTTTAGCAAGGGAAGTAAGTAATATGCATGAAAATGACAAGTGTTGTGCTCTACTTTTTGATGAAATGTCTCTGGATGATGGTATGTACTATGATGCACACAAACAGCTAATCTATGGATATCATGACTTGGCTCATTTGGGATGTTCACCTGTAGCTGCTTGTCAAGCATTGGTTTTTATGCTGAAAGGCATTCACAGAACTTGGAAACAAGTTCTAGCATATTACTTTACCGCAACCACTTTCCACTACACCCATTTGAAATCACTCATTGTTCACATCGTAAGTGAACTACAGAATATTGGGTTCAAAGAGGTTTGTACTGTATGTGACCAGAATGCAACAAACCAAAAGGCCCTTAAGCAACTGTGTGAAGCAAATTTGTTGAAGACCAGTATATTTCATTTTGTCGTCAATAATCAACCAATTGTTACCATTTGTGATGTACCACATCTGCTCAAAAACACTAGAAATGCTTTGATAGATAATGAAATTCAATTTGAACCTTACAAAGCAGGAAAGTTTGAGTACATGAGTACAGTGTTGTTTTTGGATAAAAAGAAAAACGGTTCAAAACTCTACCCAAATTAAAAGCACAACACTTTAACTTTTCTGATTCCCATGTCAAAATGAAGGTAAAAGTTGCTGCTACACAAATGAGCCATATTGTTGCAGCTGCAATTGAACCATATGTTTCTACTCACACATTACCATCTGAAGCTCTACACACAGCTGAGTTTGTGGAAAAGGTAGATAATCTCTTTGATTCACTCAACGGTAATGAGCAATATCCCAGGGATGGAAAACAATTTAGGTGTGCTTTATCAGAAAATTCGCCACATTTGAAATGTGGTATAGGATATTGAGGGAAATAGGCAGCTGGCAAATAATAGATTTAAAAACGGGAAGAAACAAGACTAATATGTTTAGCTTTATAAAAGGTTGGCAGATTACATTAAAGTCTCTTATTTTCTTGTGGAAGGCCTTGAAAGTGGTTGGCTTTAAGAACTTAAATTTAAAGGTGTTCAATCAAGATGCTTTAGAAAATTTCTTTTGTTGTATAAGACAACATGGTATTGCTAATACAAACCCAACTTGTTTTCAGTTTGTACAAGCTCTGAAGACTTGTGTTGTCAATCATATGACTTTGCCTTTCAAAGCCATGAGTGTAAGTAACTGTGAAAATGATGATTACACTCCCTTGAGCAGTTTGTGTCACTTTTTGGCAGCTAGTAGTAGGAGTGAACATTTAAGTGAATGTGAGATGAATGACACTGATACACCTGAGCAAATTTATTCTTACTCAGATGGTATCATCGAGTGTGTAGAAGATCAACAATCCTTAGCCTATGTAGCAGGCTATGTACTAAAATCCATAGATGTACCAGATGATTGTGAAACATGTAATACCAGTCTCTACTCCTCTGTTGTGACTGAAAATCATTTGTTTACCTCATTTAAAGAGAATAGTGTGGAGCATTCTCATTTGAAATATGCAAGTGAAAGAGTCATGATTTTCCTAAGGGCCCTCCATGATCAGCTGTATGAGTATCTAAATAGTCATGGTCACACAAGACTACATGATAGTTTTAAAAAAAAACTTTTTTCTGTCTCGTACAACAATTTGTAATAAACATGACATTGAAGAGAAACTTCTGAAGATAAGTATTCCATTTATAATATACAAGTATGTGAAAGAAAATAAATTTACAAACAAGAGGAAATTGTGTATGCAACAACTTAAAATGAAGTTCAAATCATGTTAAAAGAGTTTGTATTTTGTTTATTATGTGTACAATGAGAGTAAGCTCCCTATACATATACAAATGTTGTGTTAAAAGCAGAGAATTACATGTTCTTGTATCAAAATCATGCCTTTGATTTGTTATGACAAAATGTGGTAATTCAGCAGGAACATAACTTAACGTTTTCTAGATGTGATGATTGGATTCTAAAAGTATAATGAATAAAGTGCTGTCAAGGAGAATTTGTGTTAATTTTCAGTATTGTACCAAACAAAGTTTTCAAAGCAGAAGTAAATAAATAAAAACGTTAAGAATAAACGTTGTACCAGCGTCTTCTTTCATTATTTAAACATGGTGGGTGTTGCCAAAATAACAGCCAAGTTGGGGAAAAATGAAAAAAAAATTATGTGTTCCAGTTCATTTTCTTTGTATGCCTCATTGGCAAAAACATTTTGGCTACATTCATGGAGTGTCTACCTGCTCTGCTCCCAATTTGTTTTCCAGTTGGTGTAAAGTAGTATTTTGTGTGTTTCATAAATTTATTTGAACTGTGCAGAAGATCAATTTCAGATGACTGAATATCCATAAATAACAATCAACAGAAAAAATAATAAATCGGATTTTGTAGACTTTACAGTACATCCTTGGTTTGTAGCACAGACATTTTTTGTAAATGACCTCTTGGTTATCCATTAGCTGTGTAGTTATTTATTTGTGTAACCTACTATTCCACTTTCGATCATGCGAGTGGACATAATGTGCTTTAGGATATGTGGAAACGTAAAAATATGCATGCAATGTCAGATGATTCTTTAGTCTGACATGTGCTAAAGCTCGTTTATTTCCACATGATAATGGCCACACGACCAAAATCGCAATACTGAGTTTTACAAAAAAAATTTACACTCAATAGGTCACGTCGTAATTTACGAAAATTTTCACAATGTAAACTGCAGCTACGACTAGTTGAGATTTCTTTTATGTATTACTTTGCAAGATCTCAAAAACCTTTATTACTGCACTATGCAGCCCACATTCATAGATTAAATGAAAAATATTGTAATCTAATTCGAGTATTTAGAAATAAACATAAAGAGATTTTCGCGCCATATTTTTTCGTATTGAAGTTCACAGCCAGGCCACAAGTAGCGCTGGTGTCGTTCTGTGTTTCCATATAATAACGTGGTCTTTGCACTTCTACTATATTGGTGTTCTGTGAAGAGAGCACTGGGCTCTCACCTGTCGTCGTAGGTAGCTGTCTGTGAGGGAAAGACGATGGAGTAGGCAGTCTTTTGGGTGTGCTGTGTGATGCGACCAAGAGTTAGATTAATGTAGGTAAGTCAATATTGTTGAACGTGGAAGCAGAAGTCCTAATGGAAATAAGGTAAAAATACTGAATATCTATGATTTCTGTTTTTGCCAGTGCGTTAGTATAGATGAGTTGACTGATAATTTGTAATTGTTGAGTAACCCCAGAATGTACGTAAACTGTTTTGAGAAAAACACTAGCTAGACAATTTATTTTTGTAATACTTTTAAGATTTGTTAACAGAGCTATGTGTAATTTGATGTTTTGCATTTGTGTTGGATTAATGAAGTTAGATATATGTACTGTTTAAACCTCATTATTTGTGAATCAATTATGAGTAATGTAGCTTCAATTGTCAGATGTTTTTGAAAAGCCAAAGTTAACTTCTACATCTACATCTACATCCATACTCCGCAAGCCACCTGACGGTGTGTGGCGGAGGGTACCTCTATCAGTTCTCCCTTCTATTCCAGTCTCGTATTGTTCATGGAAAGAAGGATTGTCGGTATGCGTCTGTGTGGGCTCTAATCTCTCTGATTTTATCCTCATGGTCTCTTCGCGAGATATACGTACAAGGGAGCAATATACTGCTTGATTCCTCGGTGAAGGTATGTTCTCGAAACTTTAACAAAAGCCCGTACCGAGCTACTGAGCGTCTCTCCTGCAGTGTCTTCCACTAGAACTTGCAATATAATTTTGCTAAAAATGACTCAGTGTTAGTAATTCATCATAAACAGTACCGCCTCCCAGTCCAGGTCATATATTTTCTAAAGAAGTGTTGGATTTTCTCAAATGTTATCGTTTATCAGCGAAATGAACTTCATGTGCATTTCAAGTATTATGGCCAGCATTGCACACTGCTGCGCCTGTATTTCATTCATATTTTTATGAGAGACCAGAAAATATCGCGTTAGTCCGTTGCTGCTTTAGAGATAAGACAATTTTATTTGTTATTTGGATAGGGCCTTAGGATTCAGTGCTTACGGGCCTGAATGTATTTTGCAGTGACTGTATTTCTTTATTGGTATTTGGAGTTGCATTGCCCAATCGATTCGTGTAACACAGAGTAAGCACACCACTTGCAGTTACAACACGCCACTCAACAATTCGAGTTCTGTATCCATTCAACAGACCAGGCATTCATTTAACGTAACATAAAGTTTTCTCTTTCATTTTTTAAAAGAACGTTACAAGACGTATTACGGTGAGTGACGTTGCAGCAACGATGAACATTAGTGTCGGATAACCCCACTACATTGTTAACGACTCACTGAAGTTCAAGAAAGTGTGCGCGAGGTGGATTGCAATACATTTGACATCAAAAATGAAATAAAGGCAGATGGATGTGTGCAAGGAGCTTTCGCGACAGTACGAGGCTAAAGGGAAGGCATTTCGGCACTGTATTGTAATTGGAGATGAAAGGTGCATTTTTAAACCACTGAAAGAATCTCTTGCAACGACTCCCGCGAGTGCGAGGCCGCAAAAGGTCAGTGATGTTTACGGCGTTCGACGCCTCACGTATTGTCTACCATGCAAACACAGTACTGGCTGCTAATGGCGACAGCGGGCAGGATTGGGGGTATCCAGTCCTGAGCACGGCATGAGGCTACGGAGCGTAGTTGAACTGCTTGGTCGACGAGAAATTCGCAACAGTGCTACAGTGTTAGTAGTGTGACACAGGCAGGGCAATGGCAACGGTAAAGAAAGCAAACATTGCATTGTAACTGCAGCAGTTGCCAAAGTTGGCAATTCGTCAGAAAGGAACACAAGGAATTTCGCAGAGTGGCAAAGAAGTGGTAGATTTTTTAGCGTTTCTGCAAGATGAAATGAAATGATCGTATGGCATTTATTGGCCGGGGTTCGACCGCCGTGGTACAAGTCGTTTTAGTTGACGCCACTTCGGCAACTTGCTGTCAATGATGATGAAAGACACACAACACCCAATTCCCTGCCGGGAATCGAATCCGGGCTCCCTTGCGTGGTAGGTTGAAACGCTACCGCTACGCTACGGAGGCGAACGTTTTTGCAAGATGAGTCAGTGGAATGTGTGATGCCGTATACGTTCGACTGTTCGGAAAATGTACAAGAGGCGTACAATGATGACAATATGTGCCTAAAAAGTGAAAGTGAAGGTGTCGACCCATGTAGGTCATCATCATTGTCGAACAGGGAGCCACAAATTTCGCGTCCAATGAAACGAAGTACAGGATAATCGTTGTCCAAGGATCTGGAACTAAAAATAATTAGTATAGTGTAGGTCATCCACAGCATAGTAAAAAAAATGTTATGAACGTCCGCAGAAATATGACCGTGTAGTGCATAAGAAAAACTACGGTTATTGAGGGGATGGCAAGGCGCACTTTTTACAAAAACTAGTGTTTTTGCATTTCAGAGATGCTCGATACAATTTACAGGATGGGCATGACAGTCACCTGCTACGTTATGCACATCAAACTGCACGTGACATAGATTACAATGATTTCAAGGCAAGCAGTGGATGGTTGCAGAACTTCAAACAGTGCTACAGAAATGGAAGGCGTAAAATTTCAAACAAAGCGTCAACAAAACAATACACAGCAAACTGAGGAATCGGCCCTGAAATTTGTAGATGAGATAAACAAACTTAGTCCGTCGATCAGTAAAGAATTTGTTTTCAATTCCGACCAGTCGGGATTAGAAGAGGAAATACATATGAAACGAACCGTGGAAACTGGAGGTATCAAGAGAGCCGTCTCAAGAGCAACTAACTTCGAAGCCTTAAAGCATTCGTATGCAAATATGCCGACTGTTAATCTGGATGGTAAATTGTTTGGAAAGTTATTTATTACCTGTGAGAAATTGGAGGTGACTGCCCCTTACCTTTATTTATGCCTTAAAGCATTCGTATACAAATATGCTGACTGTTATCTGAAGGGTAATTTGTCTGGAAAGTTATTTAGTTACTACCCCTTACCTTTATTTCTCTTCTGCGTTATCTTGCAAGGGCTGTAGGGAATATTTACGTCACAGCAAAGCAAGAATGGGAATATGGGCGTAAGAGTACCACAACTATGGTATGCGCACTGCTTTTGGGCAATAGCCGGTCAAAATAACTCGCTTTTGTTTGATTCCTGGTCTGCGTGTAAAAAATCATATTCTTTTTTAGCAAACTATCACTCCTGAAAAGTGTATTACATTAAAATTCACACCGCATGGAACCACCGGACAAATTTCTGCCTGTGGATATTTGATTTATTATTATTATTATTATTGTATGCATCAATTACAGTAATACACATTTAGCAAAAAAAGAAATATATATAAAAATTAACATGCGAAATTGCATATAGTACACAAGTTTTAAAACAGCTCAGACTACACTCGGGTGTTGATGGACTCGATCCAGGGGAGCGCCTAGTGGGATGCTTGATGGAGCTCCTCAATGCCACCAGGGAAGCGTCTGATTGGACAGTCATTCACAATGTGGCTCATTGTTTGCGTGTCACCACAGTCACACACACTGTCACTTGAAAAGCACCACTTGTGCATGTTGTATTTGCACATATCCTCTTCAGTCCGATATCTGTTTAACTGCACCACACCTCCCTTGGTTGGTGGAAGCCTGGAACTGGAACTGTTGGGTTGTCTAGAAGTTCGTGGTTTCGGGTTCTTGTAGCTTGCCACTCACGTTTCCACTCTGCGTCCTGGTCGAATCCTGTGGATAGCATTTGGACTCCCATGTCATATGCTGGTCTTCTAGATTTGAGGCGTTTCCTAGGCAGTGATAACAAATCGTCATGAAGAGGGATCGAGTTGTTTTCAGAAACTTGCTGACAGAGGTTGTAAAGAGCAGCCTTTCGACGGAGGTCTGGTGGACAGATGTTTGAAAGCACTGGTAGCCAGCAAATAGGTGTAGACCGGACTGTTCCACTAATTACTCTCATAACTGAGTTCAGTTGGACGTCTACTTTCACTACGTGGGCGCTTCGGAGCCAAACTGGTGCACAGTATTCTGCTGCAGAGTATACCAGTGCAAGGGATGCTGCTCGGAGGACTGACGATATTTTTTTTTTCGTACCTATAAAACATATTATCCCACTATCTGTCGCTGCGCCATAAACGACAAACAGTATCACTATGAGCTCCATGACAGACTGTTTTGCGTTCGGTTGCATGCCACCACATTCTTCAGTTGTCATCGTCCATTTACACCAATATGATTTCATATGCATTCTGTAAGAGTGGATACCTAGCTGAACATCCAACACGGTTTGTAACTCGGAAGGAGTTCGCCAACGATCTTGAGTGTGCGAACCTTTGTGATCACTGTGACGCGACACTTTTCATTCAGTGTTCATGATGCAAATTAATGTTTTGTCTTGAATATTTCGTGAATGTAGACGATTTCCATTTTATGAAGCATAACAGAAGGCTTATTTCTGCACCTCCCAGACACTCGTTTTCTGTCGCCCTCCTGATACACATGGTCACAACCATTAACACAACACTTTCATATGAGTCTTACGGCAAATATTGAACTTGCGATCTCAAACTCAAGGGGTTCCTTGTTAGCGGCTCAAGATGCACTGATGATGAGGAAGACTAGACAGCAGGGCATATCTGTTTATGCAGAAAGCCCCAAGAATGCTTTGCACATGGAAATGAGAAGCTTGACCAGTGTTGACACAAGTGCATAGAACTTGAGGAACATTATGCTGAAAAATAAATAAGTGTTGTATTTCATTCTCGTAATAGATTCCTTAAAAAATACGGTTTTTTCTTAACGACTCTTATAAATCAGTGTTTAATCGATGTGTTAAATGTCTAGGTAATAATGGAGAACGTATTGAACAATTTCAGTTGTACAAATTACTTTGTATAAACCATTAAAGGCACAAAATGCTGAACTGCATTTTCGGTGAACTAACTTTTACCATACACTACGCAATTTATAAGTGGATCGCAACTGAGTCGACAACTCAAGGGGCGAGTCTTAAATGAAAGTTAAATGTCCTAGTTTCAATAGAATCACGTCAAACACACAGCAAAATGAAATGATGGAGTTTTGTTTCTGGTGACTGTCAGACGTGCTGCCCTAACTGTAGCGCCCTCTCTCTACCTCCATATAAATAATAGCGTAGAGGAAAGATCTTCCTCTCTCCTTGACCGTGACAGCATTGGAGAACGAAACCTTCAGCAGAAGTTTCATCCAGAAATTACTTCAGAATTAGGGTCAGGGTAAAGGGTGCGAACAAGTAACAAAGAATTAGAAAGTCGATAAACATTGTAAGTAGGCTGTTGAGGTTTTTTTATTGGTAACGCCACATAGCGCTCTGTATGAAAAATCACTGGCTGTGCTGTGTGCAGTCTGTGGCTGGTTTGTATTGTCGCCTGCCATTGTAGTGTTGGGCAGCGGCAGCTGGATGCTAACAGCGCGTAGCGTTGCGCAGTTGGAGGTGAGCCGCCAGCAGTGGTGGACGTGGGGAGAGACATGGCGGAGTTTTGAAATTTGTAAGAATGGATGTCATGAACTGATATATATATATATTATGACTATTAAGGTAAATACATTGTTTGTTCTGTATTAAAATCTTTCATTTGTTAACTATGCCTATCAGTAGTTAGTGCCTTCAGTAGTTTGAATCTTTTATTTAGCTGGCAGTAGTGGCGCTCGCTGTATTGCAGTAGTTCGAGTAACCAAGATTTTTGTGAGGTATGTGATTTGTGAAAGGTATAGGTTAATGTTAGTCAGGGCCATTCTTTTGTAGGGATTTTTGAAAGTCAGATTGCGTTGCGCTTAAAATATTGTGTGTCAGTTTAAGCACAGTCATGTAGAATTGTTCAAAGGGGACGTTTCATATGTCGACCCTTAGCCGAGGATACCTCACTGGAATCTTCTGATTTTTTTCCCTTGTAGTTTGTGTAATTAGTGTAGCTTTTGTTTATTGCTAGCGCGTAATTGTAGAGGGAATCTCCTTTGTAGTTGTAGTCTTTCATTGTTGTACAGTAAAACAGTTGTAGCATGCATGTAGATTTGCACCAAGTATTTCGCAGCTGCAATTAACTAGATATTATTTGTTATGTTAATGTGTTCTCTTATTTTTGCTCTTCAAATTGTGCTTTTCTGTGTTATCGTGTGAAATATTGTGACAATAATGGCGTGTGAAAAACGTGATACTAGGCTCCAAAGTAAACTGAGAAATGACGTTGAAGACGAAAGCAGTGAGTTAGCGCCACCATGTAATGACTTAACTAATGTTCAAAGTAGTAATTTGGTAATAGTGCATAGCGAAATGGAGCGGGCTGCAAATAATGGTGTAGGCAGTGAAACAATTAGTGAACAGGGAAGCATTATCGATTGATCGGTCAGCAATAGCTCGTGTCAGGAATCCGAAATGACAGGACACAATCTAGGAAATACTGTACATTCAGGTTTTGCGTCCTCACCGTTTTCTCAAATAAGTCAACACACAATTTTTGCTTGTCAAAATGGAAATGTTGCCGGTGCAAATGCACTGCCAAAAAGCATAGAGAAACAGATTCCAGACACTAATAAATTATTATTGCAATTAATGCAACAAATAGAACAGAATACAGAAAGCATGCTTGTTTAGGATTTTTTTGGCTGGAGCAAATGTTGAAAAAAGAGGGACGATCCATGGAATGAAGTTTTGGGTTGGACTGCAGTACCAAATGTTACCCTGAAAACAAACCCTGTCCTTTCCTTTTGTGTTATCCCACTATGTGTTTGTGTACCCTTGTGTATTTGTTTTCTTCCTGTCTCTGTGTACTGTTTCATAGAATTTTTTCTCTTCTAATACTAAGCTACATTCACTATGATGAGGAATACTGTTATCCTCAAATATAATTTGCATTAATAACATGTTATTTACTTCATAAAGATGTTTACACATTGTTTATTCTGTTTTGTTCTAATGCTCATGTGTGAAGATGATGTTTCAAAAGTTATTCTGATCTTTTATGTATGTACTTATGTCATAATGTTTGTAACACTGATGTATTTGTTGTTTCGATTCTTTTGTAAAGCCTGTATTACTGCAAATGTTATCTGTACTATTATGTTCTTCAATGATGTATTTTGTACCTTTGTTATTGTATTCTCATGTTATAAAATTGTAATTGATACCAGCTCATTAAGTTAAGTAACTTGTAAATTACATTTCACTGCACACGTTTGTGTTGGTCATAGTATATGGACAATATGTGAGAAGTAGGGACTGATAGTGTTTGCACGTGTGTTAATAATTCAGTAAGGGACTGGATAACAGCATTGCTGGTTCTAAGGACATTTCAAACAAATTCTTTGTGAGTGGACAAGTGGTGGTTTATGGACTTGCTATATTATCCGCAAGACTCTTCAATGGTGATTGTGCGCCTGCACAGTCAAACAGATGGCTGCTGGCCATTTCTACAAGGACTACAGTGGGTCTACACCTTTGATGACTCACCAATACCTTATTTCTATAAGGACTGCAGTGGGTCCGCAACTCTGGTGGGCCACCAATAACAATCTCTACCAGGACTACACTGACTCTGCTGTGGGTTTGCTGTGTCGTGGCCCATTACCTGTCTGCATGTCAAGAGTTCCTTTGGAAGGACAACACTACTTCTTCAAGAATGCATGGAAATCCACTACGTCCATGTGCATTCTCTTTTACTGCTCAGACTTTGAGAAAAACACTGCAATTTTACTGTGATGAACGATCAGGACTGTCTTTATGGGACTGTGAGAAAATTTTAGCTTTTGACCACCATTGTATCAATAAGTGCGTGCATTTCATTTCTTTGTTAATGTAATTATGAAAAAAATTTCAAATCTGTATTGGCCACTGCCCAAAACAATTTGTTAATTTTTTTGTGGGGAGCTTGGGGGCTATGTAAGTAGGCTGTTTAGGTTTTTTTATTGGAAACTCCACATAGCGCTCTGTATGAAAAATCACTGGCTGTGCTGTGTGCAGTCTGTGGCTGGTTTGTATTGTTGTCTGCCATTGTAGTGTTGGGCAGCGGCAGCTGGATGCTAATAGCGCGTAGCGTTGCGCAGTTGGAGGTGAGCCGCCAGCAGTGGTGGACGTGGGGAGAGACATGGCGGAATTTTGAAATTTGTAAGAATTGATGTCATGAACTGATATATGTTATGACTATTAAGGTAAATACATTGTTTGTTCTGTATTAAAATCTTTCATTTGTTAACTATGCCTATCAGTAGTTAGTGCCTTCAGTAGTTTGAATCTTTTAGTTAGCTGGCAGTAGTGGCGCTCGCTGTATTGTAGTAGTTCGAGTAACCAAGATTTTTGTGAGGTAAGTGATTTGTGAAACGTATAGGTTAATGTTAGTCAGGGCCATTCTTTTGTAGGGATTTTTGAAAGTCAGATTGCGTTGCGCTTAAAATATTGTGTGTCAGTTTAAGCACAGTCATGTAGAATTGTTCAAAGGGGACGTTTCATATGTCGACCCTTAGCCGAGGATACCTCACTGGAATCTTCTGATTTTTTTCCCTTGTAGTTTGTGTAATTAGTGTAGCTTTTGTTTATTGCTAGCGCGTAATTGTAGAGGGAATCTCCTTTGTAGTTGTAGTCTTTCATTGTTGTACAGTAAAACAGTTGTAGCATGCATGTAGATTTGCACCAAGTATTTCGCAGCTGCAATTAACTAGATATTATTTGTTATGTTAATGTGTTCTCTTATTTTTGCTCTTCAAATTGTGCTTTTCTGTGTTATCGTGTGAAATATTGTGACAATAATGGCGTGTGAAAAACGTGATACTAGGCTCCAAAGTAAACTGAGAAATGACGTTGAAGACGAAAGCAGTGAGTTAGCGCCACCATGTAATGACTTAACTAATGTTCAAAGTAGTAATTTGGTAATAGTGCATAGCGAAATGGAGCGGGCTGCAAATAATGGTGTAGGCAGTGAAACAATTAGTGAACAGGGAAGCATTATCGATTGATCGGTCAGCAATAGCTCGTGTCAGGAATCCGAAATGACAGGACACAATCTAGGAAATACTGTACATTCAGGTTTTGCGTCCTCACCGTTTTCTCAAATAAGTCAACACACAATTTTTGCTTGTCAAAATGGAAATGTTGCCGGTGCAAATGCACTGCCAAAAAGCATAGAGAAACAGATTCCAGACACTAATAAATTATTATTGCAATTAATGCAACAAATAGAACAGAATACAGAAAGCATGCTTGTTTAGGATTTTTTTGGCTGGAGCAAATGTTGAAAAAAGAGGGACGATCCATGGAATGAAGTTTTGGGTTGGACTGCAGTACCAAATGTTACCCTGAAAACAAACCCTGTCCTTTCCTTTTGTGTTATCCCACTATGTGTTTGTGTACCCTTGTGTATTTGTTTTCTTCCTGTCTCTGTGTACTGTTTCATAGAATTTTTTCTCTTCTAATACTAAGCTACATTCACTATGATGAGGAATACTGTTATCCTCAAATATAATTTGCATTAATAACATGTTATTTACTTCATAAAGATGTTTACACATTGTTTATTCTGTTTTGTTCTAATGCTCATGTGTGAAGATGATGTTTCAAAAGTTATTCTGATCTTTTATGTATGTACTTATGTCATAATGTTTGTAACACTGATGTATTTGTTGTTTCGATTCTTTTGTAAAGCCTGTATTACTGCAAATGTTATCTGTACTATTATGTTCTTCAATGATGTATTTTGTACCTTTGTTATTGTATTCTCATGTTATAAAATTGTAATTGATACCAGCTCATTAAGTTAAGTAACTTGTAAATTACATTTCACTGCACACGTTTGTGTTGGTCATAGTATATGGACAATATGTGAGAAGTAGGGACTGATAGTGTTTGCACGTGTGTTAATAATTCAGTAAGGGACTGGATAACAGCATTGCTGGTTCTAAGGACATTTCAAACAAATTCTTTGTGAGTGGACAAGTGGTGGTTTATGGACTTGCTATATTATCCGCAAGACTCTTCAATGGTGATTGTGCGCCTGCACAGTCAAACAGATGGCTGCTGGCCATTTCTACAAGGACTACAGTGGGTCTACACCTTTGATGACTCACCAATACCTTATTTCTATAAGGACTGCAGTGGGTCCGCAACTCTGGTGGGCCACCAATAACAATCTCTACCAGGACTACACTGACTCTGCTGTGGGTTTGCTGTGTCGTGGCCCATTACCTGTCTGCATGTCAAGAGTTCCTTTGGAAGGACAACACTACTTCTTCAAGAATGCATGGAAATCCACTACGTCCATGTGCATTCTCTTTTACTGCTCAGACTTTGAGAAAAACACTGCAATTTTACTGTGATGAACGATCAGGACTGTCTTTATGGGACTGTGAGAAAATTTTAGCTTTTGACCACCATTGTATCAATAAGTGCGTGCATTTCATTTCTTTGTTAATGTAATTATGAAAAAAATTTCAAATCTGTATTGGCCACTGCCCAAAACAATTTGTTAATTTTTTTGTGGGGAGCTTGGGGGCTATGTAAGTAGGCTGTTTAGGTTTTTTTATTGGAAACTCCACATAGCGCTCTGTATGAAAAATCACTGGCTGTGCTGTGTGCAGTCTGTGGCTGGTTTGTATTGTTGTCTGCCATTGTAGTGTTGGGCAGCGGCAGCTGGATGCTAATAGCGCGTAGCGTTGCGCAGTTGGAGGTGAGCCGCCAGCAGTGGTGGACGTGGGGAGAGACATGGCGGAATTTTGAAATTTGTAAGAATTGATGTCATGAACTGATATATGTTATGACTATTAAGGTAAATACATTGTTTGTTCTGTATTAAAATCTTTCATTTGTTAACTATGCCTATCAGTAGTTAGTGCCTTCAGTAGTTTGAATCTTTTAGTTAGCTGGCAGTAGTGGCGCTCGCTGTATTGTAGTAGTTCGAGTAACCAAGATTTTTGTGAGGTAAGTGATTTGTGAAACGTATAGGTTAATGTTAGTCAGGGCCATTCTTTTGTAGGGATTTTTGAAAGTCAGATTGCGTTGCGCTTAAAATATTGTGTGTCAGTTTAAGCACAGTCATGTAGAATTGTTCAAAGGGGACGTTTCATATGTCGACCCTTAGCCGAGGATACCTCACTGGAATCTTCTGATTTTTTTCCCTTGTAGTTTGTGTAATTAGTGTAGCTTTTGTTTATTGCTAGCGCGTAATTGTAGAGGGAATCTCCTTTGTAGTTGTAGTCTTTCATTGTTGTACAGTAAAACAGTTGTAGCATGCATGTAGATTTGCACCAAGTATTTCGCAGCTGCAATTAACTAGATATTATTTGTTATGTTAATGTGTTCTCTTATTTTTGCTCTTCAAATTGTGCTTTTCTGTGTTATCGTGTGAAATATTGTGACAATAATGGCGTGTGAAAAACGTGATACTAGGCTCCAAAGTAAACTGAGAAATGACGTTGAAGACGAAAGCAGTGAGTTAGCGCCACCATGTAATGACTTAACTAATGTTCAAAGTAGTAATTTGGTAATAGTGCATAGCGAAATGGAGCGGGCTGCAAATAATGGTGTAGGCAGTGAAACAATTAGTGAACAGGGAAGCATTATCGATTGATCGGTCAGCAATAGCTCGTGTCAGGAATCCGAAATGACAGGACACAATCTAGGAAATACTGTACATTCAGGTTTTGCGTCCTCACCGTTTTCTCAAATAAGTCAACACACAATTTTTGCTTGTCAAAATGGAAATGTTGCCGGTGCAAATGCACTGCCAAAAAGCATAGAGAAACAGATTCCAGACACTAATAAATTATTATTGCAATTAATGCAACAAATAGAACAGAATACAGAAAGCATGCTTGTTTAGGATTTTTTTGGCTGGAGCAAATGTTGAAAAAAGAGGGACGATCCATGGAATGAAGTTTTGGGTTGGACTGCAGTACCAAATGTTACCCTGAAAACAAACCCTGTCCTTTCCTTTTGTGTTATCCCACTATGTGTTTGTGTACCCTTGTGTATTTGTTTTCTTCCTGTCTCTGTGTACTGTTTCATAGAATTTTTTCTCTTCTAATACTAAGCTACATTCACTATGATGAGGAATACTGTTATCCTCAAATATAATTTGCATTAATAACATGTTATTTACTTCATAAAGATGTTTACACATTGTTTATTCTGTTTTGTTCTAATGCTCATGTGTGAAGATGATGTTTCAAAAGTTATTCTGATCTTTTATGTATGTACTTATGTCATAATGTTTGTAACACTGATGTATTTGTTGTTTCGATTCTTTTGTAAAGCCTGTATTACTGCAAATGTTATCTGTACTATTATGTTCTTCAATGATGTATTTTGTACCTTTGTTATTGTATTCTCATGTTATAAAATTGTAATTGATACCAGCTCATTAAGTTAAGTAACTTGTAAATTACATTTCACTGCACACGTTTGTGTTGGTCATAGTATATGGACAATATGTGAGAAGTAGGGACTGATAGTGTTTGCACGTGTGTTAATAATTCAGTAAGGGACTGGATAACAGCATTGCTGGTTCTAAGGACATTTCAAACAAATTCTTTGTGAGTGGACAAGTGGTGGTTTATGGACTTGCTATATTATCCGCAAGACTCTTCAATGGTGATTGTGCGCCTGCACAGTCAAACAGATGGCTGCTGGCCATTTCTACAAGGACTACAGTGGGTCTACACCTTTGATGACTCACCAATACCTTATTTCTATAAGGACTGCAGTGGGTCCGCAACTCTGGTGGGCCACCAATAACAATCTCTACCAGGACTACACTGACTCTGCTGTGGGTTTGCTGTGTCGTGGCCCATTACCTGTCTGCATGTCAAGAGTTCCTTTGGAAGGACAACACTACTTCTTCAAGAATGCATGGAAATCCACTACGTCCATGTGCATTCTCTTTTACTGCTCAGACTTTGAGAAAAACACTGCAATTTTACTGTGATGAACGATCAGGACTGTCTTTATGGGACTGTGAGAAAATTTTAGCTTTTGACCACCATTGTATCAATAAGTGAGTGCATTTCATTTCTTTGTTAATGTAATTATGAAAAAAATTTCAAATCTGTATTGGCCACTGCCCAAAACAATTTGTTAATTTTTTTGTGGGGAGCTTGGGGGCTATGTAAGTAGGCTGTTTAGGTTTTTTTATTGGAAACTCCACATAGCGCTCTGTATGAAAAATCACTGGCTGTGCTGTGTGCAGTCTGTGGCTGGTTTGTATTGTTGTCTGCCATTGTAGTGTTGGGCAGCGGCAGCTGGATGCTAATAGCGCGTAGCGTTGCGCAGTTGGAGGTGAGCCGCCAGCAGTGGTGGACGTGGGGAGAGACATGGCGGAATTTTGAAATTTGTAAGAATTGATGTCATGAACTGATATATGTTATGACTATTAAGGTAAATACATTGTTTGTTCTGTATTAAAATCTTTCATTTGTTAACTATGCCTATCAGTAGTTAGTGCCTTCAGTAGTTTGAATCTTTTAGTTAGCTGGCAGTAGTGGCGCTCGCTGTATTGTAGTAGTTCGAGTAACCAAGATTTTTGTGAGGTAAGTGATTTGTGAAACGTATAGGTTAATGTTAGTCAGGGCCATTCTTTTGTAGGGATTTTTGAAAGTCAGATTGCGTTGCGTTTAAAATATTGTGTGTCAGTTTAAGCACAGTCTTGTATAAATTTTTCTAAGGGGACGTTTCTACATTCGTGTATATTTAACCATAAACGCGATTGAAATGCGAGGGCAACTTTTTCTTCGTGGGACAGCATCGACCCACAACGCCGGACTGTCCGTAGCAGCCACCTGTCCTCCACAGGATTATGAATTTGCAAAAGTAGAATGCAAAGAAATATGAATAAAAAGTTCGACCAGTCTCCAGGGTGTTCTTATCAGCAAAGAGCGTGGGAAGCATCTCTGAGAGGAAGAGATGAGACATTTGACTATGGGGGTGAATAAGATGCAGATGCGAAGGGCGGCACAGGCGCCAACTCTTACCAGAGAAGCAAAATAGCAGCGGCGTGGGGTGTGGAATGGGTTCGCAGTCCTGACTGCGTGCGCGCATTCTTCCGTCGATCGCGGTAGCAGTGTGCAACCTCGCGCGAAGCTACCGAATCCTAGTTTTGTCACTCTATGTCTGTGCACATCGAACTCCAAGGGGAGCCTCCAGTTTTCACGAACAACCCAGACCTGAACTGCACTGACGGAAGACTGAGTCAAAGTGGGCTGGAGAGCGTGTCTCCATTACTTTTATTGCCTACGTGATGTGCCCCCAACTGTAAAACATGGTCCCAACACATAACCTTACAGTGCAGACTGCTCTACCCCTTCTACTGCTTTTCATGGGATTGAAGCGACTCTCAGGGTCTGAAGTTGTACATTCTGAAATGGCGCCACTAGACCGCACCGAGAAAACAGGTCTTCCTCCACACGAGAGTGGCCACGGAGCCAATTTGAACTAGACGGCTCTTTTCCTTCAACAGTCAACGCCATCTTGCGTCTTTTTTTCCATAATATGCTTGGCAAGTATGAAAATTATTTCGACTGCAGGATCCGCTGCTCCTTGAGCCATGATTTATTTTCAAAGAATATTCTTAAGAATTTATTTTATTTACTAGCGATTCATCAAGAACATTAACACATTTAATCACACTATGTAAGCATGGAAGTAGTTTCCAGGGAGTAACTGATGAAATCATAACCAAATTCCTTTTAACAAATGGGAATTTTATTCACTTTAATAGTGCCTAAAAGCATTTTTTAAAAGAAACAGATTTAAAATTATAATCAGAAAACACCCTCTAAATATCAAAGTTAGAATTTATTCAGAGGCAGAAAGAAACAAGTTTTGACTGTATGAGCTTTCAGACAGAGAACGTTGCCGCTTTCTTTTGACACGGCCGTAGTTACGACCGCTCACAACAGCCTCTGAAAGACTACACTGGTGCAAATCTGCAATACACCAGATTACTTTAAACTAACAGTTTTAACAATTTACACAAGCACACAAACTATGTACCACCCGTAGGAGGGATGGAAATGGTACAAAACACTAACAATTAAAATATTAACCTTGCCACCGAAGGTGCAACTTGATTTCACCTTCTAAGAAATGTCTTACGGTGAAAGGGTGACAACTTTATATACTAAAATCATCATTTAAATAAAAGCCCATGAAATGCAATATTATATAAAATTCTACAAGGTTGGCCAAACAACAGTTAAGATGCCATACAGTACACAGATACCGCCTCTCAAGATCAGAGACAATAATATCAAAGTTTCCAAGGCTCAAAACATATTTCAGGTATTAGGCCATTACACTCCAAGCAATAAATTCCTTAACACACCAAATCTGACAAATATGACAGAGGCAGCTACTAACGTACGGTAGATCGATAGGGAGATTACCAAACAATCCAAACCGCAGGTTGCTCTAAACCGCCCCTACACCACAAGGGAAAAACGGACCACCCAATTTATAAACACCCACCTTCCCGCGGGTGGGCAAACGGAGAAGAATGGTGGGGCGACCCCAAAGCAAAACGGCTGGTGACCTCACCAAGAAAACAAGTAGAATTTAACAAGAATAAATCAAACAAGATATCACCAATCACTTAACTTCTAATAAAATGCGATTTCTTGAGAAGACCTGGCGTAGCACCCCCAAATTGCTCTCCCGAACCGTCCACTGCCAGCCGCTTCAACGGACACAGGAAGCCGCGCTGATCTCCCGTCTCACGGCGTCACAGCCCGTCATGGGTTGACTCCCGTTGCTCTTATGTCGACCGCTAAGCCACTACCCCTCGCTATACGCTGCGGCCCACTGGACCCACGTGGCGACCTCACATGCGCCGAACACTAGCAAGCTGGGGACGAGAGGCTGACCCAGACTGACTGACTGGCGAGCTCATAGCGCCCCTTAAATGCACGTGAACAGGCAACCTTTCCCCTATCCCACCAGAGGGAGACACCAAAGCTGCTATTGCCACAGAGGCGCCACCGCCAGGAACGGAGGGCGACTGCTTCACACAACGCGCTGCGGCGTGCTCTTCAAAACAGCAATTTTTGCCACGGCTCGCTCCTGTACTTCAGTGTGATTTTATGGGAGAAATTAGTATATTAAGTTTTTCAACTCGCTCAATACGCACGCAATCGAACTGTGATTGTGGTCTTTAGATTCGTAATATCCCCTTCTCTAAGAATTTGTGATTGGATTTTTCCATCGTATACAAGCTCTAAGGATTGGTCGATAAGAGGATACAAAACAAAAAAAGTCTAATGAACTTGTGTCCGGAAATGCATGGTTTGCATGCTAGAGACCATCATAGTTTGTTACAGAGACTGCGGTCTAATGCGCGCTGTATCATGCAGCCACAGTTACAGTATGCATGGTTTCCTCCTAGAGGGTGGTACTGTTCCTCATACATCATGCCCTAGCACGCCCTCTCCTGCCATAGTATTTGGTAATGTTGTGTCCGATTCACTTCTATTGCTGACTCCCTTTGTAGTGGATGTGATACAGCGTTGTACACAATGGTTCCGTATTCGAATTGAGATCTTGCCGACATGGTGTTTACTTACAGAAAGGCAAATGGCAACGGGCGGCAGGCAGCAATGTTATATCAAGAGATCTATCCCCGAAGGTAAAAATCACAGCATTCAGAGTTTGGAACAGTGTTTCACCGTTTGTCTGAGACAGGGTCGTTTCAGAAAGCAGGAAATCATGAAGAACGTACACGAAATGTTCGGTCACCAGACTTGGAGGAAAATGTGATTAACGCTGTGTCAGTACCAGGCAGTTGGCCCGCCAGTACAGGGTAAGCCAGACGACAGTGTGGAACATTCTCCATGGTAATTGTTACTACCCTTATCACTTACAGCGTGTGCTGGGCTTAGTGGCGACAGACTTTCCTCTTCGGTAGCAGTTTTGTCACTGGTTTCTTCACCAGGCAACGACGATTCCGGGATTAGTGTCATCCATCCTATTCACAGATGAGGCCACTTTTATACGGAGTGTGTAGTATTTCTGGTTTTACAGTCATCACATTCAGGTACATGTTACGGTGCGTACACACACGTGTTGAGCCACATGGAAACCATTTTCAGCGCATGCTGTAAGAGTGGCTGCATGATACAGCGCGTATTGTACCGCAGTCTCTGTAACAATGTGTGATTGAATAAATGGTCTCTAGCACGGAGACTTTGCATTTCCGGACATAAGTTCATAAGACCTATTTTGTTCCGTATCCTCCCATCGATCAGTCCCTAGAATTTGTACACAATGGAAAAATTCACCCTGTACAAGTTGAATAATTTGGTACTTTTTCTTTGTGTGGGCTGGACGAAACGGTCGTTAAGGCTTCCCCATGTTTGTTCAAATGGTTCAGATGGCTCTGAGCACTATGGGATTTAACAGCTGAGATCATCAGTCCCCTTGAACTTAGAACTACTTAAACCTAACTAACCTAAGGACATCACACACATCCATGCCCGAGGCAGGATTCGAACCTGCGACCGCAGCGGTCACGCGGTTCCAGACTGCAGCGCCTAGAACCGCTCGGCCACTCCGACCCCATGTTTGTATGCAACATTTAGAGAAAGTCGCAAGTGAGGCATTAGAGTGGCTTCTATTCACCGTTAATAAGAATTTTCTAGATTAAAAGTAACACGTTCAAGTTTTGTTTCACACTGTAATGTACAGTGTTCAGTGAGTTGATAATTATACCCAGGAATACACTGTTTCACAGAAATTAGTGATATTCGCGAAGCAACTAAATCCTGGTCCAGGCTGTGAAGGGTCAAGGGATGTCTACCAGCCGCCGTATCATCCTCTGCCGTGAGACGTCATGCGGATGCGGTGTGGAGGGCCATGTGATCAGCACTCTGCCGCCGCCCCCCCTCCTTCTCTCACCCGTTTTTCAGACATTCCAGACTGTGGAGCCTCTACTAAATGGTCAGCTATCATCTCAACTGACGTCACGAGGTCGAGTGTGCACCCCGTACCGGCCCTCCCACCAAGGAAAACTCATTGACAGCACCGGAAAACGAACCTGCGTCCTCTACATGGCAACCATTTATACTGACCACTTGCCTAAGGATGCGGACAGATGAGAATAAGAGACGATCAAAAAGTTTCCGTTTGTCGGCCGTACAGTCCAGAATTCGTATGCCAATCAGGCAAAATCGCCGTGAGTATTGGGGAAATCGTCCCACCGACGCACCAGGTTGAAGCTACCCGTCTGGTAAAACATCGTGCCCTGCTATGTGTAGAAGTCAGTAACTGCTAGCCGCACCTCCTCGTCCGACAGGAATGGACGATCCTTCAAGGCCTTTTTTAAGGGATCGAAGGCGTGATAATCGCATGGTGGAGTTCAGGACTATAGGGCGGGTTGTCGAGTGTCTCCAACTTGAGTTGGCGTATATTTTGCGTTACGAGTTTTGGGATATGAGGGACTTGCGTTACAATCGAGCAGCACGGAACTTGGCGCACCATTCCACAACGTTGGTTTTTCGGCATACATGGTGCCTCATACACATTCTTCGCTCTCCGATGTATACTGGTGTTCATCCTCCTGTAGCCAAGAAAAGATTAACAGCTCATTGGTCCTGTTTCGACGCATTTTACAATAAAGTCCCCTGTTTCCACATTTACTGCAAATACGCTGGAAAGACGCGAACTCCTCAGTAATCCCTTGCCTACATGCCGGTGCTCATATACTCGTATCGCTCTCGCGTTAGGTTGCATACACGCAGCAGCAACGCCCTCAGATGGAAACTTTTTGATTGCAGAATTACACGCCAAATCTGTAACTGAGAGAGCTGAAAAAAATGGAAGGAAGATTTTCTCCATATGTCGGAGATCAAGGAGCCAAAGAAAGTCTTACATCATTATCTTTTGGCGAGAAGATCACTGGGCAGAAAACGCAGTGCATCAGTAAAAAAATTACATGCAAGATGCTAGTGCGATCGATTCCATTGTTCCAGTGTTTGGAGTCCTTATCGAGTAGGCATGACAAAGTCATCGGACGAATTCAGAGACGCGCTGCTAGGATCCAAACTTTTGACAATATTAGTGTAGAAGCTTAAATTTTTCACACTGCCAAGAAACATTGGATCCTAGTTTGTGACATAAATTTCAACTTGACAAGTCTACCTGTTTCCGAGAAAAAAAAAAGTGTCTTAATATTTGGAAAGACAGACTTAGGGACAAGCGGACAACATAGTCATCTTGTAACGGTACCGTTTTTACCGATTGAGGTACGGAATCCTAAAAATGAGCGCACACTATCTCAAATAGTTCGAAGTCACTTGTAACGGTATGTTTCAGATGTGCATCAGCATACAGGAATACAGCAAGTTACCAGTCTGGGCGGTGACATCTACTTAAGCGGAAGAGATTATACATTCCGCTACAAAATGAGGCGTTAAAATTCGAGGCCAACTGAAGTGGAATGAGATGGGTTTTTACCTTCATAATGAATGCACTTCCATTAGAGTGATAACCAAAATTGTCGGAAGACGTCGCAAGAAGTGAACATTGCTCTCTCTCCACGACAGAGCTCTGTAGTCCATCGAGATGTAGGCTAAGAGTAATATTTGGAATGATGCCGCTGAATTACTCCAAGGAATTAACAAAATTACCAGAACTTACAGTACGAAAAGCGAACAGACCGTAAGACTGTCGCAGGTAATTTTGTGGAAGGTAACTACAAATCAGCGAAGCTAATCAGAATAGGGTCGATATTCGCCGTTGAATATCTAGATAAGTTTTGAAACTTACTTAACAGGCATTTTGCCGGAGACTACTTGTGACTGTACTATCATTCTCAAAATATTCGAACGACCTGACTGCATTCCCCATGGTTTGCATGCAGCCGACATAGCGTACCTTTCTTGCATGTCCTCTAATCTCCTTACGGTACCGTCGTTTGTCTATACAAAATGGTTACCACAAGAGACCACTAGAGATGCTGCTCTTTATGGCAACCAGTCCAGATATAAAGTAACATAATGATATTGGAAATATTAGGACACATTTTATTAGAGATGAGGCAGACCTCAAAGATTGTAAAATGAATTTAGTTACAATAACTAACATTTTAGCAGGATTATTGCTGTCATTTGTATCTAACTACACAGAGGTGACGGAAATCATGGGATATCTCCTAATATCGTGTCAGACCTCTTTTTCCTGGAGTAGTGCAGCAACTCGTTGTGCCATGGACTCAATAATCGTTGGACTTCTCTTGCAGAAATACTGAGCCATGCTGCTTCTTTAGCCATCCGCAACTGCGAAAGTGTTGCTGGTGCAGGATTTTACGCACGAACTGACCATCTCATTATGCCCAATAAATGTTCGATAGGATTGATGTTGGGCAATCTGGGTGGCCAAATCATTCGTACGAATTTTCCAGAATGTTCTTCAAATCAATTGCGAACAATTGCAGCCTGGTGACATAGCGCATTGTCATCCATAAAAATTCCATCGTTGTTTAGGAACATGAAGTCCATGAATGACTGCAAATGGTCTCCAAGTAGCCGAACATAAACATTTCCAGTCAATGATACGTTCAGTTGAACCACAGGACTCACTCCATTCCATGTAAACACAGCCCACACTATTAAGGCGCCAGCACACACTTTCATTGTGCCTTGTTGACGATTTGGGCCCATAGCTTCGTGAGGTCTGCGCCACACTCGAATCCTACAATCAGCTCTTACCAAGTTAAATAGCGACACATCTGACCACGCCACGGTTTTCCAGTCGCCTAGGTTCAGCCGATATGGTCACGAGCCCAGAAGAGGCGCTACAGGGATGTCGTGTTATTAGCAAGGCACTCACGTCTGTCGCCTGCTGCCATAGCCTATTAGCACCAAATTTCGCCGCGCTGTCCAAATGGATACGTTCGTCGTAAGTCCCACATTGTTTTCTACCATTATTTCACACTGTGTTGCTTGTCTGTTAGCACTTACGACTCTACACAAACGCCACTATTCTCGGTTGTCAAGTGATAGAGGTAATTCTTGAAATTTGGTATTCTCGGCACAATCTTGGCATTGTGGATCGCAGAATGTTGAATACTGTAACGATTTCCGAAATGACATGTCCCATGCGTCTGGTTCCAACTACCACTCCATGTTCAGAGTCTGTTAATTCGCATCGTGCGATCATAATCACGTCCGAAACCTTTTCATATGAATCACCTGAGCAGAAATGATAGCTCTGCCAATGCGCTGCCTTTTATACCTTGTGTACGAGATACTACCGCCCTCTGTATATGAGCATGTCGCTAACAATGAGTTTTTGCCACCTCAGTGTAATGCCCGCAACTCTGTCGTATAAATCATTCAGTAACTCAATCAAAACTAAATATTTTTTATAAATAAGAAAGTCTGAAAGAATATCTGGACTCTCAAAGTTCTATGACAGTTCCAGGGATTTTTGTTCTGTATTAGGTTCTTCAACCACATAGTAACTGTCTTTCACATGTACAGTGATTTTGCATAAATCGGTCAGTGAAATAACCAGTTAGAAATGCCGTGATTAACAGCGGAAAGTATTCTATAGATACCTCAACATCAATAGCGTATCACCAATGATTTCGCTGTATCATGATGGCAGGTGAATCTATGTGCAGCTCGAAAGTCACATATCGACCTTGTTATCTAGCACAAAATGATACTAAATATCTACAGCATTCATGAGCTGACAATTGTGACAATATTTGAACTTTAAATGACTTCATGGTCTCATTTGTTCTGCATCTGGATTCAAACCCAGCAGCTGTAGCCATTGCAAACTAAGCAAAACTTTCGTACCTGAGGAAGACTCGATTAAGACACTGTTCGTCATAACTGATAGAAGATTTCACCTTGAAAATAAACTACGAAAATACCTGTACTGCACCGGGTATCCTATGAAGCACCCAATGTCGCCATTGTCTAACCACGAAATACGTTTAATATAGTTTCGTTCACTAGTAACGAAGTCTGCACGCCTTTAAAACTGAATTTCCATGATGCAAAGTTTCTTAATGCAGAGGGATTCGAATTCAGGATCTAACCACGAAATACGTTTAATATAGTTTCGTTCACTAGTAACGAAGTCTGCACGCCTTTAAAACTGAATTTCCATGATGCAAAGTTTCTTAATGCAGAGGGATTCGAATTCAGGATCTAATTCGAATGCTAATTAAGCGCAATTAGGTGTTAGATGTTGAAATTTTTCACCAATAGCGAGACGTTTGGACCTGACGTGAGGACAAAGATTTCTTGTTGCCTGACGGGTGTTCGAACCCAGCTCATACCACCATTATTTTCTAGCCGCGAGTAGACTTTACGTATCAACTGTTTTTTCATGAGTTACGAGATGTACACATGTTTCACTACAGGTAAAGCAACGAAGAGCACCGCCTTGACTGAGAGTCCAGCCCTGCACACTTTGTCACGAAAACACGTTAACTGTCGAATTCTTTTCCACAAGTAGCTAGAACCGGCATATTTAAACTTGAAACGATGTGATGGAAAGTTTTGTGCGGGCTTTGATTCCCAGTCTGCGTTGTTGACTACACACGAAGAGATATTAATTATCCAGTTCATGTTCACCACTAGTTGAACATCAAATGATGTGATGAAAAGTTTGAACTTGAAATGACGTGATGGAAAGTTCATTGTCTGGTTGGTTATCCACACCAGCACGTATCATTATATTTGACGATCCACGAAAAGACGTTAAAAAATAAAAATTATTTTTCAGTATGCACGTGGTACAGCTTGAGACGAAATGACGAATATTTATGATCCGGACCAGGATTCGAAAGATACGTGCCTTTCGAGAAGACGCGAGTTTGCGGTCTTGAGGAAAGTAATGAAATTACGGTACTGTATCGTCCTGAAAGGCTCAAATCCAGTAAAAGTGATCTAAATTCGAATAATCCCAAGGCAGCCCTAAACTTTTCAATTGCCTTAAGATCTTTTACGATGTTCAGTTCATTAAATAAAACCAGTTTTCAGCTGTAACAAAGCATATTAGTGACATAGTTTCCATTTGCCGCGACTTTCGCCTCTGTCATGGTTCAACTTAAACTAGCTTCGCCCCAATCGGCAACGAAGGGACATCATATATGACGTGAATTCTGAACCATGGTGCAACTCGACGATCTTCACGTGGCGTTACCAGAGGTGCAGGAGGTTTGTCCCTGTCAGTTAAAAAATGGACATCTGAAGTACAAATTGAACCTTTACCTTTTTAAAAAAAGAAGCTACTATCAGTTTATGAGAGTCCACTTTTGGCAGGGTCATAATTATGTTAGTACGGAAGATGCACCGCACTATATGAGAGTTCTGAATCCGTGGCTCCCTGGAGGTGGATTCCAGTGTGTTCAGTATTTTCACTTTCTGGTTCTATCGTAATCTTGTTCGACCACATCGCCATTCACCGGCACCCTAGTTTTTCAGTGCATACTTTCGACATGCCCATTAGCCCCAATAAACCCAAGAATCCAGTTATATTTTGTACGAATGACATTCCTAAAGTAGGTTCCACCATCGTGTTTCACACGGAAACTTTATTGCCAAAAAAAAATGCACCATGCCACTAGTCATCACCGAGACATTTGTCGTAGCGGGCAATCAGTTCGAAGAAACAGGCCTGGTAAAACCCGGCGCCCTGCAATGCAAGAGCTTGTCGCACAGCCTACTCCACCTCAGCATTGGTTTCGATGTGACGTCTCGAGAGTGGAGGGACACCCATTTCGATCTTCATTCGTCACACTCTGCCTTCGTTCTCTGAGCAAGAAACACTAGCGACCATCGATCAACGTCTACATCTACATCTACATGGATACTCTGCAAATCACGTTTAAGTGCCTGGCAGAGGGTTCATTCAACCACAATTCTCTATTATTCCAATCTCGTATAGCGCGCGGAAAGAATGAACACCTATATCTTTCTGTACGAGCTCTGATTTCCCTTATTTTATCTTGGTGATACACTTCTGGAAATTGAAATAAGAACACCGTGAATTCATTGTCCCAGGAAGGGGAAACTTTATTGACACATTCCTGGGGTCAGATACATCACATGATCACACTGACAGAACCACAGGCACATAGACACAGGCAACAGAACATGCACAATGTCGGCACTAGTACAGTGTATATCCACCTTTCGCAGCAATGCAGGCTGCTATTCTCCCATGGAGACGATCGTAGAGATGCTGGATGTAGTCCTGTGGAACGGCTTGCCATGCCATTTCCACCTGGCCCCTCTGTTGGACCAGCGTTCATGCTGGACGTGCAGACCGCGTGAGACGACGCTTCATCCAGTCTCAAACATGCTCAGTGGGGAACAGATCCGGAGATCTTGCTGGCCAGGGTAGTTGACTTACACCTTCTAGAGCACGTTGGGTGGCACGGGATACATGCGGACGTGCATTGTCCTGTTGGAACAGCAAGTTCCCTTGCCGGTCTAGGAATGGTAGAACGATGGGTTCGATGACGGTTTGGATGTACCGTGCACTATTCAGTGTCCCCTCGACGATCACCAGAGGTGTACGGCCAGTGTAGGAGATCGCTCCCCACACCATGATGCCGGGTGTTGGCCCTGTGTGCCTCGGTCGTATGCAGTCCTGATTGTGGCGCTCACCTGCACGGCGCCAAACACGCATACGACCACCATTGGCACCAAGGCAGAAGCGACTCTCATCGCTGAAGACGACACGTCTCCATTCGTCCCTCCATTCACGCCTGTCGCGACACCACTGGAGGCGGGCTGCACGATGTGTGGGCGTGAGCGGAAGACGGCCTAACGGTGTGCGGGACCGTAGCCCAGCTTCATGGAGACGGTTGGGAATGGTCCTCGCCGATACCCCAGGAGCAACAGTGTCCCTAATTTGCTGGGAAGTGGCGGTGCGGTCCCCTACGGCACTGCGTAGGATCCTACGGTCTTGGCGAGCATCCGTGCGTCGTTGCGGTCCGGTCCCAGGTCGACGGGCACGTGCACCTTCCGCCGACCACTGGCGACAACATCGATGTACTGTGGAGACCTCACGCCCCACGTGTTGAGCAATTCGGCGGTACGTCCACCCGGCCTCCCGCATGCCCACTATACGCCCTCGCTCAAAGTCCGTCAACTGCACATACGGTTCACGTCCACGCTGTCGCGGCATGCTACCAGTGTTAAAGACTGCGATGGAGCTCCGTATGCCACGGCAAACTGGCTGACACTGACGGCGGCGGTGCACAAATGCTGCGCAGCTAGCGCCATTCGACGGCCAACACCGCGGTTCCTGGTGTGTCCGCTGTGCCGTGCGTGTGATCATTGCTTGTACAGCCCTCTCGCAGTGTCCGGAGCAAGTATGGTGGGTCTGACACACCGGTGTCAATGTGTTCTTTTTTCCATTTCCAGGAGTGTAGTTCCTCCCTATGTAAGTCGGTGTTAACAAAATATCTTAGCATTCGGAGGAGAAAGTTGGTGATTGAAAATTTCGTGAGAAGATTCCGTCGCAACGAAAACGCCTTTCTTCTAATGACGTCCATCCCAAATCCTGTATCTTTTCTGTGACACT
Organism: Schistocerca gregaria; assembly: GCF_023897955.1. Classification (NCBI taxonomy): domain Eukaryota; kingdom Metazoa; phylum Arthropoda; class Insecta; order Orthoptera; family Acrididae; genus Schistocerca; species Schistocerca gregaria. Next base: position 241,307,780 of record NC_064920.1, read on the forward strand.
CTCTCCCATATTTCGCGAAAATAAAAAGCGTGCTGCCTTTCTTTGAACTTTTTCGATGTACTCTGTCAGTCCTATCTGGTAAGGATCCCACACCGCGCAGCAGTATTCTAAAAGAGGTCGGACAAGCGTGGTTAGGCAGTGCCCTTAGTAGGTCTGTTACATTTTCTAAGTGTCCTGCCAATTAAACTCAGTCTTTGGTTAGCCTTCCCCACAACATTTTCCGTGTATTCCTTCCAATTTAAGTTGTTCGTAATTGTAATACCTAGGTACTTAGTTGAATTTTCGGCTTTTAGATTAGAGTGATTTATCGTGTAAGCGAAGTTTAACGAGTTCCTTTTAGCACTCATGTGGATGACCTCACACTTTTCGCTATTTAAGGTCAACTGCCACATTTAGCACCATTCCGATCTGAGAAGACATGACCTCTTCCCCATGCACGGTCTGCAGGCGTCCATTGACGACGGACACACTAGTCCCACATCCATCTGCCATTGCGATTTGTACTCGAATAATCTTGGACAGGCCGGTCTGCTGAACCAGCGACGAGTTTGCCTCACCTGGTGTGCCATCTTCTGTTTCAAAAACAATGACAGACTTACTTTTGGAACGTCCGTCGTATCACGTTGAAATAACCGCCAAAACCATGTAAAGGAACTGAAAATATTGTGATTTAATCGCAGAGGTGCTGAAAAATTGTTCCAGTGACACACCAGAGAAATATCTGGTAAACTTTTTATCTTTGAGAGACATAGGAACAATTTCGCCCTTCGTTTTTTATTTCTTGTATGAACGACTACCTTTTTGTTCTGATGGGCTGGTGGGATGTCGTACTGTCTAATTACTAGTGTGTGTGGTAAATGAATGAGTTAAAAGACGCAAGATGTGTTTTATATTATTTTCATCGCACAACAAGCCTTATTCCCATGCCTATGGAGTATTTATGTTAAGCAGAGAAGGCGAGTTTTAGATGGAACCGAAGATCTTCAAAACGGCGCTGCTCAACAATAGAGGTACGTGATTGTGCTCTCTACTTTCCTTTCGTGGCCGCTAAAATTACTTCCGATTCGTTTTGCCGAGGCATTCAGAACCTGCAATCTTCTTTTTCTTATAAAAATACTAGTCCGATGCAAAAGAAATACTCTTAGATTTAAATAATTGCCATTCTTTTACCCAGGCCAATCTCCGAGTGTGTTACGACGAAATTATTTCACAATGAAAATTTTTCATCAGACCGCAACCACTCGCACGCGAATGTACGTACCCTCTGAATGTATCTAGTCAGTCACGCGCGTTGTTCAAAAGCTTTACTTTTAATATTCAGTGGATTACATTTCCGAAATTAATTTTTGTTTATGCTGCAAATCGTACTTCACGCGAAGTATTTATTACGTAAGTTTCAGGCTCAATTTAATAAAAAAAAAAGATTCCGAATAATAGAAATAAAGAATAACAATCAAACAAATTAAACCTAAATAAACAGAAAGAGGGAACGTTACAACCAGTTAATATGCGGCTTTAGTTGCTAGTCGGGTACAGTTAATTTCTGGTTGTAGAGTTAAAAAGAGCTTACAAATTAGACGCGGGGAAGAACGACTGGCTCTCCACTAACCGTAGTACCCACCTACATAGCTGCAGTCGCAAATGCTTGCTTGTACAATGGCGCTCGACTCGGAGGTACGTCGACCCGCATTCTGAGGGTGGAAAATTTTCACTACCAGTATTTGGCCGACAGGGGAAGGACAGATAGTGGCGTACTGTTACTGGTCACCATTCTTTGCACTATTGTCATGGATTAAATTCCAAACCTCTTTACAGTGTCTCATGAATGTACGTACTGTTGCTGGTGCGCCGTCCGTGGGATAGGGATGTTAAGCTCGACAACTTCCTTGGTGTTATTCAAGAAGAGTTGGCTGTCCCCCGCCACCTGGTTTCACCACTACCTGCTCTACATCCACAACAACAGAAAGCCAACTCTCCGCTGTACAAGCAGCCATTACACTCATCCACACGACTCACTTGCACACCTACCACTTCGCAACAGGCAACGGCAAACCACCTCCACTAGGACCTTATTTAGAACGATGATGCAAGATTGCTGCATCTGCTCACCCACGCTCAATCCATGTGGGATTGTTTTCACTTCCGACTGTTAACCGGTTACTTTCCAGCGAGCTTCTGGCACAGAAATTGTGCTAGTGTCTGATTAGCTGGATGTAAAGCGACTTCTTCCCATCGTAGCTCAGAATCGAAGCCGTTTTCAAAGTTTCGAAAACTTCGACTGCACGTAATACCCGAATAATTCGATTTTTTCTACTATTTTTACTATTATTTTCGTCGTTGGGTTGCTGCTACAAGTATGTTTTGAAGAAACATTTAATGCCTTTTGTTCATTTTAGAAGCAGTTGCTGAAAAACAGTCAGTTCTTTCCGCATTTGATGAAGTAGTTACTTGATAGAAAAAATCGCATTTAATTACTTCATTTACTTACGCTTAGCAACGTCGCTTTTAAATCGCTATAGCTAATGGTAAATACCAATCAAAAACCAGAAGATGTAAATGTCTTCCGTTAAATATGGTCACTCTTTCGAAATAAGTTATTTGACTTGGTCGATGTCAACTATTTCGATAAGTATAAGGAGGAAAATATTGCAGAGCATCGACTGTTTTCGTTGTAATAAAAAAAAAATATTGCATTCCATATGGTTCAAGTTCACATTTTTGCGAATTAGTTTAAGTTCATTGTTCATTTCAACAAATGTAGAAAAACACTGCGTAGCTGGAATTTAGTGTCCACTTCAAAAATGTAGGAAAATATTGCACAGTTGGAATCTTCATATCCGACTCAGCGACCTCAGACTCAGAAGGAAACATCACCAATTTGAACCTCATATTTTAGGGAGAAAAAGTACACTTGCAAGATATCATCGAAAATTTGCGTCATAATTCTGAGAGTACATGGTTATGACCCCCTGAATGTACATGTGTTAAACATGGCACTCACCGGTTTCTGCTAGATTACGTGCTCCCCCTCGTCTTCCAATGTTAATAAAAAAAAATGTTCCTTCAACACACAACGCTACTGCTAATGACCCCCCTTACATACACTAAAACACACATGGATTGCGGTGAAGTGCTGACTTTAGCTATCTTAAATAAACCTTTTCGCCTACTGATTCTTACAAAGTATCACTCGACAATCACCTAAAAACGAAGACATCCATTTGTACTTTCTCGTGTGTTAATAAATAAAATACAGTCCAACTACGGATTTCAGAGCTTTGCATACTCTCTAAAGATATAAGATGGAAGTAAATCCTTAGCCCAGACCTAACACTGGTGGATGGACTTAACACAGGTCGCTCCAGTTCTGAATCCCATCTCAAACCTATCCTAAAGAATAGAGGCCCCTGTGAGAAAGCGTCACACACACACACACACACACACACAAACACATACACACACAAAATAGGTCAATTGCCTTATGTGTGTGTTAACAACAGGATGAAAATCAGTCCCACAGACATTATTATTATTTCCATCTGTTACATAAATCCTAGATCTTTAGAGTATAGGTATACAGAAGCTTTGATAGGTGCAGTTGGTCAGTACTCCAACTTTGACATCCATAGGTGGAATGTATTCTGTGGTATTAATACAGGGTGTTACAAAAAAGTATTGCCAAACTTTCAGGAAACATTCCTCACACACAAATAAAGAAAAGATGTTATGTGTACATGTGTCCGGAAACGCTTAATTTCCATGTTAGAGCTCATTTTAGTTTGTACGTCCACCTACGCTCAATGGAGCACGTTATCGTGATTTCATACGGGACACTCTAGCTGTGCTGCTTGGACATGTGCCGTTATAAGTACGACACAACATGTGGTTCATGCACGATGGAGCTCCTGCACATGTCAGTCGAAGTGTTCGTACGCTTCTCAACAACAGACTCGGTGACCGATGGATTGGTAGAGGCGGACCAATTCCATGGCCTCCGCGCTCTCCTGATCTCAACCCTTTTGACTTTCATTTATGGGGGCATTTGAAAGCTCTTGTCTACGCAACCCCGATACCAATTGTAGAGACTCTTCGTGCTCGTATTGTGGACGGCTGTGATACAATACGCCATTCTCCAGGGCTGCATCAGCGCATCAGGGATTCCATGCGACGGAGGGTGGATGCATGTATCATCGCTAACGGAGGACATTTTGAACATTTCCTGTAACAAAGTGTTTGAAGTCACGCTGATACGTTCTGTTGCTGTATGTTTCCATTCCATGATTAATGTGATTTGAAGAGAAGCAATAAAATGAGCTCTAACCTGGAATGTAAGCGTTTCTGGACAAATGTCCACATAACATATTTTCTTTGTTTATGTGTGAGGAATGTTTCCTGAAAGTTTGGCCGTACCTTTTTGTAACACCCTGTATACAGAAAGCAAAATGGATGCTTTCATTGTCCCGCATCTCGTGGTCGTGCGGTAGCGTTCTCGCTTCCCACGCCCGGGTTCCCGGGTTCCATTCCCGGCGGGGTAATGGATTTTCTCTGCCTCGTGATGACTGGGTGTTGTGTGATGTCCTTAGGTTTAAGTAGTTCTAAGTTCTAGGGGACTGATGACCATAGATGTTAAGTCCCATAGTGCTCAGAGCCATTTGAACCATTTTTTCAATGGGAATAAAGTTGTGCTTAAGATAGATAAAGTAGACACCCCACCGCAATGCATGTGCAATTCAGAGTATACCAGCCTCTTCCCCGCAGCTCCGCCTGTGTAAACCCAGTTCACATAAAATGTGTATATGTCTTCGTCCATCTCCTCCTCTCCTCTCTCTCTGCCCATCACCTCCTCTCTAACCTATCTGTCCCTCTCATCCTCCCACCTCTCTCTGCCATCCGCTCCCCTCTTTCTGACTATCTTGTCCTCCACCCTCTCACTCTGTCCAACTGTCCCTCCTCTCTTCATCTCCTCCTCCAAGCACCGTAATCTTCCCCCAGGCGTGCTCGTCCGCACATACAGCCCCTGCAAAAGACAATGGCACAAGCGGTTCTGTGGTACCAGGCAATGACTCATGCTGAAACACCCATATTAGTACATGGTGTAGCCTCCATGGCTGTTAGTGCAGACGCTGTCTCCAGCATCCAGTCAATCGCACAGATGGCGAATAATGTCCTGGGATATGGTATGGCACACCTGCTCGACCTGTTCACATAGCTCTGCAAGAGTTGTTGGTTGAAGAGTCACATGAATCACTTCTCGTTCCGTCACATCCCGCACGTTCCCGATTGGAGACAAGTCTGGAGACCGTGTTGGCCAAGGAAGTTGCTGTACGTCCAGCAGAACACGTTGAGTTCCATGAGCAGTGTGTGGCTTAGCATTATCCTGTTCGGATAACACACCATGTTCCGCTGCAAGAAAGGTAAAAATGAGTCTAAAAACGTTCTGAGTGTACCAATCCATGGTTAGCGCCCTCTCTAGGAACACCACATGTGAACGAGAATTGTAGCTTATCGCACGCCACACCATAAGGCCTGGGTTGAGCCAGTGTGACTTGGACGAATGCACTCTACGAGATAGCGCTCACCAGGTCTATGTCGTACGAACAAATGACCATTACTTGCATCCAGACAGCTTCTGCTTTCATCGATGAAGGCCACGGCGTGCCAGTCAATCTTCCAAGTGATCCTCTGACGGCACCAGTCTGTGTTGCATGGATGTTCAGAACCTCACCGACGAGTGCGTGAATGTTCACGTGACCACTGATACCAGCATCCTTGCACATCTGATGCAGCATATCCAACTTGTGTGGCAGTTCTGAGAAAGGACCATCCTGCCACTCGAAAGACCACAATTTGACCCCTTTCAAACTCGCTCAGTTGGCTGTAGGAAACACGAGTTCGTCTCCACGACATAGTTGCCTGCTTGCTTCATATGTTTTAACCACGCTGAGCCTTCTGGCTTTGAGCAATCCCTGTTGAAGGGTAGACGCAGATGGCGCTCTGGTATTATGCCGCTATGAAACCATTATCAGTACATCTACCATCACCAAGGTGGCATATGACGCCATTGGATCAAAATTGACGCCATCTTTCCAAGTGTGCTAATTTTTTCCGGCATTGTAGATGTAGATATAGTTTTGTATTGGCAGTTAGCATACTTGCTACTATGTCATAGGTCTACATTAAATGCTTGTTCTAAGGGATCAAGTGTCTAGAGACGATTATCACCTTATGATTATGTATATAATTGAAGACTTTGCTAGGATTTTGTAAGAAAATCGGATGTGGATTGCGAAAAAGGATATTCAGTACAGTACTGCCGCATTATAAATGCTAGTGCAGAGGTAGCAAATAGTTCTCTACAATTACATATACGTCCAAAGAAAGTATCTTTACGTTTACGTCCAAAGGATGTGCATGTTTTTTTATTAAAGTACGGCACCACACAAATCGACATTCTACATAGAGATAATATCTAGAGAGATCAATTCTTAATGTGAACACATAGAGATCTTAAAGCTTCCTTTAAAAAAACTGGTCAATATTAACCAAAAAGATGGAACTTGCAGACAATATCAGCGTTTATCGACTTGGACTGCTGCAGGGTCATTTTATCGTTGCAGAGTGCTATCGCTAAAACATTCGGTTTGTATCATCTGTTAACAAGTGCTTCGTGATGTGTGTATACAGCATGCCACAGGTTAGTAGCAACTTGAGATAGATGTTCGCTTCTCCCTATTGTTCAGTTTTTTGCCTTTTCGAAGTCAGTTATCATAATTTTAGCCTTTTTGTTTTACTGCACGGACTTTAATTTACATAATACTTTTACATGATGGCTGTAGACAATAAGTTGTTATGTTTGTATATTATGCATAGAGATTCACATTCGCACTTTGTCGGAGATGCCTAAAGCTGTGGTCTGCGCGCATCACTGCATGTTAGGTCAAGATAACTCAGATAACGCTGGCACTCTGATGTGAGTGAGTGAGCCGTTATTACACGTTTTTTGATGTCCAAGAATTTAAATGTTTAACAATTAGTATAACATAACAAACGCACTATTGCTACACAGTGGAACAGATCAAGGATTAGATCCTTTCAAGAAAAAAAAAGTGTGCTGTATGTAGGACTACTGTTATTCTGCAGGAATAAGAAAGCACATAAAAGTTGTGACAGGGAGTAGTGCCTCGCACACCATCATTATATTAAATGTTAATATTGACGCATGTATTGTAAAACATCTTTTGGTGGCAATCTTTTTTACATGTCTGAGTCCAGTGTCTTGCTGGAGGACCGACTATTTGTCATAAGCAGATTGCAGGATGTATATACCATGAAAGACTCTAATTCTTTAATTGAGTCTTTGTTCATCGTGGGAGGCAGTAGTACACGCAGCAATATTCTACTTGAATAAAAGGGACTGAGGTACATATTGTAGACCACATATGTGAACACAAACTCCAACACATACTTCATGGTTATTATGTTAAAGGTGGGGAAACATCTGTTATTGTGAAATACGTGGAAGGCCTTGTCACACATCCGATTCCATTGATATGATGGAGCATTGGCTACTCGTTGTAAGCAAATTGCGTTTCAAAATCTGGTGGAGGTTTATGTCCTGTAGAAGACTGTAGTTTTTTTAATGGAACATTTGTTAAGGGGGGGGGGGGGAGGGAGGCAGTACCAAAACGCAGCATGTCAGAACCAAAACGCAGCATGCATTGCAAAATATTTTTGCTAATACAGACTCCAACACAGACTCCAACTTATTGTCGTCAGATTCTTGTTGTCTATCGAACCGTATAGTGATGATATTGGGAAAGATGTTTATTTGCACTTATGCATTAGCAACCAGAGTTGGCAACAGCTCTACCTTTGCAGAGATTTTTGCTGCTGGAACGGGCAATCATTATCTACAAAAACGCAGCTTCTGGTGATAGGCATTTTGATCATATTGCTATGCTAAATGCATTCCAAGCATGGAAAGTTGTAAGGATTGTATGGATGATTTTTTTTAAAGCGTGGATTACGTAGCTGCCAGTTAGTCAATAATTAATGCATGGTATCACAATCGCTGAGGTTTTTGCAATATGTATCACTTTACTACTTTGTTGTGCGAGGATGCAACACTTATACTCATCAAGCTACAGTACAAGCACCACTTTAATACATTATACGTCTCTACATTTCCTTCATAGGTGGTGGCTGATGCATTAGAAGCATTGAATATAAAAGAGAGTTTTACTGTTGAAAAAACCGGAGGGAGTACGCTGTAGTCAGTACATTATTTCCTCCCACATACATATATGCTCCTTTCGACATTAAGGGCATAGACCATAATGGAAATTAAATTGTAACACACTCTAAACAGCTTGAGTAAAGTTAGAGTTCAATGCTCATTACCAGTCGTGGGTTAGCTGGAAACGTTTCTTTCACGACACGACTAATTGGTGGGAAGACCTTGTGAATCTGGTATCCAGAAACTATGTAAAAAATCTATCCTTCAGGCTAAATGATGACTGGAGAAAGAATGTCGAAGATTGGTACCATCTAACTCGTAAACTGTAAGCGAAAGTAGATGCCGGGGAAGGTAGAGAAGTGACAGATAGAAATACTAAGACTAACTGATACGGAATCGATATCAGCACTTTTCGATCCATAGCCAAACCCATTCGTTTACGCTGCTGTTGCTGGGAACAATTATTGTAACGAATCAGTCCAGTGCTTATACCAGCGCTGCAGAACTAATGTAGACCTGCCCTACAGTTTTTGCGGAACGACAGTCATGGTATTAGAATGATAAAGTTTTATGCATTTCCGTACCATCCACTAAGAGGCGTTTTGTGATGAGAGAGTAGCATGCTAGAGATAACTTCAAAATGTATCAGACTGGACATAATGCATCTTGCAGGAGAAGAGCCGTTTGCAGAGTTAGAAACTGAAACTATATTTAATGGGCACTCGTTTGCAAAAGCTGTAAGCTTAAACTTCTATACGGAAATTCCACATGAAAGTTCTTTAAATTATAGCTAAGGAAAAATCTTACCGGTATGTTATTAAAACTTATGTAAGACACCTAAAGAAAGATTTGTTAACTTTCAGAATGGATCGTCTGCTCCAGACCCTTAGAAAATTAGAGTCATGGACAAACAATGAAACATCCATACACCGAACAAAATACCTCTCAATGATGCATAACGCCTCACTCATTGTTGTCTCATAATATTTTCACGACCTATGACGAAAAGATCACCGCTCTTTTATTAATCCAAACCGGTTTCGTACACAATGGTAAGGAGAGGTGGGCTAAAGAGTGGTGCAGCAACTGTCGTCGAGGAAAGCTGGACAGGAGCAGAAATAATTAGCGAACAAGACGAATGCGGTATTTCTTGATTTCCGAAAAGCATTTGATTCAGTACCGCACATAAGCTTATTGTAAAAAATACGGTCATGTGGATTATCAAGTGAAAGTTGTGACTGAATTGAGGATTTTTGGCAGGGAGGAAACAGCATGTTATCTTGGGTGGAGAGTCATCGTCAGATGTAGAAGAAACTTCAGATGTGCCACAGGGAAGTGTGTTGGGACCCTTACTGTTCACGTTATCTATTAGTGACCTTGCAGACAATAGTAATCTCAAACTTTTTGCAGATGACGCAGTTACTCATAATGAACTGTCTAGAAGAAGCTGCTTAAATATTCAGTCAAATCTTGATAAGATTTCAAAGTGGTGCAAAGATTAGCAACTTGCTTTAAATGTTCACAAATGTAAAATTGTGCACTTTACAAAATGATAAAAATGCAGTATCCTATGACTATAATGTCAATGAATCACTGTTGGAACTGGCCAACTCGTAAAAATACCTGGATGTAACAGTTTGTAGGAATATGAAATAGAATGATCACATTGGCTCTGTCGTGGGTGAAGCAGGTGGCAAATTTCGATCTGTTGGTAGAATACAGTGGAAGCGCAATCAGTCTACAAAGGAGATTGCTTACAAATCACTCATAGATCGGTTCTAGAATACTGCTCAAGTGTGTGGGACGTATATCAAATAGGACTAACAGAGAATGGCAGCACGAATGGTCACAGGTTTTGTTTGATCTGTGGGACAGCGTCAGAGATGTAGTGAAGGAACTGAACTTGATGAATCTTGACGAAATCTGTCCTGAGAGCGTCTGTTCAGAAAGCTTCAAGAAGCAGCTTTAAATGATCGTTCTACGAATATACTACAATCCCCTACGTTTCAGTCACATAGGGGCATGAGGATAAGATTAGAATAATTACAGCACATGCAGAGGCTTTCAAACAATCATTCTTCCTGCACGCCATACACGAAAGGAACGGGAAGGAACCCCAATAACTAGTGCAACTGGAAATGCACCTCACGGTGGTTCGCAGAGTACAGATGTAGATATCACACTAAACATAAGATTCACTTAACGTGCATTTCTTCAAGTGCACACAGGTTCATTACAAACAATGTAGTAAGAGACATAGTCCTCCGGCAGGTGTGACGGAGCGGTTCTAGGCGCTTCAGTCGTCGCTACGGTCGCAGGTTCGAATCCTGCTTCGGACATGGATGTGTGTGATGTCCTTAGGTTTCAGTAGTTCTAAGTCCTACGGGATTGATGACCTCAGATATTAAGTCCCATAGTGCTCAGAGCCAGCCAAACATAGTCCAGCTGTTACAACAGCATCAATGATAAGGCTCTCTGAACTAAGTGCGAAAGATGGTGTCAAAGCGAAGAGGCTCCAAATGTGAGCGACTGTGTCGGCTGCCGCCAGCCATCCTATATCGCGGCGGCAGGAGTCCCTCGCGGTCCATTGCAGCTGGAGGCGCGGGTTCAGTAGGCATGCACCATTGGGTCTGCTGGATCCTGCACGACCGTTATCGGCTTCTGACGGAAACTTGCAATTCCGTTGCCAACTTTGCGACTCTCGTGTGGGGTGGTATCGATACGTGATACCACAGGTCTCTGCCTGCTGAGCAAATACTCGTAGAAAAAGAGCACAGACACAATTGCGTGCAGGACTACTCCTCGCAACCGTCGTTAGTTTCTTTTTTTTTTTTTTAATAAAGTGATGTCTGTCCCATCTTATGCCTGTGGGGAAATTGCTTACAGACGAATTTGGTGACGTGTTGTGGGTGTGCAGACTTGGATTCATCAATAATTATTATTTATAAGTATACTATAATCCCATAGTGCCAAGCGCCTCAAAGGCATCCTTATACTGATGACACACACTAATAATGCAGAGGTCATATAGACATTGTACGTATTTGTCGCAGTGTGCTGTTTAACATGAGATATGGGCATCTTTGTTAAAATATCACGTTGAGCTAGCTGTTTGACATGGGATATTCTCGAGTGACGCGTGGGAAAAAGGAACACCTAAATCTTTCCGTTGGAGCTCTGATTCCTCTTATTTTATTATGATGATCATTTCTGCCTACGTAGGTGGGTGTCAACAAAATAGGAGCATTGATATATATATATATATATATATATATATATATATATATAATGCCAATATCTCATGTTAAACAAACAGCAGCCGGTCGGTGTGGCCGTGCGATTCTAGGCGCTTCAGTCTGGAACCGCGTGACCGCTACGGTCGCAGGTTCGAATCCTGCCTCGGGCATGGATGTGTGTAATGTCCTTAGGTTAGTTAGGTTTAAGTAGTTCTAAGTTCTAGGGGACTGATGACCACAGACGTTAACTCCCATAGTGCTCAGAGCCATTTGAATCATTTTTTGAACAAACAGCGCAGTGCGACAAATATATATATAAGATGTTACAAAAAGGTACGGCCAAACTTTCAGGAAACATTCATCACACACAAAGAAAGAAAATATGTTATGTGGACACGTGTCCGGAAACGCTTACTTTCCATGTTAGAGCTCATTTTATTACTTCTCTTCAAATCACATTAATCATGGAATGGAAACTCACAGCAACAGAGCGTACCAGCGTGACTTCAAACACTTTGTTACAGGAAATGTTCAAAATGTCCTCCGTTAGCGATGATACATGCATCCACCCTCCGTCGCATGGAATCCCTGATGCGCTGATGCAGCCCTGGAGAATGGCGTATTGTATCACAGCCGTCCACAATACGAGCACGAAGAGTCTCTACATTTGGTACCGGGGTTGCGTAGACAAGAGCTTTCAAATGCCCCCCTAAATGAAAGTCAAGAGGGTTGAGGTCAGGAGAGCGTGGAGGCCATTGAATTGGTCTGCCTCAACCAATCCATCGGTCACCGAATCTGTTGTTGAGAAGCGTACGAACACTTCGACTGAAATGGAGCTCAATCGTGCATGAACCACATGTTGTGTCGTACTGGTAACGGCACATGTTCTAACAGCACAGGTAGAGTGTCCCGTATGAAATCATGATAACGTGTTCCATTGAGCGTAGGAGGAAGAAAGTAAAATGAGCTCTAACATGGAAATTAAGCGTTTCCGGACACATGTCCACATAACATCTTTTCTTTATTTGTGTGTGAGGAGTGTTTCCTGAAAGTTTGGCCGTACCTTTTTGTAACACCATAGATATATATATATATATATATATATATATATATATATATATCTATTGTCAGTATCCCAAATGGCAAAATCACATTGCCAAATAAAGAAATATTTAATTGTGTATCCAGATTAAATTTTTCTTTATTTTACAATGTGATTTTGCCATTTAGGATACTGACAATAGAATGCTGAGCAAACTTTTTTAAAGAAGTACAACAGCAAGCACGTTTTTCAAGCGACAAAGGCAAATCCAAGTGTATTTTTTATGCACTGATATTAATTTAATGTTATTTTTTAATTATGTTTACTGCTTCACTGCCTTGTGAAATACTGAAATATTGCAACCCCAATGTCTTCAAATAACGATTCCAGTACTAACATTAAACTACTATAGATAGGTAATTACGCTATTATAGTAGTGCATACAAATTTTTAATTTACCACAACGGTAGTGGACGAAACAAAATCTGTTTTTCCTCTCGTTCTTGTTACAAACTTGTCCATAACTACAAACTATCACAACAGTACACGGCACAAAAACAATAAACGGCAGCACTCACATTAAATTCAGTTCCAAGTAAGAACTGAACTTATTAACTAAAGAACAACTGAGCTAAAGTAAAGTTAACAATATAGAGAAATCGAGAGTTTAAATCAGTGTGTATCCAATTTTTGTCATATGACTGAAAATCAAAGTACCTATCAATTCCACTGCTCAGCAAATAGGTTGCGTGTAATTTCATTTAGGTGATAGTGTGGTCTGGACCTCCTGTACTCTTCCCCTGCCTCCCTTTGGCTACGTCCTTCCTAGGGCAGTCTTATAGTGTTGTCACACACTGCTAATGTAGGATAAAGTATATTTGACACTTGGAAAGAGGGTATTTGTTGTTAAATAATGCGTTGTGGAAATTGTTAAACTTTCAAGTGTCTTGTATTTAAGTGTGCGTGCATTTGGAACATTGGGTTGTGATCATGCCATGTAGTGCTTACATAAAACAGCCTGAGATCATTATATTGTAGTGTTTCTGTCAACAGAACAATCCATCTATTTTAACAAATACTCTATGATGTCACATACTAGTAATGTACGGGTGATGTAGATTTGGTACGTATCAAGCGCTTACTTTTTAAATGTAGAGTTGTGTTATTTGCTTAACATTTAAAGTCTCAGCAGGAGCATATTTGTTGTTAAAATGCATCGCGGAAACGGTTCGATGTGGAATATCAATATAATTTGTTTAAATATCGCTCGGTGGTATTTGTTTAACATTTTAAAGCCTCTGCCAGAGTGTATTCGTTGTTAAATAATGCACTGCATAAATTATTTAACCTGGGATATTGGCATAAAAGGCTAAAAAATATGCTACGATAGTTTGGTTAACATTATCTACATCTACATCTACATGGTTTCTCTGCAATTTATGCATAAGTGCCTGGCAGAGGGTACATCGAACTATTTTTATACTACTTCTCTACCATTCCACTTTCGAGTGGCGCGTGGGAAAAAGGAACACCTAAATCTTTCTGTTCGAGCTCTGTTTTCTCTTATTTTATTATGATGATCATTTCTCCCTACATAGGCGGGTGTCAACAAAATATTTTCACATTCGAAAGAGAAAGTTGGTGATTGAAATTTCGTAAACAGATCTCGCCACAAAGAAAACCGCCTTTGTTTCAGTGACTGCCATCTCACCTCACTTATCATATCAGTGACACTCTCATCCCTATTGCGCGATAACACGAAACGGGCTACCCAAGTTTGCACTTTTTTGATGTCCTCCGTCAATCCTACCTGGTAAGGATCGCATACCGTGCAGCAATATTCCAGCAGAGGACGGACAAGTGTAATGTAGGCTGTCTCTTCAGTGGATTTGTCGCAACTTCTAAGTGTCCTGCCAACAAAGCGCAGCCTTTGTTTCGCCTTCCCCACAATATTATCTGTGTGTTCTTTCCAATTAAAGTTGCTCGTAATTGTAATTCCTAGGTATTTAGTCGAATTGGCAGCCCTTAGATTTGTGCGATTTATCGTATACCCAAAGTTTACCGGATTTATTTTAGTACCCATGTGGATGACCTCGCACTTTTCTCTGTTTCGTGCCAATTGCCATATTTCGCACCATACAGAAGTTGTCTCTAGATCATTTTGTAATTGAAAATGATCGTCTGATGATTTTACTAGACGGTATTTACGGCGTCATCTGCAAACAATCTAACGGGGCTGCTCAGAGTAACACCTAGATCATTTATGTAAATCAGGAATAGCCGAGCGCCTATGACACTACCTTTCGGGACGCCAGATATCACTTTTGTTCTACTCGATGATTTACCGTCTATCACTACGAACTGTGACCTCTCTGAGAGGAAATCACGAATCCACTCACACAACTGAGACGATACTCCATATGCATCCAATTTGATTAATAGTCGCTTGTGAGGATCGGTATCAAAAGCCTTCTGGAAATCTAGGAATATGGAATCGATCCCTTGTCGACTGCACTCATTACTTCATGGGGATAAAGTGTTGCACAAGAACGATATTTTCTGAATCCGTGTTGGTCATGTATCAAAAAGTCATTTTCTTCAAGATGATTCATAATGTTCGAGTATAGTATATGCTCCAAAATCCTACTGCAAATTGAGGTCAGTGATTTGGGTCTGTCCTGTCTTGAATATTGGTGTGACCTGTGCCGCTTTCCAGTCTTCAGGAACAGATCTTTCGTCAAGTGAGCGGTTGTATATGATTGCTGAAAGGCGCTATTGTGTCTGCATACTCCGAAAGGAGCCTGATTGGTATACCATCTGGGCTGGAAGACTTTCCTTTCTTAAGTGATTTGAGTTGTTTTGCAACACATAAGATATCTACTTTTATGTCACTCATGCTTAACAGCTGTTCCGGTTTCGAATACTGGAATATTTATTTCATCTTCTTTTGTGAAGGAATTACAGAAAACTGTATTTAGTAACTCCGCTTTAATGGCACCATCACCGGTAACATTTCCATCGCTATCACGCAGTGGCGGTATTGACGGTTTTTTGCCACTGGTGTACTTTACATACGACCAGATTCTCTTTGGATTTTCTACCATATTTTGAGATAATGTTTCATTGTGGAAACTATTTGCTTCTGCAACAGTGTTATGACGTGTTTTGAGTACCATGGTGGATCAGTCCCATCTCTTATTAAGCAATGCGGTGTGAATCTATCTATTGCTGTTGATACTGTATCTTTGAATTTGAGCCATATCTGGTCCACACTTACATAATTAGCTTGGAAGGAATGGAGACCCTCTCTTAGGAAGGCATTAATCCAATTGTTATCTGCTGTTTTAAATAGATATATTTTGCGTTTATTTTTAGTGTTTTTGGTTGATATGGTTTTGAGCCTCGCTACAATGACCTTGTGAAACTTCCTGGCAGATTAAAACTATGTGCCTGACCGAGACTCGAACTCGGAACCTTTGCCTTTCTACCAATTGAGCTACCCAAGCACGACTCACGCCCCGTCCTCACAGCTTTACTTCTGCCAGTATCTCGTCTCCTACCGTCCAAACTTTACAGAAGCTCTCCTGCGAACCTTGCAGAACTAGCACTCCTGAAAGAAAGGATACTGCGGAGACATGGCTTAGCCACAGCCTGGGGGATGTTTCCAGCATGAGAATTTCACTCTGCAGCGGAGTGTGCGCTGATATGAAACTTCCTGGCAGATTAAAACTGTGTGCCCGACCGAGACTCGAACTCGGGACCTTTGCCTTTGAGTCGTGCTTCGGTAGCTCAGATGGTAGAGCACTTGTCCGCGAAAGGCAAAGGTCCCGAGTTCGAGTCTCGGTCGGGCACACAGTTTTAATCTGCCAGGAAGTTTCATATCAGCGCACACTCCGCTGCAGAGTGAAATTCTCATTCTAATGACTTTGTGTTCACTAATCCCTGTATCCGTCATTACGCTCTCTAGTAGTTCAGGATTATTTGTGGATAAGAGGTCAAGCGTGTTTTCGCAACCATTTACAATTCATGAGGGCTCATGAACTAATTGTTTAAAGTAATTCTCAGAGAAAGCATTTAGTACAATTTCGGAAGATGTTTTCTGTCTACCACCGACTTTGAACATGTATTTTCGCCAACAAGTGGAGGGTAGATTGAAGTCTCCACCAATTATTACTGTACGAGTGGGGTACTTATTTGTAATAAGATTCAAGTTTTCTTTGAACCGTTCGGCTATTATATCATCTGAGTCGGGGGGCCAATTATTATTTTGGTTCGGCTGTTGAGTATAGCCTCTACCAGTAGTAATTCGCACGAACTATCTATATCAACTTCACTACAAGATAAACTACTACCAACAGACACAAACACACCACCACCTACTTTATTTAATCTATCCTTTCTGAACACGGTTTGCGCCTCTGTAAAAATTTCGGCAGAATTTATCTTCTGTTAGTATAACGATTTCAGCTTCAGTGTTTTCTATCAGCGCTTGAAGCTGTGGTACTTTTCCAACACAGCTACGACAATTTACAACTACAATACCGACTGTTGCTTCGTCGACTCTTGTCGTTTCTTTGCCCTGTACCCTTTGAGACTGGAGTCTTTTTTGATCTTTGCCGGCCGCGGTGACCGAGCGGTTATAGGCGCTTCAGTCCGGAACCGAGCGACTGCTACGGTCGCAGGTTCGAATCCTGCCTCGGGCATGGATGTGTGTGATGTCCTTAGGTTAGTTAGGTTTAAGTAGTTCTAAGTTCTAGGGGACTGATGAACTCAGATGTTAAGTCTCATAGTGCTTAGAGCCATTTGAGCCATTTTGAACCATCTTGATCTTTCTCGAGACTGTCTAAGCTAAAAATCTGCCCAGCCCACGCCACACTGCCCTTGCTCCTCGTGTAGATACATGTAAATATAATAGGTCAGGTGTCCACTACACACAGGAGGCATATTGACATATATCTTACGATGAAGATGTAGGTATCTGGAAAAGCGGTAAAATTGGAAAAAATTACCTAAAATTGTAATAGTATTTATATATCATCTTATTCTTTTCCTTCTTCTTCGGAGCAATGACTGATCTCTGGTGGTGATGCTTCACGATGAGCCATTCACTGCAGTGCACGGAAGAAAAATGACGGTGCCTACATACTGCTGTGGTAAGAAAAGGAAGAGGAGGAGGGGAGGGGGAGCTTGATTCCAATTGGTCTAGAGAGAAAGGAGAGGGGAGGAGAGATACCTGCATCTCCATCGTAAGATACATGTAAATATAATGTTAACCAAACTACCACAGCATACAATTACCTCAAGTGTGTGAGCAGGGTTGTGGCTCCCGGCAGGAGGGTGTCGAGGGCTGATCTTGGGAACAACAAGCCCAATTTTCTCAGGTGTAGCATGGCACCGGAAGTAATCTTGAGATAAGATCGTTATCTGCGCTGGCACGTGGTTTGCAGCCCTAATCTATTACACTAATAATTCATTATTTACAACGAATTAAAGTTTGTAAAGTGACAATATCCGAAACCAATAACAATAGATTAAAAACTACCGACTAAATCATTATGTAATTCTGACTGTCATGTACCCTGCTGTTACCGAATTATATGATATGGTGCGGTCACACACTGGCTTAAACACATACAATAGCCAGAGAAACATAGCCTAAATCACTCTCTGAATATAAATTTTATTTCTAAATCATTCCACTTCAGAAGCATTCGAAGCAATATAATTCTTGTTAAGAACACCATGCCGCTGGGCAACCTCTGCAGTGGCTAAGACAGTACCAATGCGTTAGGCAGCAATAGACATGACCACCCTCAGATCCCTGCGTCTGGTATCTTTATAAACTGGTCACACTGTACAGGATGTGGAAGCTAGTAGAGGAAATGTTATCATCTTCTGGGTTTGATGGTAAACGGTGCTACGAAGCATGTTAAATTTCTCCCGTTGTAGTGCAGTTCTTCCGTGTTGAAATAATATGCCTAATGGAAATATAATCACAACGTTACATTCTGGCACGCCACTAATGTTATCTAGCGCAAAAATATTTCCGCGACTGAACTTTCGTGCTCCAGGATCCGCCCCCAACACAGCGGGCACGGGTCCGATAAAGCCAACGGCTGCCGCCCATGTGTTCGCTGCATATCACAGCGAATGCTTGTGATCTACGGCGTAGGCTGTTTCTCTCGTTTCGGCTAGCACAATACTAGTCATAGATGTGTGAGTTTCGATGGAAAAAGTGAAAGAGGCACAGTGCGTCTTTGATGGAAACAGAGACAGGGGCTCTGGGATTGACTCTACGAGTCGGAGTGTGGAATGTCAGAAGCTTGAACATGATAGGGAAGCTACAGAATCTGAAAAGGGAAATGCAAAAGCTCTAGCTACATATTATAGTTGTCAGTGAAGTGAAATGAAAAGAAGACAAGAATTTATGGTCAGATAAGTACAGGTTAATATCAACAGCATCAGAGGCTGTGAAGATCAGAGGCTGACTGAAAATGATGTAATGGGTATTCTACTCTATTTTATCGTAAGTAGTATTCTTGGAGGTGTTGAATGAGAGAGGGTGTCAGAGCGTAATAACTGCTAACGCAAGTGTTATAAAATTTCGACACAGGGATGGCACAGTAACTCACGAGACAATTGTTCATGCAGATTATAGCTTGAGAATCTTTGGGGTATATAATTTACCAGCATGATTAAGACCTACAATAAATGCGATATATACTTGTCATAGCTATCATACGACCAATGTCTGTTGTAATGAAAGAAAAAGGAAAGAAAATTGTTTGTTTCACTCACAGTTATGAAACAGTCCAAGATCTCGTGATCGTTTTCGTTCATTACGGGCCATCTTCACATTTTTGCTAGCTGGTTTCAGTAGAATCAGGCGTATTTGTCGCCATGATGGCTGCCATACATTGAATTATAAAAAAGCAAATGTCTGTCCTTATAAAGAGAAAGTAACTGTAACAGCAACTAACCCAAATGTCAGCAAGCAATAATATTCTACGCACCTTCGACATATGTGATCTATAACCAACGAAAGGATAACGCTCTACGAGTCGGTGTGTGGAATGTCAGAAGCTTGAACATGATAGGGAAGCTACAAAATCTGAAAAGAGAAATGCAAAAGCTCAAGCAAGATATCAGTGAAGTGAAATGAAAAGAAGACAAGAATTTATGGTCAGAAGAGTACAGGGTAATATCAACAGCATCAGAAAATAGTATAACGGGAGTAGCATACGTTATAAAAAGGAAGGTAGTGCAGACAGTGTGTTCCTGTCAACAGTTCGAGAGTGGAACGGTAGAGAAACAGCATGAAGATGGTTCATTGAACACTGTGCCAGGCACGTTATTGTGAATAGCAGAGTAATGACATAGATGTAGATGTAGCTGTAGAGTTTACACCCCATCATCCATCCTGTGCTCAAACAATCATTTTTATTTACTCAGCAGCACATCTTAAATTAGAGTAGTTCAGAGTATTTCACTGAGATGACAGATGACAACAAAGTATCGAGTGAACATAGATGTTTAGCTCAACGCACACCCGGAAGTAAGCGGGAGATAACAGGGATGCCGAACAACTCCTGCGCTGTTGTCACTTCTCATGTGCGCTAGTGTCCGTATAAAAACTTACTCAGTGTCTCCGACGGGTCCACATACTGGAAACTTATCGCAGGCCAGCCTTAAATGGGTAACTCTCTTCGAACGCATGAAAAATAGCTGATATCCGTAATTTTTCAAGTAAAATACAAATTGATGATAAATCTGATATCGTTTTATTAGTTACGTTCCTATCTTTAAGAAATCAGTTTTGTGCCCGCATCGGACGCTCCCCGCAACCGGTGCACCAGGCACCAGATGGAAGGACCCCTTGCAGCCGGAACATTTGTCATCGGCTGAAATTCCCAAAGTCCTCCTGTTGGAAATGTAACAAAATAATTTTGTGTAGGTCATTTGAATATATTTTCTATCAGAATACATACAGTAATTGAAAAATATTTAATTGTAACAAAATAATGACACGTTGAAACAAATTCCTTTTTTCGGCCACAAAAATGAGACAAAAACGTCCTCCGAAACTAGGTTTTTGGCGATATCTCAAAACGGCTACGTACGCTAATAGAGAATTGAATTTAGAACGCTGCCATCAAATTCCTATCAAACTAGTATGTACGTCCTGAAGTTATGTTTCCCACGGATCTGAGAATTACGTTTTCGAGAACGACACTTTTGAAGCTTTGAGTTACAGTTTTTTGTAGTTAAGTTAAACATATCTCTAGTCAGTAGTTCCTGGACCCTCAGCAATCCTTCCAGATCCGAAAAGAGACCATCCTGTGGGCGTCTTTGGCAGCTTCTGTGATCCGCTGCTTTGCTCTCACGATACGCTTTTCATCTTTTTTTTCTGCATAAATTGTAACGGGCTGGTCCGATCTCACGTTCGAATACGTAAATACTTTCCATAATGCGTGTTAGGCGGTCGTTGAAATTACATGCTGTCATAGTGACCGTGATGTCGACTATTTTTCCCCACTGTGAACGGTTTTTGGAGACACTTTTTCACAAGTCGCCTTGTAACTAGATAACGGAGTTTCTGGTGAGCTGGGGATCAACACTACAGTAAAGTAGATACCCCAAAGAACATTTCAAGCAAAAAATCGATTTTTTAAAATTTTCAAAGAGCACTACCCCCTCAAAATAATTTTATGGATGGTGAACGTCTGGTGAGTGCAAAGTAGCTGCACGAGCTTCCCACTGAGTTTTGTTACCGTTTCAGTAACTCAGCAAAATGCTGTAAACCACTATGGCAACCTATACCACAAATTAAAAGTATGAGAGTCGTTTAGGTAGGCCTCCTATGTAACAGTCGTTACATTTTCTTGCGGCTTAAGCGTACTTAAAATTGACATGCACATTCAACAGCCGTCTTTCGATTTTTCGAGTAATTATCCTCAGTCATTAAGTCTAAAAACCCGACTGTTGTTCAGAGTCCCATTTGAACACGTCTGTCGCAGCCAATTGTTCTGAAGTCGGTTTAGATGAGATCAAGACAAAGGCAGCACATGAAAAGCCTGTATTTTACTTACGCACGAAATTTACCTCTCGTGTCATTACTGAAGAACTGTAAGCGAAACCATCACTATCCGTTTGCGAGCAGATGGCTTCCAGAAGTTTGTTTGGTGCCTCACACTTCTATGTTTTGTTTCTTACTATTCAGATTCGTTCAGTACTTTGGAACAAGAGCATGAATGACCACAATAATGTGTTTGCGATTCTTTAATATTATTAAAAATACGTATGTTTCTCTACTTTATGCCAAAAAGAAAACAAACAGTATACAGAAATGCAAAAAAAAAAAACACGATAAAGACAGGACACGGGTCATCATATTGGTTGACCAATTTTATGGTTCAAATGGCTCTGACCACCATGGGACTTAATATCGATGGTCATCAGTCCCGTAGAACTCAGAACTACTTAAACCTAACTAACCTAAGAACAGCACACAACACCCAGTCATTACCAGGCAGAGAAAATCCCTGACCTTGCCGGGAATCGAACCCGGGAATGACCAATTTTATGTCTGTTAGCCAGATTAAAATAAGTAAGCTTAACTTTCCAGCAAATGTCGGTGCTTTGCGTTCAGTTCAAATAATCATATGTGCTAGTATAAGATCAAAACAATCTGCTCGCACACTCTGCAACCAAAATGGTATTGAAACAGAGGGCGACACAGAAAAGACCGAAATTCTTTTTTCCAAAACTATTTCACAGAGGACCATCGCACCGTAGAGGCTTCTTTCAGTCGTGGCACAAACCACAAAATGGTTGATATCGAAGTAAGTGACCGTGGGATGGAAAAACAGTTGAAATAGCTCAGCAGAGGGAAGGTGTATGGACCTGACGGGATACAGTATGATTCTACACAGGTTATGTAAAAGAACGTGCTCCTCTTCTAGCAGTAGGGTACCGTAGGTCTTTTGTGAAGCGAAGTGTCACCGACGGTTGAAAAAAAAAAAGGGGGTAAGTCATTCCCGTTTTCAAGAAGGGTCGTTGGACAGACGCACAAAACTATATATCTCTGATGTTGGCGTGTTTTAGAATTTTGGAACATGTTTTATGCTCGCGTATCATAACTTTTCTGGAGGCCGAAAAATCTCCTCTGTAGGAACAAACGTAGTTTCCGAAAGCAACGATCGTATGGAACACAGCTTGCTCTGTTCGTCCACGACACCTAGAAGCCACTAGATACAGGTACTCAGGTAGATGGCGTGCTCCTTGACTTCCGGAAGGCATTGGATACCATTCCACACTGCCGCCTAATGGGCAAATACGAGTGTATGGAATATCAGACCAACTCTATGATTGGATTGAAGAATTTCTAGGCAACAAATAACAGCATGTCATTGTAAACGGAGAAATCTTCAGATGTGACAGTAAATTCCTCATGAGAGTGTTATAGGACCATTACTTTTCACAGTATATATACATCATCTAGTAGATTACGTCGAAAGTTCCATGAGGCTTTTCGCGGATGATGCTGTTGTATACAGAGAAGTGGCGACGGTGGAAAATTGTAGCGAAATGCAGGAAGACCTGTAGAGGACAGACGCGCTTGGTGCAGAGAGTGGCACTTGGCCCGCAATATAAACAAACGCGACGTGTTTTATTTATTTATTTATTTATTGTTCCGTGGGACCAAATTAAGGAGAAATCTCCATGGTCATGGAACGAGTCAATACATGAAATTATAACACGATATTAGAAACAGATAAAATGAAATACAAAAAAAAACATATTTAGGTGACAAGTCGCAAGTTTAAATAAAGAAAATCAACAATGTAACACTGGAATTTGCTTAATTTTTTAGCTCTTCCAGGAGCTCCTCGACAGAATAGAAGGAGTGAGCCATGAGGAAACTCTTCAGTTTAGACTTAAAAGAGTTTGGGCTACTGCTAAGATTTTTGAGTTCTTGTGGTAGCTTATTGAAAATGGATGCTACAGAATACTGCACTCCTTTCTGCACAAGAGTCAGGGAAGTGCATTCCACATGCAGATTGGATTTCTGCCTAGTATTAACTGAGTGAAAGCTGCTAGCTCTTGGGAATAGGCTAATATTGCTAACAACAAACGACATTAAAGAAAATATATACTGTGAGGGCAATGTCAGAATTCCCAGACTGTTGAATAGGGGTCGTCACGAGGTTCTCGAACTTACACCACATATATATAGCTCGAACAGCCCGTTTTTGAGCCAAAAATACCATTTTGAATCAGAAGAATTACCCCAAAAAATAATACCATACGACATAAGCCTATGAAAATATGCGAAGTAGACTACTTTTCGTGTTGAAGTGTCACTTATTTCAGATACTGTTCTAATGGTAAATAAATCAGCATTTAGTTTCTGAACAAAATCCTGGACATGGGCTTTCCACAACAGCTTACTATCTATCCGAACGCCTAGGAACTTGAACTGTTCCGTCTCGCTTATAATATGCCCATTCTGTCCGATCGAAATATCGATTCTTGTTGAATTGTGAGTTAGAAACTGTAAAAACTGAGTCTTACTGTGATTTAGCATCAAATTATTTTCCATAAGCCACGAACTTATTTCATGAACTACATTATTTGACACTGTCTCAATATTACACACAAGATCCTTCACTACCAAACTGGTGTCATCAGCAAACAGAAATATTTTTGAATCACCTGTAATACTAGAAGGCATATCATTTATATAAATAAGAAATAGCAGTGGCCCCAGCACCGAACCTTGGGGAACGCCCCACTTAACAGTGCCCCATTGGGACTGAACATCCACTACCACTCTCAATATTGCGGAGAAGTACCTTCTGCTTTCTGTTCTTAAAGTAAGAGGCGAACCAATTGTAAGCTACTTCCCTTACTCCATAATGGTCCAACTTCTGCAGTAATATTTTGTGGTCAACACAGTCAAAAGCCTTCGTTAAATCAAAGAAAACACCTAGCGTTCGCAACCTTTTATTTAATCCGTCCAAAACCTCACAGAGAAAAGAGAATATAGTATTTTCAGTTGTTAAACCATTTCTAAATCCAAACTGAATATTTGACAGCAAATTATGTGAATTTAAGTGCTCCAGTAACCTTGTATATACAACCTTCTCGATAACTTTAGCAAACACCGATGGCATAGAAATAGGTCTATAATTGTCAATATTATCCCTGTCTACCTTTTTATAAAGTGGCTTCACTACCGATTACTTTAATCGGTCAGGAAACCGACCACTCGTAAAGGAAAAGTTACAGATATGGCTAAGTACTGGGCTAACATACATATATACCCCGTCATATACATGAGAGTTCTTGGTCTTTAGTGATTTAATTATTAACTCAATCTCCCTCTTGTCAGTATCATGGAGGAGCATTTCAGGTAACAGTCTCGGAACACTTTTTTCTAAGAGCGCTATATGATTCCCTGTTGGGACTAGGTTTCCATTTAGTTCACCTGCTATATTCAGAAAGTGATTATGAAATACTGTACATATATGCGACTTATCAGTAACACGGACATTCCCACTACGCACTGATTCTATATCCTCGACCTGTCTCTGCAGACCAGCCAGTTCCTTTACGACTGACCATATGGTTTTAATTTTATCCTGAGACTTAGCTATTCTATCTGCATACTACATACTTTTTGCCATCCTAATAACAGTTTTAAGCACCTTACAGTACTGTTTGTAATGGGGTGCTGCACTTAGATTCTGACTATTTCTAACGTTTTGATACAATTGCCACTTTGTTTTACAAGATATTCTTATCCCTCTAGTCGGCCACCCAGGCTGCCTGTTTGTGCTAGTACCCTGTTTTGAACATTCTAACGGAAAGCAACTTTCAAAGAGCACGAGAAAAGCCTTGAGAAAAGCATTATATTTATCGTCTACTGTATCAGCGCTATAAACATCTTGCCACTCTTGTTCCTTGATAAGGTTTACAAAGGTCTCTACAGCACCTGGATCAGCTTTCCTAAACAGCTGATGACTATATTTAACACGTGTTGCAGCACAAAAATCTTTTAGAGTTAAAATTTGTGCATGATGATCTGAAAGGCCATTCACCTTTTTGCTAACAGAATGCCCTTCTAGTAGTGAGGAATGAACAAAAATGTTAACAATATATGTACAGTATTTAATAATCACTTTCTGAATACAGCAGGTGAACTAAATGGAAACCGAGTCCCAACAGGGAATCATATAGCATAGGCAAAACAAGTCTTTATTGTACGAATAGAAAAAATGGAGAACAATAATTGGGGACAGCTGCTTCCATAAAATATCTGGCAGTATTCACATGAAGCGATCTGAAATGCAAGGGCCACATAAAATCAATCGCGAGTATGGCAGATGTCAGACTAAAATTCACTGGAAGAATCCTCGGGAAATATAGTCGACCAACAAAGGAAGTAGCTTACAAAACACGAGTACCATCAGTATTTGAATACTGCTCTTCAGTATGGGATCAGCACCAGATAGAACTGAGAGAAGAAACAGAGAAGATCCAAAGAAGAGCAGCGCGTTTCGTTACAGTTTCATTTCGTAAGTATTAAAGCGCCACAGAGATGACCAACGAACTTCAGTGGCACACGATGCAAGAGAGGCGTTTTGTATTAGGGTGTGGTTTACTGTTAAAGTTCCGATAGCGTACGTTCCTGGATGATTCAACAAACGTATTGCTTCGTCCTACGTATATATCAAAAAAGAACTAGAAGATAAAACTGGAGAGATTCGAGGTAGCACAGAGGATTATCGGCAGTCGCTTTTCCAGTGAATTGTTCCCGACTGTAAGAGGAAAGGGTGGAAGTGATAGGAGTGCACACAGCACCCTCTGCCATACACTACAAGGTGCTTGTGGAGTATAGATGTAGATTTAGAATATCGTATCATTATCATTACTTATTTAAATAATAAAACGCTGACCTTGGATCAACTAGGTGCTGCTGTAAAGGTCTACGTTCTATCGTTAACATTTTTGGTTGTGGGTACTCAAGTATGGGTATTATAAACAAGCAGCCAGCTTAAATGTGCCACTCTGACTTCAGAAATTAGAAAATTCGCTTCTTTAGTACTTGGTCTCTCCAGACGCACTATCAGTAAAACTAATATCCACTACAAGCCTCGATTTAAATATTTATTTTCCTCTGCGTATTGCTACAACTGTTGTTTCCACCTCGACCCACGATGGCTGGTAGGTTCTGTGTTCACAATATATCTATAAAAGATCTTGTCATCAACCACACCACAGCTAGCTTATATTTGTCTTTAGTTTAAATTAATGTTTTGCTACGTCTACCGTAAGTATTGGGTTGTTGGAGGCGACAGTCAGAATGGAACCTTCACTTTCGAGGGAGTTATCAGTGATCCGCCTCTCCGAACAGTTGTCACCGTCATATCGCCTGCCAGAGCTGCTGGCCGGAAACTGTCACGCGGCCGGTTTGAAACTGATTGGGCTCTGTGACCGCTACTTACTCACATCAGAGAGTGCAAAGCAAGACCCTACTTGTCTGTCCTGCCAATGAATAAAGGCTGTTGATACGGCCTTGCCGGTTAGCGGTTTTCGTATTAGTTAAATGTTAGACAATCAGGAACAATAGAAAAAATTTATCTGTACCTTAGTACAACTACGAGGACTGCCTTTAGACACAATCTAGTTCGCATACTTACATAAAATCATGTTAATACCGATACGGAAACATGCTTATAGTTTTGTGTCATCCTTCTCTGAAGTTATG
Source organism: Schistocerca gregaria (assembly GCF_023897955.1). Taxonomy (NCBI): domain Eukaryota; kingdom Metazoa; phylum Arthropoda; class Insecta; order Orthoptera; family Acrididae; genus Schistocerca; species Schistocerca gregaria. Next base: position 241,335,067 of record NC_064920.1, read on the forward strand.
GTTATCGGCACCTAAGCGAGCCACCAAACGTTCGTCTCCTCACTCTGGTGTGATCAAAATGACAGAAACCTTGTGGGCCGGCGGGTTGATTCTCATCATAATAACCATTAGTCATATGAAGAATCTGGAATTGCTGTAAATATTGTTCGCCGTCTTTTACGAGAGTCTGGCAACTATTTCTGTGGTCAGCCAGAAAGCGATGGAGATCTTACTGACCATAGTTCCCAGTCTGCAAGTCCACATCCTTGTCCAGCCCACTGAAAGAAATGTTCCTATTCTCTATTTGCTCAGCGGGATCAGGATTATGACTACAAATGAAGATTTTGAGTTCTAATTGATACACCTATTTAGTAAAGTTTCACATGCAAAGCATTGTAATACTTATTATGTTCATACTGACAGTAAATCTCTCTATTCTAAACAGCACTATGAGCAGTTCAGAGGCGACATCTACGGTAAGTTCCTACTAAACTGCCTTTCGCGCTGACTACTGATAACCAAAAATGCTCGCCACAAAAGTGGAAAATAATTGTCACCACTTGCCACGGCACGCTAACAGTTACATTTGCGAAGTCTAAGCGATACAGGTCGGTGTACAGTCCTCACGAGTTCACTTTCTATTATTACTGAAAATAAGCATTTTATAATAGTCTGTCTCTGACGTCATCCGAGGCAGCGCGCACTCCAGCGTTTGACTGACGCGGATCTTACAGTGGCAGGTGCGAAGTGTGGTCTCTTCTTGCCTCTCGGGCTGATACGTGGCGCAGCATACGGCCAAGGGAACACCTGCTGTCATCTGCCCTGTGCCCACGGTAGCAGTCTCTAAACGGCTGCTTTCTCGGACACACATTTTTTAACAATGTTATGCATTCATTTAGAATCTTCAAATTTATGCGAGCATGTAGGTAAGTTCGTTAAAATCACAGAAAAAGTTTTAGCTTGCCTGCATTAAAACATTGTCTTCTAGAATTTTTAGAACTGACATGACAGTGGAACATGACCTCCGAACTACAACTTTAAGACACCTTGTATTGGTTGTTATTAACATCAAGGTCCTAAAACTTGTTATAGTTGTATTATTTAAAAGGTTTCATCACGTGCTGCAACCAATACTTTCGCATTAATATAACGGATGCTTAATCTACTACAAATAAGGACATTTTTGTTCCATATTTAGTTTTCAGTAAATTACTCGAAAACTATTAGAAGTAGTTTAATGGGGTCACGTAGTTATTAGTTTTATGTTGAACTGAAGCGTCATACAAATTTTCACATTTCTAAGTCTAATATTTAGCGCCTTCAATTTTTCTTAAAAACGTGGATTCTGACCAAAATATTGCTTTAATCACGTTCAGACTTGTACCAGTTAATTTTGACATACACATTAAGACAAATTTCTGGCTTCCTAGCTTTACTATTTAGCACCACTTATTTTTTATTAAAACGATGTATTTATGTAAAATATTGACCTAATCAATCTGACACTTGACAGTTTAAACGTTATTACACTAAAGCTTAAGTTGACAAAGTTTGAAAAAGCAACTTTAGCTTTTAATTTCATTCTTAATTACCATGCAATACTTACGTGTTACGCACAGATACTTATGGTAACGTGGCGCTACTAGCAGTGAACTGGGGTGGTCCCTGCAGAGTGGCTCGCCTCTCCATTTCTCAAATGATATAGCGCTTGTTTCGCCACAACCTGAATCACCAGCTACTGTCGATAATTTGCTGCTCGTCATCTAACTCACTACATCCCGTGGAATGTACGCATCTCATTCCGCTGCGCCAGAAACGTCAAGTAGTGTGTCTGAACTGCAGCATCTCAAGTCGTGTTGCTGTCTTCATTCACTGAAACTACAATGACAGGGATGTAGTAAAGCACGTGTGAGTCATGAAGAGTTTAAAAGTTGCAGGAAAAAGAATTCAGTTAGTAAATCCGTTTACGAGCTCCACATAGTGTCATACAAGAAACCGCATATCACGAAGGACATTATGATGCTTGTAGATGATTATTTTCCGTCCACCTTCCACGGCTGAAGAAAATGCACACATTAGGTAAGCTGCTTTTGCTTGAAAATAGTTTGTTGTTAATTCTTAAATTCGGTTCAGTTGGTACTTTATTTTTTGTTTCCTACGAGGTACACTAGAAACACATATGGTGAAAAGGCGGAGATCTTGCGAGTTCTGTCCTCGACTGTACCAGTCTCTATAAATGTTCGCTCGGAAACTGGTTAGGATTCGTGATTTTCTGTCAGAGAGGTCACAGTCCGTAGTCACTGACGGAAAGTCATCGAGTAAAACAGAAGTGATTTATGGCGTTCCCCAGGGAAGTTTTACAGACCCTCTGCTGTTCGTTATCTATACAAACAGTTTAGGAGACAATCTGAGCAGCCTTCTTAGGTTCTTTGCAGATGATGCTGTCGTTTATTGTACTGTAAACTCATCAGAAGATCAAAACAAACTGCAAAACGCTTTAGAAAGGATATCTGATATCTGAATGTGTAAGGTGTCAGGCAAATTTTGATAGTATTCTCTTTTGTGAAACTTAATTTAAAACTAAATTATAGATGTGATATGGCACAGATCATCCTTCGATCGATTGTAGAACTTTGAAACCCATTCAGGGAATATTAGTTCACATTTTTGTTGAACGCAGTTGGTTTTTACCATCCTGTATTAAAACATTTCCTTTTATCAATAGTGCAATTTATAAACGATGTTTTGTGAGTAGAATAAAATTTCCAATGGTAAACTTGACTGCTTTTTCGACGTTATTTTACCAGCTAACTAGGAAAGCCTTGAACCCCTTCCACTAAATTTAGTTAGTATTAAGATTCTTTTACAGGGAGTGCAGTGGAGCTGACGCTCAGATCATTAAGTATTTGGTTATATCATATCAGATGGCAATACCGTAGGTGCAACCACAACGGAGGGGTATCTCTTGAGAGGCCAGACAAACATGTGGTTCCTGAAGAGGGGCAGCAGCCTTTTCAGTAGTTGCAGGGGCAACAATCTGGATGATTGACTGATCTGGCCTTGCAACATTAACCAAATAGCCTTGCGGTACTGCGAACGGTTGAAAGCAAGGGGAAACTACAGCCGTAATTTTTCCCGAGGACATGCAGCTTTACTGTATGATTAAATGATGATGCCGTCCTCTTGGGTAAAATATTCCGGAGGTAAAATAGTCCCCCATTCGGATCTCCGGGCGGGGACTACTCAGGAGGACGTCGTTATCAGGAGAAAGAAAACTGGCGTTCTACGGATCGGAGCGTGGAATGTCAGAGCCCTTAATCGGGCAGGTAGGTTAGAGAATTTAAAAAGGGAAATGGATAGGTTAAAGTTAGATATAGTGGGAATTAGTGACGTTCGGTGGCAGGAGGAACAAGACTTTTGGTCAGGCGAATACAGGATCATAAATACAAAATCAAATAGGGGTAATGCAGGAGTAGCTTTAATAATGAATAGGAAAATAGGAGTGCGGGTAAGCTACTACAAACAGCATAATGAACGCATTATTGTGGCCAAGATAGACACAAAGTCCATGCCTACTAAAGCAGTACAAGTTTATATGCCAACTAGCTCTGTGGCCAAGATAGACACAAAGTCCATGCCTACTAAAGCAGTACAAGTTTATATGCCAACTAGTTCCGCAGATGATGAAGAAATGGATGAAATATATGATGAGATAAAAGAAATTATTCAGGTAGTGAAGGGAGACAAAAATTTAATAGTCATGGGTGACTGGAATTCGTCAGTAGGAAAAGGGAGAGAAGGAAACATAGTGGGTGAATATGGATTGGGGCTAAGAAATGAAAGAGGAAGCCGTCTGGTAGAATTTTGCACAGAGCATAACTTAATCATAACTAACACTTGGTTCAAGAATCATAAAAGAAGGTTGTATACATGGAAGAATTCTGGAGGTACTAAAAGGTATCAGATAGATTATATAATGGTAAGACAGAGATTTAGGAATCAGGTTTTAAATTGTAGGACATTTCCAAGAGCTGATGTGGACTCTGACCACAATCTATTGGTTATCACCTGTAGATTAAAACTGAAGAAACTGCAAAAAGGTGGGAATTTAAGGACATGGGATCTGGATAAGCTGAAAGAACCAGAGGTTGTGCAGAGTTTCAAGGAGAGCATAAGGAAACAATTGACAAGGAATGGAGAAAAGAAACACAGTAGAAGAAGAATGGGTAGCTCTGAGGGATGAAGTAGTGAAGACAGCAGAGGATAAAGTAGGTAAAAAGACGAGGGCTGCTAGAAATCCTTGGGTAACAGAAGAAATACTGAATTTAATTGATGAAAGGAGAAAATATAAAAATGCAGTAAATGAAGCAGGCTAAAAGGAATACAAACGTCTCAAAAATGAGATCGACAGGAAGTGCAAAATGGTTAAGCAGGGATGGCTAGAGGACTAATGTAAGGATGTAGAAGCTTATCTCACTAGGGGTAAGATAGATACAGCCTAAAGGAAAATTAAAGAGACCTTTGGAGAGAAGAGAACCACTTGTATGAATATCAAGGGCTCAGATGGCAACCCAGTTCTAAGAAAAGAAGGGAAGGCAGAAAGGTGGAAGGAGTATATAGACGGTTTATACAAGGGCGATGTACTTGAGGACAATATTATGGAAATGGAAGAGGATGTAGATGAAGACGAAATGGGAGATACGATACTGCGTGAAGAGTTTGACAGAGCACTGAAAGACCTGAGTCGAAACAGGGTCCCGGGAGTAGACAACATTCCATTAGAACTACTGACGGCCTTGGGAGAGCCAGTCATGACAAAACTCTACCAGCTGGTGAGCAAGATGTATGAGACAACTGAAATACCCCCAGACTTCAAGAAGAATATAATAATTCCAACCCCAAAGAAAGCAAGTGCTGACAGATGTGAAAATTACCGAACTATCAGTTTAATAAGTCACAGCTGCAAAATCCTAACGCGAATTCTTTACAGACGATTGGAAAAACTGGTAGATGCGAACCTCGGGGAAGATCAGTTTGGATTCCGTAGAAATGTTGGAACACGTGAGGCAATACTGACCTTACGACTTATCTTAGAAGCTAGATTAAGGAAAGTCAAACCTACGTTTCTAGCATTTGTAGACTTTGAGAAAGCTTTTGACAATGTTGATTGGAATACCCTCTTTCAAATTCTGAAGGTGGCAGGGATAAAATACAAGGAGCGAAAGGCTATTTACAATTTGTACAGAAACCAGATGGCAGTCATAAGAGTCGAGGGGCATGAAAGGGAAGCAGTGGTTAGGAAAGGAGTGAGACAGGGTAGTAGCCTCTCCCCGATGTTATTCAATCTGTATACTGAGAAAGCAGTAAAGGAAACAAAAGAATAATTCGGAGTAGGTATTAAAATTCATGGAGAAGAAGTAAAAACTTTGGGGTTAGCCGATGACATTGTAATTCTGTCAGAGACAGCAAAGGACCTGGAAGAGCAGTTGAACGGAATGGACAGTGTCTTGAAAGGAGGATATAAGATGAACATCAACAAAAGCAAAACGAAGATAATGGAATGTAGTCAAATTAAATCGGGTGATGCTGAGGGAATTAGATTAGGAAATGAGACACTTAAAGTAGTAAAGGAGTTTTGCTATTTAGGAAGTAAAATAACTGATGATGGTCGAGGTAGAGAGGATATAAAATGTAGACTGGCAATGGCAAGAAAAGCCTTTCTGAAGAAGAGAAATTTGCAACGTTCGTAGGAGAGCTTCTGTAAAGTTTGGAAGGTAGGAGACGGATACTGGCAGAAGTAAAGCTGTGAGTACCGGGCGTGAGTCGTGCTTCGGTAGCTCAGATGGTAGAGCACTTGCCCGCGAAAGGCAAAGGTCCCGAGTTCGAGTCTCGGTCGGGCACACAGTTTTAATCTGCCAGGAAGTTTCATTTGTTTTGATGTCCCCTACAACCCTCCCAGAGTTTGTCGGTTTAAATTCTTTTCACCCCGTAGGTGTAGGTGTACTAAGTATTGGGAAGAATTTATATTCAAGAATATTTTTCTTGAAATATTTATTTTCTGCCTCTTAGACTTGTACGCGTCAAATTTTTCAGTCAATTTCTGATATTTTGATAATATTACAATAGTTACATATAATAATTTTCAGGATTATTTCAGGTTCTCTTCACCAGAGTCAAACAATACATTGCTCCCTTCTTCGATTATCTCACGAAAAGCCCTCGAAAACAAAAATAAAAAATTAGAGAGAAATGAGCTCCCACGGGGCTTAACCAGCAACTGTTCTTACCGCCAAACATTTGCAAGTGGGACTGGAAAATGGGTAATAGGAGTGATACACAAAGTACCTTTCGCCACGCACCAGGCACGAAAGCGGGTTAATATTGCATTGCCATCGAGTTCAGAACTATGCTGAAACTTTCAAATCTCTATATCTTCGAAAAACGATAGTGGTAAACAAAGTGCCCTCCGCCATACAACAGACAAGAAAGCGAGATAATATTGCATTCTCATCCAGTTCTGAGCTATGTTGAAAGTCTCAAGTACCTAGCTCTTCGGGAAGTTAGTTTAATGTCAAATGCGAAATTTGTACCGACCAAACAGACAAGAAAGTGACCTAATAAACACATGTTAAAAAATTGCACTCCTTTGTTGAAAATGTTCTTGCTATTAAACAACTAACTGGAAAGCGAAGGAAGTTCGCTCTAGCCACTAACATGGGACTTATATATTTAGAAAAGGCCTTCGATTAATTGGAAAGGAAGTTACCACACACTTGGTTGAAGAACGTGAATACCCTAAACAGATTATAAACCATGTATTATAAACCAAGAATGAAACAAACCATTCCACACTTGCAGAACATTTAAGACATCATAACCATCATCCTACAAGCATGGAACAAGAAATGAAAATAATGAGAATAAGCAACCATGACAAACATCTTATAAAAACACAAGAAAACTTCCAGATCTAGAAGGCCATAGCAGAAAACAAACACACATCAGCACAGGCTCTCTACTACAGTTAATAAAGGACATTATAAGATAAAACAAAAAAACTCTTCCCTCTTCACCTTCTGGACACACACCCACACACCTAAAAAAATTTTAAAAAAATATATCACACCAAAACACACACACACACACAGCCCAAAACAAATGCATACACGAACAGATCACAGATAATTCAATAATTACACTCGAAAGTTTGGCAATAACATTCGATCTTTGGCAAAAACATTTGACAGTCAGCAACAGAAACGAAAACATTGCATTGAAACAAGCGTTCAGTTCATAGTGCTGTGGAATGGGGATAAAACCGCAAATTGGCATTCATAAGAAGAAGAACAACACAAAAAATGCAAGGAGCGTAATATGTAAGAAATTGTCCACGCAACCTGTAAGTACAGTTCAAAACATTACTAAATAATAGGCAATACCAACCACCAAAACTGTTTATGACCTATAGGTACAATGACAAAAATGTAATTTAAATAGCAAACATATGTACATATTACAGGCTACTGATGATGCCTTGCAGAAAATAAAGAAGAAAAGCGTATGGCACTAAAATTGTTTGATTCAGTTGCTGTCAGACGGTTCATAATTAAAAATTGTCAATATACCGTAAGATTAGAAACCATATTATAACGTTATACAGTTATAACAACACAGTAACTGTCCTCGCAGTATCATGTGGTGAATCAAGTTTTTAATATTAATGATAAAAATGACAGATCGTAATTAATGGAACACTTAAATAGAGCAGGGAGTAGCAGAATGTTCACAAGCTTACGACGTTATGGCTGTGATTCGAAGTATTGGAAGACCTAGAAAGAGATGGGAATGATGGAGGGCCGAACGAGTTATGCGGCTTGGAATTCAGTGAAAGAGAAAGAGAATAGAAATACGGGTATTAAGCTGTTTGAACATCGGTCGGCGCTGCACCGCTGGAGGGGCCGGCAGCGTTCTGGGCCGGGCGGCGCGCTCTTGTCTGTAAGTGGCTGATGGCATCATCCCCACTCGAGATCCGCCCGTCTGATGGGCCCTCGAGACGTCTTGACAGGCAGCCGAGGAGGGCTCCCGCGACCCGTCGCTCATTGATCTCGCACCAGCGCCGGCGCTCCTTTCACACTTTTCTCCGTTCCTTTGAGGTTCGCCGATGACATTGTAATTATGTCAGAGACAGCAAAGGACTTGGAAGAGCAGTTGAACGGAATGGGCAGTGTCCTGAAAGGGGGATATAAGATGAACATCAAGAAAAGCAAAATGAGGATAATGGAATGTAGTCGAATTAAGTCGGGTAATGCTGAGGGAATTAGATTAGGAAATGAGACACTTAAAGTGGTAAAAGAATTTTGCTATTTGGGGAACAAAAAACTGATGATCGTCGAAGTAGAGAGGATATAAAATGTAGAGAAGCAATGGCAAGGGAAGTCTTTCTGAAGAAGAGAAATTTGTTAACATCGAGTATAGATTTAAGTGTCAGGAGGTCGTTTCTGAAAGTATTTGTATGGAGTGTGGCCATGTATGGAAGTGAAACATGGACGATAAATAGTTTAGACAAGAAGAGAATAGGAACTTTCGAAATGTGGTGCTACAGAAGAATGCTGAAGATTAGATTGATAGATCACATAACTAATGAGGAGGTATTGAACAGGATTGGAGAGAAGAGAAGTTTGTGGTACAACTTGACTAGAAGAAAGGATCGGTTGGTAGGACATTTTCTGAGGCATTAAGGGATCACCAATTTAGTATTAGACAGCAGCGTGGAGAGTAAAAATCGTAGAGGGAGACCAAGAGATGAATACACCAAGCAGATTCAGAAGGATGTAGGTTGCAGTAGGTACTGGGAGATGAAGAAGCTTGCACAGGATAGAGTAGCATGGAGAGCTGCACCAAAGCAGTCTCAGGACTGAAGACCACCACAACAACAACATTTCGTATACCGGGGCGACTTGCTGGGGAACCGCCATAGCCCGAGCATCTATACTGAAGTCTTGTGAAAGATAAAATAAATGATTCAGACAGTTAACGTGTAAGTAGGCTGTTTAGGTTTTCTTATTGGTAACGCCGCTTAGCGCTCGGTATGAAAAATCACTGGCTGTGCTGTGCGCAGTCTGTGTTTAGTTTGCAGTGTTGTCTGCCATTGTAGTGTTGAGCAGCGGCAGCTGGATGCTAACAGCGCGTAGCGTTGCGCAGTTGGAGGTGAGCCGCCAGCAGTGGTGGACGTGGGGAGAGAGATGGCGGAGTTTTGAAATTTGTAAGAATTGGTGTCATGAACTGCTATATACACTCCTGGAAATGGAAAAAAGAACACATTGACACCGGTGTGTCAGACCCCCCATACTTGCTCCGGACACTGCGAGAGGGCTGTACAAGCAATGATCACACGCACGGCACAGCGGACACACCAGGAACCGCGGTGTTGGCCGTCGAATGGCGCTAGCTGCGCAGCATTTGTGCACCGCCGCCGTCAGTGTCAGCCAGTTTGCCGTGGCATACGGAGCTCCATCGCAGTCTTTAACACTGGTAGCATGCCGCGACAGCGTGGACGTGAACCGTACGTGCAGTTAACGGACTTTGAGCGAGGGCATATAGTGGGCATGCGGGAGGCCGGATGGACGTACCGCCGAATTGCTCAACACGTGGGACGTGAGGTCTCCACAGTACATCGATGTTGTCGCCAGTGGTCGGCGGAAGGTGCACGTGCCCGTCGACCTGGGACCGGACCGCAGCGACGCACGGATGCACGCCAAGACCGTAGGATCCTACGCAGTGCCGTAGGGGACCGCACCGCCACTTCCCAGCAAATTAGGGACACTGTTGCTCCTGGGTTATCGGCGAGGACCATTCGCAACCGTCTCCATGAAGCTGGGCTACGGTCCCGCACACCGTTAGGCCGTCTTCCGCTCACGCCCCAACATCGTGCAGCCCGCCTCCAGTGGTGTCGCGACAGGCGTGAATGGAGGGACGAATGGAGACGTGTCGTCTTCAGCGATGAGAGTCGCTTCTGCCTTGGTGCCAGTGATGGTCGTATGCGTGTTTGGCGCCGTGCAGGTGAGCGCCACAATCAGGACTGCATACGACCGAGACACAGGGCCAACACCCTGCATCATGGTGTGGGGAGCGATCTCCTACACTGGCCGTACACCTCTGGTGATCGTCGAGGGGACACTGAATAGTGCACGGTACATCCAAACCGTCATCGAACCCATCGTTCTACCATTCCTAGACCGGCAAGGGAACTTGCTGTTCCAACAGGACAATGCACGTCCGCATGTATCCCGTGCCACCCAACGTGCTCTAGAAGGTGTAAGTCAACTACCCTAGCCAGCAAGATCTCCGGATCTGTCCCCCATTGAGCATGTTTGGGACTGGATGAAGCGTCGTCTCACGCGGTCTGCACGTCCAGCAGGAACGCTGGTCCAACTGAGGCGCCAGGTGGAAATGGCATGGCAAGCCCTTCCACAGGACTATATCCAGCATCTCTACGATCGTCTCCATGGGAGAATAGCAGCCTGCATTGCTGCGAAAGGTGGATATACACTGTACTAGTGCCGACATTGTGCATGCTCTGTTGCCTGTGTCTATGTGCCTGTGGTTCTGTCAGTGTGATCATGTGATGTATCTGACCCCAGGAATGTGTCAATAAAGTTTCCCCTTCCTGGGACAATGAATTCACGGTGTTCTTATTTCAATTTCCAGGAGTGTATATTATGACTAGTGAGGTAAATACATTGTTTGTTCTCTATTAAAATCTTTCATTTGCTAACTATGCCTATCAGTAGTTAGTGCCTTCCGTAGTTTGAATCTTTTATTTAGCTGGCAGTAGTGGCGCTCGCTGTATTGCAGTAGCTTGAGTAACGAAGATTTTTGTGAGGTAAGTGATTTGTGAAACGTATAGGTTAATGTTAGTCAGGGCCATTCTCTTGTAGGGATTTTTGGAAGTCAGATTGCGTTGCGCTAAAAATATTATGTTTCAGTTTAAGCACAGTCTTGTATAATTTTTCTAAGGGGACGTTTCAAACGGACACAGTAACGTAACTGTGAACGATTCTAGAGTTCTGTAACAGGGAAAGAAAGGGAGGGAAGAAGAGTAAGAGGACACAGACTGAAGGAAATGAATGAAAGAGGAGGCAATCTGGTAGAATTCTGTACAGAGCGCATTTTAACTACTGCTAACTCTTGCTTTAAGAACGATCAAATCATATTGTATACCTGTAAGCCATCTGGAGACACTGGATGATTTAGATTACCTAAAGGTAAGACAGATATTCGGAACCAGATTTTAAACAGTATTTCATTTCCTGCAGCAGATATGGATTCTACCCTAAGTTATTGGTTATGAACTCCAGAGGAACTGGCAGAAACATACAATTTTTGGGACATGGGAATGGTTAAACTGAAAGTATAGGGGTTGCTGAGAGTTTCAAAGGAAGCATTAGGCAACGACGAGTAAAGCAGGACAAAGAAATACAACCGAAAACTACAGAGAGCTTTAAGAGATGAAATTCTGAAGGCAGACAAGGCCCTGTAGAAACCCCTGTATAACACTCAAGATATTGAATTTAATTGACGAAAGGAGAAAATACAAAATGGAGCAAATGAAACAGGCGAAAGGTAATACATACATTTAAAAATTGAGATCGACAGAAAGTGGTTCAAATGTCTCTGAGCTCTATGGGACTTAGAAGTTAGAACTACTTAAACCTAACTAACCTAAGGACATATTACACATTCATGCGCGAGGCAGGGTTCGAACCTGCGAACGTAGCGGTCGCGCAGTTCCAGACTGAAGCGCCTAGAACCGCTCGGCCACTGCGGCCGGAGACAGAAAGTGGAAAAGTGGCTAAAGCAGAAATAGCTAAAGGGCAAAACTAAAGCTGGAGAAGCACACATGTATATGGGAAAGACGCTGTAGATACCGCCTACAGGAAAATGTACGAACCCTTTAGAAAAAAAGAGGACCAGCTGGATGAATATCAAAAGCTCAGATGGCAAGCCAGTACTAAGCAATGAAGTGAAGGTTGAAAGATGACAGGTATATGTACCAAGCTTATGCGAAGGGAACGAGCTTGAAGACAGTATCATGGCAACAGAAGAGCATGTATGTGTAGAGTTGGGAGATATGATATTGTGAGGAGAATTTTACAGATAAGTTAAAGAGCTAGGTCGAAACAAGGTCTGTGGAGTAGACGACATTCCCCCAGAATCATTGAGATCCTTCGGAAAACGTACCAGGACAAAACTATTCCACATGGTGTGTAAGATATACGAGGCAAGTGATATATCCTCAGGCTTCAAAAAGAGTGTAAAGAAATCATGGTTGAGTAATATTTGCTACAACTTTTTACAGCAAAATAGGAAGACTGGTAGAAACCTTGCTCGAAGAAGATGAACCTTGCTCGAGGAAGATAAGTATAGGTTACAGAGAAGTGCAGGAAGGAGCAAGACGATACTGACCTGACAGCTTATCTTAGACGATAGGTTAAAAAGCGCAACATACGTTTATAGAATTTGTAGACTTAGAGAAAGCTGTAGACGATGTTGACTGGATTACACTCTTTGAAACGCTGTAGGTAGCAGGTGTGAAACACAGGAGAGAAAGGTTATGTATAGCTTGTTCAGAAATCAGACTGCAGGAATTAGGGTTTAACGAGAAGAGATGGAGATATTACACTACTGGCCATTAAAATTGCTACGTCAAGAAGACGACGTGCAACAGACGAGAAATTTAACCGACAGGAAGAAGATGCTGTGATATGCAAATGATTAGCTTCTCAGAGCATTCACACAAGGTTGGCGCCGGTGGAGACACCTACAACGTGCTTACATGAGGAAAGTTTCCAACCAATTTCTCATACACAAAAAGCAGTTGACCGGCGTTGCCTAGTGAAACGTTGTTATGATACCTCGTGTAAGGAGGAGAAATGCGTACCATCACGTTTCCGACTTTGATAAAGGTCGGATTGTAGCCTATCGCAATTGCGGTTTGTCGTATCGCGACATTGCTGCTCGCGTTGGTCGAGTTCCAATGACTGTTAGCAGAATATGGAATCGGTGGGCTCAGGAGGGTAATACGGAACGCCGTGCTGGATCCCAACGGCCTCGTATCATTAGCAGTCGAGATGACAGGCATCTTATCCGCATGGCTGTAACGGATCGTGCAGCCACGTCTCGATCCCTGAGTCAACAGACGGGGACGTTTGCAAGACAACAACCATATGCACGAACAGTTCGACGACGTTTGCAGCATCATGGACTATCAGCTCGGAGAAAATGGCTGCGGTTACCCCTGACGCTGCATCACAGACAGGAGCGCTGCGATGGTGTTCTCAACGACGAACCTGGGTGCATGAATTACAAAACGTCATTTTTGCGGATGAATCCAGGTTCTGTTTACAGCATCATGATGGTCGCATCCGTGTTTGACGACATCGCGGTGAACGCGCATTGGAAGCGTGTATTCGTCATCGCCATACTGACATATCACCCGGCGTGATGGTATAGGGTGCCATTGGTTACACGTCTCTTTCACCTCTTGTACGCATTGACGGCACTTTGAACAGTGGACGTTACATTTCAGATGTGTTACGACCCGTGGCTCTACCCTTCATTCGATCCCTGCGAAAACCTACATTTCAGCAGGATAATGCACGATCGCATGTTGCAGGTGCTGTACGGGCCTTTCTGTATAGAGGAAAAGTTCGACTGCTGCCCTGGTGAGCACATTCTCCAGATCTCTCACCAACTGAAAACGTCTGGTCAATGGTGGCCGAGCAACTGGCTCGTCACAATACGCCAGTCACTACTCTTGATGAACTGTGGTATTGTGTTGAAGCTGCATGGGCATCTGTACCTGTACACGCCATCCGAGCTCTGTTTGACTTAATGCCCAGGCGTCTCAAGGCCGTTATTACGGCGAGAGGTGGTTGTTCTGGGTACTGATTTCTCAGGATCTATACACCCAAATTGCGTGGAAATGTAATCACATGTCAGTTCTAGTATAATATATTTGTCCAATGAATACCCGTTTATCATCTGCATTTCTTCTTGGTGTAGCAATTTTAATGGCCAGTAGTGTACATGGCGGCCAGAACGTTCCTTTACATGTGCAATCGTTCATTTTTCACAGTTACAGTTAATTGTCCAAAACGTCCATACGTGCACGACCTCCGTCTCTGCACAGCTTGATATGCCACCATGTCCTCCTACTTATCTGTTTCAACAGTTGCAGTCGCCATTTGTGTGTGTAGTTGTATTGCGCTACTTTTAATTCTAATTTGTGTAATGCGCTATCTCGTCGACTTGCAGGAGGAACGCATCACTGACACGTTAGTTTCAGTAGATGTTTCCCTTTGGATTGATGGACGAACAGAGTGGGGGCATCCAAAAGATCTCCCAGGTAAAAAGCTTTCTTCTCCCACGATATCAAAGCCGATGAGTAGGTGGCACCTTACCGAACTGGTCACGAAACCTATCCATTACCTGTGTCATATTTCCGTTGTACATGGGCCCACACTCTTTTTTATTGAGTTTCTCCATAGTAAAATCGCTGTTATCTCATAATGTTCTTCGCCTGAGGCGAACAATGAACTGCTCAACACACAGACGTTTTTCCCCTCCTCTGTCAGTCATGTGGCAATCACATATCACTTAAGCGGCGACACTTTGCGAATCACGTCATCATATCAATGACCACGATGCGCATTTTTTAAAAGGAAAAACAGTGCGTTGTAATAGGAAGAGATCGATCAGTTTGACATCGTGCATTCAAACCATAATGTTTACAACAGGGTTCAAACTTAGAAATAAATACATCACTCTGAAACACTTGAGTTACTACACATAACAGTGGTATTAGTTGTTTAGGAAACCAACAATAGTCAGTTGTATTCAAACTTCCTCACCTCTCTGTAAGTTTCCCTCAATTGTCAAGAAGAACCTCATACACATTTTTAGATTTAGGTTCTCAAAAGGAAGAAAAAACGAGTACTCGATTTCAGTCAAAGACTTCTTGGAGGAATGGAGATTTGGTGTGGGACGTGGCGGTCTAAAAAGACCCCGTCTTTTATACCAGGGAATGGAGTACATCCGGTCCTATTCTTGAAGGCATTTGAAAGGGGGGAGGGTTAATTCTTCATGGAGCGACCATAAAAAGATAGAGTTCACCATGGGCAAGTTGGAGTATGGTGTACAAGAGAGAGGAATCTTCCATATGAAGCATTTTATTGGCTGAAAAGAGTTCTGCAGGTTATTTGAAGAGGAGTATTGTAATGGCGCGGACAAGGAGAAACTTGCCTTGGGACTTTCAGATCCTAAAC
Source organism: Schistocerca gregaria (assembly GCF_023897955.1). Lineage (NCBI taxonomy): Eukaryota > Metazoa > Arthropoda > Insecta > Orthoptera > Acrididae > Schistocerca > Schistocerca gregaria. Next base: position 241,350,372 of record NC_064920.1, read on the forward strand.
GCTACGGGAGAAAATGGGGAGGATGTAAACGTTATTTCAAGTGGCATTTAGAGAGAGTGAAATTCCTTGATAAACTAGCGGATAAAAAACAGATGTTTGTGTACTAACTAGTCACCTAACTATCTCCGCTCAATGCAAGTTATTCGCGAAGGGATATACACAAGTGAATGAACTCCTAAATTATTTAGGACAGTTAGACACTCTCCTTGGGACGGAAGAAGAAGTGTGGGCCACGCGAAATCGGAATGGGTTTTGAGATAACTGGGAAAATTCAAAAAGAGAGGCAGTTAATAGTTTTGTGAAACTAAAAGAACCAAATTTAGTAATCGAGGAACGAGAAACCAGACTAATTATAACTATCAATGTCAGCATCCTCGTAGTCCGTCCAATAATCGGCAGCAACATAACGGCAATAATTGCACACGCGGAAAACGAAGAAAGTCTTACGGGAGGGGCCTTTCCGCGGGAGCAAGAACTATGAATCACAGGGCCTAGAGGTTAGGAGTCCAGACCTTAGGCTGAAAACGACGATTAAGAGAGGAATTCTTAGAAGAAGGAAAAGTATGCCTAGAGAATGAAAGTACGAAGACTATAATACTAGAAAAAGTGAAGGGGCACACTATGAATGTGATTCTAGATACGTTCAGCGATACAAGTGTGGTAAGGAGTTTTTCGGGAAACTCGAGATAAAGGGAAGTATATAACGTCCATAGAAGTACCGCATGTATTGTGAAGTTGTAATTCATTACTTCTTTACTACTGACCGTGTTTGTGACTCATTTTACAGACAGTATGCACATATACCACTGAATATAAGTGCAAAATGATATCAGCACACGACACATAATGCAGGAGATATGACGGCGTAGAAATTGAGATTCGTGAAAAACTGCCGGATCTACATGGCGTTTAAATTTATTACTGCGTTGCTACTAACCTAGTTCGCGACACATTTTGCTGATAGTAACCACATATGCCGCTGAATGGGTCTCAAAACGTATGTCGTTGTACCACAGATTGTTAAGGAGTAGTGACGTTATAAACATTACGCATAAGGCCAGATGCTGCATAGAGAGGACGTGGATGCACAGTTATAAATAAACAACGCCAGGTTTCTTTGCTGGTACCATATAATGGCTGTAATGTGGTTGGGATTACTGGTGTTCAGGGAAAGCCTATAATGGAGAAGGTATTGTTACCCACTCTAACTGAACTAGGCAGGTATGATCAAAAGTTTTTAAGTCCCTTACCTAAGGGTACCAGTGCTACTCAGACTGGACTGGCTAGAAAAGTACAGGGCAGTTTTGGACTTTGCCAGTAAGAAGTTAATTCTACCAATTCCAGTCCATGTAACTGAAATTTCGTTCATTGGAAGTGCGACGGATGAGAAAACATGGAAAAATCAGTCGTTGATTTTTCAAACACCTGAAAATGGGTGACTGCAGGAAGAACTACAGAAAACAAGATCATTGAGACTGAGGATGACGAACTTGGCTAGGAAATAATAGAGAAGTTTCAAAGTAATGAACTCTTAGGAAGCCAGATAAGGATAAATTGTTGCACATGCTTATGCGGTACAGAGAAGTGTTCTCAGATAAACACGGAACTATCCAAGGTTATGAGTGTCAATTAAAAATTAAAGAGACAAAACCTCCCCTTGTGAAGCCTTACGTCTTACCCACAGCACTGAAAGAATACGCTAGCAAGGAAGTAGATAATAAGATGTTAGTACAGTGAGTAACTGAACTATATGGTAGTCCATACGACAATCCTCTCTTAGTGCTGGAAAAGCACTGTGCAATGTGCGACTGATCCTTGATATAGTAGTAGAAATGGGTAGAACAATTCCTATGCATGAAATTTTGGTAAAACAAGGAGTGAAATACAGTGGGGTGACAAAAGTCATGGGCTGCTGTGGCCGAGCGGTTCTAGGCGCTTCAGTCCGGAACCGCGCTGCTGCTACAGTCACAGGTTCAAATCCTGCCTCGCGCATGGATGTGTGATGTCCTTAGGTTAGTTAGGTTTAAGCAGTTCTAAGTCTAGGGCACTGATGTCCTCAGACGTTAAGTCCCCTAGTGCTCAGCGCCATTTGAACCTTAGGGATATGCACAAGGTGTAAATGGGCAGTGCATTGGTGGAGCTGTTATTTGTACTCAACTGATTCATGTAATAAAGTTTCCGACATGACTATGGCTGCACGACGGGAATTAACGGTCTTTGAACGCGGAATGGTATTTGGAGTTGACGCATGGGACATTTAATTTCGGAAATCGTTGGGGAATTCAATATTCCGAGATCCACAGTGTCAAGTGTTTGGCGAGAATACCAAATTTCAGTTATTACCTCTCATCAAAGAAATGCAGTGGCCAAATTGCTTCACTTAACGATAGGTATTTGAACGCGGAATGGTATTTGGAGTTGACGCATGGGACATTTAATTTCAGAAATCGTTAGGGAATTCAATATTCCGAGATCCACAGTGTCAAGTGTTTGGCGAGAATACCAAATTTCACGTATTACCTCTCATCAAAGAAATGCAGTGGCCAACATGCTTCACTTAACGACAGAGAACAGCGGCGTTTGCGTAGAGTTCTCAGTACTAACAGACAAGAAACACTGCGTGAAACAACCGCAGAAACAATGTGAGACGAACGGCGAACGTATCTGTTATGGCAGTGTGACTAAAATTGGCGTTAATCGCTGTTGCGGCAGACGACCGCTGCACCTGCTGCACCTCTCCTGGGCTCGTGGCCATATCGGCTGGACCCTTGACGACTAGAAAACCGTGGCCTGGTCAGATGAGTCTTGATTTCAGTTGGTAAGAGCTAATGGTAGGGTTCCACTGTGGCGCAGACCCAACGAAGCTATGGATCCAAGGCAGTGTGCAAGGTGATGGTGGCTCCATATTCGTGTGGGCTGCGTTTTCATTGAATGTGCTGGGTCCTCTGGATTTTCGGCTTGGACGTCATGTTCCCAAACAACGCCGGAATTTTTATGGATGACAAAGCGCCATGTCACCAGTCCACAATAGTTCGTTATTGGTTTGTAGAACATTCCGGACATTTCAATCCCGAATGATTTGGCCACCCTGATCTCCCGATATCAAACATTATGGGACATAACTGAGAGGTCATATCGTGCAGAAAATCGTGCAGTGGCAACATTTTCGGAATTACGGACGGTTATAGAGGCAGCATGGCCCAATATTTCTGCAGGGGACTTTTAACGATTACGCAGCGCAAAAGGAGGTCCGACACGATATTAGGAAGTACCCCATAAGCTTTGTCACCTCAGTGTACATGTGCTGCATGGACTTGGCCCCTGGGTCTTAGCAAGTTGGGTTACATTCGAGGTCTAGACCCGTAACAGCTTTTCTCTTTGAAGGTTGGTTGTATCAATATACCGTTGTACCATTCAGTATGAATGTGTCAATAAGTGAGTTTACATGAGCTCTGGACCAGGCTTTTTTCCATATTTAGAGAAAAGGCTCCTCATAGATCTGTATAGATGGTGGTATGGTTATTGACAGAACCTGGGAGGAGCAGAGAGAGTTACTGGAAGAAGTAATACACTGGTTTCTGAAAAAAAGATATTACCATAAAATTGAGCAAATCACTTTTGGGGTCCAGAAAGTTAAATATTTAGGTTTTGAACATGGCTGCGCTTCGGCAACTGTGCATGTACCAGCTTCAAAAATGGTTCAAATGACTGTGAGCACTATGGGACTCAACATCTGAGGTCATCAGTCCTCTATAACTTAGAAATACTTAAACCTAACTAACCTAAAGACGTCACACAATCAATGCCCGAGGCAGGATTCGAACCTGCGACAGTAGCAGACAAGCTGTTCCGGAATGAAGCGCCTAGAACAGCTCGGCCACCGCGGGCGGCGCAACAGCTTCAATGGATTGGGAGTAACAGCCAACCAGCTTCATTAAACCCTGACACGGTTTCAACAGTTTTACAACTGTCTTCTTCAGAAGGTATTGTACGTAGAATTACATTATCTATATCCAATGTAGGAGTTATTGGCTCTGTCTACTTAATCATCATTTAAGATACACGATTTAAAAGTAGTGGCCCTCTACTGCACAGCTTTGTCTTAAAACTTTTTCAGATATCACATATGACATTGGATCCATGAGTGTGTAATGTCACACAGTAATTTGTATATGTGCATATCGCTATCCCATGACTTTTGTCATCTCAGTGCACGTTTACGTCTTTACTGTGCAAGCCACGTCACATTGTGCGACACAGGATACTATGCTGTCCCCTCCCCCCCTCCCTTTTCTATTCCATCCATGAATGGTGCACTGGAAGAACCACTGTCTGTAGTCGTCAGCATGAACCCCATCATCTCCGTCTTTCCCATCAGTCATTTTGCTCAATGTATGTGGTATGAAATGATACGTTCCACAGAACATTCTCTACCAGAATTAGAACAGTAAATTTCTCCACGACGCCCAACGCATTTCTTGCAGGGTCTGCCACAGGAGTTTGAGAAGCATCTGTTCGAACTCTTGCCGTTACTAAACGTACTCTGATGAGCATGCTGTTCTTCTTTGGGGCCGCGCGGGTGTGGCCGCGCGGTGTAGGGCGCCTTGCTACGGTTCGCGTGGGTCCTCCCATCGGAGGTTCGAGTCCTCCCTCGGGCATGCGTGTGTGTATTGTCCTTAGTGTAAGTTAGGTTAAGTAGTGTGTAAGCCTAGGGACCGATGACCTCAGCAGTTTGGTCCCACAGGAACTTACCACAAATTTCTAAATTTCTTCTTTGGATCTTCGCTATCTACTCTTATTATTCTTACCTAGTGACGGCAGCACATAGAGGGAAAACGAGAGTTTCACAAACTACACCTTTTGTGGTTCAATTGCATTTCCTCATAATGCCTCAAACGGGCCTCAGTCGGCATCTACGTTTGCTGCAATTCGTTTCATGTAGTTATTTCATGTAGTCATTCCGAAAATATGTTCCATTATATAGGGTGTCCCAGAAATGTTGTGAAAAACTTCGAGAGGTTGGAAAGCGTGTGTCGAGGAACGGAAACGTCATCCAGTGACCCTACAGAGCGTCGAAGTTACAGGTGTCGGTGGCTCCTAGGCCACCCTTGGGCAGGAAACGTGATTTTGTACACTGACTGGTTTCCATCCACAGTTTATTTTTCTCCTAGAACCTCTCAAATCCTCAATGTTTTATGATATACAGGAGAAAAATAAACAGCAGATGGAAACTCCATCTTATCCCTGGAAATCGTGACATTCAGTCGCGATCACTGAATAATAAACAAAATTGGGAGGTGTTCTGCCTATGGTCCGTCAGTGTACAAATTCACATTTGCAGCCGAATGGGTGGTCTGGTGGTAGGCGCTGAGGTCTGTTAAGTACGAATCTCTGCAGCGTCATTGGATGACGTTTCTGGACATGGGTTCCTATCCTTCATTTGTTCCTCAAGACACCCTCTACAACCTGAAAGGTGGCAGGGTATTTTACCACCTGACACGTGATTCTCCACGACACGGCAACTCGATTGGTATGGCACATTCCATTCTTTGGACGTAATTAGCTTAATTTGCATAATGAGGAGTGCGATGAGTAATGGGCACATATGTGGCTTTCGAGTACACAGTATTAGAAGTCCGTCTTTAATTTGCTGGCAGGTAAATGCGTACACTTTTATAGCAGCATGGAGCTGAAGTGAATGGCGCCGGTCGCATAGGTTGGACGCAGAAGCGCGACATGGAAATCCGTTTCAGCAAATATTAGCGAGACAGAACAAACCGAGCTCACCGCAGCGAGCCGATTTAAGACGACTGTGGTCTGGGTCCTCACCTCTGCGCATTTCTAAGGCATGTGGAAAAAACCCTCTGCGACGCAGCTCTATTGAACAGAATAACGTGATCCTGTCGTAAATAGCGCTTCTGCCCTGGCGAAACTTAAATGCAATAACAAAACCTCGGATGGTGATTGAACGAAAGGAAGACAAGGAGGGAGAAGGCGATGTTATGGCGATGCAGAAGTTTACTCGGAAAATTCTGATTGCCTCAAACGAGCCAGTATGGAGTGCACCGAGTGGTCCCACTAGCCGTATCCAGTGTTGGTGTGAGGCAAGGCCGCGGTACAATGGGGGAAGTTCCTGACAATATAGTGAGTTTTGGATGGATAACTGAGGCTCTTTTTTCTCGAGAGGTGTCGAGTGTTGTACAGAGAGCTTAACTCCCTATGGTGATGCAGAGAGAGGTTTTTCTTTGAACATTTTTGACTCACTAGGCTCTGTTTCAGCCATATTTGTGCTGAGTCCCTCGTAGATCTGCAAAGTGGAGACAATGAGGTGAGTCGTCCTGGTTAACGTCGTTGCAAGAACGTTAAGGGCAACACTGAGCACGTTGCCCAGCCTTGAAAAGTGTACAGAACCATTTTCTCTTAGCCTAGGGTCACGAACAGTCTTTTACTTCACGGAAACTTAGGGAAATTTTCAACTGCTTGAATTCAGAGGCCAGCATAATGTTATTAGGTTGGCAGGTAGAAGAAATGTCGTTCACAGCAGTCGGCCATGGACACCACTGTAGCTGTACATTCTGGAAGGTAAGTGACACATTGCTGAGGCACTAAATGTTGAAGTCACTAGCGCGCTTTCACTTCATAACTGCAAAAGCTTGGAATAACAGCTAGAATTATCTCATGTTCATGACAGCCTTGTCGTCCTGAAATTCGAATAAGTCACACAATGACAGGAAATATCTCCCAGCTATAGTAGCTTAGCTTATGTTGTCAGAGCGAAATGTAGTGTGAGGAGGGCTATGCGAGAGGCGTTCAATGAATTCGAAAGTAAAGTTCTATGTACTGACTTGGCAGAAAATCCTAAGAAATTTTGGTCCTATGTCAAAGCAGTAGGTGGATCAAAACAAAATGTCCAAACACTCTGTGACCAAAATGGTGCTGAAACAGAGGATGACAGACTAAAGGCCGAAATACTAAATGTCTTCTTCCAAAGCTGTTTCACAGAGGAAGATGGCACTGTAGTTCCTTCTCTAGATTGTCGCACAGTTGACAAAATGGTAGATATCGAAATAGACGACAGAGGGATAGAGAAACAATTAAAATCGCTCCAAAGGGGAAAGGCCGCTGGACCTGATGGGATACCAGTTCGATTTTACACAGAGTACGCGAAGGAACTTTGTAAGGTGTCAGGTAAATCCAACATCTTCCATGAAAACCCTGACATAATAAGCAAATCTACTAGTATGTCACATAGCTCCGAATAAATCGTGACATTAAATTAACCAAAGTAATACGAGTAACGAGTGAGCAAATGGAATATCACAGACTAACACAAGAATGCCTAAATGCATGTCGTACCTTCCCACCGTGAGGCAGACGTAGTTCCGAGGGGAGAAACGAGGACAGAAGCCGAGAGCAGAACCGTGTTAAGCTAGAAGGCCCTACGATAAGGGACGGACACCCACGTCTCCAGCTAACCACTAGGGCTCACCACCCGCACGTTTTAGCGTGAGACTGTTTCGCGTCTCAGGTAAGTAAAGGATAACCCCCAGCCCATGTTAAAAGCTAGAGCCCTCCAGAAAAGCAGTATAGATCTTACGATAACACAAAAAGGGCCACTACCACCCGCAAGTTTTAGTGTGAGACTTTTTCGCGTGTCTGTTACATTAGGACAATCCTCCAGCCCATGTTAAAAGATAGAGCCCTCCAGAAGAACAGTATAGATCTCACGATAACGCTAAAAGGACCACACCAGCTGCAGGTTTTAGCGTGAGACTTTTTAGCGTCTCTGTTACGTTGCAAACTTTAAAAAACATTGCCCCACCACGAAAATTATAACGTTTCTCATTGGATAGGCAGAATTTTTGTAGGCAGAGCTTAAGGTTAACATTGAGACCCTGATTGGTCAGATGAAAACATAGCCAGATAGTTTTTTTAAACTAACTTCGGTAAATTGTAGTAAGGAGAAGTTAGAGGAGAGTTGGTTCCGAGACGGCGAGCTGAATGGCTGCTGCGCCGGCCGCTGCCGCCCTGACACTGCCTAAACACCGACAAGGTAATGAACGCACGCGATGCCGCATTTTTGAGCGCATAAGGCTTCACTCAGAACTGCAGAATACTTATCTGTTACACCCCTTTTTTGCGTAATACTAGTGTCGATCGTTAATTAAAACTCATGGTGTTCACATTTGCCACTTGAAGTAAAGATCTGAAACGCGATGATTTTTCTATTTTATAGTTATTGAGAAGCCACATCAGCCACTGTAATTAACGACAGGTTAGATAAGTAATTAAAGATAATTGAGGGTCACTGTAGACCATTTTGATAGTTTTCTCTTTTGTGAAACTTAATTTAAACCTAGATTATAGATGTGATATGGCATAGGTCATCCTTCGATCGATTGTAGAACTTGAAAACCCATTTAGGGAATATTCGTTCACATTTTTGTTGAACGCAGTTGGTTTTTACCATCCTGTATTAAAACATTTCCTTTTATCAATAGTGCAATTTATGAACGATGTTTTGTGAGTAGAATAAAATTTCCAATGGTAACCTTAACTGCTTTTTCGACGTTATTTTACCAGCTAACTAAAAATAGGAAAGCCTTGAACCCTTTCCACTATATTTAGTTAGTATTAAGATTCTTTTACAGGGAGTGCAGTGGAGCTGACGCTGAGATCATTTAGTATTTGGTTATATCATCGCTAGTTTCACTGAACTATTCTGAATTCTACATGTCATGTGTGGTCTGGCGTCTCCTTACCAGCAACAGGTCCCAGGTTCAAACTAGTCAATTCCCTAAAAAACACGCTCAGAGCGTCGTTGCGTGAAAGTGGGAGGGAGACACGATATAGAACAAACAGACACCACTATGAATGTTTAGAACTTGCCCCCTTCTTGCAGCGGTGTACCGTAGGTCTCTAGAAGAGCGAAGAGTTCCAAAGGATTGGAAAAGGGCACAGGTCATCCCCGTTTTCAAGAAGGGACGTCGAATAGATGTGCAGAACTATAGACCGATATCTCTAACGCCGATCAATTGTAGAATTTTGGAACACGTATTATGTTCGAGTATAATGACTTTTCTGGAGATTAGAAATCTACTCTGTAGGAATCAGCATGGGTTTCGAAAACGGTCGTGTGAAACCCAGCTCGCGCTATTCGTCCACTAGACTCAGAGGGCCATAGACACGGGTTCACAGGTAGATGCCGTGTTTCTTGACTTCCGCAAGGCGTTTGACACAGTTCCGCATAGTCGTTTAATGAACAAAGTAAGAGCATACGGACTATCAGACCAATTCTGTGATTGGATTGAGGAGTTCCTAGATAACAGCACGCAGCATGTCATTCTCAATGGAGAGAAGTCTTCCGAAGTAAGGGTGATTTCAGGTGTGCCGCAGGGGAGTGTCATAGGACCGTTGCTATTCACAATATACATAAATAACCTGGTGGATGACATCGGAAGTTCACTGAGGCTTTTTGCAGATGATGCTGTGGTGTATCGAGAGGTTCCAACAATGAAAAATTGTACTGAAATGAAATGCAGGAGGATCTGCAGCGAATTGACGCATGGTGCAGGGAATGGCAATTGAATCTCAATGTAGACAAGTGTAGTAATGTGCTGCGAATACATAGAAAGATAGATCCCTTATCATTTAGCTACAAAATAGCAGATCAGCAACTGGAAGCAGTTCATTCCATAAATTATCTGGGAGTACGCATTAGGAGTGATTTAAAATGGAATGATCATATAAAGTTGATCGTCGGTAAAGCAGATTCCAGACTGAGATTCATTGGAAGAATCCTAAGGATATGCAATCCGAAAACAAAGGAAGTAGGTTCGCCCACCGCTTGAATACTGCTCAACAGTGTGGGATTCGTACCAGATAGGGTTGATAGAAGAGATAGAGAAGATACAACGGAGAGCAGCGCGCTTCGTTACAGGATCATTTAGTAATCGCGAATGCGTTACGGAGATGATAGATAAACTCCAGTGGAAGACTCTGCAGGAGAGACGCTCAGTAACTCGGTACGGGCTTTTGTTAAAGTTTCGAGAACATACCTTCACCGAAGAGTCAAGCAGTATATATCTCCCTCCTACGTATATCTCGCGAAGAGACCATGAGGATAAAATCAAAGAGATTAGAGCCCACACAGAAGCATACCAACAATCCTTCTTTCCACTAACAATACGAGACTGGAATAGAAGGGAGAACCGATAGAGGTACTTAGGGTACCCTCCGCCACACACCGTCAGGTGGCTTGCGGAGTATGGATGTAGATGTAGAGTAGATGTAGAGTGAATATTTCTGACGGAAATGTCAGTTGATATTTCTACCTGCACTTTTGTCACTTTTACTTTTTGTTAAATATGATGAATATACTTTCTTGCCTTATACAGTGTGATTCACTATTGCCACCAAGAATAACTCCGAAAGTATGGTAGGAGACGAGAAGTTTGTGGGACAAAAGTTGCATGGGACAACTGGAGCCATAATATGACTTTGGTTTTTTGTTGCTAGGTGGGGTCGCGTCTGAGATATGAAGGTCAGCTTTGTTTTCTTAAATGAGATCCTATAGTTTGGTACTTATTTTCTGACAGCAGCTATCGAGACGAATCCAGTGATGGGATGTTATAGTTTGGTACTTATTTGCTGATAGCAGCTATCGAGACGAATCCAGTGGTGTAACAGTAAGGTCTTTGAAGGTCAACGAAGGTCAAAAAGGTGGCATGAACGCCTACTTACAGGTGTTCGAAGTGATGACCATTGGTATAAATGCAGTGCTGCAATCTTCTTATCATGGATTGGGTGGTATTCCTTATCACATCACAATTCTCTCCCGCACATCTTCAGGTGTAGTTGGAACTTCTTTATAAAGAATGTCTTTTACGAATTCCCACAAGAAAATATCCAGAGACGTCAAGTCAGGCGAACGAGTCGGCCACGACACATCTCCTCCACGTTCAATTCAACGATTTGGGAATTGTCTCTGAAACTCATTTCGAGCCATCAGCGAAAAATGTGCTGGACACCCATCGTGTTGATATCACATTTGTTCCTTGTCCCTAAAGGTATTTCTTCAAATAACTGACCTAATGTTTCTTGTAGGAATGTGGTGTACTTCCTACCATTAAGATTTCCTTCGCTGAAATACGGGGCTATAATTCTGTCCTCCAGAATTCCATACCATCCATTCACTAACCAAGGTTTTTGGTGTGCAACTTGCCGCAGCCAGCATGGATTTTCAGTTGCCCAATAATGCATGTTATGCAAATTAATATTTCCATGGTTCGTGAATGTAGCCTTGTCAGTAAATAAAATCAAATTAATAAATGTGTCATCCCTCTGAATCTGAAGTTGAGCCCATTCTCAAAATTCAATGCGACGCATACAATCCGTACGAGTTAATTCTTGGTGGAGACTGATATGGTAAGGATGATATTTATGGCGATGCAGAACACGGAGAACACTACTCTGGCTCATGGCAGATTTGGCAGATTTGACGCAAACAAACACAAGGATCTCGAACCACAATGGTAAGAGTACCAACTTCTGTTTCCTCGTTAGTAACTTTCTTTGCCGGATATTTTTCCGATGCATTAAAGATGCAGTTGTTCTTAACTTATTATACACATATTTAAATGTACGACATGTAGAGTGAGTCAGTTGAGGATACATTTCAGCGTATAAGTCTCTAGCTCTCACGGGATTTCGTTGGCATTCTCTGTAAATGGGAAGCCTATCGACTTGTTCTTCGAAGGAATACATCATTCACTTTCGCTTGATTCGACGATAATAGCCTTACCGTTTAAATTAGTGTTGTACTGCGAAACTGTCGAATGGTGTTTACATGTCAATGGCACGTTAGATGGATACGCCGTATTCGGCGAATATTTACTATTTGCATCATATACGAGAGAGAATTGTCAGAGCATATGCTTCGATAAGTGCCGAAGTGATAAGGAATACCACTCAATCCATGATAAGAAAATTGCAGCACTGCACTGATACCACTAGCCATCACTTAGAACACATTCTGTAAATGGACGTTCATGCCATCTTTCTGACCTTCGTTGACCTTCAAAGACCTTACTGTTACACCACTGGATTCGTCTCGAAAGATGCTGTCAGCAAAAAAGTATCAAACTATAACACCCCATTTAAAAAAATAAAGTTGAACTTCGTATCTCTAAGGCGACCCCACCTAGCTACAAAAAACGTACGTAATATTATGGCGCCTGTTGTTCCATGCAACTTTGTCCCACAAACTTTTCAGCTACTATCATACTTTCGGTGTTATTCTAGGTGGCAATAGTAAGTGAGTCATCCTGTATTTTTGACACGAAATCTTCCTAGACTGTATAGGATTTTTCTAAGATTACAATTTTCGCACCCTGAAACGGAATGTGTATGGTAACTTACGTAATAAAATATTTCTATGTACATGGAACAGACTTCCGTTGTCCTAAAATAGAGACATATTTTAGGTACATAGAGAACAGCTCTTCTTCTGATGTCTAACAGTGGGCGTGTCTGGGATTTCCCTACCCAGCATGGCCTGGATTTACAGGCTCAATATTTTCCTTTTCAGAGCCCTCCTTGCGCTCTAAGCTTTGGAGTAGATTACACAAAAACTAGAGCACGCCACACGTTAGAAACCTCTCGAAATTTTTGCTGCGTTTCTGGGAAACCCTGTGTAATATTGTTGTTACAGTTTCCAGTGACTTATCCTTAATGATGGTATTGAACAATAATGGACCTCTCTCCCTATTTATGCTTTTTTTTTCATGCGCTCATTCTTGTACCACGTGAAGATCGTCTGTACGCCTTCTTGCATTATGCTGCAATTTTCGGACTTACGTCTCTTCTGCATCTACACCATCATAGCTCAATAAAGCACACCACGGAGTTTTTGATGTGATCCACCAGGCAATTTACGAGGGTTGACTGAAAAGTAATGCCTCCACCTTCGTAACTTCAAATGGCTCTGAGCACTATGGGACTTAACATCTATGGTCATCAGTCCCCTAGAACTTAGAACTACTTAAACCTAACTAACCTAAGGACAACACACAACACCCAGCCATCACAAAGCAGAGAAAATCCCTGACCCCACCGGGAATCGAACCCGGGAACCCGGGCGCGGGAAGCGAGAACGCTACCGCACGACCACGAGATGCGGGCCTTCATAACTCTTCAACAGTTGGCAGCATTGGTATGCGGCAAGTACTGGCTTGTTCCGTAGCCTCTTCTCTACAGCTCCAGTTGACGGAAGCCTTGGCATTGAACGGTTGTGTTGTTACAATGTTAAGTATGGAACCCTGCGCAGACGGTCGGTCAATGCCATTTAAGCAACGTGCAGTCATTGAATTCTTGACATCAGAAGATGTCACCCCAGAGGAGATTCATCAGAGAATGAAAGCAGTTTATGGTGATTGTGTTGACGTGAGTACTGTGCATCATTGGGCGAATAAGTTTAATGATGTTGAGATGGGAACATCTGACCTGCGTGGCAACCAAAGAGTTGAAGTCCTGTGACAGCAACTAACGAGTTTCACAAAAAAATGTTGACAGATTGATTCAAGACGATCGTCGTATGACTCAGAGAGAAACTGGAAGCACAATCGGCATTTCTCAAGAACGTGTGGGTCACATTATTGCTTTGCTTGGCTATCGGAAGATCTGTGCACGATGGGCACCCTGGATGCTGATTCCTGAAATGAAAGTGCACAGACTTGAATTTTGCCAGGAACTCCTCTCGCGTTACGAGAATGAAGGGGACGCCTTTGTCCATTCTTGTGACGGGAGACGAAACGTGGGTACACCATTACGATACGGAGACGAAACGTCAGTATGGAATATCGACACAAAGACTCGCCCCAGAAAAATAAACTCAAGACGCAGCCCTCAGCTAGAAAAATCATGACCACAGTGTTCTGGTACGCAGATGGTGTTAACCATGTTGATTTCCTTGATCGTGGAACAATAACAAATTCAGAGTGTTATATCACAACGCTGCGAACTCTGAAACGACAGCTAACAAAGGTCCGAAAGGAAAAGGGAAATGTTTTCCTGCAGGATGACAGTACCAAACCACACACTTCATTTGCCACCACAGCAGAACTTCAGAGACTGAATCTCATCACTGTACAGCATCCTGCATACAGTCCAGATTTGGCACCATCTGATTCCATCTGTTCACGATAATGAAAGACTATCTGCGGGGACATAATTATGTTTCTGATGAAGACGCTGAGAGAACTGTGGGACTGTGATTGCGGAAACACAGGGTCGACTTCTTCTGTGATGGCTTCAGAAAACTTGTTCATCATTGGCAGATATGTATCCAATTGGCTGTTCATTATGTGGAAAAGTGAATATTAGTCATTAAAGAACACATTCTAAGAATTATTTCTGCGTTTGATGTATTAAAATATTCCCATCCAAACCAAATTAATGAAGGTGGAGGCATTACTTTCAGTCAACCGTCGTATATACACCGCTGGAAAAAATTAGTACTCTTTTTTAGAGGTTTCCAATTCACTCGAGATTTGTTGTTGTAACAGAGCATATGGAGTACATGAAATTATCCATTTACAGATCAATAGCACAAGCAGTTCTGCAGTACCAGGTATCGACCCATGCTCAGAACCCATATTAGTATATGGAGTAGGCTCCACGTATGGCAATGCAGACGCTGACTCTGGCATCTATCTGATCATACAGAATACGAATACTGTAGTTGGATATGTTATGATACGTCTGCTCGATCCAAACATGTAGTTCTTTTTCTGGGTTTGGTTCCGCGTCATAATGTTAAAAGTACTGTATTGCATTTCGCAACTTCGCGTAAGTCTGCCGCAACAACACGTTACTCTGTCGCAAGAACACCTAATGGGCGAGTGCGACAGATGAATCAGCAGTATAAGTCGAACGAATGTGCTCATTACAAACGAGCATGACGTCGGGACGTCGCTCATGCTTCCTTTTAAATACGCCAGCTTTGATAGCAACAAGGCACTCGCAGTTAGACTTGCAGTTAGATGTGTACTGGGACGCTGCGTAACGCTCAGCTCGGTGATCGACATGTTAATCTTTATCAAGGAGATGTTGCAGTAAGGGCGGCCCATCCAGCAGCAGACGTGAGGGGACAGTACCAGCTCTGGTCCTCTCTGCTGCCGCTGTCAATCATCAACCCAGGATTAGCAGACATCGCGGCAGACTCGCTCGCCGCCAATGCTGACCACATCAGAGAGCCGTCGTCGAGATCATGCGGGGCCTAGGCCCTGTGCATCCACCGTCACAACCGGGTGAGCCGATGATGCTGGGGGACTGCAGCCCGTTCCGCCCGTCCACCGCGGACGAGCCACCAGGAGGAGTTGGGAAGAAGACGGGGTGGGATAGAATACACTCCGCACCACGAGAACGCTTCTCGTGCCTATAGCGCTGGGACTCCAACCCGGAGCCTCCTACGCGCAGAGGCCTGCTGTCCGCCACTGAGCTGGCCGGCTAGCCGGGAGCCGCCAGCCACGCGCGGCCGAAGTAAGGGCATTCCACCGCTACGTCACAGCACGCGGCGCTGCGCTAGCAAGACATGCGGCCCGGAGCTGGCGTCATCGCTCCGTGTCAGCGAGGACTCGGGAAAGGTCGTTGATATCACCAAGCTGTGTTACGCGGGCCACATTGTACTAGGCAGGAATAAAGGTGTCATGAATTAATAATGTTTCATTGGCGTTTCTTATGTGTCCACATTCATTTCCTAGCATCCTGACAACTGGAGAGGTCACCGCTCGGCTTCCAGTCTACCGTAGGCGACCGGGACCTCCAGGGCGCCTACAATACTCAGTTCAGGATCCTCTATAGTTTGTACAGTTTTCACCCTTAAGGGCTAGGACACTCTGTAGACGCTCTTTTGAGTCTTCTGATTCTTTCTCCACTACCCATCCCTCTCATCCATTTCCTTGCATGTATGTAAATATTTAAAACATCTCATTTTTTCCTCATTTGTTCAACATTTATTTTCAAGCAACTGCTGAGGGGGCACTGACAGAAGATTCATTGAAATCTATTATGAAAACTGTTGTATCGTACTTTTGATACAACCACAGGAGATTTTGCTTGTCACGACCCTCAACTGTTTAGAGTGCACTGAGGGAAACACTGTGAGAAGAGAACTAGGAGAACACTGAAACACTGATAATGATTAGTGACAAGAACACACACGTTTATTGACGAATACTTTGTACAAATCGGCTCAGGCAGCAGATTCAGTTTAACTACTATCCCAGAAGCTAAGGCTGGATAGTTAACAGTTCCTGTCACACTAGAATGTTCATTGAAAACAGGATGGCGAGGATTCGCTTGAAGCAAACGATGCGACGTGAAGTACACAAGTAGGACTAAAAGAAGGCAGTCTTCTAGGTAGTCAAGCTGACTTGAAACTGCCCTCTCTGCTCTGGCACCGGCGCATATCAGTTCTATGGCGGCGCCACTGCTGCCACTTCTTGGTACGGCAATCGCACTATATGCCATCTCTGGAGTGGGTTGTCGACTTATCGACGCCTGTGGTGCTGCCTGGTGATGCATACTTTGCTTACGATATCACAAAAATTTTGTTACTCTATCCAGAGTGAAATGACAATACACAAACTGTACATTAAATACATTTTTTTGGAACCAGAGAATATGAACAACATTAGTACAGTATGGCAGCCTGCGCTTGGCACTACGCAAGAGGAGAAGTTAGCTGAGTTGCGTATAGTAAACATTACCCCCTCTCCTCTTCCCACTTTTGTCGGATTCTGCAGTGGCCGTATTCGTGCAAGTGAGCTACATCCAAGGCGTTAGCGCACCACTTAACAAACAGTGATGAATATAAGAGACACATCACGTCATTCAAATATCGTCTAGTGAAGATGACAAAATAAGACTTAATTGCACAAAGGAAATACTATGAATAAATCGCATTAAGTAAGCAATGACCCACATGTAAGATTAAGTTACAGGAAGTTCGGACAAGTGAATAGCTGATTTTCCATGTTAAGTGTACAACTAGATGTAAGAACAAAGGGTATACTAGATAACTGGTATCGCTAGCCAATGTATTAACTTCGTATTTTCTACACAGATCTTGCCGGTATGAAATACTTTATCTAATGACATATCAATTTTGCCACATCATTATGTGACAAACTTCAAAGCCAACTACATACATACGACTGTACGTAGATGTTGGACCATTACAAGAAAAGATTCATCAAAGTAAAAAGCTATATGCAAAAGAAAATATTTACACAGAAAGAATTGTGGTCACACCCAAGGAAAGAGCTGTTTACAGAAAAGTTACCATTATACTAAAGCAATAAATAAAACGAAATTAACGGGTACACTATATAGAGGAACAGGCTAACGAATAAAATGACAGTACTAAAATTGATTATATTACACTATCTACAGCTATTTACAACAAGAAAGAACTACATTATTTACATAAAACTACAATCGATGAAGCTATGATAATTATACAATACTTTACACTATTGTATTGGAAACTACCTCTACATTCAAGTGAAAAAATTAAGAAGAAAATGAAATTACGTATACATGACTAAAATGGCAAAAACTTTGCATAGCTAGAATCTACAAGGTTCAAGATAAGTTAAGGTTCAGCTAGGTAAGTAAACGATAGTTACACAAAAATACTGCAGCTGGCAAATCATTGTCAAAGGGCGTTTAAGCGAGTATGAACTATTGATAAACATATACTCTGAGAGGTGTGAAGACAAAACATTATGAGCAAAAATATTAATATGCAGAGTTGTATTCTATATGTGCGTTGTGTGAATGAACACATTCATTGACGTAAGGGCAGTTATGCGTAATTAAGGAGTTGGTAATAATAATAATTTTGTAGGGAATGGTGCAAAATAGCATGACCCGCTTGGCAGAAAAATTGAATTGGAGGTGGAAGGTACCAAACGAAAGCCTCCCCCATATAAGTTTATGAGCTATGTATAATTGTGGTTGTGTGTGAATTTAAGAAAAGGAGGATAACTAGGTACATTAATTTTATATTCAGTTTCTTGAAAGAGCTAAACATGGACGTAGTTCGGCCAGCTGAAGAGTACAGTGGATCTCACATGAACTTAGCCTACATTTTAAGCGGATACGTAAACCTTTGAGTGCTATGTCCAATGAAATACATACATGGTCTTGCAAGCCACATCTGAGGATGAGTGAACACTTATGCTCACGTTATACAAAGAATGATACAAAACAACCATTGTATAAAAAATGAACAATTTATTCAAACACAGAATTACCAATGAACCTGAACATAAAATGCAATGAAGATTTATGTAAATATATATCGATTTGTTGCATAAAAAGACGATTTCAACAGTGATTAGTTGAGTGAAAAATATAAATATAGAACAAAGGATTTTGAGGCGTAGATGGGAATATAAGAAACACTATGCTGTGAGCAGAACATGGATTTACAACCATTATTTCACTTGTTCTCGCAGCAAATACAATATTTTTGAAAGCAATTACTAGTAAAAGAAGATCCGTGATGTTTACCTCAAACAGAAGTTGCGTGATGAAATTCCTAAACTTTCCCTTTCCTCGTGTGTAGTGGTGAAACTGCTCTTGAGTGTGTTGATGATAATACCAGGTTTCAGGTTTTTACAGGAGATGTGAAGATTTTGAGCGGTAAATTCTTCACTCACTGAAAGAAATAAAAAGGATAAAATTTTCTTAGAGCTAAAAATAAAGGTGTCAACAAAAATTAATTACGAGTAACCTCGAATTAGAATATAGATAATATTTTCTTGAACTGTGCTTGTATGGCTTTTATTTGTTTCATGTCATTGTAAATATGTTCATGTTGTTGTTGCTGTTGTGGTCTTCAGTCCAGAGACTGGTTTGATGCAGCTATCCATGCCACTCTATCCTGTGCAAGCTTCTTCATCTTCGAGTAACTACTACAACCTACGTCCTTCTGAATCTGTTTAATGTGTTCATGCCTTGGTCTCTCACTACTATTTTTATCCTCCGCGCTTCCCTCCAAAACTAAATTGATGATTCTTTGATGCCTCTGAATGTGTCCTAGCAACCGATCCCTTATTCTAGTCAAGTTGTCCCACAAGTTCCTCTTCTCCCCAATTCTATTCAGTACCTCCTCCTTAGTTACGTGATCTACCCACCAAATCTTCAGCATTCTTCTGTAGCAGCACATTTCGAAAGCTCCTATTCTCTTCTTGTCTAAACCATTTATCGTCCATGTTTCACTTCCATGCATGGTTACACTTCCTGACACTTCAATCTGTATTCGATGTTAACAAATTTCTCTTCTTCAGAAACGCTTTCCTTGCCATTGCCAGCCTACATTTTATATCCTCTCTACTTCAACCATCATCAGTTATTTTGCTCCCGAAATAGCAAAACTCATTTACTACTTAAAATGTCTCATTTCCTAATCTAATTCCCTCAAAATCAAATGATTTAATTAACTACATTCCATTACCCGCGTTTTGCTTTTGTTGATGTTTATCTTATATCTTCCTTTCAAGACACTGTCCATTCCGTTCAACTGCTCTTCCAGGTCCTTTGATGTCACTGACAGAATTATAATGGCATCGGTGAACCTCGAAATTTTTATTTCTTCCCCATGGATTTTAATTTTAACTTCAAATTTTTCTTTTGTTTCTTTTACTGCTTGCTAAATATACAGATTGAATAACATCGGAGATAGGCTACTACTCTGTCTCACTCCTTTCTCAACCACTGCTTCCCTTTCACGCCCCTCGACTCTTATAACTGTTATCTGGTTTCTGTACAAATTGTAAATATCCTTTCGCTCCCTGTGTTTTACGCCTGCCACCTTCATAATTTGAAAGAGGGTTTTCCAGTCAATATTGTCAAAAGCTTTCTCTTCGTGTATATTTCATAACCCTGTGAAAACCAATCTTACGCCATGTAGGACATAACAGAAAATCCAAATACGTGTGAAAGAGTGCTGCATAAGTTGTGCAACGTGTGGAGTTGCCACATAGTGTTAAACAATAGTGCGGTGCAACGATTCAAGTTCTCAATCGCCAAGTGATTCATCATCTGCAGTACAGAAAGTTAAAAACGAACCTACAGTGTCGATATGAATAAGCGTAATAGTGGCACGTGTGTGCTAATGGAAAGGTGAACACTCACCAGAATGTCGACGAAGATTTCATCCAGACGTAGTAGGGTCCTTTGGCTGCACGATGTAGTGGAGACCTTCGTAGTTTATGATATCCGCAGTCAGGCATAAGTAGTTACCCCGCGTGGACACTACGAACTATTCACAAGCGCGTGAATAATGCTCTGCGTGGTGCGGAAAACAATAGCCGCGAGGAATTTCAGACAATGGAGCCAGCTCACGGTGATGACTCAACGACAATAGAAAAACAAAGCCCATAGAAGACACAAATTATTGTTGCAAACTAAAGGAGAGACACGCAGATGACACACATTTAAATAAAGAAAGACAAATGTTTAATTGAATGTGCAAAAAGTACTACATGATGTGAAACAAAATTTGTAATATTTTCCATATATATGTAAAGTAATTGATTTACTTGCAATTTTAGTGCAGAGTAAGAAAATTTTTGGTAAAGTATGACATATAAAGAATTTGACAGAAACGAGGTTCCCACATAGCTGAAGCACAGTAGACAAATAGTATATTTAAGAATAGCAGACAAATATTCCAATAGTTGATTGGGCAAAATAAAAGTTTCTGACCCTTCGGCCATGAAAGCAGACGAGTGCAGCTTGCCCTCTGGGCAAAAAACGTAAAACGTATAAATTTGTATAAATTAATAAGAGAAGGACATTTTGTACTGTGTTCTATGAATATGAATCCACAGTCTGCAGCAGGGGGGAGGTGTAATGGCACTTGCTAGATGTTTCCAAAGAGGTATATTTAAGACAAAAAAAGGAAACAATGCGCTGGAGCAGAGATGCTACTACATGACAGAAACGTGATTGTCACTTTTTTTTTAAGTCGGCGAAAAGAGAGAAGTCTGTGATGTACCTTTATGAAGAGAGGACGAGAACATTTTTATCGCTCTTCATATTGAAACGGTTCTGTTAATAATGCTAGGTTTTCGGTTAATATTAATAACGTGAAGCACATTGCAGTGCCTGTCTATTTATTTGACAAACAGTTCATCTCACCCCATCGAAACATGAATTTCTTTCATTAGGGGGACACGGTCAACAATGAGTAACTTATACGGCGGCTGTATTCGAGGCGACTATAGCAGCAGAAAAAAGAGGTAAGTTTCCCTCTGAGAAGAAAATACAACTTAAGAACAATTACTTTTGAATTTCCTAGAAAGTTTATTTCAGATATGTTTGATCGTGTCTGTTCGGCAACCGGCCGTAAAAGTATTTCATCAACTTCAACTTCTGACTCTAATTCAAGCAGAAGTAAAAAGTAGAACAAAATACACTACGTGGATCGCCAGTCTTAAATAGAAGATTACGTCTTAAGAAAAAATAGTTGTTTTTTTATTTTACCTATATCTGCTAACATATATTTCGGTGCCATTTTATAGATGTCATTACTATTGTTTTCAGCAACGGTTAATCCATTTCACTCATTAATCTGGTACTACTTGTATCAGCCTGTATTTCCTCCACTTAACACTTCATAACTTCAGCACTGCAATATGCAATACGGAACCAAATATTGTTTTGGAGATACTGGATAAACGTTTTTTGTGAAATTCGGATTCACACATTTTGCATCATTTGTGCATATTATGTAACAATGTCATAACGATAGTACGAGTTACCATGAAACGTATGTACTTTCCTTAAGCCTGCGTCGTTAGATACGGTAAGAACAATGTAGGACAAATTATCTGTTATTATAAAGTGGCCAGCAAGTGGCAGAATGCCAGTGTAAGTGTGGCCGTAACGATACACACATGAGCAACTTTGTTATATGGTTGTTACCACACTCCGCCGCGCGGGATTAGCCGAGCGGTCTCAGACGCTGCGGTCATGGACTGTGCGGCTGCTCCCGGCGGAGGTTCGAGTCCTCCCTCGGGCATGGGTGTGTGTGTTTGTTCTTAGGATAATTTAGATTAAGTAGTGTGTAAGCTTAGGGACTGATGACCTTAGCAGTTAACTCCCATAAGATTTCACACACATTTTGAGTTACCACACTCCATCGAACGATTAAAACTGTTCGAGACTTGGAGACTTTTAGGAACGCTAGTCCATCAGTAATGATCGTTGAACAATCTCTCTCTTCTCTCTCTCTCTCTCTCTCTCTCTCTCTCTCTCTCTCTCTCTCTCTCTCGCTCTCGCTCTCCCTTTCCCTCACACACACACACACACACACACACACACACACACACACACACTGTCTATTATGCATGCAGTATGAATCATCTGGTGAATCTGAATAGCATCTAGTGTTTGTTTTCAATAAGATATTTCTACGTGTGCGGCCCCTCCTGAGATTTTCCAGCTACTATTCGTTTAACTTTCATACTTCATCACGTTGGCTACATATTAAAACGGAATCTGGCCGTGAAAGCCTATGCCCACAAATCTCGTGAGTCGTTCATTTAACATTAGTCAAACATCATACAAGAGAAGCAAGCAATCTGTGCCCTCTGAGTACACGGATGGTGCTCGGTGTTCTATTTATTTCTGATAAGCCTTAGTAGGGGAAACCGTTCTTGCTGGCTCGGAAGGAGAAAGTGGAGGACATCTGCTAATGCTTTCGCCAAGGAAGTGGAAGCGTAAATCTATAAGCTATCAGACTATTGTGAGACCAGTGTTGCTTAACATTACATTAGTATTAGTCGGAGAAATGACAGTTACGTGCTCTTGTCGCCTGCAAGTCCTGGTCACTTTAAGAATGCACAAATGTTGAGAGTACACGGCAATGGATAAAGAGTGAGGGTGTCTCGAATGTAACAGAGTATATATGTGAAACTGCAATTTTCAGTTACTATCGGTTTTCAATTATGATTTGTCTCACTATTATCCTTTTGTACACATATTTTTTGAGAGCAGAGTGCAAAAATTTTTTTGATCGAAAACAATAGTGTCTGTCGGTACGAATAGGGACGAAACCGTTAAATATGCTGAGAACGCAGGACGACCACAAGTGTCGGACGAAAATATGTCATGTCGCCTCTGCAGAGCCCTAACGGCCATTCTATGGGCTGTTGTTAACACGCGAGCTAATCGACCGACAAACTAGTTGCTTGTAAACAGTGACACGGAAAGTTGCTTAGCGCAGGCCTCCACTGTGAAGATAATGAGGAAACCGGCAAAAAAAGACGTACTGCATTAAATTAGGTAAAATCCAAAAAATTCACGGAATTTGGTAACAGGAAGATAACAAAAAGCCAACGACGATGCTGAAACTTCAGCGAAACATTTCTGAGGAATAAAAATAAAAATTCTGTTTTGCTCAAAGCGGACCCTTCTCCAAAAACAAATATGATTGTAAGCAAACACGGACAAAGGAGCTTCAACCTAAAGACGATTATTTAGTCAAACCGTCTGCACGACAGCGCTATGCACGGCACAATTTGTTTGGTGAAGGGCGATTTGGCGGCAGTAGGCTCTGGAAAGAAACGTTGGTCGATCGGTTAGCCAAACCGCCTACCCTGGCCTAAGTTATCGATCTGTCGATCGTATGATGGCTGTGTAGTGCCCTTTAGCCAGATCGCCACCGATTTGAATATAAAGCGTCAGGAAACCATTTCTACCATTACTGTACGGAGACAAATGCGCCGCATAGGATTCAGCAGCTAACGACCGACATCAAATCCATTGTCTTCCCATGTCTTTTGGCCATTCATTGTAGCTGAAACGTTGTTGACCCTGTGCCACAGGGGAGGAACAACCATATAGATCGATGTACAAATCCTGCTCTTTCGAAAGGTGGCAAGAAGAGGACGTTAGAAGAGCCACCTACTAAGAGGTCATTGGATCCTGAGAACAAGCTGGGTTCGACCATGGGGAAGAAGAGCAACCATACATTATTTAAGGCGTAATTTCGACAATGTTTACGCAAACCACTGATGAACTACGTCAGTACAGACGAAGATTCGAAGCAATAGCAGTCCATTGACTAAACTAATTCAGTATTTCACCTGGGGCCAGAAACGAGATATTTCATCCAGGATGCTTTCACAAGGCGACAGTGCACAGTTCTCCACCGGAGCCAAAGTTCACGCCTACGGTAGACCGCTCCTCTACTGTCACTGTTTTTCATCGATTCCAGGGGTACACGTCGCAGCGTAAAGGCACATTTCCAGGCAGGAGAACAGCCATACACTGCCGTGACGAATGCTTACTTAGTAATTTGACTAGTGTCTTATCTTTATTACCAGAGCTACTACATTCGAAAAATTAGGAATTTACAATACACTACTGGCCATTCAAATTGCTACACCTCAAAGATGACGTGCTACAGACGTAAAATTTAATCGACAGGAAGAAGATGCTGTGATATGCAAATGATTAGCTTTTCAGAGCATTCACACAAGGTTAGCTGCGGTGGCGACACATACAACGTGCTGACATGAGCAAAGTTTCCAACCGATTTCTCATACACAAACAGCAGTTGACCGGCGTTGCCTGGTGAAACGTTGTTGTGATGCCTCGTGTAAGGAGGAGAAATGCGTACCATCACGTTTCCGACTTTGATAAAGGTCGGATTGTAGCCTATCGCGATTGCTGTTTATAGTATCGCGGCATTGCTTCTCGCGTTGGTCGAGATCCAATGACTGTTAGCAGAATATGGAATCGGTGGGTTCAGAGGGTAATACGGAACGCCGCGCTGGATTCCAACGCCTCGTATCACTAGCAATCGAGATGAGGAGGAGGAGGAGGAGATTTAGTGTTTAACGTCCCGTCGACAACGAGGTCATTAGAGACGGAGCTCAAGCTCAGGTTAGGGAAGGATGGGGGAGGAAATCGGCAGTGCCTTTTCAAAGGATCCATCCCGGCATTTGCCTGAACGATTTTAGGGAAATCACGGAAAACCTAAATCAGGATGGCCGGAGACGGGATTGAACCGTCGTCCTCCCGAATGCGAGTCCAGTGTGCTGACCACTGCGCCACCTCGCTCGGTCAGTCGAGATGACAGCCATCTTATCCGCATAGCTGTAACGGATCGTGCAGCCACATCACGTTCCCTTAGTCAACAGATGGGGACGTTTGCAAGACAACAACCATCTGCACGAACAGTCCGACGACGTTTGCACCAGCATGGAGTATCAGTCGGAGACCATGGCTGCGGTTACCCTTGACGCTGCATCACAGACAGGAGCGCTGCAATGGTGTACTCAACGATGAACCTAGGTGCACGTATGGCAAAACGTCATTTTCTCGGATGAATCCAGGTTCTGTTTAGAGCATCATGATGGTCGCATCCCTGTTTGGCGACATCGCAGTGAACGCACATTGGCAGCGTGTATTCGTCATCGCCATACTGGCGTAACACCCGGCGTAATGGTATAGGGTGCCATTGGTTACAGGTCTCTGTCACCTCTTGTTCGCATTGACGGCACTTTGAACAGCGGACGTCATATTTCAGATGTTTTACGACCCGTGGCTCTACCCTTCATTCGATCCCTGCGAAACCCTACATTTCAGGAGGATAATGCACGAGTGCATGTTGCAGGTCCTGTACAGGCCTTTCTGGATACAGAAAATGTTCGACTGCTGCCCTGGCCAGCACATTCTCCAGATTTCTCATCAATTTAAAACGTCTGGTCAATGGTGGCCGAGCAACTGGTTCGTCACAATACGCCAGTCACTACTCATGATGAACCGTGGTATCGTGTTGAAGCAGCATGGGCAGCTGTACCTGTACACGCCATCCAAGCTATGTTTGACTCAATGCCCAGGCGTATCAAGGCCGTTATTACGGCCAGAGGTGGTTGTTCTGGGTACTGATTTCTCAGGATCTTGCACCCAAATTGCGTGAAAATGTAATCACATGTCAGTTCTAGTATAATATATTTATCCAATGAATACCCGTTTATCATCTGCATTTCTTCTTGGTGAAGCAATTTTAATGACCAGTAGTGTAGTATGTGCATAACTTCATTGCCGTAAAAGAGTGAGCTAATGAAACGAACCTCGGCACAAAATAAAAGAATATCTTTCCACATCTACTAAAACTGGAAACTACAGGAAAACGCTCGTCTTTCTGTGCATGTATTAAGGACGTATCAGCAAGACGAAAATTCTTCTCTTTTGTCTAGTCTTCATTACCTGAATGGCTGCAGCCCGTGGTCTATCCGCCACGGTTGCTCGGCATGTTCGGTCAGAGAGCTGT
Source organism: Schistocerca gregaria (assembly GCF_023897955.1). Classification (NCBI taxonomy): domain Eukaryota; kingdom Metazoa; phylum Arthropoda; class Insecta; order Orthoptera; family Acrididae; genus Schistocerca; species Schistocerca gregaria. The sequence continues at coordinate 241,376,731 of NC_064920.1, forward strand.
CTACACTCTGTAATGAAAAACTGAGTAAGTACTCAATGATGAGCCTGAAGGGGTGTCATTTGACGTCCACCCAGACCAAATGCCGAGAACAATGACGAAAAAACTAGTGTTGCTTCATCTAGATCGCGGTGTCCCGTGTACGATTGCCGATCTGGTCGGAAATTGTCTTCACTTGAGGACTGGGTGTTTGTGTTTTTCTAACCATGCCATCTCATGTTCATCACAAAGATGCGCAAGTCGCCGAAAGGGCGTCAAATAAGAAGCACTAGGCAGCCGAATTAACCCAGATGGGGCCTCCTGACCAATAACGTCATACGATCAATTCATTTCATTGAGTGAATGCTACAATACCTTTGGAGTGAGTCACATTATTACCTGTCAACCTCAAAGGGGGAGCATGTTTAATGGGCTCAGAAAGTTAGAAGCCCGGTACGCTATTATACTCTATCGAACGTTAGTGATATCTTGGCTAGTTGGGCTCGTCCTGGCCGTTCGTCATCCATACTACAGTGATGTCACGTGGTTGATCACAGTTTGACTGGTATCTTCTACTGATTAAGATGATCACCAGTAAGCCTACGTCATCAGGGAAATAGGTGACGCTTCATTCCACAACGTAGCTGTACAATTCAATTCCTCTTGTGCATGTTGACTACTACACTTAATAGAACGATGAAACTTTGAAAACTATAAAATAAAGAAATCTGATAGTTTATGAAATGTGTATATAGTGTCTGTATTTTCGGACATGTGCGAAAGAACAGACATCATTTTTGATCCAGCAACCGGTAAGAATTAAGACACAAAGGAATTTCAGACACTGGCGGCAAGTGGGAATTGATTTAAATTAATGTGGAAAGTTGAAAATTTGTGCTTGACCGGGATTCGATCCCGGGTCTCCTGATTACTAGGCAGATGGTCTGATCACTAAACCATCAGTGATCATGGTAACTGCTCGGATTACCCTAGCACGCCTCCTGTCAGACCCATATTCTCATCTTACCCACACACTACCACTGTAGTACTCTTTGCCCGTTATCCTCATTACTCGCGGCATTTTGCCGACTCCTGTAAGAGTTCGAGCTTGGTACGCACGTACGCTGAAGAGATGACTGGGCGTCCTCACCATAATTATATATATATATATATATAGGGGTATTACAAATGATTGAAGCGATTTCATAAATTCACTGTAGCTCCATTCATTGACATATGATCACGACACACTACAGATAAGTAGAAAAACTCATAAAGTTTTTCACTTCAGGTTTCTGCCGCCAGAGCGCTCGAGAGCGCAGTGAGACAAAATGGCGGCGGGAGCCGAGAAAGCGTATGTTGTGCTTGAAATGCACTCACATCAGTCAGTCATAGCAGTGCAACGACACTTCAGGACGAAGTTCAACAAAGATCCACCAACTGCTAACTCCATTCGGCGATGGTATGCGCAGTTTATAGCTTCTGGTTGCCTCTGTAAGGGGAAATGAACAGGTCGGCGTGCAGTGAGCGAAGAAACGGTTGAACGCGTGCGGGCAAGTTTCACGCGTAGCCCGCGGAAGTCGACGAATAAAGCAAGCAGGGAGCTAAACGTACCACAGCCGACGGTTTGGAAAATCTTACGGAAAAGGCTACAGCAGAAGCCTTACCGTTTACAATTGCTACAAGCCCTGACACCCGATGAATTTTCGGCGCGGTTGCAACAGCTCATGGAAGAGAATGCGTTCAGTGCGAAACTTCTTTTCAGTGATGAAGCAACATTTTTTTCTTAATGGTGAAGTGAACAGACACAATGTGCGAATCTGGGCGGTAGAGAATCCTCACGCATTCGTGCAGCAAATTCGCAATTCACCAAAAGTTAACGTGTTTTGTGCAATCTCACGGTATAAAGTTTACGGCCCCTTTTTCTTCTGCGAAAAAAAAAAGTTACAGCACACGTGTATGTGGACATGCTGGAAAATTGGCTCATGCCACAACTGGAGGCCGACAGCGCTGACTTCATCTTTCAACAGGATGGTGCTCCATCGCACTTCCATAACTATGTTCGGCATTTCTTAAACAGGAAATTGGAAAACAGATGGATCGGTCGTGGTGGAGATCACGATCAGCAATTCATGTCATGGCCTCCACGCTCTCCCGACTTAACCCCATGCGATTTCTTTCTGTGGGGTTATGTGAAAGATTCAGTGTTTAAACCTCCTCTACCAAGAAACGTGCCAGAACTGCGAGCTCGCATCAACGATGCTTTCGAACTCATTGATGGGGACATGCTGCGCCGAGTGTGGGAGGAACTTTATTATCGGCTTGATGTCTGCCGAATCACTAAAGGGGCACATATCGAACATTTGTGAATGCCTAAAAAAAAACTTTTTGAGTTTTTGTATGTGTGTGCAAAGCATAGTGAAAATATCTCAAATAATAAAGTTATTGTAGAGCTGTGAAATCGCTTCAATCATTTGTAATAACCATATATATATATATATATGTGTGTGTGTGTGTGTGTGTGTGTGTGTGTGTGTGTGTGTGTGTGTGTGTGCGTCTGAATGGCTTAATGGCCAGAGCATCTGACTTCTAAGATGGACATGGATTCGAATCCCATTCTGGCACTTATTTTCAACATTCTCCATTGACTGAAATCAATGACCACTCGCAGCCATTGTGTGCGTTTTAGATTGTGAAAGGTATTCGCCGGAACAGGACTCCAACCCGCATTTCCCGCTTATCACGATCGTTCACCATAAGAACTTCGGCTATCCGTGCACGCCCCCAGACTGATCCAAACTTCCATATATCATAGTTTCTTCGTCTCATAGTGCTTATGCACCGTTCGTGTGATTCCCGCATGGGAAGAGACAATGTGTTTCTTGTCGGTTGTCTTGCTTACAGTTAATGCAGTTTATGTGTATAACATTGTCCCTTATAGTGGGATGCATGTCTGAAGGAGATTTGTACCAAACTCTACAGACTCTGTCGAATACAGACGCTATACCAACTGTAAATCTGATAGACAATTGTTTCCAAAATTTTTGCAGAGTAGGTTTTCGAATGTGAGGTATAACACGAAATAAGTCATTGCTGAGTCTCCATAGAGCTGCTTGTGGCCCATGGGCCTGCTTTCTAAATGAACGAAAATCTTATTATCTGTTCTCAACAATGTTCCTTAAAGCTTATAAGTACGAGGGTTGGAACTTAAATAATGGCAGCTATTTATTAACAACCTATACAAAAGAGTTACATGTTTGCACCTGTTACTATCCTTCAAAGTAGTCACCAGCGTTGTGTAGAACTTGTTGCCAGCGATGTGGAAGGCGTAGTATACCGTTAGCAGAGCCTGTTCTATTGATGGTGCGAATGGAGCAGTCTACTGCCTGTCGAATCTCTGGAACAGTGCTGAAGCGAGTGCCATGAAGTGTTTCCTTCATATTCAGAATCAAATCAAAGTCACAAGGACTTAAGTCCGGGGAATATGGTGGATGGTTCACTCCGAGACGCCTGGACACTTCCCTTGTTGAGAGCCCTTCCTGGGACGGAGTAACAATGCGGACGCGATCTAACCGTCAATACATGGTTGAACTACAGACAACACGAGCCGTGTACCTCCTTCCTGGTGGAATGACTGGAACTGATCGCCTGTCGGACCCCCGCCATCTAATAGGCGCTGCTCATGCTTGGTTGCTTACATCTTTGGGTGGGTTTAGTGACATCTATGAACAGTCAAAGGGACTGTGTCTGTGATACAATATCCACAGTCAACGCCTGTCTTCAGGAGCTCTGGGAACCGGGGTGATTCAAAACTTTTTTTGATGAGCGTATATAGAGTGGCCTATCTTAGCTGCCTCACCCTGTCTACAGGGTGTCTCACAATTCATGTAACACACTTCTAGAACGTAGTAGTTCGAGTTTTACTTAGGAACCCATGTCTGGAAAAGTCATCCAAGGACGCTATAGTGCAACAAAGTTACAGGCGCCGGCGCCTATAATGTATGTATATACAAGGTGATTCCATGATGGTGTTACAAACTTTCAAGCATGATGGAGAATGATAAACCTATCAATTTGAGATGAGAGTCTCTGTATCGGAAACGAACGAGCCGAAAGTTACAAGCGAAAACCGTTCTGATACCTCTGACAGTGGAATACATGTACTCGTACAGTCGTTGCTACGATTGTAGGGAATGCAACTTTCAGAGGTCGTAGTATGCCCAAAATAAGAAAAATGTCTAGTAAACGTCAGCTCTAAAACGCGTGCCAAAGGAACTATGAGCACTTGTTCAATAGAGAAGATGTGTGTCACACTAGCGAAGATGAACATGTGCTCGTAGCTATTAAGGTATGCTTCTTGGAGTCCATGGTTAGTAGACATTTTTTCTTGTCTTGATTCATACTATCACCTCTGAAAGTTGCATGCCCTACATTCTTAGCAATAACAGTACCGGTACATTTATTTCACTGTCAGAGTATCAGAACGATTTTCGCTTCTTAATTTCGACTCGTTCGTTTCCGTACCAGGGACCCTTACCTGAAATTGATACACTTATCCGTCTCGATTATCCTTGAAAGCTGTAACATCATCACTGAATGACCTTGTATATACATAAATTTACAGGCACATATAACTTTGACGTTCTGTGGCGTCGTTGGATGACGTCTCCAGACATGGGTTCCTGTATAAAACTTGATCGACCAAGTCCCCTCAACATTCTCTAGAAATGTGTAACATGAATTGTGAAACACCCTGTATAATGAGTGAATATACCGAGGAGCCGTTGAGGTGGCGCATTGGTTAGCACATTGGACTCCCATTCAGGAGGACGACGGTTAAAACCTGCGTCCGGCCATCCCGATTTAGGTTTTCCGTGAGTTCCCTCAATCGCTTCAGGCAAATCCCGGGATGGTTCCTTCGAAAGGGGACGGCCGATTTCCTTCACCATTCTTCCATAATCCGTGGTCATACTCCGTCTCTTATGACTTCGTTATCGAAGTCATCATTTTCCGGTAAGTTATAGCGGAGAATGTCGTAAATGTACCCTACTAATTTTTAACGGTTTTGGCTGCAGAATTTTGACACCGACTTTTTCAGAGGAACTACATACTTCTTTGTGGTACTGGAAAGACTCCTCAAAGAGAACTTTAACGACGTAACATTCTTGTAAAGTCAGCAGAAGATATCAAAAACACGTCTGCCCTTTTAACGTGTATCAAGCTAACCTGTGGCTAGGGCACGATTCGTGTATTTATTATTATGACTGTCATATTAAGTGTCCAAAATCTTGTCCCTGAACTTTTATACAGGCTATGAAGCGATTTCAGATTATACTGACAGTTCAGCTTCATCTGAACTTATTGTAGTAATGGCCCGTGTTATAAGGCATTTCATATCTTCAGCAGTCGTTGCTGTTACCTTATAGGCATCTTGTTTTAAATTTCCCCTCAGATAAAAGCCAGAAGGTTTAAAGTCTGGCTAAGCAGGTCCCTTTGCGTTTACCAAACGACCAATCTGGCAAACTCCTCACGTTCGTTTCTTCTTCGTTGCGTGGTCAATGGAGACTGCGCAGCAGAGAACGTTTGTTCAGCAACACAATCATGAATTTCCAAGCTCAAGCAAAACATTATACTCTTGCTGGCGTCAGTCTGTAGAAACTGTCCGAGATTTACGGACTATGACAACCTATATAAGCATAATTACTGACAGCTCCTGCACTGTGACCGATTGCGATTTCTCGCGATGACGGCGCGTAACAGATGCCGGTGCCGCTTCCCGCGAGAAAAACTGTGCCATGCTTGCTGGCGAGCTGTGCCCATCAGCCAACACTCTCTAGTCTCGTCAGCGGCGTGCCGTTTGACCGCAGACTGCGCGTGTACGCTGCCGCAACAGTTCCGTTGATAATAAGAGGGAAACATATATGGTATTGAATGTACACTCAGTCGCAAAAGTATTCGGACATCACATAACGGCGCATAATTTTGCAGTTTGCCGCATGAACAAATACAGAAATGTATTTGGGACTCTGGGTACGATGTCGCAACGTGAAACACGCGTCAAATACGAAGAATTGTTGTTGGACATGTGTCTGTTACGTAATATTTCCTGAAAACGGCATGGGAAGGTGCAACAAAAGTATTAGGACAAAGGCGGACAACGTGAGACAATATTTCATTCCGAGACGCACAGAGGGTGAAGAGACTGCAGTGTGTCCGACATTTCCCCGAGACGATAGCGATGATTAGTAAACACGTATCGCGAGCCTGTGCAGGTCGACGATGGGACGTTCGAGCAAACGCAACTTGTCGTTTATCATCACGCAAAGGGGAAAACCTGCAGGGAAATTGTCGCAATAGTGAACATGAAGAAAAGAAGAGTTCACGACATTAGTAAACGGTTCGAGAAAGAAGACCGATTGGAATTCCGTAGCAGTGCAGGACGGCCACGGACATTTTCACAGAGAGATGAACGTGTGATTGTGCGAAAGGTACAACAGAATCCGAAAATATCTGCCACACGAATTGCAAGTGAGGTGGAGGGAGACCTTGGTATAAAAGTTGAAAATGAAAGGTGGACTCACAAGGTATTGACATTTTCGTTGTACAACTTAGAACATTTATTGGACAGTGTCCGAATACTTTTGTAGTAGCAGGGTGTGCAGGATGTTTCATTTTTGTTGTTAATTTTTCTGTTATTTATGTTTTAGAAACGAAATAATACAATAATTCTTTTGTAATTAATGTTGTCACGCATATATATTGCTAATAAATATGTTTGGGTTTCATAGCCAGTGTTTCTCGAGTACTCATTGTAAAACTTCCCACTGTCCGAATACTTTTGCGACTGAGTGTATGTCGAAGTGCAACACAAGGTGTTTATGACAAATGACTAAACAAAAATTACGTGTGGACGCAAGTCGTGCAGAATAATATCTGATCAAGGAGAGGAATAACTGCGAAGATCATCTGATAAATTTCTCACGTATCACTGTCTTAAAGACGATTTTATTGTGATGTGTCAAACACTGTTTATTAGTTTAACGTCCGCTTCTCGTGCGTAAACTGGTCTGCATAGATTTGTTCGTTGTTGTCCTGTAATCGAAGTTTTATGTTGTTCACAAATTGCAACCTCATCTACATGTTTCAGTTAATTAAGGCCGTAGAAGCATGGTATTTTCCGAACGTAATTCTGACCAATAAGCGATTCTGCCTTTTCAGTTTTTGTGGTTATATTTCATAAAAACTTTCATCCCGAAACATATTTCTTTAAAAGTCAAATACCAATTTTCGTAGATACAGCTTAAATGTGCTTCAGTATAACTAAAGAATTCCATAAAAACGTTCTTTGGCTACTTTATCCCCTTAGTTGCTGAGTTTCTAAAACCACTGGATATGTATTTTTTTTTATTTCTAAAAGACAAGCAAAATACAATTTTCTTAGATTTAGCTTTAAAAATGCATTCATGAAATACTTTCATTAAAATTGTTACCCCCTAGGAGCTGAATTTCTAATAACACTAAAACACGAATTTTTTATTTCCAACCGAGAAGTCGAATACCAATTTTCATAGACGTCGCTTTAAAAATGTTGTACTAGTACTTTAACAATGATTTATTTTCAAAATAAACTTTCATTCATTATTTTGCACTCTTAACGGCTGAATTTCAAAAAAGGTGTTGATGCACGTAATTTTTTTATTTCTTACTGAGGAAACAAGAACTAATTTTCGCTAGCTTCAGAATTGCTTTAAAAGCGAAATTTTTTCAAAAGCTCTTTCATATCCTATTTCAACGCCCTTAGGGATGAAATTTTGAAGAACGGCTAAGAAACTATGCCTACAGTATAAGATCAACATCCTCCCTAAATATCAGCTTTCTACCATTAGCGGTTTAGGATGAACGATGATAAGTCAGTGATTCAATCAGGTCCTATTTCACGCCCTTGGAGGCTGAGTTTTCAAAGATAGTGAAACATGCAATTTTTCATTTCTAACCAGGAAACCAAAATCAGATTTTCATGGATTTGGGTTTAAAACGCTTTCTTAAAAGATTTCATCCTCTACTTCACCGTCTTAGAGATTAAGTTTCCAAAAACATAGAGGCACACATTTTTTTAATTTCTAACCAGGAAGCCAAACACAAATTTTCCTAGATTGGTTTAGAAATGCTTCCATAAAGAAATTTTTTTTAAAATGTCTTCTTCCTCTTCGGGGTTGAATTTAAAAAAAAAGAGTGAAACAGTCTTTTTATTTGTAACCGAGAAGTCAAATGCCAGTTTTCATAGATGTAGCTTAAATATGTTTTAATAGCTCTTAAATAGCAATTTATTTTCAAAAGAAACTTTCACCCACTATTTGACGCCAGAGTGGTTAAATTTCCGGAAATACTTATAAGTATATCTCTTTATTTCTGACCGAGAAAACAAATACCAATTTTCGTAGTTCTAGCTTCAAAACTGCCTTAATAGCGACAGAATTTCAAAAAACCTTTCATCCCCTGTTATAAGGTCAACACTCTAACCGAATATCAAGTCTCTGTCCTTAGCGGTTTGGGCTGGGCGACAAGTCAGTCAATCAGGAAATTTTTACCCTCTGCTGTTTATAAAAAGTGAAACACGCGGAAACAATAGTCTACAATACGCCACGATAAGAGTACGTGTAGAGCAGATGAACCGTAACAAGTGATTTAAATGACAGAGAGGTGGAGTGCACGTAGGCCCAACAGCTCCCCTTTTGTGTGACCAGACAGATCAGTGTTACGCAACGCTCAGTTGATACGGATCCGTCGTACGAAGCGGAAACGTGTAATCAAGTGCCATTATGCCTCGCCGACATCACAGGGTGTAATATCGGCATGTGAGTGCATTCGAACGGGACAGAATGATAGGTCTCTGGGAGGTGAGTCTGTCGTTTCGTGACATTGCAGCTCATACAGGGCACGCAGCTTCAACAGTGAAGCGTATTTGGATTCAATGGAGAGACGAGGGCCGTACGCAGTGCCGAAAGGGTGGTGGACGACACAGTGTGACCACAGCGAGAGATGACTGCCATCTTAGGCACTTGGACTAACGGACAGAACACCTCCGTCCACAGTGTTGGCGCGATGTTGGAGCACTGCAAAGGTTGTGGACACGTCAGCGTCGACGGTTGGACGCCATCTTTTGTGGACTGGAATGCCATTGCATCGATTTCGACTGAGCGGAACACACCAACACTGCAGAATGCAATGGGCAAGTGAACGTCAACACTGGCGTACTGAATGGCAGAATGTTGTGTTCTCGGACGAGTCCCGCTTCAGCTTGTCCTACTGCGATAAACGCATACGCATTCGATGGCGCAATGGTGAACGATATGGGGAGTTTGCACTGTCGTGCGGCATAGTGGACAAATGGAAAGTATGACAGTTTGGGGCGCCATTGCCTTTAACACACGATCTCGCCTCCTACGTCCTGAGAACAATTTGAACTGGTACAGCTACATGAGGGAGGTTTTACAGCCCGAGGCATTGTCCCTCCACCACACCATTCCACATGCCATATTTCAGCAGGACAACGCCCGGCCGCATGTGCCGAGGAATGTGCAAGCCTTCACGAGGAACGAGGGGTACCACTGAATTCGTCTGACATGTCTGCCATTAATCACGTCTGGAATACTGTCGGTCGGAAACTTGTTCGTACAGGTCCTCCTGCAAAAGAATGGTTCAAATGGCTCTGAGCACTATGGGACTTAACATCTGAGGTCATCAATCTACTAGAACTTAGAACTACTTAAACCTAACCAACCTAAGGTTATCACACACATCCATGCCCGAGCCAGGATTCGACCCTGCGACCGTAGCGGTCACGCGGTTCCAGACTGTAGCGCCTAGAACCGCACGGCCACCCGGCCGGCGGTCCTCCTGCAGCCACAGTCGATGTTTTGTGGTCGCACCTACAAACGGCGTGGAAGAGTATTCCCCAGCAAGCACATTCATGCGGTCTTTGATTCCATGCCGCAACGTATAGCGGCTCTAATTGAAGCACGTGATGGCACTACTCCGAACTGAATTTCCACAGTCGCAGTGCATTTACAGGTCTGTAAATCTGATCGTATATGAAGTGTCTTGTCCCTTGTCGATGAGATAAATATCGTTGTGATCCCTAGGTCTTGAGCCGGCCTGGGTGGCCGAGCGGTTCTTAGCGCTACAGTCTGGAACCGTGCGACCGCTATGGTCGCAGGTTCGAGTCCTGCCTCGGGCATGGATGTGTGTGATGTCCTTAGGTTAGTTAGGTTTAAGTAGTTCTACGTTCTAGGCGTCTGATGACCTCAGAAGTTGAGTCCCATACTGCTCAGAGCCATTTGAACCTAGGTCTTGGTGTTTCACATTCTCCAAACAGTAGTGTATGTAAAGATTAGACAAAGCCACACATACGAGCAAGGAGTCTCTTGTAGTAGTCACCAGATGCGTTTTCTGTGATATTTCAGCAGATATTTAAAATTTTGTTTTTGCAGTATGTAGCTGGAGTCAGTCCAAACAAATATTGCTCATAACGTCTTTCTTGCGACGCCTAAAGTCAACAGAATCAGTGCGTTCGTTTCCCGTTACAAATAAAATGATTTTTAAGACAGGCCGTTCGATAGGATGATCCATGATTACTCTAGTGTTATATTAGTTTTATCGATATGTAATAACAGGGAGAGTAAAACACGAAGAATAGCCAGTACTCCAGCAGCAACTATGCCACCCTGTCCGCTACTACCATCCAGCAGTGCTACTCAGTCTCTGCTGGAGTGCTAGCTATTCTTCGCGTTTTGCTGTTTCTGGTAATAAATATATGTCAAACGGATATCGCACTACGACAATTTGGGACCGCTCTATCGAATGAGCATGTTAAATTGCGGTTTCAAAATCATTTTGTTTATAACGTGAAATAAATCGACGATTTTAACCTGTCGACTCTTAGGAGAGAAGCTATATACACCTTCCCGGCGATTCTAGGGGTCGTTGAAGATATCTCGAGTCGCGGCAACGCATAGGTATTGTGCTGAGTTTGTATGCAATGTGTGTTGCCTATCATCCAGTCATCAACTCCGCGTGAGTGGCGGTTGTTGTTGTGGTCTTCAGTCCTGAGACTGGTTTGATGCAGCTCTCCATGCTACTCTATCCTGTGCAAGCTTCTTCATCTCCCAGTACCTACTGCAACCTACATCCTTCTGAATCTGCTTAGTGTATTCATCTCTTGGTCTCCCTCTACGATTTTTACCCTCCACGCTGCCCTCCAGTACAAAATAGGTGATCCCTTGATGCCTCAGAACAAGTCCTACCAACCGATCCCTTCTTCTGCTCAAGTTGTGCCACAATCTCCTCTTCTCCCCAGTTCTATTCAAACCTCCTCATTAGTTATGTGACCTACCCATCTAACCTTCAGCATTCTTCTGTAGCACCACATCTCAAAAGCTTCTATTCTCTTCTTGTCCAAACTATTTATCGTCCAAGTTTCACTTCCATACATGGCTACACTCCATACAAATACTTTCAGAAACGACTTCCTCACACTTAAATCAATACTCGATGTTAACAAATTTCTCTTGTTCAGAAACGCTTTCCTTGCCATTGCCAGTCTTCATTTTATATCCTCTCTACTTCGACCATAATCAGTTATTTTGCTCCCCAAATAGCAAAACTCCTTTACTACATTAAGTGTCTCATTTCCTAATCTCATTCCCTCAGCATCACCCGACTTAATTCGACTACATTCCATTATCCTCGTTTTGCTTTTCTTGATGTTCATCTTATGTCCTCCTTCCAAGACACTGTCCATTGCGTTCAACTGCTCTTCCAAGTCCTTTGCTGTCTCTGACAGAATTACAATGTCATCGGCGAACCTTAACGGTTTTATTTCGTCTCCATGGATTTTAATACCTACTATGAACTTTTATTTTGTTTCCTTTACTGCTTGCTCAATATACAGATTGAATAACATCGAGGAGAGGCTACAACCCTCTCTCACTCCCTTCCCAACTACTGCTTCCCTTTCATGTCCCTCAACTCTTATAACTGCCATCTGCTTTCTGTACAGATTGTAAATAGCTTTTCACTCCCCGCATTTTAGCCCTGCCACCTTCAGAATTTGAAAGAGAGTATTCCACCCAACATTGTCAAAAGCTTTCTGTAAGTCTACAAATGCTAGAAACGTAGGTTTGCCTTTCCTTAATCTGTTTTCTAAGATACGTCGTAGGGTCAGCATTGCCTCACGTGTTTCAACATTTCTGCGGAATCCAAACTGATCTACTCTGAGGTCAGCTTCTACCAGTTTTTCCATTCGTCTGTAAAGAATTCGTGTTAGTATTTTGCAGCCATGGCTTATTAAACGGATAGTTCGGTGATTTTCACATCTGTCAATACCTGCTTTCTTTGGGATTGGAATTATTATATTCTTCTTGAAGTCTGAGGGTATTTGGCCTGTCTCATACATCTTGCTCACCAGATGGTAAAATTTTGTTAGGCCTGGCTCTCCCAAGGCCGTCAGTAGTTCTAATGGAATGTTGTCTACTCCTGGGTCCTTGTTTCGACCTATGTCAGTGCTCTGTCAAACACTTCACGCAATACCATATCTCCTATTTCATCTTTATCTACATTCTCTTCCATTTCTATAATATTGTCCTCAAGTTCATAGCCCTTGTATAGACCCTCTATATACTCCTTCCACCTTTCTGCTTTCCCTTCTTTGCTTAGAACTGGGTTTCCATCTGAGCTCTTGATGTTCATACAAGTGGTTCACTTATCTCCAAAGGTCTTTTTAATTTTCCTGTAGGCAGTATCTACCTTACCCCTAGTGAGATAAGCCTTTACATCCTTACATTTGTCCTCTAGCCATCCCTGCTTAGACATTTTGCACTTCCTGTCGATCTAATTTTTGAAACGTTTGTATTCCTTTTTGCCTGCTTCATTTACTGCATTTTTATATTTTCTCCTTTCATCAATTAAATTCAATATTTCTTCTGTTACCCAAGGATTTTCATTAGCCCTCGTCTTTTTACTTACTTGATCCTTTGCTGCCTTCACTATTTCACCTCTCAAAGCTTCCCATTTTTCTTCTACTGTATCTCTTTCCCCCATTCTTGTCAATCGTTTCCTAATGCTCTCCCTGAAGCTCTCTACAACCTCTGGTTCTTTCAGTTTATCCAGGTCCCATCTCCTCAAATTCCCACCCTTTTCCAGTTTCTTCAGTTTTAATCTACAGTTCATAACCAATAGATTGTGGTCAGAGTCCATATCTGCCCCTGGAAATGTCTTAGAATTTAAAACCTGGTTCCTAAATCTCTGTCTTACTATTATATAATCTATCTGATACCTTCTAGTATCTCCAGGCTTCTTCCATGTATACAACCTTCTTTCATGATTCTTGAACCAAGTGTTAGCTATGATTAAGTTATGTTCTGTGCAAAATTCTACCAGGCGGCTTCCTCTTTCATTTCTTACCTCCAATTCATACTCACCTACTACGTTTCCTTCTCCCCCTTTTCCTACTATCGAATTCCAGTCACCCATTAATATTAAATTTTCGCCTCCCTCCACTATCAGAATAATTTCTTTTATCTCATCATACATTTCATCAATCTCTTCGTCATCTGCGGAGCTAGATGGCATATAAACTTGTCCCACTGTGGTAAGCGTGGTTCTCGTATCTATCTTGGCCACAATAATGCGTTCACTATGGTGTTTGTAGTAGCTTATCCGCATTCCTATTTTCTTATTCATTATTAAACCTACTCCTGCATTACCCCTATCTGATTTTGTATTTATAACCCTGTATTCACCTGACCAGAAGTCTTGTTCCTCCTGCCACCGAACTTCACTAATTCCCACTGTATCTAACTTTAACCTATGCATTTCCCTTTTTAAATTTTCTAACCTACCTGCCCGATTAAGGGGTTTGACATTCCACGCTCCGATCCGTAGAACACCAGTTTTCTTTCTCCTGATAACAACGTCCTCCTGAGTAGTCCCCGCCCGGAGGTCCGAATGGGGAACTATTTTACTTCTGGAATATTGTACCCAAGAGGACGCCATCATCATTTAATCGTACAGTAAAGCTGCATGCCCTCGGGAAAAAATTACGGCCGTAGTTTCCCCTTGCTTTCAGCCGTTCGCAGTACCAGCACAGCAAGGCCGTTTTGGTTAGTGTTACAATCATCCAGAGTGTTGCCCCTGCAACTACTGAAAAAGCTGCTGCCCCTCTTCAGGAACCACACGTTTGTCTGGCCTCTCAACAGATACACCTCCGTTATGGTTGCACCTACGGTACGGCTATATGTTTCGCTGAGGCACGAAAGCCTCTCCACCAACGGCAGGGTCCACGGTTCACGGGGGGTGAGTGACGGTAGCCTGGCAAAATTGAAGTTCCTATCCGCTTCTAAACTACCTTCCTCCGCTTAGAGACATCCATTCCTAAGGTTTTCTTCTTGAATATCCGTCTATTGATTCGATGGTGTGTGTAATATGGTGCACGCCTGGTTACTATACGATTCTAGTTTGGTAAAATATCGTAGTCCCAAGGCTGGAAAATACTAAAGGACCTGCCCACCTCCTAACCACTCCTCCTGCGTGGGCGGAGTGAACTTTGTATTTTCAAACGGTAATCCCAACCATTTTTATTGCATTTTCGGACGCTACGCCAAAAAATACGTAGCTTTTATTCAAACCATTGTTTTCATTCGTGGTAGATGACACTGTAATGACAAATATCAAATGTGTCTGGTTTTTCAGTTATGAACCGATGCATCTACATTTCATTTACGATGTAAGTGTAAACCATTGTGTTCTTATGGTCTACATCTACATCTACATCCGTACTCCGCAAGCCACCTGACGGTGTGTGGCGGAGGGAACTCTGAGTACCTCTATCGGTTCTCCCTTCTATTCCAGTCTCGTATTGTACGTGGAAAGAAGGATTGTCGGTATGCTTCTGATGTTCAAACTTTACTTGAGTGTTACGAATGTGATTGTGCAGTATAAATAATATGGCTAGACATGGACATTTCTGCAAGTAAACTACTTGTATTTTGACGTAGTTTTATGTTCCCCACGGGGTGACTGTGGTGCGTCACGAACCATCGGAACACTTGATTTCAGTGACTGTCAACGAACCCTGCCATCCGGGTGGCTGACTTCGGTGTGTGTTTCTATCCGCATCTATATACATCTACATATATACTCCGTTAGCCACCAAGCTGTGTGTGGCGGAGGTACTGTTGGCGCCAAAGTCATATTTCCCCCCTTCTGTTCCACTCGCGGATCGCGTGAGGGAAAAACGACTGTCTGAAAGCCTCAGTATGAACTCTAATTTCCCTTATCTTTGAATGGTGATCATTGCGCGATATGAAAGTTGGTGGTAATAATATATGCTCTACATTCTCGGCGAAGATCGGGTTTTGGGATTTAAAGAGCAGCCCCTTCCGTTTAGCGCGCCGACTATCTGCAAGTGTATTGCACTTCATACTTTCTATGAGATTTGCAACGCTCTCGCGATGGCTAAATGTACCACTCACGAATCTTGCCGCTCTTCTTTGGACCTTCTCAATCTCTTGAATCAGACCCAACTGGCAAGAGTCCTATACTGACGAACAATACTGTAACAATATGACTGGCGAACTAAATTATTGTAAGCAAATTCCTTTGTTGAAGGAACCCCCATAACTCTTGCCCTGGTCGGTATGCTGTTACCGGCAGCATTGTAGTAAACTAAAATGTCCATGACGTGATAGTATCAGGCGTACCTGCCATGGATACTCACCGAAATGAAGCACTCCAGTTGTGAGAGGCAAGGGGGCTCACAGAAATCAAGCACCCCGAAGGAAACAGAAAAGTATTACACGCGGGTAGTCGCTGCTGGATCTTGCTAAACGTAGTTTCTTATCAGACAGTGAAATGGGTAACCATATTGTTCCATACAATTAAATTTACGACACTGAAATGAAATTGAACATAAAAATCAATTGATGGAACACAAAGGTTTACATTTACCTCATAAATGATATGTAGAATCAAATGTGTCAGTTCTTAATAGGAAGAACAGGCACACCTGATATTTATCTATTACAGCGCCATCAACCACGAATGGGGAAGAAAGTTTTTAGTGAACCGTGCGTACTTTTTGTCGTAGAATCCGAATATACAATAAAATTGGGGGTTTAAATTTGAAAATGCAAAGTTGACTCCGCCCACGGAGGAGGGGTGCTCAAGAGGTAGCCTGTTGTAGCACATACAGATATCCGCTTTATTAATATTAACTTTTCATCTAGAAAATTTTTTTCGTTTTATGCGTCATGTTCGAGATATTTAGTTGTCTCAAGTTCAAACAAACGCCTTGTTTGAAAAGCTTGTAAGGGTGTTTCGGGATAGGTTGTTCTGAGAAATAATTGTTGAGAAAAACATTCTACACGTCGCACCGCTTCCGAGTTAACTAGCACAGAAGTTAGCCAATAAGGCGTTGCGTGTGCAAATTCAAGAGGCCCGCCAGATACTATTAGTGTCAGTTGTCCTCAGTGTGTAGCTGATAGGGCACGAGACTGCTCAGCCTTTGACATGATTCGATCCCTTGTGTTGTCCTATGGCCACTTTTCGGCTTTAGGAAGACAAACGAAAAACACATTTGACGACACCATCTCTGGCGAACCGTTTGAATCTGCGCGCGCAATGGCCTGATTATCTAACTTCAATGCTAGCTAACTAGGAAACGAAGCAACGTATCGTATTTTCTTCTCAACAATTATTTCTCAGCACAACCTACCCTGTAACACTCTTACAAGCTTTTCAGACTGCTTCTGACCACCGTTTGTATATGGCGTCCCATTTAAGTCTGTTGTTGTTGTTGTTGTGGTCTTCAGTCCTGAGACTGGCTTGATGCAGCTCTCCATGCTAATTTATCCCGTGCAAGCTCCTTCATCTCCCAGTACCTACTGCAACCTACATCCTTCTGAATCTGCTGACCTTCTTGGTCTCCCTCTACGATTTTTACCCTCCACGCTGCCCTCCAATGCTAAATTTGTGATCCCTTGATGCCTCAGGACATGTCCTACCAACCGATCGCTTCTTCTAGTCAAGTTGTGCCACAAACTTCTCTTCTCCCCAATCCTATTCAGCACCTCCTCATTAGTTATGTGATCTTCCAAACTAATATTCAACATTCTTCTGTAGCACCACATTTAGTCTACGATCTCATATTTCCGAAATGAAACAAAATTTGGGAAAAAAGTAATTGATAAGGCATGCAGCTAGACTGAGAGAACTTGTATTTCGGAAAGGATGTGCAACCGTTCTGCTGTCACAACTGCAGATCTTGCGTAGGGGCCATGCGAGTAAAATGAGAGAGGCTCCGGTGTGTAAATTAACACTTAAAGGGAATTTTACTGCGTTCAGTAGTTGAATAGGATAAGAGAGAAAATCGCTAACATTGATACGAAGGTCGCCATGCATTGTGGAGCCGTCGACAAACGTTGAACATGAGTCTGACATAGTGTACCATGCAGTACTTAACGAAATAAAAATAGAGTAAATTCGAAGCAGAACTGTGTGCTTCGTTACAACTTTGTTTAAGCAGCTCTTAAGAAACTTTAGGCCAACGATGGTGTATTTTTCATAACGTAAAAATTTACATCTTAGTCTATGTAGATACAGCAATTTCGATCTTCCCTGTACAGTAATACTTGCTGCCATGGTCCAGTAAGAACCGGCGCCATATATGTGGTTATCCTTTCTAGTGCTTAATTACGTTGCATATTAAAAAAAAGAATGGATAAAATAATTTTCCGAGACAAAAGTAATTTCCCATAGGGAAAGTCTCGTGTGACCAACAAAGTAATCGTCTTCACGCTATGCAGAATACGTTAATCGATGCATGACTTGTTTTTTGCACTTCTACGAATCCTGGAAAGGGTCCATCGTAACACCCTGATATTAATCGATGCAGATAACACTCTTTTTAAAATCCTTTAATGCACGAGGCGGAGGAAGTGTAAGACAATTTGATACTCGTCAGCTAGGGTACATGATGCATGAGGGTCTCATTCCAGACCTGCGTAAGGTTCCTTGTAATCTGCGATGACTTCTTGCGACTTGCTACGAAACGTCAGGTGTATATTTATATGATGTAGATGCCCGGTGAGTAGTTGCGCAGTGTAGTGTTGGTTTTTTGGTGTTTTCGTCGATTATGGGGGTGCAAATGGAAATGAGCGTTTGGCGTCATTGGCCAGGAGGCCCCTTGCTGGGCAGGTCCGGCCGCCTTGGTGCAGGTCTTATTACATTTGACGCCACATTGGGCGACCTGCGCGCCGGATGGGGATGAAATGATGGTGAAGACAGCACAACACCCAGTCCCTGAGCGGAGAAAATCCACGATCCAGCCGGGAATCGAACCCGGGCCCGGAGGACAGTAATCGGTCACGCTGAACGCTCAGCTATCGGGGCGACGATTATGGGGGTGAAAGAAAGAGAGAACAGAAATCCGACGCTCGAACCTACTGTAGCTACTACTACAAAATGGGCCGCTGAGCTTAACGCCACCATGAATTGTCATATGCTCTCATTCCTTTGGGCACTCCATTGTACCTTAAGATTTGACCTAGAACATTTGTCAAATCTTTGGTGAACAGGGTTAGCAATTTCCTCTCACTGGCGGCCAAATATTTGTGATAAAAACTTTTGCGTCCAGTAGGATTTTAGTGAGCAATCTTTCGGCAGAGTCTTAATGCACATCTGTAATTTAGTTTTCTCGGCTGCGTTGCTTGGTCTTATATGTAATCATTCGTCACTATTAGGCATTTGGAAATAAAGTTAGTAAACCTCACTACAGAGGAGTAGTCGATGGAGTTAACATTAATTTGACTATAGGTAAACCATGCACTTTTTGTTGTCATTTCCGGTTGGCATTTTGTTACAAGTGGTAGTATAAATACACAAATAACTTACGGGATTGCAGCCGAGTAACGTCTTGGACAACCGCCAATATTTCCACAGAGGCACGCCCTGCCATTAGAACGCACAGATGAAGCAAGGAAGCGACGTGCAAGGAAATTTAAAATCTAATCTTTTTATGCAGAGCATATTCGCAAAGACAGCAGGCACACGTACACACACACACACACACATACTCATGCTCTCTCTCTCTCTCTCTCTCTCTCTCTCTTTCACACACACACACACACACACACACACACACACACACACACACAATGTTAACTCTAGCGCCACCACACAACTAAAGACTCCGATGTTAGAAGTTATCTATAGTGATCAGTAATAAAAAAAAAGGGTGAAATAGCATTGAATCTTGTCCTTCAGTTTTTTAACAAGGGGAACTGAAGGATTCCACACAGAAAAGCAAAATCGTCCATCTCTTTTCTATGAAATCACTTGCTACTTTAAACTCAAATGCTTCGTTAACAGCACCACCGTAATTCCTGGAAGTGTCAGGATCTCCGCGTTGTTATATTTCATAGGATGACCGGTGCCAAGGTAACGTTCTACAAGAGCAGATTTGCTCGGCTGCAGTAAGCGAGTGTCACGCTTATGCTCGGTGCACTGGTCCTCGGCAGTCCTGGTAGTCTGACCGATATACACTAAGGTGAAAAAGTTAAAAGATGGCGACGTGCACATGTAAGCATGGCGGCGGTACCGCGCACACAACGTATAGAAGGGCAGTGAATTGGCGGAGTTGTCATTTGTGCGAAGGTAGTTTATGTGAAAAGGTTTCCGACGTGATTGTGGCCGCAGGACGAGAATTAGTAGACTTTGAACGCGGAGTGGTAGTCGAAGATAGATGCACGGACATTCCATTTCGGAAACCGTTAGGGATTTCAGTGTTCCGAGACACACAGAGTCAAGAGCGTACCTAGAATATCAAATTTCAGGCATTATCTCTGAAGCCATTCTTTCGTAGTATAGGAATTGAAATATTTATTTTTATTTAATTTGAGTTATTTAGATGAGTTATTATGTCAATTTTTGTTTCAAATTTAGAGGTTTATTAATATAATAAAATAATTTCGATTTCTGAAGGAAGCTAAAGGCTTCAGAATAACAGGCAGGTACTACGTTTTGTTTTTGGTAGTATATGTTTTAGACTGTAGTGATATCTTCTTCTCTTCTGTTAGCTCTCTCTTAGTTAGAATCTCGGTTAGATTTATGTTGGTTATTGAAAAGTGTCATTTGTGAAAGTTTCGTTTCGTACGAGTTACGAATAAAACACAGTCAAAAGTAACAGTTTATCTTCCATTCGGAGAGTTGACGCAAAGTAGTATTCAAAGAACTGTGACTGAACAACAGGTACTTACATGCATTGGGAATGGCTAGCTACTAGCCGAAATCTACATCTACATCTACATCCATACTCCGCAAGCCACGTGACGGTGTGTGGCGGAGGGTACCCTGAGTACCTCTATCGGTTCTCCCTTCTATTCCAGTCTCGTATTGTACGTGGAAAGAAGGATTGTCGGTATGCTTCTGTGTGGGCTCTAATCTCTCTGATTTTATCCTCATAGTCTCTTCGCGAGATATACGTAGGAGGGAGCAATATACTGCTTGACTCTTCGGTGAAGGTATGTTCTCGAAACTTTAACAAAAGCCCGTACCGAGCTACTGAGCGTCTCTCCTGCAGAGTCTTCCACTGGAGTTTATCTATCATCTCCGTAACGCTTTC
This sequence comes from Schistocerca gregaria, assembly GCF_023897955.1. Classification (NCBI taxonomy): domain Eukaryota; kingdom Metazoa; phylum Arthropoda; class Insecta; order Orthoptera; family Acrididae; genus Schistocerca; species Schistocerca gregaria. Next base: position 241,397,384 of record NC_064920.1, read on the forward strand.
GCAATTACTAAATGATCCTGTAACGAAGCGCGCTGGTCTCCGTTGGATCTTCTCTATCTCTTCTATCAACCCTACCTGGTGCGGATCCCACACTGCTGAGCAGTATTCAAGCATTGGGCGAACAAGCGTACTGTAACCTACTTCCTTTGTTGTCGGATTGCATTTCCTTAGGATTCTTCCAATGAATCTCAGTCTGGCATCTGCTTTACCGACGATCAACTTTATATGATCATTCCATTTTAAATCACTCCTAATGAGTACTCCCAGATAATTTATGGAATTAACTGCTTGCAGTTGCTGACCTGCTATTTTGTAGCTAAATGATAAGGGACCTATCTTTCTATGTATTCGCATCACATTACACTTGTCTACATTGAGATTCAATTGCCATTCCGTGCACCATGCGTCAATTCGCTGCAGATCCTCCTGCATTTCAGTACAATTTTCCATTGTTACAACCTCTCGAGATACCACAGCATCATCTGCAAAAAGCCTCAGTGAACTTACGATGTCATCCACCAGGTCATTTATGTATATTGTGAATAGCAACGGTCCTATGACACTCCCCTGCGGCACACCTGAAATCACTCTTACTTCGGAAGACTTCTCTCCATTGAGAATGACATGCTGCGTTCTGTTATCTAGGAACTCCTCAATCCAATCACACAATTGATCTGATAGTCCGTATGCTCTTACTTGGTTCATTAAACGACTGTGGGGAACTGTGTCAAACGCCTTGCGGAAGTCAAGAAACACGGCATCTACCTGTGAACCCGTGTCGAAGGCCCTCTGAGTCTCGTGGACGAATAGCGCGAGCTGGGTTTCACACGACCGTCTTTTTCGAAACCCATGCTGATTCCTACAGAGTAGATTTCTAGTCTCCAGAAAAGACATTATACTCGAACATAATACGTGTTCCAAAATTCTACAACTGATCGACGTTAGAGATATAGGTCTATAGTTCTGCACATCTGTTCGACGTTCCTTCTTGAAAACGGGGATGACCTGTGCCCTTTTCCAATCCTTTGGAACGCTTCGCTCTTCTAGAGACCTACGGTACACCGCTGCAAGAAGGGGGGCAAGTTCCTTCGCGTACTCTGTGTAAAATCGAACTGGTATTCCATCAGGACCAGCGGCCTTTCCTCTTTTGAGCGATTTTAATTGTTTCTCTATCCCTCTGTCGTCTACTTCGATATCTACCATTTTGTCAACTGTGCGACAATCTAGAGAAGGAAGCACAGTGCAGTCTTCCTCTGTGAAACAGCTTTGGAAGAAGACATTTAGTAATTCGGCCTTTAGTCTGTCATCCTCTGTTTCAGTACCATTTTGGTCACAGAGTGTCTGGACATTTTGTTTTGATCCACCTACCGCTTTGACATAGGACCAAAATTTCTTAGGATTTTCTGCCAAGTCAGTACATAGAACTTTACTTTCGAATTCATTGAAAGCCTCTCGCATAGCCCTCCTCACACTGCATTTCGCTTCGCGTAATTTTTGTTTGTCTGCAAGGCTTTGGATATGTTTATGTTTGCTGTGAAGTTCCCTTTGCTTCCGCAGCAGTTTTCTAACTCGGTTGTTGTACCACGGTGGCTCTTTCCCATCTCTTACGATCTTGCTTGGCACATACTCATCTAACGCATATTGTACCATGGTTTAGAACTTTGTTCACTGATCCTCAACACTGTCTGTACTTGAGACAAAACTTTTGTGTTGAGCCACCAAGTACTCTGAAATCTGCTTTTTGTCACTTTTGCTAAACAGAAAAATCTTCCTACCTTTTTTAATATTTCTATTTACGGCTGAAATCATCGATGCAGTAACCGCTTTATGATCGCTGATTCCCTGTTCTGCATTAACTGATTCAAATAGTTCGGGTCTGTTTGTCACCAGAAGGTCTAATATGTTATCGCCACGAGTCGGTTTTCTGTTTAACTGCTCAAGGTAGTTTTCAGATAAAGCACTTAAAAATATTTGACTGGATTCTTTGTCCCTGCCACCCGTTATGAACGTTTGAGTCTCCCAGTCTATATCCGGCAAATTAAAATCTTCACCCAGAACTATAACATGGTGGGGAAATCTACTCGAAATATTTTCCAAATTATTCTTCAGGTGCTGAGCCACAACAGCTGCTGAGCCCGGGGGCCTATAGAGACATCCAATTACCATGTTTGAGCCTGCTTTAACCGTGACCTTCTCCCAAATCATTTCACAATTCGAATCTCCGTCAATTTCCTTCGATACTATTGCACTTCTTATCGCTATAAACACGCCTCCCCCTTCACTGTCCAGCCTATCTCTGCGGTATACATTCCAATCCGAGTTTAGGATTGAATTTGCATAATAAAACCGAAACATGACGACTGATTGCTACACTCTATAATTTATAAATCAAAAGTAATCTCTGGTCAGCTTCGTTATTTATGAATTTTAATATGTGAAATCATTGAAGTGTTACGATTTTAAATCTGAGGCTGATTGGTTTAAAAATACTAGTCTCCACTTACTATAATTTTGAAGTCAGTCTGAATTCAACCGCAGTTAAACAATTTTCTTGAAAAGTTTAACTTCAAAAAAATGGTTCCAAGCACTATGGGACTTAACATCTGAGGTCATCAGTCCCCTAGACTTAGAACTACTTAAACCTAACTAACCTAAGAACATCACACACATCCATGCCCGAGGCAGGAGTCGAACCTGCGGCCGTAGCAGCAGCGCGGTTCCGGACTGAAGCGCCTAGAACCGCTCGGCCACAGTGGCCGGCAAACCTTAACTTCCGTTCATAGCACAGAGCAATCGGCTGACTGTCGTTTATTTGAAGAATTTCACCGACTACATAACAGCAACCTCTCTGACTTTCAGAGTGTAATCTGACGTGAAAACTTAATTATTATATTTATCTTCAATTGAAATTAATTCTAATTAAAAACAAATAGTGTATGTTCATTCAATTAGACTGAGCCTGCTTAACAACAGGGCTTATGAAAAAAAACAGTTTACGACGATGCCAAGCTCCGTTACGTCCACTATTACTATTTCAAGAGAATGAGATTTTCACTCTGCAGCGGAGTGTGCGCTGATATGAAATTTCCTGGCAGATTAAAACTGTGTGCCCGACCGAGACTCGAACTCGGGACCTATTGCAATAGGTCCCGAGTTCGAGTGTCGGTCGGGCACACAGTTTTAATCTGCCAGGAAATTTTATTTCAAGAGATTTTAATGAAGTTTGTGACTCGCCCTCCCAGCTTTAAATAAAAATAAACTGAACACGACCCTGGAGATCGAAGACATAGTTTGCCCGCCAACATAATGAACTAAAATTTAGTTCCCACGAAAACCACAAAAAGAAGCAGGAGCCACACCTCTTACCACGGACAACGCAATGGCGGACGGTTTCTCTCAATGACCGAGAGCAGCGGCGTTTGCGGAGTCGTTAGTGTTAACAGACAAGCAACACTGTGTGAAACAACCCCAAAAAGAAATGTGAGACGTATAACGACCGCATCCGTCAGGACAGTACGGCGAAATTTGGCGTTAATGCCTATTGCAGCAGACGACCGAGGTGAGTGCCTTTGCTAACATCATGACGTCGCCTGCAGCGGCTCTCCTGGGCACGTGGCCTTAACGGTTGGACCCTAGAGGAATGGAAACCGTGACACGGTCACGTGACTTCCGATTTCAGTTGGTAAGAGCCGATGGTAGGATTCGAGAGTGACGGAAACCCTCGAAGTCTTGGATCCAGGTGCTTAACAAGGCACTGTACAAGCTGGTTATGGCTCCATAATGGTGAGGGTTGTGTTTCCACGGAATAAGCTGGGTCCTCTTGTCAGTTGAACCGATCACAGTGAAAATGGTTATGTTCGGCTACTTGGTGATCATTTGCAACCACTCATGGAATTTTTATTGATGACAATGCGCCATGTCACCGGGCCAGAACTGTTCGCGAATGGTTTGAAGAACATTCTGGACAATTAGAGCGAATGATTTGGCCACTAAGATCACTAGACATGAATCCTACTGACATAATCGAGAGGTCAGTTCGTGAACAAAATCCTGTACCGGCAACACTTTCACAATTATGGACGGCAATGGAGGCAGCATAGCTCTGTATCTCTGCAGGGATTTCCAGCGATTGGTTTAGCCCATGACTCCTCTAGTTGGTGCACTACTCGGGCAGAAGGAAGTCCGACACAATTTTAGGAAATATCCCATGACTTTTGTCACCCTCGGTGTATGACTTGCCACAACTGCAAGGAATATGATAAACTTCGGCCTTACGGAAACGAAGATCACCCTTTACGGATCGTAAAAGGATACTAATATTAGGTGGTTGTCGGAGAACATATATCATATTCATGCAAAATAATACAAGTTTATTTGGAAATAAAAAAATGGTTCAAATGGCTCTGAGCACTATGGGACTTAACATCTATGGTCATCAGTCCCCTAGAACTTAGAACTACTTAAACCTAACTAACCTAAGGACATTACACAACACCCAGCCATCACGAGGCAGAGAAAATCCCTGACCCCGCCGGGAATCGAACCCGGGAACCCGGGCATGGGAGGCGAGAACGCTACCGCACGACCACGAGATGCGGGCATTTGGAAATATTTCCTGCGTAAGGCAAAAAGTACGTAGCCTGTGGTGCCACCTCACTAATATCACCATTCGGTCGATTCAGGACTGATCGACAGAGCCGCACGTCTGATCTGTCGTTCACTACAACCATTCTGACGAAAGGTGACTTCGGGCTTACTCAAGATCTGAGATGACGCCGGCCCTTTGAACGAAACTACGGAGTCACCCTCACGCTGAGTGGTGATTATCAGGCTGTAGATACAGTCAGCTTCCTATATACAGCACATTCCAAGGTTCCATTAACCTTCCTCCTGACCATCACACCAAGAAAGGGAAGGCTGCCATTTTATTCCACCTCCTTGGTGAACTGAATATTCGGGTGGATTGAATTCAGATGTTCTAAAATGCCTTTTAAATTTTCGCCTCCATGAGGCCAAACAACGAAAGCATCGTCTACATGTCTGAAAAAATGCCCGGCATTCGGCGGAGTTTGGCTGTTTTCATGGCTCGTTTTCGACGTTCTCTGATCAATTCGGTGGAGAATGCTTTTGGCAGCGCAGCTTTATTCGTGCAGGGGGAAGGGTTACACCGACGCCCAAGCATTTACCAGGGGTTGATTTTATAATCTGTCGAACATGCTGTTTTTATACTACTTCCTGATGCAGTCGAGGAGAGAAGCACGTTGTATGTTGACTGGAACACGTTCACCCAAGAGTAGTATAACAACTGAGAGGGCTGGCTTACGTTCACTCAGAGTGTGTCCGGATGTTGTGATTTTACTCGCGCACAGTAGCAATGATACAGATAAGTTGAACAAGCAGGATTACGTTCAAAAGATGTAATGCTTACTAACTGATAAAGCGTATTGCACAAAAAGTGTTGAGAGAAAGATTAATAAATTCTTGAAGAAAAGTTCCTAGTTGCAGGAGAGTTAATTGTTAGTTATTGTTACGTTGTCGCCCGTAGATTATACGGCCTTCCGAAGAGCCACAAAGAACACATTCATCTTAGGTCTACTGTCAGTAAAATCAGTGCTCCCGCATAGATGTAGGAAAGCACCTCGCTAGTCTGTTGAGCCTACTAGTAGATCGGCGCATTTCTTTCGTCAACTAGAGGGATTTCGTTTGAATGACTGATATTTTAGATAGTTTTATTTCGATACGTTTAACTGAAATTAAATTTGGTGTTGAATTAACGAGCCTATTTCGACATGTGCTGATTCCCACTTTTTATTCAATCAGTGTTGTGAACAGACAGATGGAGTTGCTTACGGAAGACTTCGAGGAACGTGCCTGAAGGAGTGGAAAATTTAAATGGCTTTTTAGAACATCTGTGTTCAGTGCACCCAGATATTCCTCCCTTGATATGTTGGGCAGGAGGAAGGCTGAAGGTACGTTGGGATTTGACGACCAAATCTGTTATTGCGGGAATTACCTTGGCGTCGATGATACTATGGACTATAAGGACACGAAGATTCTGGAATGCACTTCTAGCTATTCGTGTGGTGTTATTAAGAAAGCAATTGGGATTCAATTAGCGAGTGACCTTATAAACAGAGATGGAAGATTTGGCTTAAATTCTATTTGCTCTCTCCCTTGACAAAAAACCGAGAGACAGGTTTAATGCTACCTCAACCGTTTGCTGTCCTGTCGGCATCTTCTGACGTCAGCCGTCTTTAGCTTGAAACGTCCCCTTAGAAAAATTAAGGGCGACTGAGCTGGTAAACTTCTACTTTATTTGCTTTTCAAACAACTGAGCAAAATTGAACGTACTCAAACAGTTTTATCTTTACTTATTCTGATCATCACTAAACTGACACACAATATTTTTAGCGCAACACAATCTGACTTTCAATAATCCTTACAAAAGAATGGCTTTGACTAACAATAAACTATACCTTTCATGAATCACTTACCTCACAAAAATCTTCGTTACTCGAACTACTGCAATACAGCGAGCGGTAACACTGCCAGCTAAATAAAAGATTCTAACTACTTACTGAAGGCACTAACTACTGATAGGCATAGTTAGCAAATGAAAGATTTTGATAGAGAACAAACCATGCATTTACCTTAATAGCGTTCAAGAATCAAAAAATGTATATAATTTTGTGACATCCAATTAAACAAATTTCCTTTTTCTGACGGACACACGTCCAGATTGTCCGCTCATAATTCTGGCATCTCTGTCTCCACATGCACCACTGCTGGCGGCTCACCTCCAACTGCCCAGCGCTACGCGCTGTTCACATCCAACTGCCCAACACTACACTAGCGAATTTTCCAACAATGAATCCAAACAGCCACAGACAGCCACAGAGATTTTCATAGAGACCACTATGTGGCGTTACCAATATAAAAACCTAAACAGCCTACTTACAAGCTGTATTGTGGCGCTAGCCCGCAAGTGTTCGAGCGTGTGTGTGTGTGTGTGTGTGTGTGTGTGTCATCTTTCCGGGTAAGCACTGTGTACCGTAGTTTCATATTTCCTTATTTCCTAGCACAGCGTATCGGCGGTTATCGAAGACGTCACCAGACTGCATTCCCGTAAGTGATCTGAACATACTGTACACAGGAAGAAACTCAAGTCACACAGTGTAAATACAGTGTAACGTGTCTCAGAAGGCGATAATGGTATCACGGACTCTGTATCTGAGTGCTAGCCAAATAGGTACAGACTGTTAGTTCTGGCAATGTGCACAGGAAGTACAGGCTGCGACTAACTGTTTACAGTCGCCTTGCGTCATTAGTTACTTTAGCAGAGCAACTTTGTTTAAGCTCTACTTAAAATACCCTTTTCAGATAAATTGCGATTCTTCTGGGTCAAACACGAATGCGCCTGTAAGTGAAGTCTTGCCCGTAGCGCTCAGCCCGTGACCGGCCTGAATGCAGATGAACCGTTTTTCGCCGCGACACAAGCAGGGGGAGGCTCGCGGGCCCACCGCCCAGTCACCTTTTATTCCCGAGAAACATCCACGGTACTCCGTTTGGTAGCAGGCTGAGTATACCTGAGCTCTTCCCAGAGGGACAGGATAAAATCCTGTCCCTATGCGGAATTGAACCCGGGACGTCCGATGTCGGGACCCGGCGCTCTATCCGCGAGAACACAGCCACGTGCGGCCATACCAAACGCTATAGCAACGCTTGCAACTGACCTTACTGTGGACCGAGAAATGACGATTCACTGTTAATGCAGGCCCGTGCAATGCCCAGCTACTGCGACGAACTTAAAAAAGCTGCGTACTCGAGACACCTAAAACAGAAATGAAGTTCTTCTGAACATAAATCACAATTTACTCGTTATTAAAACTGAATCCGTGGTATATTCAAATGGTTCAGATGGCTCTGAGCACTATGGGACTTGACTTCTGAGGTCATCAGTCCCCTAGAACTTAGAACTACATAAACCTAACTAGCCTAACGACATCACACACATCCATGCCCGAGGCAGGATTCGAACCTGCGACCGTAGCAGTCGCGTGGTTCCGGACTGAAGTGCCTAGAACCGTTCGAGCACCGCGGCCGGCTGGTATATTCATTCGAAGAGAAATTTTTATACAGAATGAGATTTTTGACCCTGCAGCGGAGTGTGCGCTGATATGAAACTTCCTGGCAGATTAAAACTGTGTGCCGAACCGAGACTCGAACTCGGGACCTTTGCCTTTCGCGGGCAAAGTGCTCTACCATCTGAGCCACCCAAGCACGACTCACGCCCCGTCCTCACAGCCTTACTTCCGCCAGTACCTCGTCTCCTACTTTCCAAACTTCACAGAACCTCTCCTGCGAACCTTGCAGAACTAGCACTTCTGGAAGAAAGGACATTGCAGAGACATGGCTTAATCACAGCCTGGGGGATGTGGAGACGAGGTACTGGCGGAAGTACTGGTGGAAGTAACACTGTGAGGAGGGGGCGTTAAGTCGTGCTTGGGTAGCTCAGATGGTAGAGCACTTGCTCACGAAAGGCAAAGGTCCCGAGTTCGAGTCTCGGTCCGGCACACAGTTTTAATCTGCCACGAAGTTTCAGAAATGTTTTTGTACAACATAAACGAACAAACATTTCTCGATGGCGCTGTGCAATTTTCTAATTTACTGGGTGGTCAAGAACAGTCTGAATAGTTTTTAAGGGTGTCACTGCGGCCCATATCCAGTTTTTGTATTGCTCTCTTGCATAGTTTTAGGAACGCAAACGAAGAACACGTTTGGCGAGAGCGTTTCTGGCGCTTGAATTTGCGCGCGCAACGGCATGATTGACTAACTTTAATGCTATATAACACGGAAACGGCAGAACGTATCGAATTGCTTTCTTAACAATAATTCCTCAGCACAACTTCCCGGCCAAAACCCTTACAAGCTTTTCAGACTGTTTCTGACCACATTGTATACGTAGTTCCAGAATACCTGTGGAAATACGGAATGCAGATTTTTGTGCTGGAAATTACAACACGATTGCTGAAAAACGGAATGGTATTGTTGCTGCGACCGGACGAGGAGGTGCAATGATTGCGGCACTGGATATGCTGCCATCTGTTCATTCATTGTTCATTTTGTTCTGAAGATTCTATCAAGCAGGAGAGCACTCTGGGATGAGGACCAAGTCAAGGTGTATATTAACAACTGACAAGGAACTCATAGGAACTTAGTAGTACTCTACTGACAATAAGCTACCACTGTACTGCTTAATGCTATTCGTGTCTATGCCAGGTAAATTGAATCGCGTGGGTTAAAAGGAAAGCTGCCACTTTGCAAAAGAGCTGCTGCCTTCTGGAGTTACACCATAATGCTTCTTTTTATTATTTGTTGCTTAATATTTACTTTATTACAATGGTATTTATCACAGAATGTATCTGCATACATATGTAACTGCTGAGGTACTACTTAAATTAATGTTTGTCATGCAGCTTTGCAACGAAGACTGCTATATGCGATGTAGCTAACAGAAATTTTCAACGCCTGAACGTACATTGTTAGATGATTTGTAGAAGTAGTGGCTGCTTAAGTATGTTTTTAATTTCCTTTTCAACTGGTTGGGATTCCAAATTTCCTAGCAGTATACATAATACTATTCTGAAACCTAGGCGAAGGGGCGAATGCTACATGAAAATTAATTTTGTGTCTTGTATCATGACCGTGTAAATCACTGTTCGGCCGCAAATGGTTTTGAAGGAGTGAATGTATTGCGAAGTGAGTGTCACAACTCTAAGATCCTTAAAAGGACTTCTGCAAGACGCACAGTTACGTATTTAAGACAGTATTCTTACTGCCCACTTCTGCCGAAGAAACACTGTATTTAAGTTAGGTACATAGACCTAGAAGGTAATTAATTCCATGAGACAAGTTACAACACTGGACTGCCATTTGGGAGGACGACAGTTCAAACTCGCGTCCGGCCATCCTGATTTAGGTTTTTCGTGATTTCCCTAAATCGCTTCAAGCAAATGCCGGGACAGTTCCTTTGAAGGGACACGGCCTACTTCATCCCCATCCTTCCCTAATCTAATGGGACCTATATGACCTTGCTGTTTGGTCCCCTCTCCCTAAATCAGCCAACCAACCAACCAACCAACCAACCATAAGACAACAGTACATTTAAAAAAATCAGCGCTCTTGTTTTTATTTGAAGGGCTTATTTCAGTAGTGGTACAAGTCCATTACCTTCACTTTTCTGCCTATAATGCTTCTTGTATTAATAATCCAAACAAACAGAAAGAAATGTTCATCTCTAGCAAGAAGCCATATGCTTGAATATTTCTGGTCTCTCAACTGCTGATTTTTCAGCGCTCGTTTAACTTTATGACTCTGTATCTCATAATGAACAAAAATCGACTTCTACAACTATTGAAATAAGCCCTTCCTATCTACACAGTGAAAGGTACTTCTAACGGCACAAGTAGAATTGACCTTCCCGATTAGATTGTCTGTGTGTTGACTCCATTTTAACTTATTATCCAAATGTGTCCCTAGGTATTTCACATTGTGTGTTTAATTCATTGTATAACCGTTAATGATTATTTCTGCTGCTAATGTGAAACTGCAGTTGAGCTATAAGTAGTGCTGTTTTTCTGGGGGAACGCTGGGGGATGTGTACCCCTAAACTTTTTCACTGACAAAGTAATTTTTTTACGATGTTGAGAACTTGGAATGGTGCCAAAGATTTATTTCCGGGAGGTAAATTTTTTATTTCATTTTTTCGTGTTGGTAATTGCAATACGAACGATACCAGTGCAATTTTTGGTGGGAAAATCGATGTCATTGACTGTTTCAAGCATTTCGAAGCTGCGCCAACCATTCTCGGCAGCTGAACCGCTGGCACCCAGTTCGACAAGTTGTAGTGCCTTCGCCCGCTAATAGTGGGCGATGGTAGTGCTAAACGGATATGCGTACGCTCAAATCGCATGCTTCATTTGAGGTGATGTTAACTGAAGTGTTCGATACCACCTTCTCTTGTATGGTTGTGTTTCTCGGTATTGCCTGCTTCAGTTGAGCCATAAAGTCAACTGAAGAGTCCGGTACATTTTTTTTTTTTTTTTTTTTTTTTGTAGTTCGACGTGTTGATGACGTCATGGCTGAAAGCTGACGGTTGATATCCCATGCTTCAGTTGTAACTAATTTTTGCTGCATTATATCCCATGGCAATATGTTGAATGACGATGATGAAGTTCCAAGAAGATGGAAACAATATATAGGAAAACTGTACAGCAGACTAGAACTGTCTGAAAACATCATGGAAGAAGAAACAGAAGTACATGCACACAACATAGGTAAACCTATATTAAAGGAAAAGTGAACTAGCTCTGAAAAAATTAATAAACAACAACTGGTATAGACAATATCCCAGCCGAACTTCTTAAATCTGGAGGAGCAAAACTGAAGTAGGAGTTGTATAATCTTGTTTTCAACATGTACGAGCAGGGTAAAATTCCTACCGACTTTGAGAAAAACATTATAATCCCCATTCCAAAGAAGACAAATGCTACAAGATGTGAAAATTATAGGACGCTCAGCCTAGTTACTCACGCCTCTAAAATAGTAACCTCAATTATCCTAAAACGCATAGAACAAAACGTCGAAGCTAAGCTCTCCGAAGACCAGTTTGGATTCTGGAAAGTCAGAGGAACCAGAGAAGCAGTATTTACTCTAAAAGTAATAATAGAGAAACGACTAGATAGGAACCTGACAACATACATGGCTTTCGTAGATGTAGAGAAAGCCTTTGATAATGTTAAATGGGATAAGATGTTTGAGGTACTCAAAAAAGTAGGAATAGACCATAAAGAGAGACAGCAGTTATCCGTGGACGGACAAAACAAGAAGAGGTGCAGATACGGAACGGTGTCCGACAAGGTTGCGCACTATCTCCTGTTATCTTTAACCTATACATTGAAGAGGCGCTGAAAAAAGTAAGGGAAAATTCACAGACAGGTGTATTAATTCATGGCCAACGAATAGATATGATAACATATGCCGATGATATAGCTCTCCTGGCTGAAAGTGAAGAAGATCTTGAAGTCCTACTAAATAGAATGGATAAATTTATGGGGGAAGAATATAATATGAGAATTAATAAAGCAAAAACAAAAGTAATGGCATGCGACAGAAAAGATCAAGTGAAAGTCCAAGTTCATGTAGGCAATGAACTGCTTGAACAAGTTGATAAATTTACTTATCTGGGCAGTAGTATTACCAGGGATGGAAGGAGCAAAGCAGAAGTGAGAAGTAGAATTGCTCAAGCAAAGGCTGCTTTTAATAAGAAGAAAAACATCTTAACACCTAAGAGCATCAGCTTGAAATCAGGAAAAGATTTTTGAAATCGTATGTGTGGAGTGTGGCATGCTATGGGTGTGAAACATGGACTCTCGGGACAGAGGCAGACCAAAAGCTAAATTATTTTGAAATGTCGTGCTATAGACGCATGCTCAAAATAAAATGTATCGTCAAGGTCACAAACGAAGTGCTTCTGGAAAGAGCAGGCGAGAAGAGAAGCTTCTGGAGTTTCATTATTAAAAGAAGAGAGCAATTTACAAGCCATCTATTAAGACATGGGACTGCAACTGCTGTGTTCGGATGCAGGCTGAGTTGGCATCCCTTCGCTCCCAGCTTCAGGCTGTGTTGGCTTCGGTCACACAGCTTGAGGCTGTTGCTAATGGACATCACTGTGGGGGTCCGGATGCGGGTTTGTCGGGGACGGCCAGCTCGTCCCACGCATCCCCCGATCGGACTACGACTGTGGTTGCCCGGGATACTGCCCGCATTGATGCTGATCCCTCACCTGTGGTAGAGTGGGAGGTCGTCTCAAGGTGTGGCAGGGGGCGAAAGACATTCCGGAGGGCTGAACGGAAGGCCTCCCCGGTTTGTCTGATGAACCGGTTTCAGGCTCTGTCTCAGGCTTATACTGATCTTCGGCCTGACATGGCTGCTTGTCCTATTGAAGAGGTTGCCCCTCAGTCTGCAAGATCCGGGCGGTCGCAGAGGCTGGGCTTACTGGTAGTTGGGAGCTCCAACGTCAAGCGCGTATGGATTTGGCAGCAAGAGAGGGGAAGAAAACCAATGTGCACTCCGTGTGCATACCGGGGGGAGTCATTACAAATGTGGAAAGGGTCCTTCCGGATGCCATGAAGGGTACAGAGTGCACCCATCTGCAGGTGGTCGCTCATGTCGGCACCAATGATGTGTGTCGCTATGGATCGGAGGAAATCCTCTCTGGCTTCCGGCGGCTATCTGATTTGGTGAAGACTGCCAGTCTCGCTAGCGGGATGAAAGCAGAGCTCACCATCTGCAGCATCGTCGACAGGACTGACTGCGGACCTTTGGTACAGAGCCGAGTGGAGGGTCTGAATCAGAGGCTGAGACGGTTCTGTGACCGTGTGGATTGTAGATTCCTCGACTTGCGCCATAGGGTGGTGGGGTTTCGGGTTCCGCTGGATAGGTCAGGAGTCCACTACACGCAACAAGCGGCTACACGGGTAGCAGGGGTTGTGTGGCGTGGGCTGGGCGGTTTTTTAGGTTAGGTGGCCTCGGGCAATTACAGGAAGCGCAACAGCCTCAACAGGTGTGGGGCAAAGTCAGGACATGCGGGGACCAAGCAGCAATCGGTATTGTAATTGTAAACTGTCGAAGCTGCGTTGGTAAAGTACCGGAACTTCAAGCGCTGATAGAAAGCACCGAAGCCGAAATCGTTATAGGTACAGAAAGCTGGCTGAAGCCAGAGATAAATTCTGCCGAGATTTTTACAAAGGTACAGACGGTGTTTGAAAAGGATAGATTGCATGCAACCGGTGGTGGAGTGTTCGTCGCTGTTAGTAGTAGTTTATCCTGTAGTGAAGTAGAAGTGGATAGTTCCTGTGATTTATTATGGGTGGAGGTTACACTCAACAACCGAGCTAGGTTAATAATTGGATCCTTTTACCGACCTCCCGACTCAGCAGCATTAGTCTTAGCAGCATATTATAGTCTTAGGTGGAGATTTCAATTTACCAGATACAGACTGAGACACTCAGATGTTTAGGACGGGTGGTAGGGACAGAGCATCGAGTGACATTATACTGAGTGCACTATCCGAAAATTACCTCGAGCAATTAAACAGAGAACCGACTCGTGGAGGTAACATCTTGGACCTACTGATAACAAACAGACCCGAAATTTTCGACTCAGTATGTGCAGAACAGGGAATCAGTGATCATAAGGCCGTTGCAGCATCCCTAAATATGTAAGTTAATAGGAATATAAAAAAAGGGAGGAAGGTTTATCTATTTAGCAAGAGTAATAAAAGGCAGATTTCAGACTACCTAACAGATCAAAACGAAAATTTCTGTTCCGACACTGACAATGTTGAGTGTTTATGGAAAAAGTTCAAGGCAATCGTAGAATGCCTTTTAGACAGGTACGTGCCGAGTAAAACTGTGAGGGACGGGAAAAACCCACCGTGGTACAACAACAAAGTTAGGAAACTACTGCGAAAGCAAAGAGAGCTTCACTCCAAGTTTAAACGCAGCCAAAACCTCTCAGACAGATAGAAGCTAACCGATGTCATAGTTAGCGAAAGGATGGCTATGCGTGAAGCGTTCAGTGAATTCGAAAGTAAAATTCTATGTACCGACTTGACAGAAAATCCTAGGAAGTTCTGGTCTTACGTTAAATCAGTAAGTGGCTCGAAACAGCATATCCAGACACTCCGGGATGATGATGGCATTGAAACAGAGGATGAAAAGCGCAAAGCTGAAATACTAAACACCTTTTTCCAAAGATGTTTCACAGAGGAAGACCGCACTGCAGTTGCTTCTCTAAACCCTCGCACAAACGAAAAAATGGCTGACATCGAAATAAGTGTCCAAGGAATAGAAAAGCAACTAGAATCACTCAACAGAGGAAAGTCCACTGGACCTGACGGGATACCAATTCGATTCTACAAAGAGTACGCGAAAGAACTTGCCCCCCTTCTAACAGCCGTGTACCGCAAGTCTCTAGAGGAACGGAAGGTTGCAAATGATAGGAAAAGAGCACAGGTAGTTCCAGTTATCAAGAAGGGCCGTCGATCAGATGCGCAAAACTATAGACCTATATCTCTGACGTCGATCTGTTGTAGAATTTTAGAACAGGTTTATTGCTCGCGTATCATGTCATTTCTGGAAACGCAGGATCTACTCTGTAGGAATCAATATGGATTCCGGAACCAGCGATCGTGTGAGACCCAACTTGCCTTATTTGTTCATGAAACCCAGAAGATATCAGATGCAGGTTCCCAGGTAGATGCCATTTCCTTGACTTCCGGAAAGCGTTCGATACAGTTCCGCACTGTCGCCTGATAAACAAAGCAAGAGCCTACCGAATATCAGACCAGCTGTGTGGCTGGATTGAAGAGTTTTTAGCAAACAGAACACAGCATGTTGTTCTCAATGGAGAGATGTCTACAGACGTTAAAGTAACCTCTGGCGTGCCGTAGGGGAGTGCTATGGGACCATTGCTTTTCACAATATATATAAATGACCTAGTAAATAGTGTCGGAAGTTCCATGCGGCCTTCTCGCGGATGATGCTGTAGTATACAGAGAAGTTGCAGCATTAGAAAATTGTAGCGAAATGCAGGAAAAACTGTAGCGGATAGGCACTTGGTGCAGGGAGTGGCAACTGACCCTTAACATAGACAAATGTAATGTATTGCGAATACATAGAAAGAAGGATCCTTTATTGCATGATTATATGATAGTGGAACAAACACTGGTAGCAGTTACTTCTGTAAACTATCTGGGAGTACGCGTATGGAACAATTTGAAGTGGAATGATAATATAAAATTAATTTTTAGTAAGGTGGATGCCAGGTTGAGATTCATTGGGTGAGTCCTTAGAAAATGTAGTCCATCAACAAAGGAGGTGGCTTACAAAACACTCGTTCGACCTATACTTGAGTATTGCTCATCAGTGTGGGATCCGTACCAGATCGGGTTGACAGAGGAGATAGAGAAGATCCAAAGAAGAGCGGCGCGTTTTCGTCACAGGGTTATTTGGAAACCATGATAGCGTTACGGAGATGTTTAACAAACTCAAGTGACAGACTCTGCAAAAGAGGCGCTCTGCATCACGGTGTAGCTTGCTGTCCAGGTTTCGAGAGGGTGCGTTTCTGGATGAGGTATCGAATATATTGCTTCCCCCTAGTTATACCTCCCGAGGAGATCACGAATGTAAAATTAGAGAGATTCGAGCATGCACGGAGGCTTTCAGACAGTCGTTCTTCCCACGAACCATACGCGACTGGAACTGGAAAGGGAGGTAATGACAGTGGCATGTTAAGTGCCCTCCGCCACACACCGTTGGGTGGCTTGAGGAGTATAAATGCAGACGTAGATGTAGACTCCTGAACACAATCACAGAGGGATATGTCGAGGGAAAAAGACCAAGAGGAAGACCACGACTGAGGTACATGGATCGAATCGTGAATGATGTGGGATGTGACACCTATAAAGAAATGAAGAGAAAAGCTGAAAGACGCACAGAATGGAGGCAAGCTGCCATTGTAGCTGTTGCAAACCAATCCTTGGATTGACCACTACAGAAGAAGAAGAAGATATTCCATGTCGGAATACCCTCAAACCGTCTTTTAGAGAAAAAGCACTGGCTTTAAGTATACCAATTTGGTGCTATCGGTGACCTACAGAGCTGCTTTTCCCGTTCCTTGAGAGCTGGGATGTGGATCGCAGCCCGCACTTGCCCCCAGGTATGGGCATCCGTGACCGTAACTCGAATAGACATAATAAGAACGGGCTATGTCTAATTATGGAATGAAACTAAAGGCCACAATAATGTCCTGTTCATTGCCAAAATGAATGGACTTGCCTCCAAACAATGAATAGCTACACAAGTAATTGGTTCATATGGATTATTAAACATAGACGATAGTACCTTGGCACAAGTGGGTGAAATTGGAAAGGAAATTATAATTATGACGTACGCTAAGCTATGTCCATGAAAATTGCCAATGACTGCTGAACCAGCCAAAAGATTAAAATAGAGACCACAAAAGTGCATATGAGTACCAGCTCTCTTGCCTAAGCACGTGTTGAGTTTAACTGACTAAGTGCGTGATTAATTCAGAAAAGCAAGGGTACAAAAGAAATGCTGCTCACGCTTAGTGTCATTGTAAAACTCATGTGCAGAGAATTGCTGCAGTGGTAGCTGAAGGTTACAAGCGAGGCGCCAGCCCTACTGCGGCCGCCACCGGATGCCGGGCACCATCCGAAACAGTGACCATCGCCCAGTGCATACCTTACACAGGTTTTTACGACCCTTTTACTATTCAACACCTTTGGCCATCGCGTTCTCACATTCAGCCAGTGGTCTCAACTCACAGAAAAGTTGCACGTGCCTTTCACCACCGCATAGAAATGAAGACTGGAGTTTCAATTACACGCATACTTTTATGCATCATTTTTAATTTGAATTGATTTGGTAGTCTATTTTGAATAGTGGGTTATTGATTGCATTACGCACTAGTTTCGAAAAAACTGTCCAATAACACTAACAGGTTATTATTGTTCGTTTGAAACTGCGTAATATGAGTCCTTGTGAGATTAAGAGTCAAAGTGTTGACTGTGAACCACTTATAAATCGGTTCAGATATAATTTGAGCAGCGTTATTGAACTGAATGACAATAAGACATCCCTAAGTAAGTCTTTGTATCGTACTTTATATTCACAAGTTATGGTAACAGAATCGGACTACGAAGTCCATGAGGTGTATTTAATAACAAAAAAAATTAATTTTGAAAGAAATATATGGCGTGTGACGAGGGCCTCCCGTCGGGTAGACCGTCCGCCTGGTGCAAGTCATTCGATTTGACGCCACTTCGGCGACCTGAGCAGAGAAAATCTCCGACCCAACCGGGAATCGAATCCGGGCCCTTAGGATTGACAGTATATCGCGCTGACCACTCAGCTACCGGGGGCGGACAATTTTGAAATATATGCACACAAAACTAAAGTCCAACCATCCGCCTGCAGAGGCACTTAACAAGAGCAAAAAGCTTAATGTGAGAAAAACGTGTTCACCAGGTTAACATTTTTGAATACGTTGCTTATAGTTAAAATGTAAATAGGGATGAGAAGTTCCGCCTTATGCAAGACACCAAACATACTCACAACAAACATACAAGAAATATTAGCCATACTCAGGCTAACAGAACAGAACTACTTCACATTCAAAAACAGATTTTACTCTCAACAAGATGGACTACCCATGGGATCCCCAATCAGTGGCCTCCTAGCTGACATTTTCCTCAATCAGATAGAAAAACAAATCTTTGACAAAACAGTACTACCAAAACAGTACAAAATAATATATTGGTACAGATACGTAGATGACATAATTTGCTTAATAGATGAACCACTGTCTCGCATAAAAGAACTTCATGATAACATCAACTCCATCCACCCACAAACACAACTCACCATAGAAACACAAACAGATGAAAAACTCAATTTCTCAGATCTTACTATACACAAGAGAAACAACAAACATGAATTCACTATCTACATAAAACCCACACTCACCAGTACCATTATTCATAACCAGTCCAATAACCCCTTAACTCACAAAGAAGCCAGCTTCAGATATTTCCTTCACAGGCTGAACAAAATACCCGTGAACAAGCATGACTATACACAATAACTCAACACAATAAAACAAATTGCACAGGAGAATGGATATGATGCAAAGTGAGTAGACAAAATAAACCACAAAATACAAAAACAAACAGCACGTAACCATGAAACACACACACATACAAACACAACTCATCACACAACAAATCAGCAGACAGTAAGCAACAAATGGCACATAATGACTTACAACAACAAAGTCACACACATGGTGGGTAATATACTAAGGAAACAAGGACTCAACCTTGCTTACAGAACCAACAACACAATACAGAGCAGACTGGGAAGAAACACCACCAACACTGACAAATACAGCCAGTCCGGCATCTACCAACTTACTTGCAACTGCTGTCAATCTGTATATGTGGGCCAAACATGTAGGACCTTCAGAACCAGATATAATGAACACCTCAGAGCACTGAAACGCAATAGCACACACTCAACATTTGCTTACCACCTGGTAGCACACAAACACCACCCAACAAACATTGAAACTGACCTTCACATCATAAAAACTAGCAGCAGCCTATACCAAAAATTAACTATAGAAGAAAACTACCACATCCAAAAATCAGTAGCCCAAGGAAAGAAAGTACTCAATGAATACACATCACTGTGCAACAAAACCCTCTTCGCCACAATAGAAGAACTATACAAGTAACACACACACACACACACAAATCCTCTCTCTCTCTCTTTTCTTTCTTTCTTTCTTTCTTTCAGTCTCTCTCGCTCTCTGCCCCAGTACTCATCACACACACGCAAACCCACACAAACCACACACCACTAACACCAAATGCAATTCAAATTCACGCGCCTCACCCAACAGAACACGCTACGAAACAAATGAACGCCACACAGCCACGACAATACGTAATGGCAGCGAAAACTCCGCCTATGTTTTGAGTAATCGGAGAGACTGCATTGCCACGCGAACACAGGCAAAGAAGTAAGCCTATTTACTTCGCCAACAACACAGGAAAACGTACAACAACTTCAAAACTGTAAGTTACAGAAAGAAAAACGTGATGCAGTCTTATTTCCGTTCGTAAATGCGTAGCAAACAGAAAATAAATTACGATTTGCTGTTTGCAGATGACAAGTTATATAGTGTGTAGCAGAACAGCTACCAAAACAAGCGGACAATAATATCATGTAAGGTATGTTACTTATGATTACACCCACTTTTCGCCAATTAAGTTATAAATGCAACTTTTACATAATGTTATAAACGACGCAAATGTTAATATGTTAACAACAAATTTACAGTTAAAAATAAAAATAGAACCCACTGACGATAGCACAAAAGTGCTGAAACATGTATGGGTGAAACAAAAGAAAAAAGGTGTGTTGCATAAGGCGGAACGTCTCATCCCATTTTCTTAGCAAGCACGGATACAACAAGAAGAACTGCACTAGAAGATGATTAAAATGTAAATAATTCTCTCTCTCTCTCTCTCTCTTCTCTCTTCTCAGCGATCACAGGCCCTGTAGACCACGCGCTACATCAACTGTCTGCTTCCACCGCCTTCTATCTCTCGCAGCTTATCTCCACCCTGCGGAAATTCCTAATGCTGCGATGTCCTTCTCTATGTCATCTTTCCACCTTGTACGACGTCGGCCCAATGGTCTTGTTGCTTGGAGAGTTCCTTCAAATGCTTTCTTGGTGATTCTGTTGTTTTCCATTCTGGCCACATGTCCAGCCCATTGCAGTCTTCTACTTTTTAATTTCTGAATGATAGTGGGTTGTGTCATTAACTGATAAATTTCATTGTTCTTTCGAATTCTCCATACGCCATTCTCCAACACAGGTCCCCAGATTTTTCTCATTACTTTTCTTTCGAAAACATTCAGTTTTTCTCTTTCATTCTTTGTAAGCGTCCAGCTTTCTGAACTGTGTAGTACTATGGGGCAAATAATAATGTTGTATATCTTAATCTTTGTGGTGATTGACAAAGCTTTACCTTCTAGAGATATTAATTTCAAAATTAAATTATTCTGTTGCTTATTTTGCGTGATTTTGCTGGCAGCCCTCTTAGTGCTGTTATTCCATGTTTTACACTTAGATGAATGTGGCCCAGTTAACAAAAAACATGCTTGTCTCCTAACCTCTTCGGCAGCGTCAGGAGGTAGTTTATTAACATCCTGTTCGATATAGGTAATAAAATCAACGAATGGTAGACACTTGGGCGTTAGTGCAAAAGTTAAAAATTTCCCTATCATGAACGAAGCAGCATCATCAAAAGCTTTCTCTGTGAGATTGATCACAAAACTTCGAGATTTACTATTAGACTCTGACCCACAGAAACATTGAAACTTCGCTCAATGACGGGCGGTTTTGGACATCTGCAGACGATACTTTTGTTGTTTAGCCCCAGGAAGATGAGAATTTAGCACTTGAATTCAACCCACCCGAATATTCGTTTCACGATGATGGTAAGAAAGGATGGCTACCTACCATTCCATGATGTGTTGATCAGGATGGAACGTTGGGACACGCCGTTTATAGCAAGCCAACTCACACTGACTTGTATCTGTAGGCTGCTATTTCTCACCATCCGGCTCAGCGAGAAGGGCCACTTCGTGCCGTGGTTCGTAGGGCTCACGCCATATCAGACCGTGAAAGTTTTTCAGCTGAGTTAACCCATCTCGAAGTCACCTTTCATTAGGTAGGTTATACTGAAAGACAGATCAAATGTGCGTTACGCTATTGGCCAACCGTGAAACGGGCGAGTGACGATAACAACGAGATGGCGCCTGAGTCTACCGCCTTTTTCCCTTACGCAGGAACCATTTCCAGCAGGACTGGTCGTATTTTGCGGAAGTATGACGTCAAACGTGTGTTCCGACCGATATCTAAGATTAGGGTACTTTAGCAACAGTTGAGGATGACCTTGGTTTGCGTGAAGCGGATGTGCATCGTATTCCTTGCAGTTAGGGCAAAATTTGATAGAACCTTTTCAGCATATACAAGACTTTATAGAGCAGTGTGTTGGACCTGAAGGGGGGAGGGGGAAACGAAAGGCAAGATGTCGGGTTCGAGTCCTGGTCCAGCACACAGTTTTAATCTGCCGAGTAATTTCAAAACAATGCACACTACGTTACAAATTAAGAAATTCGTTGTGGAACGAATTCCGTTGCTTATGGTAAATCACGATTCGTTTAATAAACTTTTGTTTCACGTACCGCACCTTCACGATATGTTACACCGACCAAAACAATTTTGTTACAAAGAAAGCTGAGTCGTGGGCGCTGAATTCGATAATGAAACCAATTTTTGGTTTCCCTGTGAGTAGGCTTTTAGGTTTTTATGTTGGTGACGCCACGTAGCGCTCTATATGAAAATCACTGACTGTGCTGTGTGAAGTCTGTGGCTGGTTTGCATTGTTGGGATATTTGCTATTGTGTTGTGGGGCAGCTTGATGTGAACAGGGCGTAGCGTTGTGCAGTTGGAGGTGAGCCGCCAGCAGTGGTGGATGTGGGGAGAGAGATGGGGCTTTTGAGAGCAGACGATCTGGACGTGTGTCCATCAGAAAGAGTAAATTTGTAATACTATATATCATGAACTGATATATATGATGACTTTTGAATATTATTAAGGTAAATACGTTGTTTGTTCTCTATCAAAATCCTTCATTTGATAACTACGCCTATCAGTAGTTAGTGCCTTCAGTAGTTATAATCCTTTATTTAGCTGGTAATATTGGCGCTCGCTGTATTGCAGTAGTTCGAGTAGCGAAAATTTTTGTGAGGTAAGTGATTCATGAAAGGTAAAGGTTATTGTCAGTCAGGGCCATTCTTTTGTAGGGATTATTGAAAGTCAGATTGCGTCGCGCTAAAAATATTGTGTGTCAGTGTAATGTTGATTAGACTAAGTAGAGAGAAAATGCGTGAGTACGTTCAGTTCTGCTCAGCTGTTTGAAAATCAAATAACGTAAGAGGTTTATCAGTACAGTAATTCATTAATTTTTCTAAGGGGACGTTTCATATGTCGACCCTTAGCCGAGGATATCTCACTTGAATCTTCTGATTTTTTTTCTTGTAGTTTGTGTTATTAGTGTAGCTATTGTTTATTACTAGTGCGTAATTATAGAGAGAATTTCCTTTGTAGATGTAGTTTTTCATTGTTGTACAGTAAAACAGATGTGGCATGCACGTAGATTTGCACCAAGTATTTCGCAGCTGCGCTTGCAATTAACGAGATATTATTTTCAATGCTATGCTAATGTGTTTTCTTGTTTTTGCTCTTCAAATTGTGCTCTTTTTTATCGTGTGAAATTCGTGATAATTATGGCGTGTGAAAAACCTAACACTAGGCTCCAATGAAAATTGAGAAATAATAGTGACGACGATTGTAGTTTATCAGCACCACCGTGTAATGAATTAACAGACATTCAACGTAGTAATTTGGTAATTGTGCATAGGGAAATGGAGCGGGCGGCAAACAGTGGTGTAGACAGTGAAACAATTAGTGAACATTTTCTGCCTGTCAAAATGTGAATGTTGCCGATGCAAATGCACTGCCGAAAAGCACAGAGGAACAGGTTCCAGACACTAATACATTATTATTGCAATTAATGCAACAAATGAAACAAAATCAGAGACAAACACAGCAACAGCTTTAAAAGATAGACTCAATGGAATAAACGCTTCAACAAACACGTGAAGATTTAACTGCAGAGTTACTTAAAATAGAATGTAAATGTCAAAAAGACTATAATGACGTAAAAACACAAATTTCTGAGCATTTTCAATCTATTTTTTCACGCCATGAAAATGCATTACAGAATCACGAAGCAGCCATAAAAGACTGCAAACTATTGTTCATGAAAATCAAAATGGTTCAAATGGCTCTGAGCACTAAGGGACTTAACATCTCAGGTCATCAGTCCCCTAGAACCTAGAACTACTTAAACCTAACTAACCTAAGGACATCACACACATCCATGCCCAAGGCAGGATTCGAACCTGCGACCGTAGCGGTCGCGCGGTTCCAGACAGAAGCGCTTAGAACCCCTCGGCCACCAGTGCCGGCTCATGAAAAATCACGACACCTTGCAAGCTAAAATTGACTCAGTTGCATCTACCGATTCGGTTACGCAACTTGCAAAAACTCAGGAAAACTTAAAGGACACAGTAGATACGATTTCAACACAAATGGACACTCTGAAACTTGGTTCAGAAAAATACAATGAGGAAATCAGTTCACTATCGGAGAAAGTAGCCGAACTTTCGGATCAGTTCACTAACTTATCTACAAAGGTAGATGATCTGAGTGACACAAGACATGTAGCCTTCACTGACACAGAAGAGTATGAACAAATTAAGAAATTTAAACAAAATCAAAATCAAATTAATACGCAACACAAAAGAGAAATTCGGGAAGTACAAGATCAGTTGGCACAAGTAATACAATAATTACGTATTTCAGAGGACACTCGCGCTCCAATACGGGAAGAGGGACATAAAAACACGGAAAAGCCACAAAATAATAACACAAGGCATTTCGGAAATTATAAAAGAAATTGGCAAGGTGCAACGAATTTTGAGATGGAACCGCCGACACGACGTAACAATGACCGACATGCGACTCGCCGACATGATAATTTTGACTATAAGCTGTTCATTACTACACGTTAATTCAAAACATTTAAGAATTCCGGCAACGATATTCATCCACAAGCATGGCTTCATCAATTCTATTATTGTTTTCCTCCCAACTGGTCATTGGAGCACAGATTAGAATTTATGTGTGGCTACTTATAGAATGAACCAGCTGTAAGAATGCGATCGGTTATTCACGATTGGCACAGTGAAGAAGAATTTTATCATGCCTTCCTCTCAGCATATTGGTCTCAAGCTACTCAAGACCAAGTAAAACATAGCATTATAATGATGAAACATTTCGAACAATCTGAATTTTCCAGTATTGTCAAATATTTTGAAGACATGTTGCATAAGAATCAGTATCTTTCAAACCCATACAGCCCCTCAGAACTCATCCGCCTTTGCTTAATCAAATTGCCTGAACATTTACGACATATTATTTTGTCAGGTCGTTGCAAAGACGACATTGAAGCTTTTCAGGGACTGTTACAAGAATTGGAAATTGACACTGACAATTGCGGGACGCGAAAACAGGAACACAACAATTACAGGTCACATCCGTCACAATTCCGCGATGACAGAAATAGTAACTGGCCACGACAATGCTATTCTTACAACGCAAATCGTGACCAAAACAGACACCACCCGTATGACAACCGTTGGCAGAGTAGTAATAATTGCAGGTAAAGATCACCTCTCCGCGGTAGTGACTATCACAGAGACAATCAGAGAAACAGACAATATGGGAACCAAAATAATTATTATCAAGGGAGACAGAATAACTTCAGACGCAACGGTCCACCGCGCAGTTACGATTACGGGAGAAATTCTCCACCACATGACCGACAAAAAAGGAACTATGGAAACTACCGACATAACGACAGACCTGAATTTCATCAGAACTGGCGGTATTCAAACAGGGCAGGGCCTTCTAGGCAAGGTGAATTTGTAGAAGTTAGGTCTCCTAATCCCAATAACGACGCACGCCAATAAAGAGACAGTAGACAATGACTCACACCGCTGGCAGCCAGAAAACGTACTTATGAAGCTGACGACGTAGCTGCCGTGGCTATTAATTACGTAAAAATGGAAGACATTAGTGACATTTTACTCCAAAAATGCGACGTATAACAGAACAGCATTGCATATCCTGTAATTCACGTTACAGTAAATGACGTAAAATTTACGGCAGCACTTGACACTGGCAGTCCCATTTCAGTAATTAATGAAACAGCTTTTAGCAAATGCAACAAATCGAACGATTGTCCCACACTTCCTTTTCGTAAGAATAAATTACAAGGTGCAATTTTTTGAAAAAGTGTAGATGTTCGCCAACAAACCAACTTAGAATTCTTTTGTCAAAGCCACAGACTTCACACAGCACAATCAGTGATTTTCATATACAGCGCTACGTGGCGTTACCAACAAAAATACCTAAACAGCCTACTTACAACCCCTCGGTATTTTTTTTTTTTTTTTTGTTACACTGTGCCCTTTATCCATCGAAATCCTCGAAAAGCTGCACGAGGTCCAGCGTCTCAGCTTAAATATTATGGGTTTAATTGTTGAAAAATAATGGAACTATGGACAAGGCGTTACAACACACGCTCCCAGGAAATGAAGGTAGTTTGGCAGCCCTGCCGATGGTCATATTTGAAAATGCAGTATTACGTTATGTTTGTTGTCATTTGCAACCTAGCCTCAAGAGTTATGACAATTATTAGAATGGACAACTTGTTGTTCTAAGCTTGCAATGGTTTGTTGTTTAGCATTAATTCAGATCAACAAATGCCGCAGTGAAGAGTTACCGATGCCTATGCCTCCTGAGAATGTGACAGCGAAGACGAATACTGTGACGAACACGTAGAAACACACATGCTCTCCAGTATCGGCGAAGGAAAAATAAAGGAAGGAAAATATGCATTCCGACCAAACATTTTAAAGTCGCTACGAATAAAACGAGCCGCACTTCTTGTCTCAAGGGGATCACAACGATCTACTTCGTGATTTAAATATGTCCAAGCAACAGTTTGCACATTTAGCTTAGCGATTAAAAAATTGAGATCTCTTAGCAAACCGAAAACCAGTGTTTATTGTGACCACCGTGCTGTTTTTAGGGTTTTATACTTCAATGTCGACTATTAAGACCATTTTCTCAGGAATGGTATTGAGTTGAAATTTATGTGACGTGCTAAGGCCTACGGCAGTTTGTAAAATTAAACTTCTAAATCAACGCAATCAAAAGATACGGCCCTTTACGGCAAATATTTCGATATTCGCTAACTCACGCCTCAAAACCTATAAGATACTTTCCGTTGGCCTAAATTCATGAAATTTGGTAAGAAGCAAGGTTTCACGGCACAATTAAAGAAAATATCCGAAAATTTTTGCTCAATTGGTAAAAACGGAAGCCTAATAGTATCGCTTTGTTGTCCTGCGTCTGCTGCCTATCTGTCCGTCCGTAAAGATCCCTTTTTCTCAGGTACGGGTAGAAGTATCATGTTGAAATTTATATCAAACACTAACGTCCGATCCGACATGTCAAAATCTAACCGGTATTTTTTCATACAGAATACACCGACAGAAATCCACAGTTAAAATATTAGCTGATAAGGCGCACTCAAAGTATATTTTTAAAAATGTTGGAGCTACTCATTTTTCCCGCACAGGGAACAGTATCTTAACAGTGGTTCGCACAGCCATTCCTGCCTAGAGCTCGAATCGGCGAATAAACAGACGCAGCTGCTACACGAGGACGTAGCGTGAAGTTGGAAAGTGCACACTCATGAATTTTAAGAAATGGACCAATACCAAAAATGTCTCACTTCATTAATTTTCTGATAACTTGTAGTTCATATCGGCAGCTAAACTGTTGCAGAGGTAATTGTTACACAAGTGAGTTGCAGAGGAATGAAAATCAAGCAGTGTATGACGTTATATTACGGACGACTTCGATCAGTCGGGACTTCCATTTGTTGACATTAAATATTTGTAGCAATTCCTGTATCACAGGTCTTAAGAGCATTTTTGAATCATTTACATTTTGCTCACACTGAAATTGTCCCTTGTTGATTCCCTGTAGTCGTCACAAAAGTGCGAAGTGTCTATTGTATGACGAAACCAAACATTTTCTTCACACCAGACACGCCTGATAAAAGAAAAATGAATGCGTTCGGAGCTTCATAGGAATTTCTAAAGTTAGACAAAACTGGAATAGGGTAAGAAATGGTCACGACCGTTGTTCTACATACTGTGCTGCGTACCAGTCATACACTGACAAGAAGGAGGGACAGGATAATAGGACATATGTTAATACGTCAGGGAATGACTTCCATGGCACTGATTTAGAAGAAGACAGGTACTGGAATGCATCCATCAAATAATTGAGGGCGCAGGTTGTAAGTGCTGCTGTGAGATGAAGAGGTTGGCACAGGAAAGGAATTGGTGGCGGGCCGCATCACCGCATCAAACCAGTCAGAAGACAGGTGACTCAAAAATGCAACTGACAACGACAACTAACTGAAGTTTAGGCTGTTCCTCTGATCAACTTGAAATGACAAACAGGTATCAGAAGCTACATTGTCATACAATTTTCTGGAAATTGCTTTACAGTGTTGAAAATTTTTTTTATCGAGAGGCTGAATCATTCTATTAGTTCCAAGTGGAATCCGAATTATATTAACAGTCTTTTCGTAATTCCCCTAAAGACAGAGGTGTCGGTATTCCCAGGCCCAGAGCCCAACAATAGCAATGAAATATACTCTGCAAATCGTAAGAAGACGTTTCGAATGTAATAATAAAAATTGTTCTCTCCCATTTTTTAAAAATTTTCGGTCCTAAATTGCCTTGATGTTCCTGAAGACAGAGAGGAAGTTGCGGATACCGTAATCCACTGTTACTTACCACTGGCGTTGTTATATACGAATGTTTCACAGCACTCACAGACGACATAACGATCTGACTTTTTTTTCGCTCGAAAAGATAAAGTGTGCTTTGCACAAAACCTGACTGTTTGGCTTTATACAAAGCTTTTAGAGAATAACAACAAACTTTTGTCTTCAAATCAGCTACGAATTCCTCTATGAGTGACATCTCCTCTATAGGTTTATTTGAGGTAAACTTCATAACTCTGCGACTTCCTTTTCCGTATAATTTCCTGAATCTGTTTAACCGGCTTTGCACACTACTTAAGTTTAAGCGTTTTCTATCTCCTTTATTTGACCAAAAAATTACAGTCTTTTCTTTGCCACTGAAAGCTGCTACTGTACATGTTTCCTTTGGGCTCTGAAAGTATTCTATATTTGTTCTGGCCTTTAATTAGTACAACAATCATCATTCGAATCACAATTCACGGAATTGTCACAGTTCTTTCACGTTTTTTCTAATGTTACCACAACTTATAACGAAATATCGACATCACTGGAATGAATGTCCAAGATATTAACCAATAAATAACACATATATAGCTCTTAGAAAGAAGTAAGTTATTTCTATTGCATATCACGTGCTTCTCATCCTTTCTTTACAACGCTGAAAATATTAACTGGATTCCACATTACTATGGAACTCTGGAACCCGTACAGGGGCAGATGCTGTTAGCAAGCAAATGCCAAGAAATCACAAAGCAAATTAATTCAGTTTCATTTCCATTGTTAACGCTTAGCGATACCGCAAAGGCAACAGCTAATTGTCATGTATGTTAAATGACTTACAAAATTGAGCGACTAGTAACTGTGAACAACGGTGCCATAAAAACTATCAACGGACAATGAAATTCCCTTTAGAAATTACAGTCACATTATGCCACGTTATCAGTTTACCTATGCGCTCAGCGCGTTGCGCATGCGTCGTCTGCTACAGCTACGGCGGGGATGTACAGGGTGATTATAATTAAAGTTAAACTTTCAAACCGCTGTAGGAATAACATCACTGGGCAGAATGGCGTCAAATTGCAACGGAATATTATCGGAGAAGGGGGAAAATGTATGGCAGAAGAAAAATAAATAGTTATAAAATGTAGCAATAGATGGCGGTAAGCATCATAATTTAATAGTGGTCGACTACAAATGACAACTGAATCATACAGCAATGCCTAAGGTGTACGAATGACGTTAAACAAACTGTACTACTCAGTTTTCATGGGTGCACAGGTGTGATACTGTAAGTAAGGTCATAACGGCAAGGTCATAACACATCGGACGGGAAAAATTGGTTTTTAATTGCCATGAGAACAAAAACTGCATAACAAGCATCCATCACATCGGTTTTTAGTTGTCATGAGGTCAAAAACCGCATAAGAAGCGTCAATCACTTCCGTTTTTAATTGTCCTAAGGCCAAAAACCGCATAAAAAGCATCACTCAAAATCAAAAAGGATTATTAATTTCCATGTGACTGGGGCAAAACAAGTTCAATATGCTGTCCACCGTTTTCTGCAACAAGCTGAAATCGAGAAACAGCATGTTCTACAACTGATCGAAGTGTTCCCGAGGTCACGTTCAGAATGTGTTTCGCAATGCATGTCTTCAGTGCAGCTAAGCTTGCAATCGTAACACTGAACACATCTTTCAGATAGCCTCACAGCCAAATGTCACACGGACTAAGATCAGGTCAACGGGACGGCCAGGCTGATAATTCTAGCATTTCAGGAATAGCGCTTCAGCTGCTTAAATGGATTTGCAGTGTGCAGAGGTTCGCCACCTTGCAGAAAACTGATGCCATCCACGCTGCTGGAGAGCTGAAATGAAGTGATTGCGCAAAATACATTCATAGCGCTTACCAGTGACTGTACAGGTAACAGGACCGAAAGCACTTGTCTCTTCAAAAAAACATATGACCCTATGATAAATGATGCCGTAAACCCACACCACACAGTGCCCTTTCAGGATGAAGTGGTACTAGTTGATTTGTGTGTCGATTTTCCGATTCCCATATTCGACAACTGTGTGCATTGACATATCCTGTCAGATGGAAGTGGGCTTCGTCTGTCCACTAAATCTTCCCCGGCTAACCATTGTCCACTTCCATCCGAGCAAGAAATTCTAAATCAAAGGTCTCTCTTGCTGGCAGGTCAACAGGAAGCAAAGAACGATGTTTCGTAGGATTTCACGCACCGTGCTGACGGGTATGTCCAATGTTCGGTCAATTCTCCGTGCACTACACGTTTGCACACCACCACTCGTCTCCTGCACTGCTGTGCCCACTGCTTCCACTAACGTCGAATCAATTCGTTTCCTCACTCTAACAGGTTACACACCAAATGAAATCGTCTTTTCGA
The DNA here is from genome assembly GCF_023897955.1 of Schistocerca gregaria. Lineage (NCBI taxonomy): Eukaryota > Metazoa > Arthropoda > Insecta > Orthoptera > Acrididae > Schistocerca > Schistocerca gregaria. The sequence goes on from NC_064920.1 coordinate 241,427,989, forward strand.
ATTCCCGAATTATTTTCTTCTTACCCACGGCTGTCATCGGACCAACGCCTTTTTTTTTTTTTCAAACCCTTCAGTGTCCGGAACTTCTGCAGAGCGACGTGTGCACACTCATCATTCTTGTAATACAGCTTTACAAGCAGAGCGCGATCCTGCATTGAGACAGTCGTGGCGAACGACGCCGACGCGAAGGAGGAAAAGCCGTGTCCTCGGCGTGTTTATGTCAACTTCAATGGGTCGTGCACATAACAAGTGTTTTCCTTTACGTATTCTTACACATACAGGGCAATCTATTGATCAATTTTCACACTATTTTTTTCTTCTGCCATACGTTTTCCCCCTTTTCCGATAACATTCCGTTGCAATTTGACGTCATTCTGACCAGTGGTGTTATTTTTACAGCGTTTTGAAAGTTTAGCTTTAATTATAGCCACCCTGTACATTGCTCCAGCCATCTTGCGAGCTAGGATTTCTGCAGACATCAACATTTTTTAGAAAAAATACTTGCTGCGTGCCTTAGCAGCTAAGATTTTGACATGTTTCTTTCAGTGCATTCTTTCTGTATAAAAAAAACGTCAGCCCAGGATTCGACTTGTTGGATTGGACAGTACTGTTGTAAGGCCTACAGTTCCTTGGCAGTGTAAATAATTTAAGGTTCCAATTCACTGCAGTCAAGAGATACAGCCATATATGTCATATTTTCATACAGATTCACTCATGAAAACCTATAGGGTACTTCGTATTGGCCTAGAAGCATGAAATTTGATACGAAGCAAGGTTTCACAGTTCAAATAAAGGAAAAAGTCCGAAAATTGTTAATTTGTAATTATATCACTAAAGAATTTTTTACCGCTTGTTGTTCGTCTATCGGTCTTCCATCTGTTAAGACCACTTTTTTCTCATGAATTGGTATAGGTATCAAGTTGAAATTTGTGTCAAATAATAAGGTCAGTGAAAGGGAATCGAAAGAAGACAAAGATTTTTGGTCTGATGAGTGTAGGGTAATATCAACAGCAGCAGAAAATGGTATAACAGGTGTAGGATTCATTATGAACAAGGAGGTAGGGCAGAGAGTGATTTGCTGTGAACAGTTCAGTAACATGATCGTTCTGATCAGAACTGACAGTAAACCAACACTAACAACAATAGTTCAGGTATACTTGTGCGTGCCGACGTTACAAGCAGAATATGAAGAAACAGAGAAAATATATGAGGATACTGAACAAGTAATTTAACACCTACAAGTAAATAAGAATCCAGTAGTCATGGAGTTTGAAATGCAGTTGTAGGGGAAGGAGTAGAAGAAAGGATTATAGGAGAATATGGGCTGGATGGTAGGAATGAGAAAGACAGTGTTCTGCAATAAATTTCAGCTAGTAATAGCGAATACTCCGTCCTAGAATCAAAAGAAGAGGAAGTATACTTGCAAAAAGCGGAGAGATGCTGGAAGTTTTCAGTTAGATTACATCATGATCAGGCAGAGATTCCGAAATTAGACATTGGATTGTAATGTGTAACCAGAGGCATACAATGAATCAGTTCACAATTCAGTGGTGATGAAGAGTAGGCTGAAGTTCAAGAGACTAATCAGGAAGAATCAGTGCTCAAAGAGGAAGGGGTACGAAAATACTAAAGGGGAAACTCCCCAGAGCACCATCCCTCAGATTTAGTGGTAAGAGAGCCCAGTGAATAGCAAGTCAAAAACTGAACACAGCTGAAGCATGAAAACAGGAAGAACGTGTATTGAACTGTGAAAAAAGGGCAAATTAGAAACAGTGAACGGGCCAAGGAAAGGAAGTGCAAAGAGCAAACTGAGGGAGCAACTGCGTCGTGATCAAAGTGGTCACGGTGGTGGACCACAAAGTAGGCGAGCCGTGTTCAGACCTCCAGGGTGCCAATTCTTTTTTCTTTCCTAAACAGCCTACATAAACAGCACAGTCAGTGATATTGGTAACGCCATGTAGCGCTCTGTATGAAAATCACTGACTGTGCTGTGTGCAGTCTGTGGCGGGTTTGCATTGTTGGAATATTTGCTATTGTAGTGTTGGGCAGTTGGATGTGAACAGCGCGTAGCGTTGTGCTGTTGGAGGTGAGCCGCCAGGAGTGGTGGATGTGGGGAAAGAGGTGGCAGAATTTTGAGAGCGGACGATCTGGACGTGTGTCCGTCAGAAAAAGGAAATGTGTAAGACTGGACGTCATGACCTGATATAATGAACGTAAGTTTCTCTCACAGTCACACAGTTTCTCCGTGCTCTGTCAACGTTTTTGCAGTTGCGTTCCGTTTTGGAATTTTTGACTCTTGAATTACTTGGTTGTAACACAGTTCACACCCGTTTACTTGTTGTTTTCATTTTTGTGAGACGTCTATGTATATCTCGCCCGCTCTCACTATTCATCACGATTACTTGGGACGCTAACGTATTCTTACCACATGACTCATATTCTATGACCAATTGTAGCAGCCCTTTTTCTGTTTTCGCTTTTTCGTCTAATAGGTGAAAGTCTGATTTTATTTTTTACACATTGACTGTCATTGAAGGATTTTACTTTTATTTAATATTGTCCCGTCTAAGTATCAGTTTGATTACTTTTAAAAGCCAATGTTAAACGTGGGTCACTACACGTATAGTCTTCCCAACTCTGAGAGAAAAAATCTTTAGTAGCTTTACTACCAATATTTACAGACGACGATACTTTAACCTTTCGTTCAATTGTTTTAGTTACGAATCGCTAGTTTGTTCTTGACATAGATCACGTAAACGTTTATTAATCTAAGCTAAATTAATGTTCAAGACTTGTATTATATTTCAAATTAACAACGTCAGTTTATTGACAAGAATTATTGATAAATAGGTTCACTCATACCATCTCATACAAAGAAGTTCTTTAATTAGATGTCTAAGTAGGATTCCCACTAGCATCAGAGATGGCTTCAAATGACTCTGAGCACTATGGGACTTAACATCTGTGGTCATCAGTCCCCTAGAACTTAGAACTACTTAAATCTAACTAACCTCAGGACATCACACACATCCATGCCCGAGGCAGGGTTCGAACCTGCGACCGTAGCGGTCTAGCATCAGAGATGTTAGATATTATCCCGTCACTTTCGGTAAATAAGTTATTTCTATTTAATATCCGCAAACTGTCATTAACTATGATCACTAGTCGTGTGAAGTTAAAGTTTCCCACTGTCAGAATTCGAAGTCCGAATCCGGTTAAAATTCTCAATCGAATAAAGCGTTTAAATATTCACACGAACTATTCACCTTCCCGTTTATCTAATCTGATAAATGTCCAAATTAAAGTCTTGAATTGACAATCCTCAAAAACAATCTCGTCACGATTTATTCTTGATCTCCGTTTAATAAAGTCCTAATTCTTGTTCTCTAAAGCTGTACGTCCTAAATAACTTCCGAAATAGAACAGACTAGAGACTGGAGTATCGTAATTACAACGTATAGCTATTTATACTTTAATAAACACTATCTTTGGTGTCCCAGACCCACGTTCTATGACTATAATATTGATTTTCTTACATATTGGAATAACTAATATTTTAATATTTTCTACTGTTTTTCCCATGTTTCTCAAATTTATAGTTATATTTTCCTTTTCTTTTCTTTTCCTTTCTATACTAGAGATTTCCCTCTATTTGTTTTTTATTTATTTTTCGTAATTACTATTTATGGAGGGACTTGAGTCATTTTGTGAATTGATATTTTAAGGACATGGGAGCTAATTTGGGAGCTATTTTTGTTTTTTCAACGCCGAGAGGCGCTGTAGGTGTTACACAATGCACAGTACGACAATTGCCAAGACTACAGAAAGAGAACAAACGTTTCAATGACCAGACGAATAGTTCATGATGTTGTGGGGAAAAAAGTGGCACGAGGGTGTTTTGAACATGAGTCGCCCACTTCACCATGACCACTAATCCACAAAGACGTCGCTGTTTCAAGTTGACTATTTATTGCACTTCTTGTTCTTGGACCGTTCACTGTTTATATTTTCCTTTCTTTCCACAGTTCAGTACATCACCTTCTTTTTTCATGTTTGATCTGTGTTCAGTTTTTGACAGGCTATCCACTGAGCCACCTTACCACTAAATCTGAGGGGGTTGCAATGGGGAGTATCCCTTGTAAGGAATGAGAAGGTACCCTTAAAGTTCTCTGAGGCTATAGATACTGATACTGCGACAATGATTAGCTCAGTACTCATTTCATTGAAGAGGAATGGATAGCTAAAAAAAAGTGCAATCACAGAAGTTGAAAAGAAAAACATAGGTACAAGGAAACCAATTGCGATGAAACCATGGGTAACAGAAGAAATACTTCAGTTGAACGAGGAAAAAAGGGAGTACATAAATGGTCAGGGAAATTAAAGAATACAAAAATACAAGTCACTTAGGTATGAAACAAGTGGGAAGTGTGGGAGAAACAGCTGCTTGAAAAATGTGAAGAAATTGAAAAAGAAGTGACTGTCGGAAGGACTGACTCAGCATGCGGATAGGCAGAAAGAGAACACTGAAGGCCTCTATGTGGCGGAGAACTTGTCTGATGACGTCATAGAAGAAGAAACAGGAGTTAACTGGGAGAAGATAGGGAATCCAGTATTAGAATCAGAATTGAAAAGAGCTTTGGAAGATCTAGCATCAAGTAAAACAGAAGGGACAGGTAACATTCCATCGGAGTTTCTAAAATCATTTTGGAATTAGCAACACAATGACTATTCACGCTGGTGTGTGGAATGTATGAGGCCCGCGGTATATCATCAGACTTAAGGAGAAATATCATCCACACAATTCTGAAAATTGCAAGAGTCGACAAGTGCGATAATTATTTCACAGTCAGCTTAAAATTTCAGGAATCCAAGTTGCTGATAAGAATAGTATTCAGAAGAACGGAAAAGAAAATTGAGAACTTGTTAGATGACGATCAGTTTGGCTTTAGGAAAAGTAAAGGCACCAGAGAGGCAATACCGATGTTGCGGTTGACAATGGAAGCCAGGCAGAAAAAAAGTCGACCTGGAAAATGCGTTCGAAAGACAGGTGATGTATAGTATGACGGAAAACCAAGAGGAAACAACAAGAGTGAGGGACAGTGAACGAAGTGCTCGGATTAGAACGAACAAGGAATGACGGAAATAAACGTAAAAGATTTAAGAACGGGATTAAAACTCAAGGTGAAAGGTGAAAGAATGTCAATGATAAGATTTGCTGATGGCATTGCTTTCATCGCTGAAAGTGAAAGAAATTTACAGGATTGAATGGAATGAGTACAGAATATAGTTTGAGAGTAAACTGAAGAAAGACGAAAGTAATGAGAAATAGCAGAAATGAGATTACTGAGGAACTTAACGTCAGAATTAGTGATCACGAAGTAGGTGAAGCTAAGGAATTGTGCTACATAGGTAGCAAAATCACCGATGACGGAAGAGACAAGGAGGAGAGAAAAAGCACACTATCACTAGAAAAAGGGCATTCCTGGCCAAGAGAAGCCTTCTATTATCAAACATAAGCCTCAATTTGAGGGAGAAATTTCTGAAAATGTTCGCTTGGAGCACGGCAAAGTATGGTAGCGATACATGGACTGTGGGAAAACAGAAACAGAAGAGAATCGAAGCATTTGAGATGTTGTGCTACAGAAGAATGTTGAAAATTAAGTGGACTGATAAAGTAACGAATGATGGGGTTCTTCGGAGAACCGGCAACGAAGGGAAGGTATGCAAAACACTGAAAAGGAGAAGAAACAGGATGATAGCACATTTGTTAAAACATCAGGGAATAACTTCCATGGTGTTAGAGGGACCTGTAGAGGGTAAAAACTGTAGCCGAAGACAGACATTGCAATTCATCCAGCAAATAATTTAGGATGTATGCTGCAAGTGCTACTTTGAGGTGAATAGGTTGGCACAGGAAAGAGATTCGTGGAGGGCCGCATCAACTCAGTCAGAAGATGGATTAAAAAATATCTACTATCCCTTGGCGGTGTAAGGAATTAAGCTTCTAAGTCAATGCAATCAAGAGACACGGCCATACACAGGTATGTCACACATTTTGATAATCGCAAGATCACTCACCGAAACCTTCAGATGAACTAGCTGTATATAAACAGTTTTTGATGTTGCAGAGCAATAGTCGTACAATAATTTTTAAATGGACACACCGCCATTTGACTGTATTGTTATTTGTTTAATTACGACCCAGGATTCGGCCTTTTATGTTAATGACATAAACTCAATCACTTGAAAATGACATAAAAGGCCGAAACCTGGGTTGCAATTAAATAAATAACAGTAGAGTCAAACGGCGGTGTTTTCATTTTTAAAAATACCTCCGTATAGCTACGTCGGACCAGGTGGTCTAGCGGTCTTGATAACGGCCGAAGGATATGCTGAACGTTTGTGACCTTTAATTCTTTTCGTTTTGCCTCTTCAGGATTTGACATTTCCACAGATCGAGCGCATTTTAGAAAGAGGATATGGTTTATCAATTTCCTAAAACTCCGCAGAAACTTCCGTTATGCCGAGAATTGAATTGTTTTTTGCGTCCTATGGATCAGACCCCCAGTTTTTAAAGTTTTAAACTAAAGTACTAGATGAATTAATGTGCTCTTCGCAAATACGCAATCCAAGGATATGTCAGTATCCCATTCTCGTCATGTATATACATTTAACAGCTACTTTCAGCAACAGACGCGATCGTTTTTATTTTTCTGATTCATTATGTGGACAGCTGTTAGCAGTAGACGTGATGCCCACTTGTTTCACTAATCACTATGCCGTAGCTGTAACCATAAATGATGTGCCGCAGCCAACAAGACTGTATCGCGTCCCCTGAATGTTGAGGACATCTCTGTTGAAGGACCCTTTCCTCGAGATTGTCGTTCACGAAATTTGGACCCGTAGCTTGCACTGTTATGGAATGATGGAGAAGGCATGCAAAACTCCTGGTCCGTTAAGCGTTAAAAAGTTACGGCATTGAGAGGGCGAAGGATCTCTTGCAGACCCAGGAATTTTATTACTCCGTCTCACATAACTTTATGGAGATGCCAGACAAACTCCCTTACGGATTATGGATGTTCGCCATGGTAAAGCGAAGCTTGTTCAGTTAAAGACGAAACAAATGTAAGCACTCATGGTGCGATCAATAGCCCGCTCATTCCCACAGGATGAATGACGTCCTTATATCATCCATCATAACATCGAAGTTAAGCGCTGTATGGCTGGGCTAGAACGTGGATGGGCGACCATGCGGCCTGCCGAGCGCTGTTGGCAAGCGGTGTGCACTCAGCACTTGTGAGACAAACTGAGGAGTTACTTGATTGAGAAGTAGCGGCTCTGGTCTCGGAAACTGACATACGGTCAGGAGAGCAGTGTGCTGACCACATGCCCCTCCTTTCCGCATCCAGTAAGGCCTGTGTGTGAGGATGACACGGCGGCCGGTCGGTACCGTTGGGCCTTCCTGGCCTGTTCGTGTGGAATTTAGTTTTTATATCATCTTATCCGGTTGCGGGCGCACTGGAAAACAGGGTGTATCGCGCCCCTCACTCAAACTGATGGTCACGTACTGACCTCCCAACGTGACATTCCCAGGGCTACCTATAATTACTTTAAAGACATTTATGACGCCGTTCTCCTGATATGATTTTCCCTGATACATTTACTCCTCTCCTGGATTGCAGGGTACTCCTGCGCTGAATTGCGAATTTGTAGCTGACTTCACCCGAGTTGATATACATGGCCTTATTCTTGGCTCACCATCGCAAAAATCGCCGGGATTTGACTTTATTCCTAAGGAATTTTATTAATGTTTTTGGCCTCTTATAGGTGATACTATCACGTCACTGGTAAACGAGATTTTACGGGAAAGAGGGGGGGGGGGGGTGTTGATTCCTGTCCTTTTCAAGGTTAATAAAATCTTTCAAATTCCGAAGACAACCGGACGTCCAGACACTGATTAATTCCTTCCGATCACACTCCTTAATTTCTATTACAAAACTGTTGCGCGGGCCGTTTGTCGATATTGCTTGAGAAATTTATGGCAATTCATGAAAGCTGTGTGACTGGGCTCACGATCCTGACTTGTGTAGTGGAATACCAGAATGTCGCCCCGGTGGCTGCAGCTACTTCTGTCTCTAGAGCCTTACCTTTTATTGATTTTAATAAGGTATTTGACTGGGTCAGTCACCGTTTCTTGATGCAGGTGTTCGAGGCGACCAGTTTCAATCACATTGCGTGCCAAGTATTATTCAATCTTTTTACTGGTATTCAAGCGTCTGTCATGGCGAATGGGTAATTTATTATCCAGACTACAATTCGATGGGACTTACTGCAGGAGAGCCCCTTTTTCATGTTGCTTTTGTGTTGTCCCTAAGACCTCTGCTTCGCCGTATTGCTGCTCAAGATATTGGGAGGAACCTTCTCGGAACGAGCGTACGTGGATGATGTTATGGTATTGCTACGTTATACTGATGTCCAAGCCTTGGTCAATGACATACTGGATTCCTTTTGTTTACCCTCTGGATTAATGAACGGAAACACTCTCTGTTTTATCAAGTTGTTATTCCATGAGCAACGGTGGTTGCTAACACAAATCGTTTGGGGTTTATCGTGTATCACTGTCCGATGAAAATGGCTGCAGTCAACTGGCGAGAGGTGACGGATATAGATGGGTCGTTCGCGAACTGACGGGTCCAAAGGAACGGTTCACCAAGATGAACGGAACGAGCGAGGAACGAATTATAAGGAACGGTCTGTCATAATCCACTTCGGTTGCGGCTTTCTACTTATAGTTCCCGGGAACCGAAAACGGTTGGTCTCGTTCCCGAACGGCACGTCGGCCGTCTCGTTCCAGCCTGTCTCGGTCTGGGTCTCGCTCGGCCGGCGTCGTCCTCCTTCACGTGGCCACTCGTCACAGTTCCACTGCCGACTGCTCATAGTTAGTTCAGTATCGAGTTGTTCGTTTCGTTCGCTTCGCACGTCCATTCTAGATCTGTTTCAACCTTTTTTGAACTCTGAACTTCTGATTCTTTCCGTATTCTATTCAGAAAGATCCCTTATCATTTAGCTACAATATAGCAAGTCAGCAACTGGAAGCAGTTAATTCCATAAAATCTGGGAATAAGGATTAGGAGTGATTTAAAATGGAATGATCATATAAAGTTGATCGTCGGTAAAGCAGATGCCAGACAGATTCATTGGAAGAATCCTAAGGAAATGCAATCCGAAAACAAAGGAAGTAGGTTACAGTACACTTGTTCGCTCACTGCTTTAATACTGCCCAACAGTGTGGGATCCGTACCAGATAGGGTTGATAGAAGAGATAGAAAAGATCCAACGGAGAGCAGCGCACTTCGTTATAGGATCATTTAGTAATCGCAGAAAGCATTACGGAGATGATAGATAAACTCCAGTGGAAGACTTTGCAGGAGAGACGCTCAGTAGCTCGGTACGGGCTTTTGTTAAAGTTTCGAGAACATACCTTCACCGAGGAGTCAAGCAGTATATTGCTCCTTTCTACGTATATCTCGCGAAGAGACCCTGAGGATAAAATCAGAGAGATTAGAGCCCACACATAGGCATACCGACAATCCTTTCCACGAACAATACGAGACTGCAATAGAAGGGAGAACCGATAGAGGTACTAAGGTATCCTCCGCCACACTCCGTCAGGTGGCTTGCGGAGTATGGATGTGGATGTAGATGTAGATCGGTAATTAAAATGTATTTTATAATTACATAAATTACATAAAAATTACATGGTAGGTAATACATACATCTTTTCAGGCAACAAAACAGCGCATCAGCTTACTTTACTATTTCGATAAAGAGCAGAAGAAATACTTGTAAAAAGGCAAGATTTTTTGTTATTACGCGTGCAAAGGACGTCGGCACTGCACACACGAGTGTCCATTTTTCATCTTCTTTTGACCCAAGGTGAAAGCATGTTCATTGTTATGGAAGGCAGACCGACTTACAACCGAATGAAGCCCGTGCTCCGTAATCGAGTGTATGGCGTCACATTTTGTAAAGAGAATTGATAACTCCCACAATGTTATTGCATTGGTACAGGGTGGCGCACGAAAAATCGGCCCCGAGTACTATACTGCTCATTGTTGCTTACCAATCGTCATCTATTGTTTCGAGGTTGTTTGCATTAGCTTATTTGTTATTTCTACACTGCCTACTTATTACATGTTTACTTATTCTGCTCGTAGCGGTCAACAAATCGTGCGTAATTGGCGAGCAGTTTGTACTCGGGGCCGGTTTATCGTGCGCCACCTTATATTATTTCACTGCGATCAGCCATATAACGCTACAGTTGGCTAAACGAGGTGTTTTGCAGAATCACGAAAATTACAAGTGTGTGAGAATTCTGTTATGAATAAAAACTCTGTTCTCCAAGGGCGAGCCAACTGCCCCCTTTTGGCGCCTTCCATCTTCAATCACCTATGCTACTAATTTTCAGTGCTTCATTAGAAGCACATACCAAGCACAATGAACGGTGAACGAGTAAAAATGAACGTTTCCCAAAAAAGAGAAATCACCAGTGAACCAGTTCCCAAGGATGAACGACTTTGCCCATCTCTAGTGACGGATGCTTGATTCCTACATTTTCAGTAAAATGTATTGAGTTGCACAGGTACTCCCGCTCCCCGCGATGACGACGTGCAAATTGAAGCAGTTATCCGATTGCTTCCTATGGGAAAGTCATATTTTTCGATTCCGGTATGAAGTAGTGGCAAGGCCCCGTCCGCTTGGAGGGTTGAGACTTCCCGATATCAAAGTAAAGATTTCAGTGTTGTTTATACGTCGTTTAACGCCGTAACAGGTACTCGAGGTATTCAATCCATTACATCTCGTTATTTTCGTGTCTTCCACTACAGATGGTGGCCGGATCAATTCTGAATTACAGCATGTATACGAATTTTTGAGAATTTTATATCATAACAAGATTTTTGGAAGCCGTCGTTTTATCAGTGACACATCTTACTGCCAGATCTTTGCTCTCCCGTTGAGGTGTACAATAACCCCTCTCCCCTGTTGAAATCGCCGCGTCACTGATATCCTGGGAAACAGAGTGGTTGCACGTTCGTCTTCCTGTCCCCCAGATGGAAGTCACCTCATCGTAGTATAGGATCACTCATAATCTGATCCTGATCATAGAATGCCTCCAGCGCTTTAGTCTTCATCCGACTGGTCTTTGCAACACACTTCATCGATCTGATGCATTACTACACAGGCTTGTCTCTTGCAGACGGAAATAATGGCACTGAATTCACCGCCAGTTGGCTTTCCTTACTCGATCAGCAGAAGCTGCTTTGTCGGTTGAACTTCTTCTCTGTCCGACTTTTCCGTTTCCCTCTGACGAAGACTCTTCGTTGGTATGGCCCCTCGGACTCTACGTTCCAATGTAGTCGGATGTGAGAACGATCCCCACGCCCGTGTTTTTCGCCATCATACGGTGAACGCCGGTTGGAAGTGGCAGAGACTTCCACGTTATCGTGCTTTATTTGCAAATATGTTGTACCTTGTCCTTTAATCGTAAAGATAATAGATAGTTTTTGTTTTTATTTTTTTCCTTGTTCTGAAACGTTTTTTCGAGAGAAAAATTGTTCTGTTTTGAGTTCTGGAATTGTGGAATTTATGTGTACGTCGCGGAATGGAATCTCGGTCGGTCCACGGATTTGTCGGTTTTCGTTTTAACCCAGCCATTAACTCTCAAAGAGGACAGAAATAGGGTTGGATAACTGGGGTAAGTTAGGGACGCGCAAGTTGCCGAAGTGGCTTCTAATAGAAACACCTGCACCAGGCTATTCGGCTACACGAAATTATTATTATTGTTGTCTATATACATAATTTTGTACGGAATCCTGTGAGCGCGGGTTCCACTTATCCGTTTTTTTAATAAGTTTTTCAAGGAGATTTCGATCTTTTTGGTAATGATATCGAGTCCATTGTAGAGACTTTTGGCCATGATTTCAGTGCAAGACACCAAAAGTGCGGCGTTTGTCCATAGATTCCAGAAAAGTTAGTCTGAAAGCAGTACCTTACTTTTCCACATAGATTCCAGAAAAGTTTGTCTGAAAGCAGTACAGTACTTTTCCGCAATAAGGAAATGATCCTTGTGTTCCGGTTTCTCAATTACTTCATCTGACGAACACACAGAGAACTTCAAACTGCTTCTCACGCCTATCTAGTATAAGGAAAAGAAAAGGCTACTTGTGAGGAACTGAGGGTACTTGCAATTCTTCTCAACATCAGCTCCCCTAAACAAAGAATTGCTACTCTCTGTGCATACGGGACGTCCGAGACAGAAACAGTCACTATGCCCTGATTGGCATGCTCCGCGTTTGGACAGAACGATTTGGTGAACATTCCTTTTGTTGAAACTTCCTGGCAGATTAAAACTGTGTGCCCGACAGAGACTCGAACTCAGGACCTTTGCCTTTCGCGGGCAAGTGCTCTACCATCATTTTTTTTTAAAGGATCTCGTTTTGTTCGCTTTTGTTCCTTGTGTCTGCTCGGAGCGGACGTCGTAAGACATCCGTTTTAAGTTCGTTGATGATCGATTAACTCAGTTTTTTTGTTATAGAGGGCACGTAACCCTCTGACCGAACACGCTGAGCTACCGTGCCGGCTGACCATCTGAGCTTCCGAAGCACGACTCACGCCCGGTCCTCACAGCTTTACTTGTGCCAGTATCTCGTCTCCTACCTTCCAAACTTTACAGAAGCTCTCCTGCAAAACTTGCAGAACTAGCACTCCTGAAAGAAAGGATACTGCGGAGACATGGCTTAGCCACAGCCTGGGGGATGTTTCCAGAATGAGATTTTCACTCTGCAGCGGAGTGTGCGCTGATATGAAACTTCATGGCAGATTAAAACTGTGTGCCCGACCGAGACTCGAACTCGGGACCTTTGCCTTTCGCGGGCAAGTGCTCTACCATCTGAGATACCGAAGCACGACTCACGCAGAGTGAAAATCTCATTCTGGAAACATCCCCCAGGCTGTGGCTAATCCATGTCTCCGCAATATCCTTTCTTTCAGGAGTGCTAGTTCTGCAAGTTTCGTAGGAGAGCTTCTGTAAAGTTTGGAAGGTAGGAGACGAGATACTGGGAGAAGTAAAGCTGTGAGGACGGAGCGTGAGTCGTGCTTCAGTAGCTCAGATGGTAGAGCACTTGCCCGCGAAAGGCAAAGGTCCTGAGTTCGAGTCTCGGTCGGGGGCACAGTTTTAATCTGCCAGAAAGTTTCATATCAGCGCACACTCCGCTGCAGAGTGAAAATCTCATTCTGGACTCCTTCTGTTGGTTCCAGAATTGTGTACCTACCTCCACTGCACATTAAGATGGATCGTCTCAAAACCTTTAAGAATGCAATTTAGAGAACTCTACCTGGATTTAATTGCTTATAAGATAAGTTTCGAAGGATCAGTGAAGCGCCGGCCGAGGTGGCCGAGCGGTTCTAGGCGCTACAGTCTGGAACCGCGCTACCGCTTCGGTCGCAGGTTCGAATCCTGCCTCGGGCATGGATGTGTGTGATGTCCTTAGGTTAGTTAGGTTTAAGTAGTTCTAGGTTCTATGGGACTGATGACCTCAGAAGTTAAGTCCCATAATGCTCAGAACCATTTGAACCAATCAGTGAAGCAAAAATAGAGGCAGGAACTGTTGCAGACAGTGAAGTAAGGAATTAATGTCAGATGAACAATTCCTTCATTTATTGATTGGTGTTGAAAGAATGAGATCTCTGGATTTCACAAGGGTATGCAAAACTGTTTAGGCAACTACAAGGCAGAGAGCATCCGTGGGGGTCATGTTGGTAGAGTGCTGAACTCGGGCCCTCAAAGTACCGGGTTCAGTCCTGGATAGAAGCGGGGGTATTTAATCGTTCCAGTGTCCTCAAGACAGTCCTGCGTCACTTCAGCCTGCTACCCCATGAGCACCGGGGAACACTCCCAGTGGTAAATGCTGGCTGCGGCGATGGACTTGCCACCATCTCCATCCTAGTGCCGCGGTGGGCGAAAGGGTGCCCTCTATTTGCAGACAGACCAGAAGGGCGGAGCACCGCACGCTTCTGGGGCAGAGAAATTTCGCGACATTGTACATGAACTACAGAGATAATACCAACTTAATGGAATAACATGTTCCTTAAATTACATTTCTTGAATGATCATCTGGAGGGAAAGTAACATGTTACTTAAACTACATTTCTTGAATGGAACCAATAGTGACGAACATATCCAACAGGACATTTCTCGAACGGAAAAGCTTGTGAAAGAAAATGGAATATTGAAATGTTGGCCGTCTATTGCTGGTCCGTACGAAGCGACATCCTTCAGCCAAAGTATCCCAGAAAATCGTGAAGGAAATATTTTTAGATATGGTTCTCCAATTTTGCTTTACTCTTGTGTAACACATTTCTTTGATTTTTTTGTGTACTGACAGATTTTTTTGTTTGCATTCGGGAGTATTGTTGCGAGTGCATGTCATTTTGCCAAATGTATCCTATACACTACCCGATCACACCTATTAGTAGACATTAATATGGGTGTGTCCAATCTTCAGCTTTATGTTTCAACTCTGTTGGGGACACTTTTAGTGATGTGTCAGAATATCTGTGGAGAAATGCCAGCCCATTCTTCTTCAAACAGCCGAAGGTAGTCATGTTGGACGCTGGGATGCTGAGCGTTGTCTATTTTCTACATCATCCCAAACATTTTCCACTCAGTTCAGTTCGGGTATCTGGGCAGACCAGTACATTTCACTAACATTTGTTGTCCAGAAACCATTGCATCACAGACGCCTCTTATTGTCATGCTGATACGAACTATCATCGCTCCGAACTGTTCCTCTACTGCCGGTCACTGTGGCAGAGCGGTTCTATGCGCTTCATCCCGGAAGCTCGCTGCTGATACGGTCGCAGTTTCGAAACCTGCCACGGGCATGGATGTGTGTGATGTCCTTAGGTTAGTTAGGTTTAAGTAGTTCTAAGTCTAAGCCACTGATGACCTCAGATGTTGTCCCATAGAGCTTAGACTCATTTGAACCATTTGTTCCTCTACTCTACGCATTACACAATGCAGCAAAATGTATTCACATCATCAGCATTTAGCGTTTTCTTAAGTGTAATGGTGGGATCGCACTCTACCCACGAAAATCCCCTCCGCACCGTACCACTTCGTCCATACTTCATTGTTGGCACTACAAATAATGGCATTTGCCAAACACAAACCGTTACATCGAATTGCCCTAAACCACTGCAAATCGTGGATCTCCGCCGAACCGCCTTCTGATAACCTCACCCTCCGTTCCCCGCGACTAACTGTACTTCTGTCGACAACAGATGCTCCATACACATCGCACAAGCGTTTGTGAATATTCCCCATAGTTTCTTTCTCTGCAGTGAGAAATTCAGTGACTGCACGTTGCTTGTATCTTACATCACCTACAAATGCCATTTTCAAACTGTCCTGTAGCTGCGTTTTCTGCCAGAACTGACGGGAATTTGGCGCACTCACTCAGGAGACTTTAAATAATACACTACTGGCCATTAAAATTGCTACACCACGACGATGACGGGCTACAGACGCGACATTTAACCGACAGGAAGAAGATGCTGTGATATGCAAATGATTAGCTTTTCAGAGCATTCGCACAAGGTTGGCGCCGGTGGCGACACCTACAACGTGCTTACATAAGGAAAGTTTTCAACCGATTTCTCATACACAAACAGCAGTTGACCGGCGTTGCCTGGTGAAACGTTGTTGTGATGCCTCGTGTAAGGAGGAGAAGAGCGTACCATCACGTTTCCGACTTTCGTAAAGGTCGGATTGTAGCCTATCGCGATTGCGGTTTATCGTATCGCGACATTGCTGCTCGCGTTGGTCGAGATCCAATGACTGTTAGCAGAATATGGAATCTGCGGGTTCAGGAGGTTAATACGGAACGCCGTGCTGGATCCCAACGGCCTCGTGTCACTAGCAGTCGAGATGACAGGCATCTTGTCCGCACGGCTGTAACGGATCGTGCAGCCACGTCTCGATCCCTGAGTCAACAGATTGGGACGTTTGCAAGACAACAACCATCTGCACGAACAGTTCGACGACGTTTGCTGCAGCATGGACTATCAGCTCGGAGACCATGGCAGCGGTTACACTTGACGGTGAATCACAGACAGGAGGGCCTGCGATGGTGTACTCAACGACGCACCTGGGTACACGAATGGAAAAACGTCATTTCTTCGGATGAATCCAAGTTCTGTTTACAGCATCATGATGGTCGCATCCGTGTTTGGCGACATCGCGGTGACGCACAGTGTAAGCGTATATTCGTCATCGCCATACTGGCGTATCACCCGGCGTGACGGTATGGGGTGCCATTGGTTACACGTCAGCTCTTATTCTCATTGACGGCAGTTTGAACAGTGGACGCTACATTTCAGATGTGTTACGACTCGTGGCCCTACCCTTCATTCGATCCTTACATTTCAGCAGGATAATTCACGACCGCATGTTGCAGGTCCTGTGCGGGTCTTTCTGGATACAGAAAATTTTCGACTGCTGCCCTGGTCAGCACATTCTCTAGATCTCTCACTAACTGAAAACGTCTGGTCAACGGTGGCCGAGCAACTGGCTCATCACAATACGCCAGTCACTACTCTCGATGAACTGTGGTATCGTGTTGAAGCTGCATAGGCAGCTGTACCTGTACACGCCACCCAAGTTCTGTTTGACTCATTGCCCAGGCGTATCAAGGCCGTTATTACGGCCAGAGGTGGTTGTTCTGGGTACTGATTTCTCAATATCTATGCACCCAAATTGCGTGAAATTGTAATCACATCTCAGTTCAAGTATAATATATTTGTCCAATGAATACCCGTATATGAGCTGCATTTCTTCTTGGTGTAGCAATTTTAATGGCGAGTAGTGTAACTTACATCACCTACACACGCTATTTTCAAACTGTCCTGCAGCTGCGCTATCTGTCAGAAGTGACGGGAACTAGGCGCTCTCTCTCAGGAGACTTCAAATAACACATACGTAACGTTTTTTTTGGCGCCATTGTTTTTGGAAAAGAAAAACAATGCGGTGCATTACTTTCTGGGCAACCCTCGTACAAAGCCTTCGAACGCCAAAATTCGTCTTGGAGCACCTGGGTACATTGTTCTCGTAACTATTAAAAAGGATTCATTGTTGTCGACCAGTGTTCAGTCTGGGAAAGAGGAGGGACTGTATGTGTAGTACGATGTATGGGGATTACGAGGTGAGCAGCAGAGAGGACCGGCCGGTGCTCGAAGCCAAGGCGGGGCGCGCGCCTGTTATCTTTAGCCGCGGCGCTGGGCGCAGCATCCCGCGGCGCTGGTGGCCGCCGCGGCTTCCCCAGGCGGCGGGCAGGCGGCCGCCGCCAGTCACCCGCCAGCAGTCAACAGCGGCCCGCGCGCAGCCATGGACGCCCCTCCGCTGCGCAAGCCCTCGCCGCGCCGCACGGCCGCGCGCTCCGCACTCGGGGTCGCCGTCGTCTTCGCCCTCGCCGTGCTCTGCTGCGCCCACCCCACCGCAGGTACCGCCGCCTTCCTCTTTCTTCACCCTAAAGCTCTTTGACAACTTCTCGCCCGGATAACGACCACACTGATTATCAGAATTCCGACTGTGCAGCAGAGTTGCGACGGGCGTATAGCGGGGAGCAGGGCACCGAACAACGCAGGCAAGAGTCGTATAATGGGGCACAGTAATCTGGGGCAGCTAGTCCTGCCCCTCGTAGTGCACACTGCAGGTGCTGGCCGTAGCCGCACAAACACGCTGGAGGCCGTGCATCAGCATGGAATGAGCCTCTTCCTGCAGTCGCGCTACGGCGCACAGAGTGGGGATGGGGAAAAACCGACCGGTTAAAACAGATAGCGGTATTCTAGTTCTGAATAGCTGATATTTTTCGGTATTTGTTTGGCCTCGTAGGTGACTTTTTTTTCGAATAACCGTGTAGGAAAACCGGAATATCAACTAGCCTCAGCAGCGTGCTACAATTCTTCATTTTCAATTAAACTTTTTTTAAAGAACGGCTAATTCTTATTCGTAAAATTTGCATTGCTTTAGAGTACTCCTTTATTATAGAAAATGGGAGTAGTGATGAGTGCTGTTTTAATCCAGTCAATCGGGGAATTTTTTTCAGTAGGGGTATCTTTGTACCACTTACAATTTTTGTTTCAAATGGCTTCTGCTCCGCCTACGTGTATTAATTTGTACGAAATATAACACTTTTATCTCTAGTCAGTATTTCGTTTGTCGTTCCACCCTCTTTCAAGCTCTCTGGCTTGTAATATTGCTTTAATTGCATTGGCTGCAAAGAGCGCTTCGGCGACAGTGATGTAAGTTGACCGATGCCAGAGATATAACAAAATGTTGATATATCAAAGCAAACCTGTTTGTTTTTACTTCTTAACAACGCCTGATTTCCTACTGGCATGATCGAAATTTACCCAGAGCATTAGATACACGAAAAAGTAGTATATTTTTAGACTAGTCTAAAATTACTGTGTAACTTTCTACCAGCACTAAAATGGTAATTTTAGTTCAATAGGGCATGGTTAATGCACATTTTGTCCGCCCCTGGTAGCTGAGTGATCAGCGCGTCTGACTGTCAGTTTTAAGCGCCCAGGTTCGATTCCCGCTGGGACTGGGTGTTGTGTTGTCCTAATCATCATCATTTCATCCCCATCGACGCGCAAGTCACCGAAGTGGCGTCAAATCGAAATATTTGCACCAAGCGAGCGGTCTACCCGAAGGGAGGCCCTCGTCACACGACATTTTTTATTTTAGTGCACATTTTCACTTTCACAAGGACTCAGTAACTGTAGATGTAAAATGTTTCAATGTCTATTATGCTCCCTTACTTATTTGGTGTCCAGTATTTTCAAAAGATGGGAATATGGCCACAAAGTTACCCCAATTGACCGCAACTATGCCGACAGAAACGAGCAACAAACACATACCGTAACAATTGGTACAGCACTGCTGAGAAACTGACGTTACCTGTGGCGTGGCCTATTAGATCGTACGCGTGTACAGGCAGACTGCAAGACTTGCCCCATATGGTCTATATAGTAGTTTCTCATTGGAAAAAAAAAAAGATTCAAATGGCTCTGAGCACTATGGGACTTAACATCTGAGGTCGTCAGTCCTCTAGAACTTAGAACTACTTAAACCTTACTAGCCTAAGAACAATACACACATCAATGCCCGAGGCAGCATTCAGCATTCGGACCTGCAACCGTAGCGGTCGCGCGGTTCCAGACTGTAGCGCCTCGAACCGCTCGGCCACTCTGGCCGGCTTCTCATTATCGTCGGCGGACGTCAGTTGTATTACGGAATGGCACCATCCGTAGTCTGCAAGTATTTTACGAAGTGCGATATCAATGATGTACTGCGAGTACAGTGTTCCATTTGCTTTTAAAGATTGAAAATGGGAGCAGCCACCACAAGCTTGCGACATAATATAAGGAGAAAACGCAAAACGTAACCATTCAATCATAGTTTACAATAAAAATAGAAAGCAGCTGATGTGCTGCATTTGCCCACATAACATGCCTGTATCTGTTTCTTGTCCTTGAAAACGGAGAAATTAACACGAAAAATATACTTAAACGTCAGTGTTCACCCTTTTCGCACTGACAATGCGTAACATTCAAATAGTGGTATTATCCCCGATCACAACATTATTTTTGAGAAATGTTTCAAAGAATTAGAATCAGTAGGAGAAACTGGTGATTTTTTGTAATATTCAATTCCATCTTTTCGAGAAAAGCAGCAAACGATGAACGGACTAAGTTTTTTTTATTTACCCATTTAATTTTCGTTTTGATTTTATGTATCCAGAAACTGGGGAGAAAAAATGTTCAATCTCTGTTTGATTTCTAAGATTATTACAGGAAATAAAAGGAATGAAAAGCAGAAAATCAGTTACTTCAGAAACGGTTATTTTGAGTGGTTTTGATAGTATGGTTAAACAGGCGTTGAAAAACACCCACATAACAAAAAATGGTTCTAATGGCTCTGAGCACTATGGGCTTAACATCTGAGGTCATCAGTCCCCTAGAACTTAGAGCTATTTAAACCTAACCAACCTAAGGACATCACACACATCCATGCCCGAGGCAGGATTCGAACCTGCGACCGTAGCGGTCACGCGGTGCCAGACTGAAGCGCCTAGAACCGCTCGGCCTCAAACGGCCGGTCCCATATAACAGAAAACCGTTTGTTTCACCGAAAATCGCCTCTCTAGCACAGAGCCCAAGTTCCGAATGTGCTAGCTGGAATAGGTGTTTCCAGTTTTAGGGATTTCATTCTTTCTTTTAGGGTGAAACGTCTTAGATTGCATGTGGTTTAGAGCTATGTTATTTTGACAGGGATTTAGGGAAAATTGGGATAAAATCGAACTTAAGGTGGTAATCCTATTTTCTTTTAGAGTGAAACGTCTTAGATTGTATGTGGTTTAGAGCTATGTTATTTTGACAGGGATTTACGGAAAATTGGGATAACATCGATCTTAAGGTGGTAATCCTATTATTTATAACAAAGGATTCCCTCGGACTCCTATTCAATGTAATCTGTCTAATTTTAGCTCTCTGTATTACTTATAATATTGCCGTTCTTAGAGCATCGTCAGAACTTACTCCATCGTCAGAACTTACTCGTATTAAACTTACAGTAGTCGCACGAAAAGTTGACCGATTACACCGGGACTTGTGAAGTGAAGATGTGCCGCTCGTGGTGTGGGGAGCCGAGAGGGAAAATGTTTTCGTGTTTGTCTTCCGGCTGTCCTCAAGTGGGACGGGATCTGGAGAAAGTCTGTGATAGACGCGTTTATCCATTTTTATTTTCTGGTGACAATCAACAACATGCAAAAAGCAGACTCCATTCACAGGAGACGTCAAGCTCTCATCAAGGCCAAGAAGTTTGGGGTTGAAGGTGAGGAAGAAATAAAAAAAATGCCATCTTAAATGTTTTGGATTTAAGTTACGAAGCCTGCAAGGTGGTCATTTAACTTTTACTAGCAGTTTCATCCTCAAATACTGAGGCAGAAAGATTATTCAGTGCTCACAACAAATGTAAAAACAGGCCAATTAAATAGAATTACAACGAAACCTTAACGGGTTCCTACATACAAAACTGCGAATTCTAGCAAACAACTGCTCAGTTTCAGAATCCAACAGTGCTAATCTAAAACATGTTCAGCTTCTAACCCCGTAAATCTATGTTTTGTACAATGTACTATATGTATTTTATGTTATTAAATATATGAAATAACATGTTGTTCTTTATTATAATTATACGCTCGAAATCCAAAACAAAAAAGAACTGAGTACACTGTACGTACAGAACACTATTGATGCATCACAACTACGGCTCTTTGTGGCGACCACCAACGTTCTTACAGACATTGCGACATTACTCGGATGTTTAACTTATCCGCTTCTGCTTGAGGAATTGGATTAGACTTGACGCAGTACAGTTGTAGGTAACAATTCGGAAGGAAACATAACGATGCATCTATTTATCACTTAAGCGCATTTGTAATCGTCTGGGACTAAATTAATTTTCCAAATTGGACAAGTTTCCGGATTACACAAAACTCACTGGGCTACGTAAATTTTGTCAGGTATCACGCACAAAAGTACAATAAAAATTTTTAATTATGCATATATTGTATTTACGTACCTTCACTCCAGCACAGTAGATGTTCATTTACTGTATATTGGACAACAGAATACTGGACTATTACACTAATTGTTAAAGAACACGGCATTTCTATATTTTTACTCGACCTTTAAATTCGGATATTATTGTATGTACGTACATATTATTCCCATGTTTCTTTGCTTTGCATTGCCACATATTAAGGAGGGAAACGTTTTTAAATTTTTAAATTTTTTATGGGCAATTTTGTGCTTCATCAATAGTTCCAACAATTTGGGAGAATTTGTGTGTGCTGAAAATTGCATAACATCGTTTATGCATGCAATGGCTTCTTAAGGAGTATGTTACTCCCCTTCTTCTTCCTTTGTTTCTTCTTCATCATCTGTGTTCCGGATTTCTATTAAATCTGTTGCTGAAGTGAAAGTGGAGTGAACTGACAGAAAGTTATCACATCGAATGTAATCATGTGCGCTACATGAAATGTTTCGCATTTTCATTAATTAGAGCTACTGCTGCTGCATTTTCTTGAACTTCCATGGCCACAGAAATGCCTTGTTCTTGAACCTCAAACCTCGCATTCTTGAAGCTTTGTTGTTTCGAGTTTTATTTCCTTTACTGCCAAGCCAATCCAATTTACTGCACCCAGGACAGAAACTGATCGTGCTAGAGCAAACGCGCTTTCGGCTTCTTCAACATTAAGAATAAGAGATTGCATCAGTAATCGCCTATAATGACACCTGAATGTGTAAATAATCCCCTGGTCCATGGGTTGTGTGAGGCTGGTTGACCCTGTAGGAAACCAAGCCAATTTCACGTTTTATATCATTACTTTCGGGTGGCAGATTGCGTTGTCTAGGAAAAGGAGAACTTGACGGTTTCCATTTTTTCATTTTGGCACTAAAAGAGCCCAGCGATTCTTCCGTAACACCGCTCACCATCCACGTCTTTTTATTGCTTCGCCATGTGGCTGGAGGTTTGCTGAAGTCTATGTTTTTGAAATAACGCGATTTTGCCGCCTTTCCAATCACCAGTGGCTTTTCCATTTCACCTTACGTATTTCCACACAGCAGTACATTGAGTCTTAGTACATTGAGTCTTTCCTTGGACTCTTTTTCCACCTGTGCACTTTTCACCTCGGAATTTCTAGCGATTTTGAAGGCAGCGCGCGATAAAACAGTCCCGTTTCATCGACACTGAACACGTCTTTCGGGTAATAATTCACAATTAAGTTGGAAAACGTTGTCTTCCATTCTGTTGCTACACTTTCCTGCACATCCTTAGCTTCTCCACACTTCTTTCCACACAATGTTGTGCCTAGCTTTGAAACTGTCACCATCCTGTGGGTGCCTTAAACTCCGTAATTCCAAGCTCCTTAGCAGCTCTCAGAGCCTTAGTCCTGCAATATTGATCCAGATAAAGATAAGTTTTTTGCTCGCACACTTGCGAACCATTCCCACACTATTTCGTTAATTTCTTCATTTCCTGTCTTCTTTTCATCTGCCCGTTCCCTTTCATTCATTGGTCCCGAATCTTATCCTTGTTTCTTAAAGTCTCATAAATTTGTGTTTTACTGCATTTGAAACGCAACACAATTTCGCACACGGAGAGATTGCCGTTCTCACTCACCTCGATTACACTAAACTTTTCGTTGAATGTTAACGACACATACAGTTTGTTCGACATCATGTTATTCTATCTCTTAATGAGCCAACTGAAACTGGCAGAAAATAATGACCATTGTTTAACGGAACAATATCCAACTCTTTTACTGCGCACATTGCAGCAGAGTGTTGGTAGATGCTCAACAATGTTCCTGTATGCGTAGGCGTGCATCAATAATGAGTAAAACGAGGAAGCCGACAAACAGAGCGCTGACGAACGAACCGTTTCCTGTGATGTATTGTATTGTATGGAACTGGGGACCTAGAAACGACGGAATGGCTTCGTCCCCGCCGTAGCCCTCGGTGGTTCACAACCCCACAACAGGCTACAGCAGTCCACACCGAACCCAGGGTTATTGTGCGGTTCGGCCCCCAGTGGAACCCACCCCTTCCCGCACGGCTAACCGGGCAGGCTTTGATGCACTGTACCGACACAGCGCGTAACTTGTTCGTTGTTACACAGAGCGGCGCGGTTTTAGGTCCACACCAGCAATGCCGCGCTTCGTTGGACATCTTTTTCTTGGTTTTGCGCCGCTGGACATCTTTTTCTTGGTTTTGCGCCGCTTAACAGAGGTGTTAAGAGTAACGTCCTTCTAGAGTCGTGGATAAATATTGAACTGTAATGCAGTAGTACAGTATAAGCTCTTTTCCACATTATACAATGAATTATGAAGTAGTTCCACTTTATATAAAAAATCAGCATATAAAAGTGCACTGAATGCATCGGGACTGAAATAGTTGTACGGTTTGGGCAGATTTCTGAATTATACACGTGCCTATTTGAGCAAGTTCTACTGTATTAACATTTAACCGAGCAAATTGTACGTGCAGAACACTACTGATGCAACAACAACGTCTCTATGTGGTGACCACCAACGTTGTTACAGACATAGCACCTACGAAACAGGTTCAGGTACACACTCTCTCTCGCACCTGGTGTCCAGCAGATCTTCATCGGTCTCTACAGGGGTCTCATACGACCCCACAAGAAGTAGTGTCTACTCTGTTGCCTACCAGGACCAGAAATCCTGAGAATTTTTTCTTTCCGTCAGCAAACGTGGACGCGTTACACATCCGAACTGATCTCATCGCAGAACGGAAAAGTACGTTTACGGACATGGGTTCCTATTCGATATATTGTGTACACACACACTTCTCTGTACAAGTCCTAGAAGATTGTGACGGGAATTTTCGAACACCTTGTATAAACTAGTTCGATTGTTTTACACATCAGCAAGCATGATTCTTGGGTGTGGAAGACACCAAAGCAGTCTTCTCAGTATAGAGCAACACCACATTTTGTACACTGCCATATACTTCGTTCTCTTCTGCGAATACACCTCGTCATTTGATGCGATTGGGTTAATTATAGTCTGTATAAAGCCAGACGTCATGCTGAATATACATTTGGATTATTATCCAAAAGGATTGTATTTTTCACCAACTCTTCAATGTCTCCTTCGTGTTAAGAGACGGCATCTTGCAGCCTTCTCCACAAGTTTTTCGCGTTTGTGGCAGAGTAAAAGCTGAAGATACAGTGCAGCGCGATGGTTTTGAAGATATGGAAACTGTGTAGGTTAAGTCAGATGGTCACATGCTGTGGAAACTATTCGAAATGGTCTATCAGAATACTTCGTCAGTAGTACTGGAGAACGGGAATGTCTGTGTTCTCTAGTTTAACGGCCAAAATTGTAATTGTTGTCATCACTTAGCACGGAAAGAACTGCAGTGGAATGTACGGGTTATTGATGTATAAATACCTTGTTAAAGATTAATTAACATTATTTCAAGTGCATACCTATCCCTTTTTCCATTTGGGGTCAAGACGTTAAAAATTAGTCATATTTATAATCTCTACATTTCATTATAAATTTTAGATTTTTTTAAAATTAGTTTGCATAGTCAGATATGGAACAGTGTAATTGTTGCGACCATACCACTTTATGGCACCTGTGAACTTCCGCAGTGTTTCCTCCAACGTCAGACACATACAGAACACCTTCACTACACTCTACAACTGTCGTTCCCAACCTATGGATAATTACCGATTGGGGTGAAATGAGATTTTCTGAGGGGTAAAACAAAAGTTTTCTTTTGTGTTTTAACCACGAAACTAAATTATTTTTAAGAGATCATTGCTATTATCACTATTTTGTAAGAATTTAATACTGATAACTTAAATAACCCCCCCCCCCCCATGAACCATGGACCTTGCCGTTGGTGGGGAGGCTTGCGTGCCTCAGCGATACAGATAGCCGTACCGTAGGTGCAACCACAACGGAGGGGTATCTGTTGAGAGGCCAGACAAACGTGTGGTTCCTGAAGAGGGCCAGCAGCCTTTTCAGTAGTTGCAGGCGCAACTTTTTTTTTCAAATACTAGCATTAACGCGTGACATAGTGTGGTAGAAGTAACAGCTTGTAAAACGAATCTATAAACGAAACAGTCAGAAAGCATTGGCAGACTGTAATCTTCCAATTTCTGGCAGTTCGGATGTAAAGATGTAAGGAATCCAGCAATCAAGCAAGAATAGTGTACGCATTTTTACTTGGTTTCTAACTTGGCTGTGCAGGGTGTGGGTACAGCAAGTGATGCTATGGAGTGGGGTGATGCAGAGGAAGAAAATTTTGTAACAAATGTGTACCTCCACTGTGAATAGTGAGCTTGGTTTTCTATGAATAGGTTGTATGTAGCATATGCGATGCGTTGAAAATTGCTGTATCGTTCAATAAAATCATAAGGGTTGTTATAAATAAGAAGTACCAAAAGTCTGATTGACTCTTTAGTTCGTGGTTTAATAAAACATCTACAAAAACTAAATATCATTTATACTTCGTAATAATAGACGGAAAGTCCTCGAGGGAAACAGAAATAATATCTGACGTTCCTGACGGAAGTTTTATAAGCCCTCTATTATTTATGATCTATCTAAACGATTTAGGAGACAATCTGAGCAGTACTCTTAGATTGTTTGCAGATGATGCTGTCATTTACCGTCATTTAAAGTCATAAGATCGTCAAATCGAGTTGCAAAATGATCTAGACGAGATATCTGTATGGTGCAAAATGTGGCAGTTGACTCTAAATGACGAAAAATGTGAAGTCATCCACTTGAGGACCAAAAGGAATCCGCCAAATTTCAGTTACACGATAAATCACACAAATACAAAGGGTGTAAACTCAACTAAAAGCGTAGAGATTACAATTACGAATATCTGAAATTGTAACGATCACGTAGATAATGCTGTGAGGAAAGCAAACTAAATACTGTTATATATTGGCAGATCACTTGTAAAATTGTAACAGGTCTAGTAAAAAGACAGCTTACACTACGCTTGTCCGCCATCATCTAGAGTGTTGTTTTACGGTGTGGGATCCGCTTCAGATAGGATTGACGGAGGACAGAAAAAGTTCAAAGTAGGGCAGCTCGTTTTCTATTCTCGCGAAATAGGGGAGAGAGTGTCACGGATATGACACACGAATTAGAGTGGCAGTCATTACAAAGGCGTTTTTCCCTGTGCCAAGACCTCATGAAATTTCAGTCACCAGTTTCCTCCTCAGAGAGTGAAAATATTTTTTTGGCGCCCACTAGATAGGGAGAAATGATCATCATAAGAAAGGAAGTGAAATCAGAGCTCGCACGAAAAGATTTTAGTGTTCGTTTTTCCTGCGCTCTGTTCGAGAGTGAACGGTAGAGAACTAGGTTAAAGGTAACTCGATGAACAGCCTGCCAAGCACTTAATTGTGAATTGCAGAATAATCATCCAGATGTAAATGTAGACTGGAAAACAGGAATGTTAAGAGAAAACTGATTTTCATTCTAAATTTTAGTTAAGCGCTAATGATGATCGGCACTAGCTAAAATTTGCTGCACTCAGGGGCGGTGGTATCAGAAAGTTTGCTAACCACTGTCCGACAATAACGATACCAGCGGTCAGTTGGCACAAAACAATACAGCGGCGTACTGCACAAAGCGCGCTTACTACTGTGGAGCAAGCGCCTAACCGCCTGCCTTCTGAAGGCGAGGAGCGGCGATTCACTTGACGAGCTGCACGGCGTATTCACTGAGCCGAAGCTCAGCGCCACTCGTGTGAAAGGATGCATCTGTATACACGGCCTCCTATGTGGAAAGGCGCTTTGTTCATCGTATCATTTTGCTGAGTAGCGAGAAACATTGCTGGGTACTGACCTGTTCGTAATGAACCTCATTAAAAACTGCTTTTGTTTTTCATATCTGCATGGCCCTAAATACTAGCTGGAGAACCGTTTTTACTGATCTCTCTTCTAAATACATCTCTATGATAACTGCTTAAATTTATCCACCCAGTTTTGACCAACGAACCTGCAACAGAGTAATTTTCCCAGGTATTTGGCACCCGGTGATTCCTACGAAAGTATTTGTATAGCTACAGAATGAGTGAGAGAACAGTTTCGCGAATTATGTAATGTATTAAATATAGAAACAGTCGCTTTACCTTCCGTAACCGAATCGAGAAACGTAAAGAGGAACTTCTACCGGCTTCGAAATTACTTGTAATTTTCTACGTGGTTGTGATGCAATAAATGGCAAACGCATTGAACCATTGAAGTTCGGCTCTTCTTTTTATAATTACAAGAATTATTTTTCCGTCGAGTTTACGGCGACAATCGGGCCGAACTATAAATTTACTACAACTGATGTATATGCTTGGAACAACTGAATTACATGTGCCAGAGTAAATATACCGCCAAGGAGAAATAAGGCTGATTTTCTAGTGAGAGATGAAGCATTTCCATTGTTTGACAATTTAATGCGAAATTCATTAGTATATCCATTGTGAATAATTTAATGCATCTCACGTCAAAGATAGCGATGTTGCAAAGTTTGAAATGTAGCATCTTCTCCCTCTTATACTTACGTTTAATGTTTGTTTTCTGTGAAACCAAGTGTACCTAAGTATTATGAGTGTGTACGTGTGTGTGTGTGTGTGTGTGTGTGTGTGTGTGTGTGTGTGTGTGTGTGTTGTGTGTGTAACCTGGCGGAAATGTACGTTATTGGAGGAATGAATTTGACATGGATGCTAGTGCAATCTCCACGACCTTGGCGTCTAGTTGCAAATGGTCCAGACAACAGTGTTGCTGTAAAGAGGGCTTCACTTCGGCAGTGCTGGAACGGCGTTGCGACACGTACAATGGATTTTATTTTTTATTTTTAAATCGAAGCGAAACTATAATTTGCCACTGCGCTGGCAACCGTGAACGTGACGATGAGTGACCAAGAGAAGTTCACCGAGCAGCTACAGTGCAACTGTGCGAACGCTGCTGCTGGCAGCAGTTGAAAATATGACGTCATAGTCACGAAGAGTAGTCAGAGTGCTCAACGTCACGCCCGAACTGTTCGCCATTGCCAAACTGCCACAACAAACGATCAGTTCACTTCCAATTCCTTGTCTGGCTTTTTATTTTCATGTTGTGTTTGTAACCTGAATCGTGGGTCCGACCCTTTTATTTCACATTTCATCACACATGAGGAAAACACACAAAACGACGGCAACGAAATTATGCACATTTCGTACACACTACTAACCAAACGTAATTGGACTCTTCTGCTCAAGACACGATTCGGCTTCACGTATTCAATTATTATCATCACAGAGATCGGCTTACAGTAGGTAAACTCTATATGACATGGCGTGAAACCGAACTTCGTGAAGGCAGAAAATATCGTTGCAACTAGATCTCTTGTTGTTGTTGTTGTTGTAGTTGTGGTCTTCAGTCCTGAGACTGGTTTGATGCAGCTCTCCACGCTACTCTATCCTGTGCAAGCTGCTTCATCTCCCGGTACCTACTGCAACCTACATCCTTCTGAATCTGCTTAGTGTATTCATCTCTTGGTCTTCCTCTACGATTTTTACCCTCCATGCTGCCCTCCAGCACTAAATTGGTGATCCCTTGATGCCTCGGAACATGTCCTACCAACCGATCCATTCTTCTAGTCAAGTTGTGTCACAAACTCCTCTTCTCCCCAGTTGTATTCAATACCTCCTCATTACTTATGTGATCTACCCATCTAATCTTCAGCATTCTTCTATAGCACCACATTTCTAAAGCTTCTATTCTCTTCTTGTCCAAACTATTTATCGTCCATGTTTCACTTCCATACATGGCTACACTCCATACAAACTCTTTCAGAAACGACTTCCTGACAAATCTATACTGGATGTTAACAAATTTCTCTTCTTCAGAAACGGTTTCCTTGCCATTGCTAGTCTACGTTCTATATCCTCTCTACTTCGACCGTCATCAGTTATTTTGCTCCCCAAATAGCAAAACTCCTTTACTACTTTAAGTGTCTCATTTCCTAATCTAATTCCCTCAGCATCAGCTGACTTAATTCGACTACATTCCATTATTCTAGTTTTGCTTTTGTTGATGTTCATCTTATATCCTCCTTTCAAGACCCCATCCATTCCGTGCAACTGCTCTTCTAAGTCCTTTGCTGTCTCTGAGAGAATTACAATGTCATCGGCAAACCTCAAAGATCTATAGATGCACAAATATAAAATGTGTTATTAAAGACGTCCGTAGCTCTTTGGTGAAGGTACAGTTTGAACTGCATAACATTGGGGGCCCTAATCCTGTCGGATGTAAATATTTTTTTATGTTTAGTGTATTGTCGCATCATTTTCAGCTTCGTATTAACTTTTTCATTTGCTCTTATTATTCTTCCTATCATTATTTTTTCGTTCGGAATCTGTCTGTGACGCCTATAACATGTAAATAAGTTACAACCAGGACTGTTTATCGCTGGGTATCGCGTCAGCTCGCTTAGCAAAAGCGAGATTTTACAATTCGCTTTTGACGCTGAAACCGAATTTTTTTCTGTCTCGAGTTTCCAGGTACTGGTTCAGCTTCAATCTCCGCGAACAAAGCGAGCGTGATATACAGTTCCACTGCAGGTTGCTGAGCGCCGTTTACCCAGATACATTGCACATCAGGAGATTGTGGTTAGGTTGCGTGTCGCAGTTCATTCATTGGTCATTTAAAATCAGCTATGGCCAGAGCATCTCGCGTTCCCGCCATACCTGGCGGCAGCAGCCTCTATCATCACTCCGCATTACGTGAGCAGCACCAGTTGAGAAGTGATCCGCCGTGTTTGTATGTCGCCGTACTCCAGGTAGCAATACTGCAGCGCCAACTGACAGACGTTAAGTATCAAGTAATTTTAAAAGGGCTATAGGGAAAAAAGTGACAGACGGTAGCACATGTTTTTATTTTAAATTTTGTGTTTTTTATTGTTATTGTTACAAGAATTCTGTTTTAAAAACCTGAATCTTGGAAAGTATTTAGAAAAAAAGGCTTCTTGTTGTAAGTTTAATTACAGGTTTTCAAAAATTGAAACTTGTGATTTTTATGGCTGCGAGCGGGAGGAGGGGAACGAGTGGGGTATTGTTTGGTTGAAGAAGTGAGTTCCGGCACCTAAAATTTTAGTAATTAGACAACGTCTGTAACAGATTATGAGACTGTCTAGAAAACTAGTCAATGATACAAAAATTATATCATTGAAAAATGGACTGATTGCATATAATGCATACTACCAAAGAAAAATCTCACCTGGTAACCTATAGAAACTTAATAAATGTTAACCATGACGCTCTTCAAAAGGGTTGCTCAGACATCCCTTTAGACGGAAAAATTCGGCAGTTATGTCGCAAAATTATTGCTCTGTATGATAAACATGCTCCTCAACGCACTGTCAAGGTAAAGACAGCTCCCGCTCCGTGGCTCACCACTGCATTACCCCAGTTAATGAATAAACGTGATGCTGCACATAGGGCTTTCAAGCGTAACCCAACTCCCGAGGCGTACGAAGCTTATAGGAAACTCCGAAACAGAACCAAGCAAAGCGTGAGGAATGCCAAAATCAGAACATGCCCGCTCTGTCGTATGTGGCATATCAAAACCTGCTGCACTGTGGAAAAAGCTGCGCAGTTTCGGTATAGGGAAGCGAAGATCTGACGCTGTTTATCAAGCGTCTGCAGAAGAATTAAACGATTTCTTCTCAACAGCTGTAAACTGCCACGCAGCGACAAATTACCATCCCCAAGATATCAATCTCTCGAGAGACAAGTTTTTCCTAAAACATGTGACTACCGGCACAGTACACAAGGCAATTATGAGAATCTCTTCCGAGGCAGTAGGAAATGATGGAGTGAGCATTGGCATGATTAAGAACATCGTAGACACTATTATTCCAGTTATCACAGACATCTTCAACCTGTCTCTTGTCAATAGTACATATCCTACTGAGTGGAAGCAAAGTTTAATTCAACCTATACCCAAGACTGACAACCCTAAGTCGCCAGGTGACTACAGGCCGATCAGCATACTGCCTGCAATATCTAAAGCCCTAGAATATATCGTCCATGAACAGCTGACGGATTACCTCAAAACTCATAACATCCATGACGAATATCAGTCATTCTTTCGAAAGCGCCATAGTACAGCAACTGCATTAGTCAAAGTAACTGATGACATTAAACATGCTATGGACAGACGTGAAGCTACTATCCTAACACTGCTTGACTTTAGCAAGGCTTTTGACACAGTTGACTTCGATATTTACTAATTAAAATGGAACAGCTGAATTTCTCAAACAGCGCAATACACTGGTTCGACAGCTACCTCAAAAACAGAAGTCAACAAGTCATTTGTGGGTCGGAAAAATCATCATGGAAAAACGTGCGCTCTGGAGTTCCCCAAGGCTCCGTCCTTGGTCCACTACTCTTCTCACTGTACATTAATGATATTTCTTCAGTGATTCACTCCTGCAACTACCATCTATATGCCGACGACATCCAACTGTACATAAGTGCAAGCCCCAAAAACATTGCTGACGCAGTAGCGAGTATGAACGCAGATCTTTGCTCTGTTTCTCGATGGCACAGAACCTAGGTCTGAAACTAAACCCCAAGAAATCCCAGGTCATACTTATATCTCATCCAAAGTTAATCAGCCGGTATTTTCGCGAAACAGTCCCTCAAATACTCCTCAATGGTACCCAACTACCATACCAAAAAACAGTAAAAGACCTTGGAATAATCTTGGATGAACACCTGTACTGGGAAGAACAAACAGTCACAGCTTGCCGGAAATCGCTCTCCTCCCTACGTGCAATTCAAAAATTTAGAAAATTATTTCCAACCCATGTTAAACAAAAATTAGTCCAAACACTAGTCTTGCCTAATCTTTACTACTGTGATGTAGTTCAACACGGCACAAATAGTGAAAATTCTAGATTCCTCGAGCTAGTAATGAATGCTTGCGTTAGATACGTGTGCAATATTCGGTTGTATGATCATATCAGTCCTTCATACTCCCAGCTAGGTTGGATACGCCCACATAAGGCACGCGATCTCCACACGATGTGC
Source organism: Schistocerca gregaria (assembly GCF_023897955.1). NCBI lineage: Eukaryota > Metazoa > Arthropoda > Insecta > Orthoptera > Acrididae > Schistocerca > Schistocerca gregaria. Next base: position 241,460,746 of record NC_064920.1, read on the forward strand.
TTACTTCATCGATTTCTTAGCCACTGGTGCCCCCAATACTTATCTTCTCACATTAAACACCTATCATCATTCCACAATCGCAATACCAGATCGGATACGTCTAGCATCTTGGCTGTACCTTTACATAACACAAAATCTTTCTCCGTGTCATTCTCCATCTCAGCCATACGACTATGGAACGCGCTCCCCTGTGATCTGCGTCTTATCCAGAACTACTCAACATTCAAGAGGGAACTCAAAACTTACATATTAGGGACGGTATAGGCACCATTGTTGTGCCCGTCTCATCTCTTTCTTTCTTCTCTCCATCACAGCTTCGAATTTTTTCATTCTATTTCTCTTCCTCTAAGCTGTCTACCTCTTATATGTCTCTTTTACCCCATTCTATCGTCTTATGTCTCTGCTCGATGAGAATAACTCACAAGCTCCAAGAACACGACGAGAAAATTCCCAACTAACAATAGGACTGACATTCACAAAAGAAAAGTATGTTTACTTTCATATACATAGTCATTACTACTATTATTATTATTATTATTATCATTATTATTCTTGATTGTTATAATTATTTTTTTATTGTTATAGGTATCATTGTACTACTGTTATAATCTCTATTTTTTTTTCTTTAACATCAATACTGCATAATACGTTATATGTCCTTAATGTTCTGTAGAAACTGTAACTCGTTCAACCTGAGTATGCCTGGTTAGGTGTAAGAGAGGGCCTGAAGGCCCTAATCTTGCCAGGTAAAATAAATGCATAAATAAATAAATAAATATAATCTACATTAACCGCCAAATTAATGCGGACTTTCCCGCAGCGGAATGATTCTGTTGAGTATGGTTACAAAGTATTTAATAACCGATTGTCGCGAGACAGACGAACAGTTGAATGTGCTTTTAAATTGTAGGTTAAAATGTTGAGCGTATTCAGGGAACCTTTCTAAGTTAGAAATAGAGAGGGTATACAAGGTGATAAAGGCTGCATGTGAGAGGAAATTGGCTGATTTCGGAGGGCGACAGGGACATTCTGCAGCTTATTTAAAAAAAAAAATGAAAATAAAAGTAAAAGAGCAGACTGTGCTGGCGTACGCCTTCGCCAGCAAACCGGTCGGCACTAGGGAATATTATACAGCAGGCGCTGAACTAGGCGAGCCTGTGACAAGAGGAGACCAAGACACCATCCCAGGCTACGCGCCGATAATGCCCCCTGGGCAGCATGCATATAGGCTGCCGCCGACCGAGCTGTCTCAATCTCTGAACCTCACTACGTCGCATAGGGACTCAGTTCACATTACGTCGCACTCTGCTCTTGTCTTCCACAGTGACAGTCGTCGCCTGGCTGTGAAGGGACGTTAGTTATTGTGCACTACTGGCCATTAAAATTGCTACACCACGAAGATGACGTGCTACAGACGGGAAATTTAAGCGACAGGAAGGAGATGCTGTGAATTGCAAATGATTAGCTTTTCAGAGCATTCACACATGGTTGGCGCCGGTGGCGGCACCTACAACGTGCTGACATGAGGAAAGTTTCCAACCGATTTCTCATACACAAACAGCAGTTGACCGGCGTTGCCTGGTGAAACGTTGTTGTGATGCCTCGTGTAAGGAGGAGAAATGCGTACCATCACGTTACCGACTTTGATAAAGGTATTGTTGTAGCTTATCGCGATTGCGGTTTATCGCATCGGGACATTGCTCCTCGCGTTGGTCGAGATCCAATGACTGTTAGCAGAATATGGAATCGGTGGTTTCAGGAGGGTAATACGGAACGCCTGATGGATCCCAACGGCCTCGTATGACTAGCAGTCGAGATGACAAACATCCTGTCCGCATGGCTGTAACGCATCGTGCAGCCACGTCTCGATCCCTGAGTCAACAGATGGGGACGTTTGCAAGACAACAACCATTTGCACGAACAGTTTGACAACGTTTGCAGCAGCATGGACTATCAGCTCGGAGACCACGGCTCAGGTTACCCTTGACGCTGCATCACAGACAGGAGGGCCTGAGATGGTGTACTCAACAACGAATCTTTGTGTACGAACGGTAAAACGTCATTTTTTCGGATGAATCCTGGTTCTGTTTACGGCATCATGATTGTCGCATCCGTCTTTGGCGACATCGCGGTGAAGCACATTGGAAGTGTGTATTCGTCATCGCCATACTGTCGTATCGCCCGGCGTAGTGGTTACACGTCTCGGTCACCTATTGTTCGCATTCACGGCACTTTGAACAGTGGACGTTACGTTTCAGACGTGTTACGACCCGTGGCTCTACCCTTCATTCGATCCCTGCGAAACCCTACATTTCAGCAGGTTAATGCACGTGCGTACGTTGCAGGTCCTGTACGGGCCTTTCTGGATACAGAAAATTTTCAACAGCTGCCCTGGCAAGCACATTCTCCAGATCTCTCACCAACTGAAAATGTCTGGTCAATGGTGGCCGAGCAACTGGCTCGTCACAATACACCAGTCACTACTCTTGATGAACTGTGATATCGTGTTGAAGCTGCATGGGCAGCTGTACCTGTACACGCCATCCAAGCTCTGTTTGACTCAATGCCCAGGCGTACCAAGGCAGTTATAACGGCCAGAGGTGATTGTTCTGAGTACTGATTTCTCAGGACCTATGCGCCCAAATTGCGTGAAAATGTAATCACATGTCAGTTCTAGTATAATATATTTGTCCATGGAATACCCGTATATGATCTGCATTGCTTCTTCGTGTAGCAATTTTAATGGCCAGTAGTGTGTATAGTTGCTATATGGACACGGACAACATTCTAGAATTGGTACATGTTTTTAGATTTTTAGATTGCTGTTAATCACAGAACTTCAGACTGACAACACTGAAGTTAATGAAACTGGTTCCTGTAATAAAGATTTTTTTTTTTACCTCTTGTGCATTTTGTGTTGTTGTGAGAGGAAACCGGCCAACAGGCTATCTTTCCACCCTCTCCTCATCCAGCCAGAAACCACAAAAGATTACAAGAGGATGAAGCCACAAGACAGAGGAGGAGGAGATTAGTGTTTAACGTCCCGTCGACAACGAGATCATTAGAGATGGAGCATACTCTCGGATTAGGGAAGGAAATCGGCGGCGCCCTTTCAAAGGAACCATCCCGGCATTTGCCTGAAGTGATCTAGGGACATCAAGAAAAACCTAAGTCAGTACCCCCGGACGGGGTATTGAACCGTCGTCCTCCCGAATGCGAGTCCAGTGTGCTAGCCACTGCGGCACCTCGCTCGGTTACAACACAGCCAACTTAAGTTCAAGAGAGATACTAAGCATCCTTTTGCAGTAAGAAACAGCTTGAGACACTATTTCAGCAGCCTCGAAGGGGCGCCCGTCACGTGGCAGATTTTTTCTGGAAAGGCCAGTACTGATCATAAAATAATAATAATAACAATAATAATAACAATAACAATTGCATGTGACTCCATGGCCGAGCGCAAGTCATAATTTGACGCCACTTTGGCGACTTGCGTCTCCCTAAACTGTCTCTTGTCATCGAACCAGTTACAGAGGACTTACAGTTCAACGTGAAATGCGAACAACGTATCGTTCCCGCCCACTACTCATGTCGTCCAGAAAGGAAGGTTGTTTTGAAGGCAGACTTAAAATTTCCGTTGCTCTACGGAAAGTCGATCCCGTAACCTCTCTGTTTCCAGGGATGCTTTTCATCACTAGATCTCCAGGCCCGACATAAGCTAGTACTAAATTTATATAATGGGCTGGTAATAATCTAATTTTCTGTTAATTTATTTTTCCGATACTAAGTTTAATTTATTAAAACCAGTATTAAGTTGGAAAGATACACATACTAATCAACTTTCTGTTAATTTCTTTTTCCAGTACTACGTTTAACAAGGGCAGTAGCAATGGGGGGGGGGCTATGGTGGCTATAGCCCCCCCCCCATGGAATATCGTATTACACTGGACAAAATGACTTCAGAAATCAGCGGACATATTACTCCAATGGATTCAATCGTTTTTTTATAATTATGTAGGAATATAGGTTGAATGTATTTCAAACACATTTTAACAAAGGAATAAGAGCCGTAATAGCTTAATATTTAAACCAATAAATACCATTTAACTTAAAATGGACGTCTTATTGTTTATTAATACATATTTTTTACCCTAAACTCCAAAACAGTTACCAAAAACTACTTTAAGCAACACTACATGGCCGGCCGCGGTGGCCGAGCGGTTCAGTCCGGAACAGCGCGACTGCTACGGTCGCAGGTTCGAATTCTGCCTCGGGCGTGGATGTGTGTGATGTCTTTAGGATAGTTAGGTTTAAGTAGTTCTAAGTTCTAGGGGACTGATGACCTCAGACGTTAAGTCCCATAGTGCTCAGAGCCATTTTTGAACCAACAACAAATTCTACCAATTTGTCGGTGGAGGACCCCAACTCTCCTTTTGTTAAGCGATATTCCATTCTCCCAAACCCCCTCCCCTCATTTGCCGCCCCCCCCCCCCTCCCGTCCTTAACCGACTTCTAGAATCGCCCCTGACGTTAATATATTGTAGTCAGTATTAAGTTGGAAAGAAGCACATATAAGTGAAATAATCAGGGATTATATACAGTTCGAGTAGTTTATTTCATGAGCTATCCTTTCACGTATTCCATCTTAGGCTGTGGTCACAGTGGCACAGATATCAGTGGATTCCGCCGACATCGGCCGATCGTTTAAAATCACTACGCCACTACAGATGCGGTCACAACGGAGCCGACCTCATCGTCCGAACGTACACATTTCGGACGACAACAGGTGAAATTAAAATTAGTTTGTTTTTTTTCGGTCATAAATGCTGTCACGACACGAAACATGAACTTTGAGAAACTGATAAGTTTAGTTAAAGGTGGAGTTTGCGCATCCTCAGCATAAAAAATGTCATAGTTGGGATACGGGCGGAATCTATGAAATCGCAGGTTTATTGGAAACCTCAAGTGGGCAAAATCAGAAGTTTTAGGTGTGGATTATAACCTGGAAAAATAATTTTCTAGTGTGACGAGGATGGCTTATCTTTTGCTTAAAGTTACTGTAGTGGATCTCTTCGGGTTGTGGTAGGTGGACATTACTGCAAACTGGCGTCGTTATTATGGCAATAGAGTGGTGATTCTGTTACATGAAGTGGTTTTCAAATGTGGTGTACCTATATGTTTCCACTTTCACTGGTTTAGGTGTGCAGAGTATCTTACACTAAATTTCATGTTTGTCTTTCACACGTAAACGGGAGGACTGACATTGAAGGTTGACTGACGTTAAATAAATTAATCAAAACAGATTTCAAGTCAGTCACTAATTACAGAGGTGTGATTCGAAGTCTGTTAAAAAATCCGACTCTTACATTAAAGATGCAGTTCTGGTTCAAGTAAAACTAGAAATGACACTTTGATATTTCACATCTGTCGACTACTCTTCCTAATAATTAGGCCTATATCACGTTCTGAAAAGTACAATTTCAAAGTTTTTGTGTGATTTGTTGGATGTTATTCACGGTGTTACCTACCGAGGCCTCATTGCTTCCACACCATGACGCGTCTCCGCTGTTATGCATGCCATGGGTGGATATATTACCTATTATGTAGATGGTTACAGTAGGTACTGGGAGATGGAGAACCTTGCACAGGATAGAGTAGCATGGAGAGTTAGCCGGCCGGTGTGCCCGTGCGGTTCTAGGCGCTACAGTCTGGAAATACGCGTGAAATACGCGTGAAATACTAAATGTCTTCTTCCAAAGCTGTTTCACAGAGGAAGATTGCACTGTAGTTCCTTCTCTAGATTGTCGCACAGATGACAAAAATGTAGATATCGAAATAGACGACAGAGGGATAGAGAAACAATTAAAATCGCTCAAAAGAGGAGAGGCCGCTGGACCTGATGGGATATCAGTTCGATTTTACACAGAGTACGCGAAAGAACTTGCCCCCCTTCTTGCAGCGGTGTACCGTAGGTCTCTAGAAGAGCGTAGCGTTCCAAAGGATTGGAAAAGGGCACAGGTCATCCCCGTTTTCAAGAAGGGACGTCGAACAGATGTGCAGAACTATAGACCTATATCTCTAACGTCGATCAGTTGTAGAATTTTGGAACACGTATTATGTTCGAGTATAATGACTTTTCTGGAGACTAGAAATCTACTCTGTAGGAATCAGCATGGGTTTCGAAAAAGACGGTCGTGTGAAACCCAGCTCGCGCTATTCGTCCACGAGACTCAGAGGGCCATAGAAACGGGTTCACAGGTAGATGCCGTGTATCTCGACTTTCGCAAGGCGTTCGATACAGTTCCCCACAGTCGTTTAATGAACAACGTAAGAGCATATGGACTATCAGACCAATTGTATGATTGGATGGAGGAGTTCCTAGATAACAGATCGCAGCATGTCATTCTCAATGGAGAGAAGTCTTCCGAAGTAAGAGTGATTTCAGGTGTGCCGCAGGGGAGCGTCGTAAGACCGTTGCTATTCACAATATACATAAATGACCTGGTGGATGACATCGGAAGTTCACTGAGGCTTTTTGCGGATGATGCTGTGGTGTATTGAGAGGTTGTACCAGTGGAAAATTGTACTGAAATACAGGAGGATCTGCAGCGAATTGACACATGGTGCAGGGAATGGCAATTGAATCTCAATGTAGACAAGTGTAATGTGTTGCGAATACATAGAAAGATAGATCCCTTATCATTTAGCTACAAAATAGCTGGTCAGCAACTGGAAGCAGTTAATTCTGGGATTAGGCATTAGGAGTGATTGAAAATGGAATGATCATATAAAGTTGATCATCGGTAAAGCAGATGCCAGACTGAGATTCATTGGAAGAATCCTAAGGAAATGCAATCCGAAAACAAAGGAAGTAGGTTACAGTACGCTTGTTCGCCCACTGCTTGAATACTGCTCAACAGTGTGGGATCCGTACCAGATAGGGTTGATAGAAGAGATAGAGAAGAACCAACGGAGAGCAGCGCGCTGCGTTACAGGATCATTTAGTAACGGAGATGATAGATAAACTCCAGTGGAAGACTCTGCAGGAGAGACGCCCAGTAGCTCCGTACTGGCTTTTGTTAAAGTTTCGAGAACATACCTTCACCGAAGAGTCAAGCAGTATATTGCTCCCTCCTACGTATATCTCGCGAAGAGACCTTGAGGATAAAATCAGAGAGATTAGAGCCCACAAACAATCATACCGTCAATCCTTCTTTCCACGAACAATAAGAGACTGGAATAGAAGGGAGAACCGATAGAGGTACTCAGGGTACCCTCCGCCACACACCGTCAGGTGGCTTGCGGAGTATGGATGTAGATGTAGATGTAGACCACTACGGTCGCGGGTTCGAATCCTGCCTTGGACATGGATGTGTGTTATGTCCTTAGGTTAGTTAGGTTTAAGTAGGTCTAAGTTCTAGGGGACTGCTGACCTCAGATGTTAAGTCCCATAGTGCTCAGAGCCATTTGAACCATTTGAACCATGGAGAGTTGCATCAAACCAATCTCTGGACTGAAGACCACAACAACATGTAGATTTTCACAATAGTCTTCCGCTTGATCAGTGTATGCTGCATGTTTTATACCATCGTCTGTACAAACTTAGATATGACTCACGCAAGTAGCGAAAGTTTAAGTTTTACGGGAAAATACATTATTAAAATGTTCCTTTTTAATAATAGTACTTTACGGCTGTGAATTCCATATCGACTGTGTAAAAGCAGCATGCATCTACATTGTCCTCTCTTCACTTTGTATTCGAACAAACCTTATCTGAAAAGTGGTGGGTAGCTCCCGCGATAGACATGGTATCGGTCAATCACATAGTTTTATACAAACACTTTCCACAGTGCAACATGACATTCGCTACAATTGTAATGGCTACTACAGTGCTACACATGCTGTTGTTATTGTTAGACCTGTGGCATTGACATTCACCCTGGTCAAAACACAAAGGAAAAATTTACTATTACTGTCTCATACCAATTCAGACCTAAGGGAAACGCTAGACAAACTATCTCCACGTACTTCTTCTGTTGTCCTCACGTCGCAAAGCACGGCCTATCTTGACAAGAAATAAAATATTGCCTTTGCACGATAGGTATGATAGGCGACCCAAAGTAATGAGAATTTTATTCTGTCCTCAGTCTCGGTTGAGGTATTACAAGTCACGCATATTACTCAGTTGACTTTCTCGCTTCGCTGACGCTGCTGCTAGAGGGCTCGAAATTGTAACGTCCAACAGGCGGTCGGTGCGTGAGGAACAGCGCGTTTTAATCGAATTTCTAACCGCAGGAAACGTTCGTCCACAAACGGAGCAACGTCTCCTTCAGCATGACAATGTCAGATTGTGTGCAATACGCCAACTTGGGCTCACTGTCACTGATCATCCTACATACAGTTCCGACTGGGGCATATTCATTTTTCAACTGTTGCAAAAACTTCACCTTCGAGGATTTCATTTCGATAGCGATGAAGTGGTGCAAGCAGAGGTGAGGTTATGAGTCCACCAACAAAGTCAAGCTTTCTACTGTGACGGTATCAACAAACTAGTCTCTCGTTGGCAGAAATGTGTTCGCCGCCAGGTTGACTATGTTGAGAAATTAATATGTAGAAATGAAGAATAAAGATGTAGAATGTTAACATAGATTGTTTTATTTAAAGAGATTTAAAAATTTTTGCACAAAAAAACTCGGAGGCGTTACTTTTCGTCGTACTGGGGTATACACCCACCTATGCCAGTTTTTGCTTTTGAGTATGAAACGCCTGTACCAGGTGTACCGGTATGAAATGAGCGTGTTTTTGTGAAAATGAAACACTAATTTTGAATTGAAAAGTAAAAATATTTTATTCAAAGTACTGACCATTGCTTTCTACACATTTTGACCACCTTTCTGGCAATTTGTGGACACCACGCCAATAGAAATGTTTTGCTTTGTGTGCAGGTGCATTGTCGTGTAAAAAAATTACTTTGCCATGTCTTCTGGCCCATTCTGGTCTTTTTTCGATCAATGCATAGTTCAAATTGATTATTTGTTGTCTGTAGCGATTAGAATTCACAGTTTCACCGGGTTTTAGAAGCTCATGACACACACCTTTCTGATCCCACCAAGCACGGAGTATTGTCTTCTTGCCGAATCGATCTGGTTTTGCAGTCGATGATGATGGTCGTCCCGGATTAACCCATGATTTTTCCCATTTAGAATTCTTAAAATAAATCCATTTTTCATCGCCAGTAACAATTCGATGCAAAATTGATTTTCTTTCATGTCTTTGAAGCAAAATTTGACAAAAGGTTTTTCGGTTTTCCATCTGTCTTTCATTCAATTCATGTGGCACCCATTTTCCACACTTTTAGATCTTTCCCATAGCTTTCAAACGGTCAGAAATTGTTTGTAGTGTAACATTTAGCGTTGCTGCCATTTGCTTCTGATTCATCTTCATGCAATATTGCTCTTGCAATGCGGCGTCTTCGAACTTTTTTGCTAGTCTTCCACGTTCTTCATTTCTTACATCAAAATCGTTATTTCTGAACCATTGAACCATCTTTTGCATGTTGCTTCCGATAGAACATGATCACCATATGCCTCAACAAGCATTCGATGCAACTCTGCAGCACTTTTTTTCAAATGAAAACAAAAAATTAATGCTTTCCGCAAATCATCACTTTCTGGTACAAAATTCGACATTGGTAACACGATGAAAATATATGATGTTGTTTGTTCCATGACTTGATGTACACTAAATATCTTTGACAGATGTCACACCAACCAAAATTTAAAAAAATTAAGGCTCGTTCACAACAAATGTTCCCTATCGACACATTAGTATCTTAACGCTCATTTCATACCGGTACACCTGGTATATAAAACGTAGTTATTCTAAGAGCGATGTAACTCTATATCTTCGACAATCTCGTCAAGTGATGGGACTGGATGGGGCGCGATATCTTAGGGTACAACGTCTCATCAAAAGAACGATCGTTGGAGACCAGTTGAGCGTGGTGGAAGACAAGGCTGGTAACATACGGGCTTGTCCCGAACATTAGTATAAACATGCTTTTGGAACTTTGAAGTAGACTCTGCCAGTTGTCAGATGCTCGCGCGTCAGGTAGCGCTCAGCCAAGAGAAGCTAAAAGAAACGTAGCACGGTGCCAGCTGGGAACCGTGCTCACCCAGGCGTCAAGAAACTCTCGCGTAATGCGAGCAAGAGATAAACATGTGGCACGGGCTAAACACGGACGGAAATTGGAACAGGAACAGCGCGCCGTAATGTGAAAGACAATTTCTGCTGCACGACGGCCGCTGATGCGGAAGCAGTGTTTTCACTTCGCTTGTTCCGTTCTACATGGAGCGGTGGAATGGCCATTAAGTTATTCGTCGGCGGCGTCTACCCGCGACTGTCTCCTATCACTTTCTTCCACTTGCGCTTCTGGCACCAGCGCTTCGTATTTCCTTCCACAGTTACTTTCCGTCGCGCAGCCACTGATTCGTTTCTATTTCAGTGCAAGTCGAGGTATTCGTTTACAGACCTGCTGTCATCGTCGTCCTTCGGTTACAGAGCGTAGTGCAGTTCTTATTTTTCCGCTAACGTAACGTAACTCACATAGTCAACGCGGAGGGGCAGTTGTTCCCGTGACTCGAAGCCCGTTTGAAACAAGAGCGCTTCGCTCAACGTTGAGTACGCCATCTGTCTGGGACGTCCAGCGTATCTTTTCTTGCTTGTGCGCTGTGTTTATCAGACGAATATCTGACAAGGGAACTCCCCATCGCTCCCCACTCAGATTTAGTGGTAAGATAGTGGATATCCCGTCAAAAACTGAACACGGATCTAGTAAGAAAACAGCAAGATGGTGTACAGAACTTTGAAAAAAGAAGCAAAATTGAAACATTGGAACTTTGATGAGACGTTGTACGCTAAGATATCACGCCCCATCCAGTCCCATCACTTGACGAGATTGTCGCAGATATAGAGTTCCATCGCTCTTAGAATCACTACGTTTTATATACCAGATGTACCGATATGAAATGAGCGTTAAGATACTAATGTGTCGATAGGGAACATTGGAACCACATCTAGCAAATACAAATAGCCCCGGCATCGTGGTTATGTGGTGACGGTGTTCAAAGCTCCCTCGTGCCCCATTTTTTTCTATTTTTGTTACGAAATTACGAACTGTCCGCCAGCTCATTGACGTGTCTAATTACTGTATTCAGATTTGTGTCTGTGCCGTGGCGTAACGTCCGTTTAGGTGTAAGGAAGGGACCTCCAGAAATACGTACATTCTATTTGTTCTACACAAGTACCACACGTTATAACTCTTGCGTTCCGTATTGGAAGTTTTGACTCTTGAATTCGTTTGTTGTTAACGTAGTTCACACCCATTTATTTGTTGTTTTCATTTGTGTGAGAGGTTTATGCGGCATCTCGCTCGCCTGCTGTCACCATTCATCAAGCTTACTTGGAACGGTAATATATTCTTACAACATGACTCATATTCTGCAACCATTGTGTAGTATGACAATTGCCAAGACTACAGAAGGAGAACAGGTACGTCAGTGACCGGACGGTACTTCATAATTTTGTGAAAAAAAAAGTGTACGAGGGAGATCTGAACACGGATCTTCCGCTTTGCACTTTAACAGCGTAACCACACACCCACGACGCCGTGATGCTTGTAAGTCCCTCGATGTTGCACATCTTGAGCTTGGACCGTTCACTGTTTTTATTTTGCTTGTTTTTTCACAGTTCAGTACAGCTTCTTCCTGTTTTCATGCTTGATCAGTAGTTAGTTTTTAACTTGCTATCTGCTGGACCATTTTACCACTAAATATGAGGGGGGTGATATGGGGAGTTCCCTTGTGAGAGCAGTCCGTGAAATCAGGATCGTTGCGTTCGTATTTTAATTCCGCTTACCTTCTCCACAGTACTGCGTTGTTCTGTCGGGTGGCGCAGTGGTTAGCACACTGGATTCGCATGCGGGAGGACGGCAGTTCAAACCCGCGTCCGGCCATTCCGGTATAGGTTTTCCGTGTTTTCTCTAAATCGCGCTAAGCAAATACCGGCATGGTTCATTTGAAACACCACGACCGATTTCCTTCCCCATCTTTGACACAATCCGAGCTTGTGCTCCCTCTCGATGTCGACAGGACGTTAAACTCAATTTTCCTTCATTCATTTTTGTTCGTTCGGAAGAAGTTATAGGCAGCCTGAGACAGGCAAGACAAGCGGCAGAACACAAAGAAATGAGCATTTCATTGAATGTTTGACAATCGTACCTTGTTTTATAAATGCCTCGGTACTAAAGAACCTACTGTTTTCTCTTTACGAGACGATTCGCAGTTTTTAACAACACTCAAGATATATAGTAAAGAAAATTACAAGCTCTTTACAAGAAATTGCACATAAATGGCGAAATGTGTACGAGAGATGAGGAGAAAGATAACTGACATTTACGTGCAAAAGAAGATGGAAATGTTGCGGCAAATTTCCCTTTTTTTTCGAATGGTACACTACAAACATAAGCTGTAATTAAGAAAGTTCAGAACCAATATACGAAGAATAAAATTTCAGATTATTCCTCGCCATTATCCAACTGAAATAATCCCTTAATCAGGTTTTCACTCTGCAGCGGTCAGTGGGCTTATATGAAACTCCCTGGCAGATTTAAACTGTGTGCCGGACCGAGACTCGAACTCGGTACCTTTGCCTTTCGCTCTACCATCTGAGCTACCCAAGCACGACTCACGCCCCCGTCCTCACAGCTTTACTTTCGCCAGTACATGCATTGCCCGCGAAAGGCAAAGTTTCCAAGTTCGAGTCTCGGTTCGGCACACAGTTTTAATCTGCCAGGAAATTTGAAACAATTCCTGTTTGAGATCCGCGGTATGTACCTTCTCGTACTGCATTTTGTCATCGTTGAATTATTGAATGCAGTGCAATTACAAATCCAATGATAACTAATTAGAAAACATAAACGTCGTCCACAGGCCCTGGCGGACACATCAGTACCGGCCGACCGCCGTGTCATCATCAGTTAATGGCGTCGTCAGATGCGGTACGGAGGGGTGTGGAGACAGCACACCGCTCCGTTGACCGTTGTAGGCTTTCCTGACCCGGAACCGGTACTACTCGGTCAAGCAGCTCCTCAATTCGCATCACGAGGCTGAGTAAACCACGCACCGGTTCTCCCATCAAGGAAAAATTCGTGGCAGTATCGCGAATCGAATTTGGGTCCTCCAAATGGCAATCAGCGGCGCTGACCACTCAACTACGGTGTAGGGCTCGTACTAAAATATTTCTATATCGATACTTTTTCCATAAAATATCGACAATATCGATATATGTCGTACATCTATGGTGTTTCTGTAGGAAACATTAACCAGCATTCGGTACATGCAGAATGTTGTTAGACACGTACTTTTGCCGTTATAGCAAGAGGAAGGTGATGTGTTGTTCCAATAGGATAATACTAGTCCACACAATGCCAGTAAAACACAACGTGCTCTAAAAGATGAGCAGGAACTTCTTTGGGCAGCACGATCTCTGGACTTGTCTCCAATCGAGCACGTGTATGATATGATGGGACGAGTAGTGACTCATGTGACTCATCAACCAACAGCTGTTACAGAAGTACGTAAACAGGTCAAGCAAGCATGGCATAACGTATCCCAGGGCAGTATTCACCGTCTGCACGTTCGACTGGATGCCACAGTCAGTGCCAATATTGTCGCTCGTGAAGGCTACATCATGTACTAATATGGGTGTTTCAGCATTGGTCTACCTCTACATCGGCATCTACATGTATACTGCAAGGGATATTCCACTTAGGAAATCATTAGGGGATTCGTTATTCTGAGATCCACAGTGTCAAGAGCGGGTCGAGAATACCAAATTTCAGGCATTACTTCTCATCACATACAACGCAGTGACCGACAGCCTTCACTTTACGACCGAGAGCAGCTGCGTTTGCGTAGAGTTGTCAGAGTTAAAAGACAAGCAACACTGCGTGATATACCCACTAAAATCAATGTGAGACGTACGATGAACGTATCCGTTAGGACAGTGGGGTGAAATTGGGTGTTAATAGTCTGTGACAGCAGACGGTCGACCCGAGTGCCTTTGCAATCAGCACGACATCGCCTTCAGCGCCTCTTATGGGTTGGTGACAATATGAATTGGACGCTAGACAAATGGAAAATCGTGGTCTGTCACGATTTTAGTCGCTAGAGGCTGATGGTAGGGCTCGAGTGTGGTGCAGATCCCCACGAAGATATGGATCGCAGTTATTAAAAAGGCACTGTGGAAGCTGGTGGTGACTCCATAATGGTGAGGGCTCTGGTTATATGAAATGGATTGGGTCCTCTGGCCCAATTGAACCGATCATTGACTGCAAACGGTTACGTTCTGCTACTTGGAGACCATTTGCAGCCATTCATGGACTTAATGCTCCCTAACAGCGGTGGAGTTTACATGGATGAAAATGTTTTAGGACAATTCAGCGCATGATTTGGCCATCCAGTTCGCGCGACATGAGTCGATTCAAATGGTTCAAACGGCTCTGAGCACTATGGGACTCAACATCTGAGGTCATCGGTCCCCTAGACTTAGAACTACTTAAACCTAACTAACCTAAAGACATCACACACATCCATGCCCGAGGCAGGATTCGAACCTGCGACCGTAGCAGCAGCGCGGTTCCGGACCGAAGCGCCTAGAACCGCTCGGCCACAACGGCTGGCGACATGAATCGCTTCGAACATTTATGGGACATAATCGAGAGGTCAGTTCGTGCTCAAAATCTTGCACTAGCAAATTTTTTGCAGTTTTGGACGGCACAGAGGTAGCGTGGCTCAATATTTCTGCACAGTATTTCTGTATGGGGTTCCCAACGACTTGTTGAGTCCATGCCACGTCGAGTTGCTTCAATGCGCAGGGCAAAAGGAGGTCCGACACTATGTTAGGAGGTAGCCCATGAGTTTGCCACCTCAGTGTATACTGCGACGTAAAAAATCTTCGTAGTCATTAGAAAGAGGTGCATGAGTGAGATATAAAAGATTATGTCACTGTAAAAACTCCATTACAGTTCACATTAAGTAGTACGACAATGTATGTGCCTCTCTGTAACAGCTCCGAACCCTTCACGACGCAACATTAATCTGAAGATGGGTACAGGTCACAGTCGAAACCTTTAATCGCAAGGATAAACCACGTTTGTGTTCAGAACCGTTAGTTCTAATCACTTCATTCTCCGACATGACAATTATGTCGTATTTCACAATATACAAACAAAAGATTAATGTTTCAAATTAAAATAATAACTCTAATGTCCATGTGACTCTTAGCTCACAGAAAGAACCTTCCAAACGAATACAAGCCCTGATTATATGTGTAACAGTGAACCAAGAATATATATTTAGTAGCTGACGTCTGTTTTAATTTTATCTGGTTGCAGTTGCTAGGTAAAAATCTATATTTCTAACACAACGCATTTCGACCTCTGTGCTCATTTTCAAATGATCAATACGCACATGAGTTTACAAAAATACACTTGATGTTGGGATTACATCATCTGTGCGTAAATTTATCAGCTGACCACACATATTCTGAAACTGATTTAACGGTAGGGAGTGTCTCATCAATGTGAGTGTGTGTGTGTGTGTGTGTGTGTGTGTGTGTGTGTGTGTGCTTGAGTTCGGAAATGTACTTTTTATTGATAAATAAGGTTCAGGATATGTGAGGTCAGCAGATACATTTATGAACAGTTGATGTAATGTGTGCTTAACATGCATACTTCTGGGTTAGCACTATGTACAGATCATATGAAAATGGCCATAGACGCAAAAATAGAGTAAGTGACTGAGAGAATAAAATACTTTGCTTTACTAATATAAACACATACACCATGCATGACGTAATTTTACTCTTCCTCACTCAGATACGATCTCTTACACAATCTTTCTCATAATAAACTGACTCTAACGCACACACACGTACACTCACTCAAACCTCAAATATAATTATAATACAAGGCAAATAGTAAAGGTTTACAATATCGTTTAAACTATTTGTGTAGCGAATGCCACCTAGTTTTAAATTCTTGCAAAGAAGCTAAACGTCAACATTACGAATTACAGCTGTTGAACATATTACCCATACTAAACATCAACATTACGAATTAAAGTAGTTAAACATGTTGCCCATAAATCTTACAATTTTCGCAAGTGATCTATGCGTATCAAACTGTATGTATACTGAATTCATACGTCTATTAACTGCGAGAGACTACTTATTGGTATGTACACAACTACACGTACTTATTCCTACCGTTTTGAAACGTAAAAGAGTTTTACTTTGATCATTTAATTTCTGAATAATCAGCACTGTTCCAGTATGTTTTAAATTACTGACTGCACTGTACTACTGGAGGCTGCGTATTATTATGTTCTGGAAACATGCCGTGATGTTTCCGTTTTACCTGTACCATTTCCAAAACCATGAATCTGCTCTTCCTATCTGAGTTTGTTGCAATCATATTGCACTTCTGATGTCTCGATGTTCTCTTCCTTTCTTGATAATCTTCTGGGTCTTCTTTCAACTCGAAAAAAACTTACTATCCCCGTAGTTACCGAAAACATACATCCATGAGCGCGTCTCCCTCAAAACTCGCCCGATCCCCCCCCCCCCCTCTCTCTCTCTCGATGTCTTCAGCCCTCTTCCTCTTAGTTTCTTTTTTAATTACAGGTATAACTTTTACTCTACTAGACCATAGTGCAAAAAATTTAGTTTCTCTTTACACAGAATAAAACATATATTTATAGATAACATTACATTCGTTCACGCATATGCCTCGTTTTAGAATTTGTGTATATAAAAAATCAATAAAACACATATTACCCCAAATTCAGCGCTGTGATCATTGCACATAAATGAAAAGGTACTACTCGAACTTGCAAGAGAGAAAAAATATCCATCCGAATTCAAGAACGGTCGGACGAAGTGGAAGCATGGACGTAAGTCTTAGGGTGTCTCGTGACACCAAAGAGCGCAGTTACAGGAGACTGAACGAAGAGATCGGTCTCCAGTTACGAGAGTCGAAGGACATGAACTGTAAACAGTAGCTGAGAAGGGATGTGACAGAGTTGTATCCTATCCCTGGCGTTACCCATATTACACATTGAGCAAGCAGTAAAGGGCAAGGAGAAATGTGGGAAGGAAAAATAAAGTTCAGGTAGAAGAAACAAAAATTTTAAGGTTCACGGATGACACTGTTAGTCTATCAGAGACGGAAAAGGAGTTGGAAAAGCAGTTGAACAGTATGGATAGCACATTAAAAACAGGTCATAAGATGAAGTCCACAAAAGTAAAACAAGAGTTATCGAATGTAGTCGAATTAAATCAGGAGAAGCTATGGGAATTAGATTAGGGAATGAGATACTAAAAATATGAGTATTGCTATTTGGGCAGCAAAACACACTAACGGAAAAGAGTTGCAACACCAAGAAGGAGTTTGCGACAAACGTTTCTACATCTGAAAGACCATGTCTATACAAGTTTCACGCCAGTCACATAAGAATGACGCTTGTAGGTTTGCTTTAAATAAACGTTGTAACGGTCGTGAGTGTTAGGTTTGATATTGGACGTGCTGAGTTGACGTTAGTCAAGAATGCTTTTAAGGTGACAAAGACGCCATTATCAACACCTCACTGAGTTTGAACAAGGTGTAATAGGGCCACGAGAAGTTGGATGTTCCTTTTGTGGTGTTACACAAAGACTTGGTAGGAATGTAGCCACAGTACATGATTGCTGGCAGCGGTGGTCACGGGAATGTTTGGTGGCAAGAAGACCGGTCTCTGCCGGCCGGAGTGGCCCCGTGGTTCTAGGCGCTACAGTCTGGAGCAGAGCGACCGCTACGGTCGCAGGTTCGAATCCTGCCTTGGGCATGGATGTGTGTGATGTCCTTAGGTTAGTTAGGTTTAATTAGTTCTAAGTTCTAGGCGACTGATGACCTTAGAAGTTAAGTGGTATAGTGCTCAGAACCATTTGAACCAAGACCGGGCTCTGGATGGCCACGTGGCACAGCCAAAGAGAAGAAGTCCGCCGTGTTAGGCGTATGGTCCTGTCGCATCGAACTGCATCTGCAGCAGGAATCTCAGCAGCAGTTGACACTGAACTGTAACAACTTGGTAACTTCAAGGAAAGCGCCGAGCTGACTTCCTCTAGCCCGCATTCCACAGACCCGAAACCACCAGCATTTGCGACATCATTGGTGTCTAGCGTGAGCTCATCGAAGGGCAGGGTGGAGGTCTTGTGTTTTCTGATGACAGTTCGTTCTACTTCATTGCCTGTGATGGCACTGTGTTGTCCAGTTGAGGACCTGTATTCCACCAGTCTGCGTGCTGGTTAGGTCTGGGGTGCGATTTCGTATGACATCAGGATCACTCTCGTGCTTATCCCACGCACCCTGACTGCAAAATTGTACGTCACTCTGGTGATTCGATCTGTTGTGCTGGCAGTCATGAAGAGCATTCCAGGCGGTCTTTCCAAACTGGGTAACGCTCGTCCACATACCGCTGTTATAATCCATCATGCTCTACAGAATGTCAACATGTTGTCTTGGCCCGCTCGATCACCAATTCTGTCTCCAGTCGAGCACATACGGGACGCCATAGATCGACAACTGCAGCATTATCCCCAAATAGTATTAACCGTCCCTGTACTGACCGATCAAGTGCATCAGGCATGGAACTCCA
Source organism: Schistocerca gregaria (assembly GCF_023897955.1). Lineage (NCBI taxonomy): Eukaryota > Metazoa > Arthropoda > Insecta > Orthoptera > Acrididae > Schistocerca > Schistocerca gregaria. Next base: position 241,479,495 of record NC_064920.1, read on the forward strand.
TCCCTCAAACTGACATCCGGCATCTGTGCAACACAGTGCGGGCCGGCCTTTGTGACCGAGCGGTTCTATGTGCTTCAGTACGGAAACGCGCTGCTGCTACAGTCACAGGTTCGAATTCTGCCTCGGGTATGGCTGTGTGTGATGTCCTTAGGTTAGTTAAGTTTAAGTAGTTCCAAGTCTAGGGGATGGTTCAAATGGCTCTGAGCAGTATAGGACTTAACATCTGAGGTCATCTGTCCCCTAGAACTTAGAACTACTGAAAGTAGGCTGTTTAGGTTTTTATGTTGGTAACGCCACGTTGCGCTCTGTATGAAAATCACTGACTGTGCTGTGTGCAATCTGTGACTGGTTGGCATTGTTGGAATGTTTGCTATTGTAGTGATGGGGAAGTTGGATGTGAACAGCGCGTAGCGTTGTGCAGTTGGAGGTGAGCCGCCATCAGTGGTGGATGTGGGGAGACAGATGGCAGAATTTTGAGAGCGGACGATCTGGACGTGTCGTTGCGCTAAAAATATTGCGTTTCTGTTTAGTGTTGATCAGAATAAGAGAGAAATGTCTGAGTACGTTCAGTTTTGCTCAGCAGTTTGAAAATCAAATAACGTAAGAGGTTTACCAGCACAGTAATTCATAAATTTTCCAAAGGGGATGTTTCATAGAACAATTTTTTCAAATCTGTACTGGGAACTGCCCAAAACAGTTTCTAAAATTTTTTGTGGGGAGCATGAGGGCTATGTAAGCAGGCTATTTAGGTTTTTATGTTGGTAACGCCTCGTAGCGCTCTGTATGAAAATCACTGACTGTGCTGTGTGCAATCTATATATATATATATATATATATATATATATATATATATATATATATATATACTCCTGGAAATGGAAAAAAGAACACATTGACACCGGTGTGTCAGACCCACCATAATTGCTCCGGACACTGCGAGAGGGCTGTACAAGCAATGATCACACGCACGGCACAGCGGACACACCAGGAAACGCGGTGTTGGCCGTTGAATGGCGCTAGCTGCACAGAATTTGTGCATCGCCGCCGTCAGTGTCAGCCAGTTTGCCGTGGCATACGGAGCTCCATCGCAGTCTTTAACACTGGTAGCATGCCGCGAAAGCGTGGACGTGAACCGTATGTGCAGTTGACAGACTTTGAGCGAGGGCATATAGTGGGCATGCGTGAGGCCGGGTGGACGTACCGCAGAATTGCTCAACACGTGGGGCGTGAGGTCTCCACAGTACATCGATGTTGTCGCCAGTGGTTGGCGGAAGGTACACGTGCCCATCGATCTGGGACCGGACCGCAGCAACGCACGGATGCACACCAAGACTGTAGGATCCTACGCAGTGACGTAGGGGACCGCACCGCCACTTCCCAGCAAATTAGGGACACTGTTGCTCCTGGGGTATCGGCGAGGACCATTCGCAACCATCTCCATGAAGCTGGGCTACGGTCCTGCACACCGTTAGGCCGTCTTCCGCTCACGCCCCAACATCGTGCATCCCGCCTCCAGTGGTGTCACGACAGGCGTGAATGGAGGGACGAATGGAGATGTGTCATCTTCAGCGATGAGAGTTGCTTCTGCCTTGGTGCCAATGATGGTCGTATGCGTGTTTGGCGCCGTGCAGGTGAGCTCCACAATCAGGACTGCATACAACCGAGGCACACAGGGCCAACACCCAGCATCATGGTGTGGGGAGCAATCTCCTACACTGGCCGTACACCTCTGGTGATCGTCGAGGGGACACTGAATAGTGCACGGTACATCCAAACCGTCATCGAACCCATCGTTCTACCATTCCTAGACCGGCAAGGGAACTTGCTGTTCCAACAGGACAATGCACATCCACATGTATCCCATGCCACCCAATGTGCTCTAGAAGGTGTAAGTCAACTACCCTGGCCAGCAAGATCTTCGGATCTGTCCCCCATTGAGCATGTTTGGGACTGGATGAAGCGTCGTCTCACGCGGTCTGCACGTCCGGCACGAACGCTGGTCCAACTGAGGCGCCAGGTGGAAATGGCATGGCAAGCCGTTCCACAGGACTACATCCAGCATCTCTACGATCGTCTCCATGGGAGAACAGCAGCCTGCATTGCTGCGAAAGGTGGATATACACTGTACTAGTGCCGACATTGTACATGCTCTGTTGCCTGTGTCTATGTGCCTGTGGTTCTGTCAGTGTGATCATGTGATGTATCTGACAACAAGAATGTGTCAATAAAGTTTCCCCTTCCTGGGACAATGAATTCACGGTGTTCTTATTTCAATTTCCAGGAGTGTATATATAATGACTTTTGAACACTATTGGCCGGCCGGAGTGGCCGAACGTTTCTAGGCGCTACAGTCTGGAACCGCGCGATCGCGAACGGTCGAAGGTTCGAATCCTGCCTCGGACATGGATGTGTGTGATGTCCGTAGGTTAGTTAGATTTAAGTAGTTCTAAGTTCTAGGGGACTGATGACCACAGCAGTTAAGTCCCATAGTGCTCGGAGCCATTTTATTTTGAACACTATTGAGGTAAATACATTGTTTGTTCTCAATCAAAATCTTTCATTTGCTAACAATGCCTATCAGTAGTTTGTGCCTTCAGTATATAGAATCTTTTATTTAACTGGCAGTATTGGCGCTCGCTGTATTGCAGTAGTTCGCGTAACGAAGGTTTTAGTGAGGTAAGTGATTCATGAAAGGTATAGGTTATTGTTAGTCAGGGCCATTATTTTGTAGGGATTATTGAAAGTCAGATTGCGTTTCGCTAAAAATATTGTGTGTCAGTTTAGTGATGATCAGAATAAGTAAACAGAAAACTGTCTGAGTACGTTGAGTTTTGCTCAGCTGTTTGTAAATCAAATAACGTAAGAGGTTTACCAGCACAGTCATTCATAAATTTTCCTAAGGGGATGTTTGACTACTTAAACCTAACTAACCTAAGGACATCACATACATCCATGCCCGAGGCAGGATTCGAACCTGCGACCGTAGCAGTCACGCGGTTCCGGACTAAGGGCCTAGAACCGCTCGGCCACAACGGCCGGCTGAACCATTTTTGTACACAATGCATCCATGCATGCCTGCATGCTTGCAAACAACATTCTGGCGGGTACACCGGTTGTTAATGTATCAGAATTTCATAGTTGCAACGGCTTATCTCGCGCTTACATTAACCTATGACCTTGCAAGGCGAAAACAATGGCCGTCTACAGACCTATGACGGAACGGTGCCAAAGAGACGTTTACAAAATCGTGTTGCAGACACGTGAGGCAGATGTACTTGTACATTTGAACGACTGTTTCCATAATTTGAAAGGCGTTTTCACGAATACATGGAAATGAAATTTTTTACACTTTCAACACAGTTCCTTTTTTTCCCGTTTCTGATAGGGTATTGACAAAATGAATACGCGGGATATGCTAGGTTTCTCAGCCAGTAATCTATAAATCTTTGATGCCGTTTGGCTGAACTATCTTGAATTACAGACCCCGCTGCCTTTACCTTTCTGTATGCGGAGGCTCCTTCAGGAACTACTGCAGGAATTTTGATGACGTTTACACTAACACACTGCCGGAAAACGTTAGTACGCTCTTTTAGAGGTTTTCTCTTTGGTGCAACGGAGTATATGGTGTACATTAAATGATTACAATTACAGATCAATAGTACCAGCAGTTCTGAGGTACCAGGCCAGTCTGATACTACCGCTATTTTTCTCTATATACATAAATGATTTGGCAGACAGTGTGGGCAGCTGTCTGCGGTTGTTTGCTGATGATGCTGTGGTGTACGGTAAGATGTCGAAGATGAGTGGAGGAAGATACAAGACGACATAGGCAAAATTTCCATTTGGTATGATAAATGGCCCCCCCATGAACCATGGACCTTACCGGTGGTGGGGAGGCTTGCGTGCCTCAGCGATGCAGATGGCCGTACCGTAGGTGCAACCACAACGGAGGGGTATCTGTTGAGAGGCCAGACAAACGTGTGGTTCCTGAAGAGGGGCAGCAGCCTTTTCAGTAGTTGCAGGGGCAACAGTCTGGATGATTGACTGATCTGGCCTTGTAACATTAACCAAAACGGCCTTGCTGTGCTGGTACTGCGACCGGCTGAAGCAAGGGGAAACTACAGCCGTAATTTTTCCCGAGGGCATGCAGCTTTACTGTATGATTAAATGATGATGGCGTCCTCTTGGGTAAAATACTCCTGAGGTAAAATAGTCCCCCATTCGGATCTCCGGGCGGGGACTACTCAGGAGGACGTCGTTATCAGGAGAAAGAAAACTGGCGTTCTACGGATCGGAGCGTGGAATGTCAGATCCCTTAATCGGGCAGGTAGGTTAGAAAATTTAAAAACGGAAATGGATAGGTTAAAGTTAGATGCAGTAGGAATTAGTGAAGTTCGGTGGCAGGAGGAGTACAGGGTTATAAATACAAAATCAAATAGGGGTAATGCAGGAGTAGGTTTAATAATGAATAAAGAAATAGGAATGCGGGTAAGCTACTACAAACAGCATAGTGAACGCATTATTGTGACCAAGATAGACACAAAGCCCATGCCTACTACAGTAGTACAAGTTTATATGCCAACTAGCTCTGCAGATGACGAAGAAATTGAAGAAATGTATGAAGAAATAAAAGAAATTATTCAGATAGTGAAGGGAGATGAAAAGTTAATAGTCATCGGTGACTGGAATTAGTCAGTAGGAAAAGGGAGAGAAGAAACGTAGTAGGTGAATATGGATTGGGGGTAAGAAACGAAAGAGGAAGCCGCCTGGTAGAATTTTGCACAGAGCATGACTTAATCATAGCTAACACTTCGTTCATAAATCATGAAAGAAGATTTTATACATGGAAGAAGCCTGGAGATACTGACAGGTTCCAGATAGATTATATAATGGTAAGACAGAGATTTAGGAACTAGGTTTTAAATTATAAGACATTTCCAGGGGCAGATGTGGACTCTGACCACAATCTATTGGTTATGAACTGTACATTAAAACTGAAGAAACTACAAGAAGGTGATAATTTAAGGAGATGGGACCTGGATAAACTGAAAGAACCAGAGGTTGTAGAGAGTTTCAGGGAGAGCATAAGGGAAAAATTGACAGGAATGGAGGAAAGAAATACAGTAGAAGAAGAATGGGTAGCTCTGAGGGATGAAGTAGTGAAGGCAGCAGAGGATAAAGTAGGTAAAAAGACGAGGGCTAGTAGAAATCCTTGGGTATGAGAAGAAATATTGAATTTAATTGATGAAAGGAGAAAATATAAAAATGCAGTAAATGAAGCAGGCAAAAAGGAATACAAACGTCTCAAAAATGAGATCGACAGGAAGTGCAAAATGGCTAAGCAGGGATGGCTAGAGGACAAATGTAAGGATGTAGAAGCTTATCTCACTAGGCTTAAGATAGATACAGCCTACAGGAAAATTAAAGAGACCTTTGGAGAGAGACGAGAACCACTTGTATGAATATGAAGAGCTCAGATGGAAACCCAGTTCTAAGCAAAGAAGAGAAGGCGGAAGGGTGGAAGGAGTATATAGAGGGTTTATACAAGGGCGATGTACTTGAGGACAATATTGTGGAAATGGAAGAGGATGTAGACGAAGACGAAATGGGAGATATGATACTGCGTGAAGAGTTTGACAGAGCACTGAAAGACCTGAGTCGAAACAAGGCCCCGGGAGTAGACAACATTCCATTATAACTACTGACGGCCTTGGGAGAGCCAGTAATGGCAAAACTCTACCATCTGGTGAGCAAGATGTATGAGACAGGCGAAATTCCCTCAGACTTCAAGAAGAATATAATAATTCCAATCCCAAAGATAGCAGGTGTTGACAGATGTGTGAATTACCGAACTATCAGTTTAATAAGTCACAACTGCAAAATACTAACGACGATTGGAAAAACTGGTAGAAGCGGACCTTGGGGAAGATCAGTTTGGATTCTGCAGAAATGTTGGAACACGTGAGGCAATACTAACCTTACGACTTATCTTAGAAGAATGATTAAGAAAAGGCAAACCTACGTTTCTAGCATTTGTAGAATTAGCGAAAGCTTTTGACAATGTTAACTGGAATACTCTATTTCAAATTCTGAAGGTGGCAGGGGTAAAATACAGGGAGCAAAAGGCTATTTACAATTCGCACAGAAACCAGATGGCAGTTATAAGAGTCGAGGGGCATGAAAGGGAAACAGTGGTTGAGAAGGGAGTGAGACAGGGTTGTAGCCTATCCCCGATGTTATTCAATCTGTATATTGAGAAAGCAGTGAAGGAAACAAAAGAAAAATTCGGAGTAGGTATTAAAATTCATGGAGAAGAAATAAAAACTTTGAGGTTCGCCGATGACATTGTAATTCTGTCAGAGACAGCAAAGGACTTGGAAGAGCAGTTGAACGGAATGGAAAGTGTCTTGAAAGGAGGATATAAGATGAACATCAACAAAAGCAAAACGAGGATAATGGAATGTAGTCAAATTAAGTCGGGTGATGCTGAGGGAATTAGATTAGGAAATGAGACACTTAAAGTAGTAAAGGAGTTATGCTATTTAGGGAGTAAAATAACTGATGATGGTCGAAGTAGAGAGGATATAAAATGTAGACTGGCAATGGCAAGGAAAGCGTTTCTGAAAAAGAGAAATTTGTTAACATCGAGTATAGATTTAAGTGTCAGGAAGTCGTTTCTGAATGTGTTTGTATGGAGTGTAGCCATGTATGGAAGTGAAACATGGATGATAAATAGTTTGGACAAGAAGAGAATAGAAGCTTTTGAGATGTGGTGCTACAGAAGAATGCTGAAGATTAGATGGGTAGACCACATAACTAATGAGGAGGTTTGAATAGAACTGGGGAGAAGAGGAGTTTGTGGCACAACTTGACCAGAAGAAGGAACCGGTTGGTAGGACATGTTTTGAGGCATCAAGTGATCACAAATTTAGCATTGGGGGGGCTGCGTGGAGGGTAAAAATCGTAGACCAAGAGATGAATACACTAAGCAGATTCAGAAGGACGTAGGTTGCAGTAAGTACTGGGAGATGAAGAAGCTTGCACAGGATAGAGTAGCATGGAGAGCTGCATCAAACCAGTCTCAGGACTGAAGACCACAACAACAACAATGATAAATGGCTGCTAGCCCTAAATCGAAAAAAAAATGTAAGTTAATGTCGATAAGTAGGAAGAACAAACAGTAATGTTCTGACACAGTATTACTAGTGCCAGCTTAGACAGCCAAGTTGTTTAAATATTGACAAGGGATTTCAGGTCGATTCCGTATTCCTGCATTTCCGGAAGGCTTTTGACACTGTACCACACAAGCGGTTTGTAGTGAAATTGCGTGCTTATGGAATATCGTCTCAGTTATGTGACTCGATTTGTGATTTCCTGCCAGAGAGGCCACAGTTCGTAGTAATTGACGGAAAGTCATCAAGTAAAACAGAAGTGACATCTGGCGTTCCCCAAGGTAGTGTTATAGGCCCTTTGTTGTTCGTTATCTATATAAACGATTTGGGAGACAATCTGAGCAGTCGTCTTAGGTTGTTTGTAGCTCGCACTGTCGTTTATCTAGTAATAAAGTCATCAGAAGATCAAAACAAATCGCAAAACGATTTAGAAATTATACCTGAATGTTGCGATAATTGGCAGTTGACCCTAAATAGCGAAAAGTGTGAGGTCATCCACATAAGTGCAAAAGGAATTTGTTAAACTTCGATTACACGATAAATCAGTCTAATAAAAAGCCGTAAATTCAACTAAATACCTAGGTATTACAATTACGAACTACTTAAATTGGAAGGAACACATAGAAAATGTTGTGCGGAAGGCTAACCAAAGATTGCGTTTTGTTGGCAGGACACTTAGAAAATGTAACAGATGTAGTAAGGAGACTGTCTACCCTACGCTTGTCCGTCCTATTTTAGAATACTGCTGCGCGGTGTGGGATCCTTACTAGATAGGACTGACGGAGTACATCGAAAAGGTTCAAAGAAGGGCAGCACGTTTTGCATTATCGCGAAATATGGGAGAGAGTGTCACAGAAATGATAGAGGATTTGGGCTGGACATCATTAAAAGAAAGGTGTTTTTCGTTGCGACGGAATCATCTCACGAAATTCCAATCACCAACTTTCTCCTCTGAATGCGAAAATTTTTTGTTGTCACCGACCTACATAGGGAGAAACGATCATCACAATAAAATAAGGGAAATCAGAGTTCGTATGAAAGATATAGGAGTTCGTTCTTGGAATAGTAGAGAATTATGAAGGTGGTTCGATAAACACTCTGCCAGGCACTTAAATGTGATTAGCAGAATATCCATGTAGATGTACATGTAGATTTGGCGGTAACTCAGTAGAGCGATATAAGGTGGAACGAGCATGTGAGAAATGTGGTAGGGAAGGCAAATGGTCAACTTCGGTTTATTTGGAGAATTTTAGGAAAGAGTAGTTCACCTGTAGAGACCGCATATTGGACGCTGGTGCGACCTATTCTTGAGTTCTGTTCGATTGTTTGGCTCAAATGGCGCTGAGCACTACGGGACTTAACATCTGAGCCGGCCGGAGTGGCCGAGCGGTTCTAGGCGCTGCAGTCTGGAGCCGAGCGACCGCTACGGTCGCAGGTTCGAATCCTGTCTCGGGCATGGATGTGTGTGAGGTCCTTAGGTTAGTTAGGTTTAATTAGTTCTAAGTTCTAGGCGACTAATGACCTCATAAGTTAAGTCGCATAGTGCTCAGAGCCATTGGAACCATTTTTGAACTTAACATCTGAGGTCATCAGTCCCCTAGAACTACTTAAACCTAACTAACCTAAGGACATCACACACATCCTTGCTCTAGGCAGGATTCGAACCTGCGACTGTAGCAGCAGCGCGGTTGCGGACTGAAGCGCCTAGAACCGCTCGGTCACAGAGGCTGGTGAGTGTTTGGGATCCGTACCAGATCGGATGGAATGTTACCGGTAGGTTCGAACAAAATGTGTTACGGAGATACTTCGGGAACTCAAATGGGAATCCCGGGAGGGAAGGCGGCGTTCTTTTCCATAAAAACTATTGAGAAAATTTAGAGAACGATTCTGCTGTCGCCAACATACATCGCTCGTAAGGACCACGAAGACAAGATACGAAAAATTATGGCTCATACTGAGCTTTATAGATAGTCGTTTTTCCCTCGCTCTATTTGCGGGTGGGACAGGAGGGAAAATGACAAGTATTGGTACAGGGTACCATCTGCCACGCACCTTACGGTGGCTTTCGGAGTATCTAAGTAGATGTTGATGTAGATGTAGACCGATGCTCAAACATTCATATTAGTACGTGATGTAGCCTTAAAGGGGGGTAATGCAGGCACTGACTCTGTCATCCAATAGGTGGCGAATTCTGTCTGGGACACGTTATACCAAGCTTGCTTGACCCGTTTACGTACTTCTATAAGAGCTGTTGGTTGATGAATCACACTAGTCCCTTCTCGTCCCATCATATCATACACGTACTTGATTGGAGACAAGTCCGGAGATCGTGCTGCCCAGAGAAGTTGCTGCACATCTTGCAGAGCACGTTGAGTTTCATGGGCAGTGTGTGGACTAGTATTGTCCTGTTGGAACAACACATCACCTTCCTCTTGTTATAACGGCAAAAGAACGGGTCTAACAACATTTTGCATGTACCGAACGCTGGTCAGCGTTCCCTCCAGAAACACCAAAGGTGAACGACAGTTGTAGCTTATCGCACCTCAAACCATAAGGACTGTGTAGGACCCTCTGTGTATTGGACGAATGCACACTACGAGAGAGCGCTCAAGAGGTCTACGCCGTTCGCGCAAACGACCATCACCTCCGTGCAAATAGAATCTGCTTTCATCAGGGAAGACTGCTGCGCATCATTCCCTCTTTCGAGTGATCTTCTGACTGCACCAGCCGAGCCGTGCACGTCGATGCCGTGGCTTGAATGGAAGACGGGCAAGAGGTGCAATTGCCTGTAGTCCCAATGCTAATAACCAGTTCGCAACAGTTCGTATTGACACGTCTGGGCTCACATTTCCAATTATCTGTGCTGTGGTAGCCGTACAATCTGCCACTGCTGCCCTTAAAATGTTCAAATTTGTGTGAAATCTTATGGGACTTAACTGCTAAGGTCATCAGTCCCTAAGTTTACACACTACTTAACCTAAATTATCCTAAGGACAAACACACACACACCCATGGAAGAGGGAGGACTCGAACCTCCGCCGGGACCACTGCTGCCCTTACAATACGACGATCCTATGGGCGCCTGTGATACGTAGACGTCCAGAACCTCGTCAACGGGTGCGAAAACGTTCACTTAACCACTGATACCAATATCGTTGCTAAACTGACGCGTCGCTAGGAAGGTCACAGTTTGACCCCTTTCAAAATCGCTCATTTGTCTGTAGGAAGCACGGGGTGCCTCTGGTGGCATAGTTGGATGTTTGCTTCACACGTTTGCACTACACGGAGCCTTCTGGTTCTGAGCATTTCCTATTAAAGGGTAGAACAGATGTCGCTCTGATACCCATGCCACTACACTGTCTGTCGGCTGACTACATTGAAACAGTTGTCAGTACATCTACTATCCCTCAGGTGGCATATGCCCTCATCGGATGAAAATCGACGTCGTCTTTAAAGGTGTACTACTTTTTTTCTTACAATGTAGATACACCGATTGACGAGGAAGATTCGTGTACATTATTTTTAAATATTTGGTGCAGAGTGGCTGAACCACGATGAGTTATAGTCCCCCGCTGCGTTTTTCCTGTCTCTATACGAACGCTGCTCTCAGGAACTTCAAAAATGGTTCAAATGGCTCTGAGCACTATGGGACTTAACATCTGAAGTCATCAGTCCCCTAGAACTTAGAACTAGCGGTCGCGCGGTTCCAGACTGAAGCGCCTAGAACCGCTCGGTCACTCAGGCCGGCTCTCAGGAACTACTGAAGGGATTTTCGTTATCGCGGAGGACTGGCACGACGGCCCCGCCGACAAAGAATGACTTCTGCAGCGGCTCGCATTGCGGGTTGCGGTCGGGCCGCTCACTCCTTTAGGTGGTGGTGGTTAGTGTTTAACGTCCCGTCGACAACGAGGTCATTAGAGACAGAGCGCAAGCTCGGCTTAGGGAAGGATTGGGAAGGAAATCGGCCGTGCCCTTTCAAAGGAACCATCCCGGCATTTGCCTGAAACGATTTAGGGAAATCACGGAAAACCTGAATCAGGATGGCCGGAGACGGGATTGAACCGTCGTCCACCCGAATGCGAGTCCAGTGTGCTAACCACTGCGCCATCTCACTCGTTTAGGAGCTGCAGTACGCCGTGAAGTGGCGCGTGCTTCTTAAATCGTTTAATTTCTGCGAAAACGATGGTATTCAGCTACCTATTGTTGTTCTCTGATTTTTATTCGTAACTCTACCAAGTAAACAAAGTTTCTACTTTGCCAGCTAAGTCGTCCACCCGTTGATACAAGGCGCAAGTTTCACCTCGAACGCTCGGAACCGCAAGAAATCATGCTTAGACCAACACTCGATCATAAAACGACAATGGTCTACGAAATTTCCATGTAAAACTCCGCAATAGTCTTCTAGCGCCATCAGACTGTGGCATGTTGTAGCTGCACTCCCAAGTGCTCGATTTAAATATAAATGTAGGCTTCCGCGGCCATTGTCACAGCCAATAAATTATTTCTGGGTTTGTGACCGCATAGTCAATATGTAAAACTACCGACGTTCCGGTCCTTGTTGCAAGTGACATACTTCAGGGTTAACTTCTCATGATTGGGATTCACAGTCATATAATATTTCTTAAAATACATCATAGTCGCTGTTGACTGTATAAAATATTTATTGTTACTATTGCAATTTCGGCCTTATGGCCATTTTTCAAGTAACACTGCAAAGTTACATTCTATCAGTATATAAAACTATCTGACATGACTACATGTCGTCGTCAAAATGCAGCCTTTTGACTGTGAGAGTCGCACAAGATCTGATGAGTACGACACTTATTACATCGTAATATGTTGTTAAATATATACTGAACTGTCGATGTTACCGTCGTTCTAATAATCTATCACACGTACAAGTTCAGGTGCACTGACACCACATATTTCTTATATACCTGCAGACGTGCCTGTTATCGAATTGGCCGAGCGGTACTAGGCGCCACAGTCTGGAACGAATCCTGCCTCGGGCATGGATGGGTGTGATGTCCCTAGGTTAGTTAGGTTTAAGTAGTTCTAAGTTCTAGGGGACTGATGGCCTCAGATGTTAAGTCCCATAGTGCTCAGAGACATTTGAACCATTTTTTTGTTATCTCATTCTGATAGGCTGTTAAGGATGAAGTGGAGGGATGTTAGAAGTTCTTTATTGGTGTTTTTATTATTTCTTTCCATTGGTGGAAACCCGACCTTTTGATTTGTGTTTACATTACTGCTTGTGATCCTACGAATGTGCTACAAATATTAGAGACAAAGTTGCAACGTTCTTAATATGGATTGGTTGACTGGTTGATTTGGGGGAGAGGACCAAACAGCGATGTGGGGAAGGAAGTCGACGGTGCCAACTCAAAGGAACCATCGCGGCATTTGCCTGAAGTGTTTTAGTAAAATCACGGAAATTCTAAATCAGAATGCCAGACGCGGGCTTGAACCATCAATCTGAATATGGAAATGAAATCGGGGTCGCCGATAGAGAGTTCGCAGGCATATGATTTAATAATTCAGAAATATAATGGAGATGACACAGGAATACAGGACGCTGCGCTGGATAGATATATTGATTTTGTAGGGTAAGAAGAACTTGAACCTGAAGGAGGCTCTCCAAACAGTACACGGCGTTCGTCTCCATAGCAACAGGAACAGTCCAATCAGAGTGGCAACAAACTATCTTCACCCAAACAGTCGAGGCCTAGTGTGCTAGAAGATATTGATGACCGCGTACTAGAAAGGATTTATGAAGACTATTACAATTGTGGCTTCATTTCCCATGACAAATTAATGAGGCCATATAAGTGCATTAAAACTAAATTAATTTGCGAATTAATTCTAAATTATGCCTGTAGCAAAAGGCGCGCAGGAGCTCGTTTCAAAGGAAACAGTTTGTCGCGTTTACAAACTATAAAAGATCATGTAATATTCTTATGGCTCCACGGTTCACTATTGAAAGCTGAAAATGAGGGCACTAGAAGCGTCTAAAATGTTTCCATTGAACAATTTTAAATACTCTATTTTTTATTGCCAATCTTAAGGCTTATATACATCTTAATCTTAAAATCAATCTTAAGGCTTATATACAAGGCTTATATACAATATATAAGGCTTATATACAATCTTAAGGCTTATATACAGGCGTATTATTACATTTGCCCCATGTAAGAACGTTGAAGACGATAGTAGTATAATCGGAAGGCACAACAGTTTGTGGAGGAAGTGAACATCTTTATGACAGAGCGGGATGAGGAGAAAGGAAATGTTTGGAACAGTGTCCAAAGTCAATGTCAGTATGAGATGTCATCATCAACGCTGTCTCACACAGGAGAGAAAACTACAGCTAGTGTATTGCACTCTGTCCGTAGCTCTACCCACGGCTACACAATTGGTATGGCTTTATCTTTGCAGACGGACTAACAAACAAGTTGTAAATCTGCTTGTAAGTCCAAATAAAATACCGAGTCGTTCACACAAAAGCCAAACATACCAATATACTGATGAACAAAATGAGACAGGCGCTGCCAGCATGATTCCTGATACAGAAAGAGTCAACTTCCATATCAACATAAATCTGGATATGGGCGGTTTTATTTACTGCAGATAATAAATTACATTACACATTAAAATGTACAGCAATGTTCCTTCTGGTGTACAGTTGAAGCTGCCATCATTAGTCAGCGCTACATTCGCGAAAAATCTACATGGCGGTGGCAGGAAGTTAAAGACTGCAAGAGAACAATGGCGGAAAACAAAAAAATATGTACGGTGCTGGAGGGAAATTTTTAAAAATCCAAGATAGTGGAAGTAGCCCAGTTTCGCTTTGTAACTGCACATTCTCTGACATTACCTCCAAGGATGTGCCATGTTCAAATTGTTTGTCGTCAAATACTGTAACTATCATCTAACATGTGCTTACACAGCATATGTCTAGTCGGACCTATGCTCACACACACGTCGAAAAATCGGTGCAAAGGCAGTAAGTGGCTCTATTAATCCATACGGCCTCTTGACAGTTTCCACGTGCTTGATCATAGATGAAAATCACCTCCAGTGAAAAACAGACCATTGAGCAGCGTCTTAAACTATATCACGTAGCCTGTAACACAGAGCATAATGTGCATACAAATTATTTACGTTGGAAAATTTGCATTTAGTAATTAAGTAACAGATTATCACTACGTAAAGTGTAGTGTAATGTATCTGTATTAAGTGGTGCCCCGCCTCCTGAATTTAACTTACCATTCATCTTTGGTATCGATTACCATGCTATGTGGTTGAACATGAGCCTCCTGTGCTTTGAAATAGACTGCAGTGAATGAAAAACAATAAACGCTGGTGATTGGACATTTTGTTGTTGTTGTTGTGGTCTTCAGTCCTGAGACTGGTTTGATGCAGCTCTCCATGCTACTCTATCCTGTGCAAGCTTCTTCATCTCCCAGTACTTGCTGCAACCTTCACCCTTCTGAATCTGCTTAGTGTTTTCATCTCTTGGTCTCCCTCTACGATTTTTACCCTCCACGCTGCCCTCCAATGCTAAATTTGTGATCCCTTGATGCCTCAAAACATGTCCTACCAACGGGTCCCTTCTTTTTGTCAAGTTGTGCCACAAACTCCTCTTCTCCCCAATTCTATTCAATACCTCCTCATTAGTGATGTGATCTACCCATCTATGTGATTGGACATAAAAAATAAAATATCGTCATGAACGCTTTCAAGGATTAGACTTGCGCCTCTTCCGTCCTCGAGGGGCAACTTCATTATAAACAGTTTTTATCCTCCGTAATATGATTCTGTTCGCCGAGTAACAGCTTGACTGCAATAACAAATGAATCTTTTTGTTCTGCCTTGCGACCTACGCAAGCTGTTGTTACCGATGAAGAGTGGATGACAAAATGTAGTATGTCATGTGGCGTCCAGTTAGGGAGCTCCAGACTGTAGAGTATGTCCAGCTTATGTGAACAGAGGCGCTACTGTGTTCTGTGTTTTTGTGACGCAACAAGCATTTTATATATATGGACATGGCCTTTTGCACAAGTTTTTAAGTATTTTAGTTATAACAAGCCTTTTATGATGCGCCGATTTCTATCCACTTGATAACTTGGCCTCTGATTCAACGTAAAATGAACACGTTTCATAACAAAACGATTTTTAGAAGTGAAGTCTGTCGAAGCTGGTTGCCTTAAATAAATGAATGTTTTATGCGATCTATGCTGTTCAATCATAAACGATTTTTAGAAGTGAAGTCTGTCGAAGCTGGTTGCCTTAAATAAATGAATGTTTTATGCGATCTATGCTGTTCAATCTTTCTTAGCAAGTAAAACAGATCGCTCCTTCACTAATCTCGAAATGAGAAAATTCAATCGGGTAAATGTATCAATGTGAGGTAAGGATCCATGGTTCGGAAACGAAAGAGTCGACAATTGCAACCGAAATTATTGTGATTCCTGCGACACTTTAATAGGTGTACCGGAACTGTTGTTACTACGAATGTAGGGATGCAACTTTCGGAGGTGGTAGTGTGGACTAAGAAAAGAAACATGGTCTCTAAAATGCATACCTGAGGAAATAAGAGCACTTGCTCATCTTCGCTAGTGGGAAACACATCTACTCTATTAGTCCGCAGCTCGTGTTCTAGTGGCTAGCGTTGCTGCCTCTGGATCACGGGGTCCCGGGTTCGATTGCCAGCCGGGTTGGGGATATTCTCTGCCCGGGGACTGGGTGTTTGTGTTGTCCTCATCATTTCATTATCATCATCATCATTCGTGACAGTTGTTAGATAGGAATGTGAAAAAATTAGACTGTGAGAAAATTGTGACTTTGTGAGGGCACTGACGACCGCGCAGTTGAGTGCCCCACAAACCAAATATCATCATCGTCACATCTCCTGTATTAAACAAACGATCGCAGCTCTTAAGGCGTGCATTTTAGAGCGCATGTTTGTTAGATTTTTTTTGGTTTGGACCATAGTACCACCTCTGGAAGTTACCTACCCTACAATCTTAGCAATAACAGTACTGGTACATGTTTTCCACTGTCAGAGGTACTCAGAACAGTTTTCGCTTATAACTCATTCGTTTCCGGTAGAGGGACTTTTACATCAAATCGATAAATTTATCTTTCTTCATCATGCCTGTAAGTTAGTAACATCACCACGGAATCACCCTGTATATACATACATTTATAGATGCCGGTGCCTACAACGATGACGCTCTGTAGCGTCTTTGGATAACGTTTGCGGACATGGGTTCCTGTGTAAAACTTGATCTGCTAAGTCCCCCTATAATCTCTAACACGCTGTATATATTTGGTATGAAACTCGTCCGCGGACAGTAGTACACAGTTGGCCAGTAGTCAGCAACTGTGGTCTGCGCTGTGCTCACCGCAGGCTGCGAGCGTGTAATGCCCGCGCTTTCCACCCTCGTATTTACCATTTATTCAGCTTATTTAAGCCGGCGTAACTCGCGTCCGTCACTCGCTGCACGTTAAGTTTACCAGTTCCCTGCGGTCACACCAGATGACTGGGACGTTGCCTCACAAGGCGAAAACTGACGCATCTGTTCTCATATTAAAGTTTCAATGTCCGGCAGTGGTGTCTAGCATAAGCTAAATCAATAGACACCGTAAATTAAAGTACCCGCCGTGTTTTTATGTCGGTATTTCATGGGTAATTAGCTGCAGTAGCCGGCGCTACCCGTGATGTCTAATATCTGCCACAAAAAGTGATTAGCCCTGTGCCTTGTTGATACTCATAGCAAATGCAAGACGAATAGGAAACTGCAGTCACTTTCAATCGAACAGCGTATTTGGATCACTGGATGTCACCGGAATGCGACGAATGAATACGTCTTCACCTGCACAAAAAGATGTTTCGTTGCGTCATCTGTTGTTGCATTTGCCCATAAGTATCTAATTGTGTTTTTGGAGAGTTCGCCTTCGCCTTGTTTCAGCTCAGTTTTCACTGTTTCAAATAAGCTGTGTTTGAGCACGACTCGAACTGTTCGAACAACGCACGTCACAATTCGGGAAATCTCCGGGTTTTTAGACATGTTGATTGGCCCGCTGTATAATGACTTTTGTTGGTACTATGTCCACGACCCGTCTTAGCGTTTGTGTGGCACTGTCTATTTTAATAATAAAAATAACTGTGAACACTGACTAAGATATCTTCTAGGATATACGTCATACTCAACAACAGCAACTAATCAATAAAAAATAATTTGCAATCATGTTTCTGTCAAATTCTCGAGTTTTCGCTCATCCCACGACCTAGTGACGTCTGATGGTACTATCTCCAAAATATTTCCACTGAAATTTTTTCTCACATACGAATTATAGTTTACCACGATATATATCGTTTGTTAGGCATTATTTTTTGATTAATTTCCTCATTGTTTCATCTGAATGTAGAAATTTGAAGTAAATCGGCCAAGAAATTCGAAGTAAAACGGTACACTACTTTTCGAGATGTTTGGAAACAACGTATATATATATATATATATATATATATATATATATATATATATATATATATTAAAAATTCATGGCCTATGTCATCTCAAATGTTCGTTAGGGGATGTGTAGAAATTTGAAGCAAATAGGGCAAGAGCCTCTAGAGACTTTTGGTAACAACCTTTCCTTTTATAGAGGGTGTTACAAAAAGGTACGGCCAAACTTTCAGGAAACATTCCTCACACAGAAATAAAGGAAAGATATTCTGTGGACATGTGTCCGGAAACGCTTAATTTCCGTGTTAGAGCTCATTTTAGTTTCGTCAGTATGTACTGTACTTCCTCGATTCACCGCCAGTTGGCCCAATTGAAGGAAGGTAATGTTGACTTCGGTGCTTGTGTTGACATGCGACTCATTGCTCTACAGTACTAGCATCAAGCACATCAGTACGTAGCATCAACAGGTTAGTGTTCATCACGAACGTGGTTTTGCACTCAGTACAATGTTTACAAATGCGGAGTTGGCAGATGCCCATTTGATGTGTGGATTAGCACGGGGCAATAGCCGTGGCGCGGTACGTTTGTATCGAGACAGATTTCCAGAACGAAGGGGTCCGACAGGAAGACGTTCGAAGCAATTGATCGGCGTCTTAGGGAGCACGGAATATTCCAGCCTATGACTCGCGACTGGGGAAGACCTAGAACGACGAGGACACCTGCAATGGACGAGGCAATTCTTCGTGCAGTTGACGATAACCCTAATGTCAGCGTCAGAGAAGTTGCTGTTGTACAAGGTAACGTTGACCACGTCACTGTATGGAGAGTGCTACGGGAGAACCAGTTGTTTCCGTACCGTGTACAGCGTGTGCAGGCACTATCAGCAGCTGATTGGCCTCCACGGGTACACTTCTGCGAATGGTTCGTCCAACAATGTGTCAATCCTCATTTCAGTGCAAATGTTCTCTTTACGGATGAGGCTTCATTCCAACGTCATCAAATTGCAAATTTTCACAATCAACATGTGTGGGCTGACGAGAATCCGCACGCAGTTGTGCAATCACGTCATCAACACAGATTTTCTGTGAACGTTAGGGCAGGCATTGTTGGTGATGTCTTCATTGGGCCCCATGTTCTTCCACCTACGCTCAATGGAGCACGTTATCCTGATTTCATTCGGGACACTCTTCCTGTGCTGCTAGAACATGTGCCTTTACAAGTACGACACAACATGTGGTTCATGCACGATGGAGCTCCTGCACATTTCAGTCCAAGTGTTCGTACGCTTCTCAACAACAGATTCGGTGACCGATGGATTGGTAGAGGCGGACTAATTCCATGCCCTCCACGCTCTCCTGAGCTCAGCCCTCTTGACTTTCATTTATGGAGCCATTTGAAAGCTCTCGTCTACGCAACCCCAGTACCAAATGTAGAGACTCTTCGTTCTCGTAATGTGGACGGCTGTGATACAATACGCCATTCTCCAGGGCTGCATCAGCGCATCAGGGATTCCATGGGACGGAGGGTGGATGCATGTATCCTCGCTAACGGAGGACATTTTGAACATTTCCTGTAACAAAGTGTTTCAAGTCACGTTCTGTTACTGTGTGTTTCCATTCCATGATTAATGTGATTTGAAGAGAAGTAATAAAATGAGCTCTAACATGGAAAGTAAGCGTTTCCGGACACATGTCCACATAACATATTTTCTTTCTTTGTGTGCGAGGAATGTTACCTGTAAGTCTGGCCGTACCTTTTTGTAACACCCTGTATATTACACATACATACGTTTAAAGTCACATTAAGAAATCTTGTGTAGAAAGCGATCTTCCTCTTGTCTTGAAAGTAAAACGTGCAAAATTTCATCAAGATCAGAATAACACTGCCGATTTGTATGAATTACAAACAAACAATGGACACTTAGACTCAGAACTACTGCAAGAATTTCGATACCAGGTTTTTACTCCTTGGCAGAACGATTCACGAGGAAGGTTTGTGTATATCACTACATACAGTATTATAAACAAGACATCCAGCCATAGATGGTTCAGTATTTCGATTTAAATCACATTGTAATTTATGTTCGAACAAGACGAGTAGTAGAGGGCCAACTGCCAGCCAAACATAGTTAATTCTCAAGTGCCGCGTGTTCGATGTATTGTCTGCTTTGTAGATCTGTGGAGCACTTTGTGAAGCTTGACTGGTTGCACGCTGGCAACACTGCTGCTTGTCACTGAAATCTGTCAGTCACAAAGTAATTTTAATTGGAGTATACGAATGTGAAGCCAGGTCGAGTTGCTAATTAAATTACACTGCTTGACATTTGCTGCCGGCCGGAGTGGCCGAGCGGTTCTAGGCGCTTCACTCTGGAACCGCGCAACCACTACGGTCGCAGGTTCGAATCGTGCCACGGGCATGGGTGTGTGTGATGTCCTTAGGTTACTTAGGTTTAAGTAGTTCTAAGTCTAGGGGACTGATGACGTCAGCTGTTAAGTCCCATAGTGCTCAGAGCCATTTGAACCATTTTTTTGACATTTGCTAAGGAACACAGACATTGTTATGTAAGAATAATAGCACAATGATGGACGACATAAACACAGTACAGACTAAAGTGAAATGGTACATTTATAATGAAAAACAGTACAGATTTCACTGTATGGGAAAGTGGGAGATGAGGCATAAATAACGTTTGACACAGGTCAGACGCCGAACACAAACGGTCGATATCGGACTCTCAGTTGGGATCATACACTCTTCGGGCACTAATACACGTTTTGCACCTGTTATTCGTGCTGGATACCAAACTGCTGAAGATTCCTTCGAGAATATTGTCCCACTCCTCCCGTAAGCAGGTTTTCATTTCTTGCACGTCTACCAAGAGCATCCCATATGCGCTATAGGTTTTAGGTCAGAGAAGTATGCAGGGCATCCCATACGTTCGATTTCTTCACTTTCCAGTGTGTCCGACACCTCAACGGTCATGTGTGCGCGGACATTGTCGTCTATAAATAGAAAGCCGGGACCTACCGCACCTCTAAACAGACGAATATGATCCAGAATAATCTCCCTTCAATACCTCTGACCTGTAATAGTTCCTTGCGCAAAGGTATGCGGCGGTGTTCGGCCATTATGCATAATGTCTGCCCACACCATGTCCAGGCCATACACTGACGTTCATGAACGTTCTGTGGTACTTATCGTATTCTCCTCTTTCTCCACACCAACTGGTGGGCAAAATCACTTGCCACAGTGAATCGATACGTCGGAGAACATCTCTCTGGACTGCTGTTGCTGATCTTAACCAACATGCTACCTATAGCGATGTAATCTTCCACGATGGTTGTGTGGTTGAAGAAGGACGCATTTAACAGGTGTCCGTGCATACAAACCAGCCTGACGTAATCGCCGCGAAAAGGTTTCTGGAGAGACACGTGTACCGGTAACGGTCGTACGGTTTGCAGCGATCTGCCTAACACTAAGATGTATGTTTCTTGTCGCCACTAGGGCTACATATCGATACTCTTGCAGTGTGGTGGTACGTCGACGATCATCGGCGTGCTTTTCATCGCATTTTTACTTTAAGCGGCTTTTTTTATCTCGGGATGACACTTATGGGCACAGAGATTTTCTGGCGGCCGCAGCTCCACTCAGTGTCTCTTTAAAATTGGCACGATGCTGTTGTTTTAGTTTCCGGAGTCTTAGTTTTATCCTGCTACACCTTATCAGGATGTTTAGCAGTACATGCTTGCCCTTTGAGGGAAAGAAATTAATCATGGGTTAGCAGATGTTATACGCGAGGGGGCTTGATTGTTACATGATTTGAGAGCTATTTCTATCTGGGCTTTTGTGAAGGGTTGCATAATTTGATGTTCGTCGATCTTCACTTGGTCGGTTTCAATTTCGTCCTCTGCTGTTTGCAGGATTAAGCCACTCTGTAGTTCCTCCGTGCCTACACAGTTGGGCAGTACAAAGGGCCGCCTATCGATAGCATTACGAAATATATAAATCTGCTGCAGTGCCATCGTTATTGTGGTTAGATTATTTAAATTATAATATTCCGTCCACTTGCATCTATTTTTAAAGAGATTTCTTTTTATTCGTGACTGACGCACTCTTCAGCGACTTTTTTTATCTCGGGATGACACTTATGGACACAGCCATTTTCTGGCGTCCGCAGCTCCACTCAGTGTCTCTTTAAAATTGGCACGATGCTGTTGTTTTAGTTTCCGGAGTCTTAGTTTTATCCTGCTACACCTTATCAGGATGTTTAGCAGTACATGCTTGCCCTTTGAGGGAAAGAAATTAATCATGGGTTAGCAGATGTTATACGGCAGGGGCTTGATTGTCGTATGATATGAGAGCTATTTCTATCTGGGCTTTTGTGAAGGGTTGCATAATTTGATGTTCGTCGATCTTCACTTGGTCGGTTTCAATTTCGTCCTCTGCCGTTTGCAGGATTAAGCCACTCTGTAGTTCCTCCGTGCCTATACAGTTGGGCAGTACAAAGGGCCGCTCATCGATAGCATTACGAAATATATAAATCTGCTGCAGTGCCGTCGTTATTGTGGTCAGATTATTTAAATTATTATAATATTCCGTCCACTTGCATCTATTTTTAAAGAGATTTCTTGTTATTCGTGACTGACGCACTCTTCAGCCAAATAAAATGTTGCTCCGTACAGACTTTTTTTCATGCTACTAGTGCCGCTCATCTTTCTGGTAGACGCGCGTTATGTCTGCCTCCGATGAAACTGGGCTGGTTTCAGAAATCTACACCAATCGCATGTATGCTTCTTCTACAGCTCTGAGAAGACTTGAGACATTTAGCGACTTACTGGAGTCGCACACAGCATATAAAACTGATGGTCTGCTGTGCAATTCCAGTTAATATGAATTTGAAGGAAATCTCTAATAATTATTGAAGATAAATTCGATAACAGAGCGCAGTAAAATATTGGAATAATAATCAGTTGTCGCGAATATGCATCTCCACTTGACACCATTTCAGGCTTTCACTTCTTACTCGTATTGTAATAGCAAACATCTCGAAAGGCGTTGTTTTCACGTTGGTTCTCACCTTCCACTGACTCGATTGCACTTTCTTTTCGCTATCAGACACGCAAAACCACATTTCTTCACCTGTAATGAAATCTGACAAAATCTTGATATTAGTGCGTTTTCTGTCATATCAAAAAATACCAAATCGAAAACGTACAACATTGATCATAAGTACCTCACATCTAAATGCGCTTCCCCGCGAATGACTTATGGTCAGCTGATTCAGAACCTAGCGGGAGAATTCGTCACTACCGCACCTCTGCCTGCAGGAAAGGAATACCATTTAGGTTTGTCCCCCTCCCCCCCTCCTTCTTAGCTGATTAGTCTGACAACAGAACATTTCTTGCTACATCCTTCACATGTGAGACGTAAGTCTTGAGGGGCTTCATCGATGCTGGGAAGTCGTACCAAGCCGGCCGCGGTGGCCGTGCGGTTCTGGCGCTACAGTCCGGAACCGCGGGACTGCTACGGTCGCAGGTTCGAATCCTGCCTCGGGCATGGATGTGTGTGATGTCCTTAGGTTAGTTAGGTTTAAGTAGTTCTAAGTTGTTGGGGACTTATGACCTAAGATGTTGAGTCCCATAGTGCTCAGAGCCATTTTTGAAGTCGTACCAAGCCTCGTCGTGGCGTGCT
Organism: Schistocerca gregaria; assembly: GCF_023897955.1. Classification (NCBI taxonomy): domain Eukaryota; kingdom Metazoa; phylum Arthropoda; class Insecta; order Orthoptera; family Acrididae; genus Schistocerca; species Schistocerca gregaria. The sequence continues at coordinate 241,502,830 of NC_064920.1, forward strand.
ACACTTTCAGCCCAGCAGTGGATACATTCACGATCCAGATTAGAGCGATCTCCGTGTCATGCTTGCGAACCTATCAGTCCTCGCACGGGACCTAAAAGGTGCAGAAGCAACGGAAAAAGCATGCCAAATTCAAAAGTACGCAAAATCCCCAAGATTGGCAAAGATTTGCAGAAGTTCGAAATATAAAGCCTACTTCAATGCGAGATGCTTTTAATAATTTCCACAATCAAACTCTCTCGAAATCTGGCGGAAAGCCCAAAGATATCCTGGTCATACATTAAGCACACCAGTAGCAAGACGCAGTCAATACCTTGACTGCGCAATAACAATGGTGAACTCACTGATGACAGTGCCACTAATGCAGAGTTATTAAACACGATTTTCCGAAACTCCTTCACCGAAGATGACGGAGTAAATATTCCTGAATTCCAATCAAGAACAACTGAAATGTTCAAATGTGTGTGAAATCTTATGGGACTTAACTGCTAAGGTATCAGTCCCTAAGCTGACACACTACTTAACCTAAACTATCCTAAGGACAAACACACACACCCATGCCCGAGGGAGGACTCGAACATCCGCCGGGACCAGCCGCACAGTCCATGACTGCAGCGCCTAAGACCGCTCGGCTAATCCCGCGCGGCGTCAAGAACAACCGCCGAGTTGAGACACATAGAAGTAGATATCCTCGGTGTAGCACAACAGCTCAAACCACTTAATAAAGGCAAGGCCTCTGATCCAGATTGTATACCAGTCAGGTTCCTTTCATAGTATGCTGATACAATAGCTCCATATTTAGCAATTATTTACAACCGCTAACTCACAAAAAGATTCGTACCAATTCTCGAAAAAGGAAACAGGTGTAATCCGCTGAATTACAGGCTCATATCACTAACGTCGGTTTTGGAACGTATACTGTGTTCGAACATTATGGATTACCTCGAAGAAAACGATTTACTTACAGATCGTCAGCACGGATTCAGAAAATATCGTTCTTGCGAAACGCAACTAGCTCTTTGTACTCATGAACTAACGAGTTCTATCGACAGGGATGTCAAATTGGTTCTATATTTTTAGATTTCCAGAAGTCTTTCGACACCGTTCCTCACAAGCGTCTTCTAACCAAACTGCCTATAGAATATCGCCTCAGTTGTGCGACTGGATTCGTGATTTCCTATCAGAAAGGTCACAGTTCGTAGTAATAGGCGGAAAGTCACCGAGTAAAACAGAAATAATATCCGGCGTTCCCCAAGGAAGTGTTATAGCCCCTCTATTGTTCCTGCTCTATGTAAACGACATAGGAGATAATCTGAGTAGCCCTATTAGATCGTTTGGAGATGATGCTATCATTTACCGTCTTGTAAATTCATCAGATGACCAAAACGAATTGCAAAATGATTTAGATAAGATATCTGTATGGTGCAAAAAGTGGCAGTTGACACTGAATAAAGAAAAGCGTGAAGTTATTCACGTGAGTACTAAAAGAAATCTGCTAAATTTCGATTACGCGATATGCCACACAAATCTGTAAGTTTTGAATTCAAATACATACTTAGGGATAAAAATTACAAATAACCTGAACTGGAACGATCACATAGATAATGTTGTGGGTAGAGCAACCCAAAGAGTGCGATTCAGTGGCAGAACTCTTAGAAGGTGCAATACGTCTACGAAATACGCTGCTTACACCATGCTTGTCCACCCTAGTCTGGAGTATTGCCGTGCGCTGTGGGATCCGCATCAGGTGGGACTGACGGATGACATCGAAAAAGTTCAAAGAAGGGCGGCTCGTTTTGTATTATCACTTAATAGGGGAGATAGTGCCATAGACATGATACGAGGAGTGGCAATCATTAAAACAAAGGCATTTTTCGTTGCGGCGGGATCTTCTAATGACATTTTAATCACCGGTTTTCTCTTCCGATTGCAAAGACATTCTTTTGGTACCGACCTACATGGGGAGAAATGATCATGACGATAAAATAAGATGAGTCAGGACCCGCGCAGAAAAATTTAAGTGCTCGTTTTTCTCGCGCGCCTTTCGAGAGTGGAAAGTACAGAGACAACTTGAAGGTGGTTCATTCAACCGTCTGCCAGTCACTTTATTGTGAATAGCAGATTAATGACGTAGATGTAGATGCAGATGTAGAAGTAATGTGGACGTGGAGCGTTACGAGTGTTGTGACGTTAGTTATGTTGTTTCACATTGAGGAAGCACTGCTGAACTCGAAACACGAAATATACTGATAAGCCAAAACATTATGATCAGTACTCACCGCGACGATAGATGCCACCTGGTGGCGTTGCGAGGACGTGACGCGTAATTGAAGTATGTAAGCAGATCAGACACGGTCTGGGAATCACCCTAGCGAAGATACGGGCTGCAAATGGGCAAATCCGTTGAGATAAGCGACTTTGACATAGGTCAGAGTATTATTATGCAGAGCCTGTGAACGAGTCTCCCAAAGACGACGAAGCTGGTCAAACGTTCACGTGCTGCTGTGGTGAGCCTGTACGGAAATACAGGTAGGTAGAAGGACAGTGAAACTATCACTAGGCGCTGAATGGTTGGAAACCCACGACTCTTCACAGAACGTGGGGTTCGGAGGCTTGTCTGCTCTGTACAGTAAAGTAGATGGTCATCTGTGGCACCTCTTCCGAAAGAGTACAGTGCGGGTGGACGCACAAGTGTTTCGGAGCAAACCGTTCATTGTACGTTGCTGAACATGAAGCTCCCCACATGACCACCCATACGAGTCCACATGTCCAGCTGACATCATCAGTTACGATTGCAGTGGGCACGGGACCATCGGAATTTGACCATCAATCAATGGAAACGAGGGAATCACATTTTTGCTACACTAGTTCAGCGGGCGCCTCCACAAACGCCGTCATTGGGGTGAACGGCGGCTCGAAACTTACAGTGCGCCACGGACGCAGGCTGGTGTGGGCAGTATTGTGCTTGGGAGATATTCTCCTGCGCTTGCGTGGGACCTGTGGTAGTAATTGAAGACACGCTGGCGGCTGCGATCCAACTGCATCCCTTCATGCTTGAAGTCTTCCCCTATGGCGATGTCATCTTTGAGGAGTGTAATTAATTGTCCGCGTTTCGGAGCCAGAACGGTGCTACCGTGATTTGAGGAGCATTTTAGTGAACTCACGTTGATGCCTCGGCGACCAAAGTCGCCTGAAGTAAATCCTATGGAACCCACCTGGGTCGCTACTGGGCGCCATCATCGCGTACGCAGATCAGCAGCACGTTATCTATGCGAATTACTTGACTTGTGCATAGACATCTAATGCCAGATACCGCCACAAACCCACCAAGAAACGGCCGAATTCCTGATAAACAGAATCAGTGATGTATTCCGTTCCAAAAACGGACAAAAAGCTATTAAGCAGGTACTCATAATTTTTTTTTTCTCTTCCGTGTATATTCTGCAACATTTCAGCAACTTTCAATGAAATACGTGACCAATAAGGGACAAGAACGTTCTCTGCGTCACAGTCAGAACTTGAGACATCATTACTGGATTTCGCCGTTTTTAGCTGAAGTCTATATTTAGTGGTGTTTATATTATAATGTACGCTAGGTTAAAAGAAGAGGAGGTGAATAAACAGTTTAAGATTAAGCTTAGCATTACAGAACGAAAGTAATGGGGAAAAACATGGAGATATCAATGCAAAATGGAACAAGATAACAATTGTTATTAACGAGACAGCACAGGAACTGTCAAGAGATAACAATAATAGCAATATCAAGCGCAAACCATAGTTCAGTGAACCGTATAGAAAAGCAGTTTAGCCGGCCGCGGTGGTCTCGCGGTTCTACGCGCGCAGTCCGGAACCGTGCGACTGCTACGGTCGCAGGTTCGAATCCGGCTTCGGGCATGGGTGTGTGTGATGTCCTTAGGTTAGTTAGGTTTAAGTAGTTCTAAGTTCTAGGGGACTGATGACCACAGCAGTTGAGTCCCATAGTGCTCAGAGCCATTTGAACCAAAAGCAGTTTAGGCCAGGAAGACAAACAGGCAATGATGAGCAATAACAAGTATGACAACCAAATAAAATACAGGATACAGCCTCCAGAGAAATGAAGAGAACAATCAGGCGAGGGAAAAGATCATTCAGAAATAGATAGAGAAGGCAGAGGAGGAATACAGCTAAAACAATAGTAAACCGTTCTACAGGACAATGATAAGCTATTTTTGCCGGTCCCCGGCACGAATCCGCCCGGTGGATTAGTGTCGAGGTGCGGTGTGCTGGCCAGCCTGTGGATGGTTTTTAAGGCGGTTTTCCATGTGCATCGGAGAATGTGGGCAGGTTCCCCTTATTCCGCCTCAGTTACATTATGTTGGCGATTGCTGCGTATACCATAATTACTCTACCATGCAAACATTTTGGGTTACATTCGTCTGGTATGAGGACCACTGGGGGCCGAACCTCACAATAATCCTTGGTTCAAATGGCTTCAAATGGCTCTGAGTACTATGGGACTTAACATCTGAGGTCATCAGTCCTAGAACTTAGAACTACTTAAACCTAACTACCCGAAGGACATCACACACATCCATGCACGAGGCAGGATTCGAACCTGCGACCGTAGCGGTCGTACGGTACCCTGGGTTCGGTATCGGGCGGCGGTGAGGTGGGTGGACTGCTGTGGCCTGTTTTGGGGTTGTGAACCACTGAGAGCTATGGCGGGACGAAGCCCCTCCACCGTTTCTAGGTCCCCGGTTCAATACACAATACACACACAATACGCAAGCCTGTGATAATGAAGGATGAGAATGGGAAATCGATCACTACAAATGAGGGGAATCTACAGAACTGCTGGAGACGCTTAAAAAACTGCTGAACAAACCGCTAGACACATACGACAACGAAAATAGGGCAGAAAACAACCAGAACGTACAACCATTAGTCGATGAACCAACCCTGAGAGAGGTGAATGAGGCAATAAAAAGACATAGGCTTAATACCAGCACAGTTGATCAAAGAAGGAGGAGACAGGAGGTAAGTATGGTTTGCCGCACTGAAGAAAGAGCTGTGGAGGAAAGAAGTAACGCCGGAGGAATGGAAAACTGCTGCTATATGTCCAATATACGAGAAGGGAGACAAAATGTTGACGCATAACTTTAGAGGGATAACTCTACTATGCACGTGCTACAAGATAAGATCAAGAAGTATACTGAACAGGCTCAACCAATACACTGAAGAAATATTAGACACAGCACAAGCGGGGTTCAAACAGGGTAAGTCAACAACCGACCAAATATTCACTCTAAGACAAATACTAGACAAGAACTGGGAGCATAATCAGGATACCTTCTGTATGTTTATAGACTTCACCAAAGCATATGACAACGTAGTGAGAGATGAGATGTGGAGGATAATGGCAGAGTGTGGGATACTGGGCAAGCGTATAAAGCTAACTAAAATGTGTGTGGTGAAATCAAAAGTGTAGAGTCAAAGTACAGGCGGAGTTCTCAGAAACATTTGAGGTAAAAACAGGAGTGAGACAAGTATATATTATATCGCCAACCTTGTTCAATTTGGCACTCAGCAACACCCTTAGGAGAGCAATACAAGACTATACAGGCAAAAAGATAAATGTTCTGGTTTTCGCAGCTGATATTGTGGTGATGGGAAAGAGCATGTAAGACCTGGATAAAATGAGAACTATACTCACGGAGGTAACTAAGAAAGTAGGTCTAAGTATAAATGAAAATGAAACAAAGTTCATGGTAACAGGAAGAAGAGCTCAGTTAAGACCAAACTATCCAACAGTCAGGAAGCTAAGAATACAGAAGACAGACACATACGTTGACCTCGGTGTCAACATCGACCAACAAAACCTTGTAGAGCAAGAGACCGTAATGAGAAATAAAGTCGGACAAAACGTCTAGGAGGTATACACAAAAAAACTTATCACTTTTGAAAATAAAGTACTGAGGGAAATTTATGGACAAATGAAAGAAAATGACCAGTGGGGAATAAGGAAAAACAGAGAACTCAGACAATTATACACACTACCTGAATCGTAGCGAGTGTGAAAACTGAAAGACTCAGGTGGTGTGGAGGGGTCAGGAGGAGACGAGAGATTACGGTAATAAAGGTAGTGATGGGTGGAGAATCCAAAGGAACGGGACCAATAGGACGGCCGAGAACGAGATGGGAGGATAATACCGTGAGAGACATGCAGATACTGGATCTGGGAGATGAAGATGCAGCGGTCAGGAAGGCTGGACTGAGTGAAGCCAAGGACCGGCTGCGGTTTGTGTGACCAGTATAATTAAGTAAGTAAGTTTCCAAGCACCAGCACATTAAGAGTTCCGCGAAAAGGCGTCGTGGTTGCTATGGTTTATTGTAACAAAATGAGAGAAAACGTCATATTAGTGGTTAAAGATTTTTCTTATTTGGTTACTTTTGCCTGTTAAGCCAGTATGTACTTCAAAGGCAAGAGTACATTGAAGTTTCATTAAAAAAAGCTAGTTATGATCAAAAGTATCTTTTCAGCGATTTTAACATAAAAGACATGGTCGCATGTTAGACACATACAGCGTAGTGTCATGGATGGAGGCACGGTGTTACGAAGTAATGTGTAGTTGGTTCATGTTATTCACTGGTTCATCACGTTTTTTTAAGGGTTCCTGAGACTGTCTTATTAATTTAATAGAAGTATCTTCTGTAATATTCGATGTTACATGAAGGTAAATGCGCACTATCTCTCTCTCTCTCTCTCTCTCTCTCTCTCTCTCTCTCTCAAGAGTAAGTTTGTTAGAATTTGTGAACATGTCAAGGAACACGGTCCAAAAAATTGCGGGATTGTTTTCTACGATACTGCGTGATTCGATCACAATTCAGTATTTATTTAATCATTCAAAAACCGTTCTAAAGTTTTGGGGTACATATCATATTTCTTTTATAAAAATTCTTTACGTCTCTGTGTACGCCTGTGACACACACACACACACACACACACACACACAGAATTTGCACTAAATTACATTTCTTTTTCGATTTTTCTTCCGATCCTGATGATCGTACTTAATTGCTTAGCTACCTCTTAGATACCTCTAATTTCAGTTATAGCACAATAAAAATGACAATAAATTAATTCTTAAAAATTAGAAGGGCTTTGATAAGCAGTCACGGAAATTGACGAAGTGAAAAAAGTTGACGGGCAAGTTGACAATCGCAGTATTACCCTCCGTCTAATTTTTAGTCTTAGCAGACCTCGCAAATTTAAAGAACGTTCCAGGAGATCAAATTATCGCAAAACAAAAACTATACATCAACTAATGCGCTCCGAGCACTACTTTGCAAATATAAGAGGCAGAAATTATACATCGTTCATAAGAGCTACGGCTTACTAATTGGCGCAAAAAACTTGCATGCAGTACATTTCACTTTTGCGTTTAGGGATAAAGCGCACACCTGGAAACCGAGAGGTCGCGGGATCGAATCCCGGTCGGACCATGTTAACAGGAAACATTTGGGCTGGACATACGTGGATAATCGCTAGAGATCTCTGCCTACGTGAACACAAGTCCTTTGCGTACAACCCGTACGGTGAAAGAACAGCTTTGGAAGTTAAGGTGGACCTGGCGTGGCTTCTTCGAGCATCTACCACAAATAATTAAAAAACGCAGCTACTTATAAGTTTCTATGGCAATGTCTCATTGTTTCCGCAGCTCTTTAGATGCTTACTGGTTACTGTCACATAGGTTCGGTGGTGCTAGCAGTCTTCTGCTACTTTTCAACGTAATCACCGTAACGACTGAGGCAGTTGTTGTACCTGTGGACAAATTTGCCAATACCTTGTTTATAAAACGTTGCCACCAATGAATTGTGACCGGAGATAAGACCTGTTATTCGTTTCCTGCAAGCTTAAGGAAATCGAGCAGCAGAAAGTGCTCTGAGGATGAGCGAGGAGCCGTTCAAAACAAAAATTAAAGAAGTATGCTGATTTCTGGATTTGTTCTGATCCATGACAACGCCCGTACGTGCAGTGTTGGTGTAACCCAACGGTTCCTTGGTTAATTTCGACGAGACAATTTCGATCGCACTCCATACAGTCCTGACCTAATGCCGAGTGACTTCCGTCTTTTTTCTGAACGGATGATGGTGTCAGGAGAGCAACGCTTCCAAACTAACGAGAAACCTTAAAGCCATGTCAAGACTTAGTTCAGTTCATTGGCAACAGTATTTTATGAAGAGGGTATTGGAAAGCACAGACGACTGAGAGGAAAAGTACTGACAGTACATGTTAGAATCTTTTAGAAAAAACTAATGAAGAAGCTCGCCAGTAAGACATAAGTTGACAACGAAAAGACGGGGTAGAAAGGGTACTATGAAAACAAAAAGAAAAAAGAGAGTCTACAGGTAAGGCGCGTGCCTGGAAACTGAGAGGTCGCTGAATCGGATCCTGAAATTATTACTATCCCTATATTGTGGCCTTCATCTCTCAACGATGCGGGGAGCCGCCAGGCATGATATTTGGTTCGGATTGTACGTTAAACCGTAGTTTCCCTTTTCCGTGGTTGGTTACCTAGGGGAGATTAGAGACACTTAAGTTGCCGATGTGGCGTCCAATTGAAAGACTTGCACCCAACGATTAAGTCACAGGAAATTATTATTGTGCTTCAGAGCAAATTGCTGCTCTTATACATGCATATATGTAGATAAAACGAAGTAAAGCATCATCAGATCCAAGGTTTTCTTTTCACCAGCTTTTGATATACTAGATGGAGGAAATTAGAGTCCAAGAAGAAGATATTAAAACTTTAAGGTGCTCGTGACAATGTAACTCTGTCAGAGACGGTAAAAGACTTGGAAGATCAGTCGAATGAAATGGATATTATCTAGAAAAGATGTTGTAAGTTAAATGTAAATGTCGTGTCACTAGGGCCTCTCGTCGGGTGCAAGTCTTTCGATTTGACGCCACATCGGCGACTTGCGCGTCGATGGGGATGAAATGATGATGATTAGGACAACACAACACCCAGTCCCTGAGCGAGCGGAGAAAATCTCCGACCCAGCCGGGAATCGAAATCGGGCCTTTTTTAAAATCTCATTTTGTTCTATATTGTTCGTTGAATTTGTTCGAGGTGGACGTCCGAGGACACCCATTTAGGTTCTTCGTTGATCCATTCACTCAGTTTCTTTGTTGCAGAGGGTAGCTAACACGCTGAGCTACCGTGCCGGTATCCCTTAGGACTGACATGCTGTCGCGCTGACGACTCAGCTACCGGGGGCGGACGTTGTAAGATGAATATCAAGAAAAGTAAAACAAGGATAAATAAATCACCCGATACTGCGGTAATTCTGTTAAGAAATGAGACCCTAAACTAGAGATCAGTGCCGGCAGGTGTGGCCGAGCTGTTCTAGGCGCTTCAGTCTGGAACCGCGCGACCGCTACGGTCGGAGGTTCAAATCCTGCCTCGGGCATGGGTGTGTGTGATGCCCTTAGGTTAGTTAGGTTTAAGTGGTTTCAAGTTCTATAGGACTGATGACCTCAGATGTTAAGTCCCATAGTGCTCAGATCCATTTGAACCATTTTTGAACTAGAGATCAGATGGTTCAGATGGCTAATTAAACCTAACTGGCCTAAGGACATCACACACATCCATGCCCGAGGCAGGATTCGAACCTGCGACCGTAGCGGTCCGGCGGTTCCAGACTGAAGCGCTTAGAACCGCTCGGCCATCACGGCCGACGAACTAGAGATAAGTTTTGTTATTTGATCAACAAATGTCTGAGGAGAGTGAAGTACACAGTCCAGTCACATTAATGTGACCACCGCATGTTTTCGACATCAACATGCAATAGCTACTCACAGATGGCAGGTGGCAGGATAGTATATAAAGCGTGTCGGGAGCACGCCGACAACAGTGCAGCCATTGTCATTATGCGGTAACGGAGCGTTTTGTCTGACGACCAGAAGGCCATGGTCATTGGCTTTCGGGCCAACGGTGGAAGCATTTCCGAAACGACTAAGACCGTTGTTGAAGTACACTATGCACCGAAAAAATGCGCTGTCCAAAATCGGCGCCGAAGTAACTTGGGTGCACAACGAGCCATAAATGATGAGGGTAAACTACAACTGCGGAGATGTGCACAGCAAAATAGACGTGAAGCGAATAGCTGACTGCCCAGATGAACCAAGGGGCTACCAACAATGTCTTCTCGACGACTGTCGACGTCGCTATATATAGGCCTCTACAGGAAGCGCATGGCTCATCCGTCCATGCTGACTGCTGCTCATCGGAGACGAAAGACGGAATTTGTACCCCAGTACCGCAACTAGACGTCCACTGAGTGTCGACAGGTGGCCTTTCCAGATGACTCATTTTAGCCGTCATCGGACTGTTGGCCGTTGGTGTGTACGGGAGGGTGCAGACCGCGGAGGGAGCGTTATGGTCTGGAGGATGTCTTCGTGGTATTCCATGGGTGAGCTCGTCTTTCTGGAAGGCACAGTGCATCAAAACAAGTATGCATCTATCCTTGGGGACCATGTCCACCCATAGATGCTGTTTGTTTCTTCCTCAGCACGATGTAATTGACCAGCAGAACAGTACAACGTGTCGCCCAGCTCGCAGTGAAGGTGCGTGGTTAGAAGAGCACCAGGAAGAATTTACCGTACAACCCTGGCCACCCAACTCCCTGGATTTAAACCTAGTCGAGAATTTGTGGGACCACCTCGATCGATGTGGCGCCATGGATCCTCAACCGAGAAACCTAGCGCGGCTGGCCAATGCCCTGGGGTCGACACGCGTCCACATCCCTTTCGGCACCTTCTAGAACCTCACTGACTTTCTTCCTGCATCTGAATGCCCGCCCCCCCCCCCCCCCCCCCCCCCCCGCCCCACGCAAAGGTGGTTGTTCAGGCTTTTGACAGGCGTTCACATTAATGTTACTAGACCCTGTAACTAAAAAATGGCTCTACGCACTATGGGAATTAACATCTGAGGTTATCAGTCCCCTAGACTTAGGCTCTACAGTCTGGAACCGCGCGACCGCTACGGTCGCAGGTTCGAATCCTGCCTCGGGCATCGATGTGTGATGTCCTTAGGTTAGTTAGGTTTAAGTAGTTCTAAGTTCTAGGGGACTGATGACCTCAGAAGTTAAGTCCCATAGTGTTCAGAGCCATTTGAACCTAAGTAACCTAAGGACAGCACATACATCCATACCCGAGGCAGGATGCGAACCTGCGACCGTAGCAGCCCTGTAACTAGAATCGAATATTAATTTAGGTACTATTATTAAGTCCTTTTTGAAAGTATTTGTTTGGAGTGCAGCCTTTTGCGGAAGGGAAACGTGAACGATACACACTTCAGAGCAGAAGAGAATAGCAGTTTTCCATATTTGTTGCTACAGAAGAAGCTTGAAGATTAGATGGGTAGCTCGAATAACTAATGAAGTACTGAATGTAACTGGCGAAAAATTAACTTATGGTACTAACTGAGTAAAACAAGCGATAGGTTGATGCAACCCATACTGAGTCATCAATGAATCGCCCACTTGATAACGGAGGGAGGTATGAGGGTGAAAATTATAGCGGGAGACCATGGCTGGCTGAAGCACGCAGGTTTGAACTGGTTGCAGAATATAGTAATTATGCAGAGAAGAAAAGATTTTCAGGAAGTACACCACCGTGCATCAAACCACTCTTCGAACTGAATAGAATAGCGCGGCTACAAGCCGCCTGGTTATTATGCTAAGTCAGTACAAAGGAAAACAGCCGAAGCTACAGACTTCACTTTTATTACTTGTTCATTACTTTCATGTCGGAGCTCATTTCCATATCGTCCTACAGAACAGAAAACCAAAATTACAATCATATACAATACAACTGTTATCAAATTACTAAGCGCACATCAAAAATACAGAACGTATAGTTTCAAGAAATATGAACCATTGGTCAGAATGGTATTTCCCAAAATATAAGAATCATGTCCCGCTGCTATAATGAAACCTGGGGAAGACTGCCAGTTATCTGTATGCTCTGCAACCGCTCGTTTGCACTTTGATAGACGTATATGCTTGTTATCTTGACATTGTCCTTGTATTTTGAGAAATACCGTTTTGACTGTCTGGTACCTATTTCTTGAAACGAAACGTTCTGTATTCTTGACGTGCGCTTAGTAATTTGGCAACAGCTGTATTGTACATGATTGTAACTTTGGTTTCCTGACCTATAGGATGATTTGAAAATGGGTCCCCACCCGAAACTAGTCATCAAGTAAATAAATGCGAAATTCGCAACTTTGGCTGTTTTTCCTTTGTACTGATTAACACAAGCTGCTGTCCTGCAATTACTCCAGCATGGTGAAACTTCGTAAATAGTGTCAGATAAAAATTCTAGAGGTACAACAAACACCAATAAGGGGAAACGTGTCCTTGTTCCGAAAGACACTGTGGCGAGGTTTGGGGTCTAATCCAGGGTATTTTCGCACAGCTTGATGAGGAGAACTGTAAAGTACCTCCTCTCCTTCCTTTGCGGATGAAATACTGGTGATAAAAATTTCTTCCAACTCCCTCCCCCTCCTCCCCCCTTTCCATCCAATCACAGTAACAGTAATGGTTAACAAGATGCCAATAAGCTTGTGTTAGCTCATCTCACTACTGACCTACGTGGAGCTGTAGAAATTAGTATATGTAGGACGAGAATGAAGGAAAGACAGGCGAATAGAAAAATACAAAATTTGCTAAGTTCACAGCTTCGCAGATTTCTAATTTAATTTGTATTTATCTGGCACGCTGCGTCATATATGTCATTTAAGGATATAATTATATTATGATGCAAGACCAAAGACGCTGATGTGTTTGATTGTATTCTTTATTACAATAGGCTCATTTCAGTGTGATTGTCGCCTTCAGGTTATCTGTGAAAAGTACTTACTTTGGTGCAGTATTTCAAGTATTAACCTATATAATTTAATTTTTATATAATTGTGGTTTATATCAAGTGGTCCTAATGTCGATATTACATCGATGTCTCAACTGCTGTCAAAATATCTGATAAGTTTGCTCCTTTGATGCTGTTGGAGCTTCATGCAGTACATGTTACACAGCGAACCATAATTCTATAATAAGTTAAATTATCTAGTTAAAAATTTGGAATATTGTACCAAACTATGTATTTTTCAAGGGTAATCTGAATATGGCAATCACGCCGAAACAGCCCTGTTGTATTAAATATAATCAAACAAACCAGCGTCATAATATAGTAATGTTCTGATCTAATGCTCACATTTAAATTTGTGGAGTATGAACGAAACCCAAGGATGACTATGCGGTCCTTCGTGTTAACAGACTACGCTGAAGTGAAGAACGCGCGTGTTCTCGCTACGTCTCCACTCTTCTTCGCTGCTGAGCCTGCCACGTCGTTCCCCGTCTTCGCGCATCACTTAACGTGCCGAATCAGCCGCTGCGTCTCTGCTGTGGTTTTGTGTACACCGCGAGTAAATTGCTGTTATTAATGCGACCCGCTTTCGCTCATTTCTTCACGTCTTCCATTTACCCTCACTTCTGTAAGGCCTAGACCTAACGGTCTAATGCCGTCGATGTACTACGTCAACGACTCTATGAGACTTCGTACTGAGATCCGTACAGTTTTTTATCTTCTGGTGTAGTTACTACAAGGCTAAACCACTGCTATGTTAAATTAAACGTATGCAGTATGCAAGCATCTGAAGGATAATATTCGGAGAAGAGGTGTTTATGAAACAGTCCACAGTTTTGTTCGATATCTCAGTTGATGACTAAACAGGTTAATAACACAAAGGATCTGGGTTCATCCCATATTAGCTCCCACATATTTTTTCTGATGCTTAACTCTTCTTTGTTCTTGTTTAATACTTTGTACCCGTGAATATTCTGGAATCGAGACACTGCAGTTCCCCATATAACAGTGCGTAGACCGTACCATGTCCGTGACTAGTAAAGCACTTCGATGGTAACACTAACTTTGGCGCTGGTGGTGGCAATGGCTTACTTTAAGACGATTCACACTTCGGCCTCGAGTAGCTTTTCTTAACCTTATACTGAAGGCGTAACTATCGCCTCAGCCACATATAGTACTGACTACAATTAATTGTGTCGGTACATGGTACAATGTTAAAAACTGAACCTATTGATCAGAGACGCTTAACAACACTCAGAGTTATCTGTTAACTAATTAAGTTAACAAAACCCAGTGTCATATATTTACTTTGTTTGACGTGCATGTGCCTGCTGTTACCTGCTGAACGAATTTTATAGAAAAAATAAAGAAATTCCGTTTGTAAAAGAAAAGCAGTTCCCTCTCCTTAAAGTGGAACATGTCCAGATATAGTAATCGCAAAATATCATTATCACTACATTTTCAGTCACGTCGCAGCAAATTATATTATGCAGACGCTATATCGTGGTAGTTTCAAGTGGGGAGTGTTTTGAACTATGTTTGTGTAAGACACCGGTAGAGGTTAAGCCTGAACTACCACTGCCAAACGCAGCAAACAATAGCGCTGTAGCCATTACCAAATGCTTTACGTACTCAAGTTTGTGTTGTGGATTGCTTGTTTTCTTTTCTTATTTTGAAATGAGTGGAGAGACCAATGCCGGTGCGTAAAGCGATTCGAATGCGTCTCTCACCGCAATAAAAGGAAAGCGCGATCCCTACGACCGTTATGTCAGGCCGGCTTTCGTGGAAGCACATAACATGTACGTAGGATGGCAGCCCTTCGAGAGGGTGGCAAGGCGTTTCCCCCACACCGCTGCTCTCCCTTTGGGCAGTCAAAGTTCTCGTTTGTTTACGGTCGCTGGCTGCTAGCAAGGTATACTGCCCACATAGTAATTTGTGCTTACAGTTAAATGTGAATTGTTGCAGTTTAACTGTAAATATAGACATAGTCCACTGTTGATGCGTAAATATAAATTTAAACTCTGTGATAAATTTATGTGGACTGTGTCCACCCTTCTCCTCTATGAATGCCGGCCAGAGTGGCCGAGCGGTCGCAGGTTCGAATCCTGCCTCGGGCATGGATGTGTGTGATGTCCCTAGGTTAGTTAGGTTTAAGTAGTTCTAAGTTCTAGGGGACTGATGACCTCAGAAGTTAAGTCCCATAGTGATCAGAGCCATTTGAGCCATCCTCTATGGATATTTGAACCATGCTGGGAACACTTTTAGTAAGGTGTTTGTATGTCTGTGGAGGACTGGCAGCCCATATTTCCTCAAGAGACTAAAGCAGGGAAGGTAGTGATGTTGGATGCTAAGATCGGGAGGGAAGTCGACGTTCTGATTCAACCGTAAGGTATTCCACTGGGCTCAGATTGGGACTCTGAACAGGCTGGTCCATTTCAGGAATACTGTTGTCCACAAAGCATTGCCTCGCAGATGATACCTTACAACGCGGTGCATTGTTGATACAAACATCGCCTACAAACTGTTTTTCTACTGTTCACATGGTGGAAAATATGATTGTGTCCTTTCACATTTATCGTTTCCTTACGCACATTAATGGGACCACACCTTAACAAGGAGAAACACTACCATGCCGTAACACCGCTTCCTCTGCACTCCATTGTTACCACCATACATGATGGCAGGTAATGTTCTTTAGGCATTCGCTCAACCCAAACCCTTCCGCCGGACTGTTCAGGGTATAGCGTGATTCATCATATCAGATCACTCGTTTCCAGTCATTCACCGTCCAATGGCGTCGGCCTCTACACCACCTCAAACATCGCTTAGCGACTACTATTTGAAATGTGTGGCTTTGTCGGGCTGCCCGATCATAAATACCCCTGCTTTTAACTTCCTAGGCACAATCATTGTGGTAACTGGACTGCTGACAGCACTGTGAAACTCGTGGGTTCTCCCTTCCGCTGGTTTCGTGCGATTCTTTGCAACCACCCTGCGCAGTGTTGGACAGTGCCTGATCGTCAGTACATGTGGTCTACCTGATCTTGGTTGAACTGTTGTTGTTCGCGTTTCCACTTCACAATCGTATCATCAGCAGTAGAGCTCGGGCACATTTAGAAGCGTTGAAAGGTCAAAATGGTTCAAATGGCTCTGATCACTATGGGACTTAACAGCTGTGGTCATCAGTCCCCTAGAACTTAGAACTACTTAAACCTAACTAACCTAAGGACATCACACACATCCATGCCCGAGGCAGGATTCGAACCTGCGACCGTAGCAGCCGCACGGTTCCGGACTGCGCGCCTAGAACCGCGAGACCACCGCGGCCGGCGTTGAAATGTCCCTGCCGGATTTGTTACTCAAGTGACATCCAATGTCTAGTCCGCGTTCGAAGTCACTGGCCTCTCCTGAATGATTCAATTTGTTGTCACTGCTTCTGTACTGATAGCACAATACTTCCCGCCTGTTTTCATGCTCTAAGGTCTGCTTCCCTTCACATATAGTAGTGGTAAATTCCACAGCACATAGGCGTTCCGGATACTTGTGACCAGATAGTGCATACTTGCTGGCATACACACTGAGAAA
This sequence comes from Schistocerca gregaria, assembly GCF_023897955.1. Taxonomy (NCBI): domain Eukaryota; kingdom Metazoa; phylum Arthropoda; class Insecta; order Orthoptera; family Acrididae; genus Schistocerca; species Schistocerca gregaria. Next base: position 241,519,322 of record NC_064920.1, read on the forward strand.
ATACGGACATAATTCCATTAACCCAAACGGTGCTACTTTAACTGTACCTATTATTAATACCTGACCCGACATAACTTCGAAACCGATAACAAGAACCATTTTCCAGCGACAATTTTAAAGTCTACCCTGCATCAGTTTTAAAGCTGATCATCTACCTAATTACTTGCCTTCGTGTCCTGTGTGCAGATGGATCCTGTGTACGTTCCTTTCAGTTAGCATCTACAATACAGCAGTTATTATCTACATGGGCTGGATAACCTCCCTGTGGTTGAATATCATATATACTCAGAAAATACGGAACACCTTCAACAACCAGAGATAGGAGGTTCATATTCACAGGACATGTACATTAGTATGTTTTTCAGAAATGATTAACACTTCAGCCATCTGGCTTCAGCCTGTTTCCTGATGTCCAATAGGCACAGCATCCGCCGTCCATGCGCCCTGACAACTTCTACGCGTCATGGCATCGACGTGCACAAGGCGCGAATGGCGTCCTGTGGTATAGCCATCCATGCTGCTTTCGCCTGGTTCCAAAGTTCATCTGTTCCGGTTGGCACTGGGTCACTGCACTCCACCCATCATTTCACCATATCCCACCCATTTTCTATTGGTGAAAAGTCTGGTGACCTGGTGGGCCAGGGCAAAAGGCTGGCGCTCTGTAACACTTGCTCATGCAGAAACATGTGGTCATGCGTTACCTTGCTGAAAAATGGCGTCTGGGGTGTTGTGCAGAAGGGGTATGGTTACCAGTTGCAGAATGTAACTCACGTAGGTCACGCTGGTCACAGTGCCCTGAACACCCGCCAACTGTGATTTGTGGTTGCACACAATAGCAATAGTGTATGTCTTGTGCGAATGCGGTCACTGTGGTGCTGCTGCCCCTTGTCTGCGGCGAACCCAGTGGCGTCGTCCCACAAACCATTGTCTTGCAGCATGATTATACACATTCGTCAAACGTAGGCTGAGAAGTGGAAGATGCACACGTAACACATGCCGTAATAAACGTCGACGGACTGTCACCCTTGATAGTGTAGGATGTGTTACAATGTTCCACTGTTGCACCAGAGGCGAGGAGGACTCAGATCTGTCCTATAATGCCATTCGGATTAAATTTGGATCTTCTCGAGGGGTGGTCTGGGTGGTGCGACCTGTCCCATCTCGTGTTCTACGGCCGTCCGTAAACCATTCTGCACACACCTGTTGCCCTGCCGGAGCACTTCTTCCCACACGAGCAGCAGTTCCCGGGTTGATGCATCACATTCTCTAGTGCCAGTTATGTGCCCTCTTTCAAACTCACTGATTTGACAGTAGGGTTCGCGCACACATCTGCGAGGCATCCTGGACTTTCTCTCAAGTCACACTGGCCCATTACCTTCGGTTTATAGCGAGAACGAGAGCCGCAGGCACATTTTACCGGTAGATGGTTTGCGCCGAGATATCGATTGTTGACCTTAAATCCGCAGGCTGACATAGTTCAGACGTTAATCTTTTTTTTTCAGAACATAGAAATATACATGTCCTGTGAATATGAACGTCCTATCTCTAGTCGTTCAAGGTGCTCTACTTTTTTGTGAACATAAGTGTATATTTATATATAAAAGAGTCGATTGGTGGTAAAACTGGGAAAATTTAAACGCCCACGCGCCAACTGTATCGATGTTCCCAAGGAAATGTCATTAACTCTATACCGCACTTCACGAACTTATGCTCGAGTCACGATTATCAGCAGTGTTTCATGTAGAAATGAATGTAGACCGCTGCTGCCATCAATACGCGTTACGCCTCAGTGTTATGTGACGTCTGAGATTGACGTTGCTACACACCTGTTTGGATGGAACGTCGAGTCAAAGAAATTTCAACCGGATTCGTGTCAGATACTCCTTTGCACAGCACCTAAATATCACTGATTTGTAGCAGCACTACTATAGAGACAGCAAAAGAGTGAATCTGAACTTAGAGCCAAGTGGGACACACAGTGCAAATAGTAACGCTTCTTCATTAAGTGGAATATCATGCGTGATACATAAAATAAGGAGGAAGCACGAGCGACTGAGTATTATAAACTAGCTGGGGTATCCGTCTTCGCTCAGGAAGTTGTATGAGATTGTATGGTAGTTGTAATACAAGGATTAACTTTAAAGTATCAGAGATTTAAAAAAAATGCTGAAACTGTATTCTACTCATTTACAATACTTCTTTATGTATAAGAGTTAATTTTTTTATCGAAAGCATATTCTAACTATTTACAATACTTGTTTATAAAAAACATTTTTCATTTTGTTGTCCGTGGTATATATGTACAAATTTTTCGAATTTCCTACTAGAGAGCAAGCTAGGTATAGCTGACCGTGAGAGAAGCAGGAGTATTTGAAGTTGATGCCGCAAGAAATATTTTACAGTTTGCCCTTGCGCTTTGTTAATTGTAAAACAGTAGACTAATCTGCTTGCAAATTGCAGTCTTTTAAATTGGAATGGCAGTTCAGTAGAGATCAGCGGTAATTTGGGGATAAATAGTGGTGTCCTTTGTACTTTGCAGTCATAAGTTTGGCTTCGATGATGTTATTCGATTGCTGTTTGACGATCATCCTTGTTCCATTACACACTTTCGCTGAATTGAGATTTCTGAGTAGCATGACCGGAGATCCAATTTAAAGTCGACGGTAGTGCAATGGAATTCCTGTTACTTGCAAAGACTTTACAAATTCTGTAGGGAAGTTCACACTTTCTTCAACTTTTACCATCGTGTCGATCTATTCGCATATTCTCTCTTCATAGGGAATTTTGTTTTGAATATTAAAGTTGTGTGGTGTGCCTACTGTAAGACCTTCGGTACACACACCATCAGATTATTTGATTTGTCGCTCTAAGCGAAGTAGGCGAGTGTCAGCAATAGGTCTCGTGGTCTTATCGTGGCGTGTTTATCTTCTGCCGTTAGGTCAGACGATAGAAATGCCACTTGCACGCTTAGAGTAGCAGATTGACGGTGACCAACTTTAAACAGAACTTGATTAATTTTCACACACATTTATTAAAATAATAACAAGCATAAAAATAACTTAACTTGGTTCTGGATGCTATTTACAATGGACAATCTGAAGTTCCTTTGGTCTTGGTACGTTAATCTTATTCTCACATATCTCTGATACTTGACAAAGTGTCTATACATTTCCCTTCATGGCGATGTACAGGAATATGATAATCTTATTAGGCGCAGACTGAAACTTGACTACAGACTAATGCAGACTGATGCAGACTGACTAATCGGAGGTCTGTACACACGTTATAATACCTCGAGCGTTCAGGTATCACTGCGCGAGTGTGATCCGCGAGGAGAACAGGTTCTACATTAGCAGCAATCTCATTGGTTGCGTCACATATTAATACGCAGATCGGCGGAAGCAGAATTTGGTCCGTCTTTATGGCAGCGCCATCTCGTAGTGCGGAGACGGACGAGCGCTGCGCCTGCGCTGTTGTGCTTAGCGGGGCGCGCTCTAGTGGGAAACTTGTGTACGCGCTGACTACGCGGAACTATGTACACAAATTGATTTCGTCGACAATATTATTTTTAGTTGTCATAATTGCACTTTCAAATAGCGAGCCCGGATTGGTATTGTTGTGAACAATGTTCGGATAAAATGGGTCGATGAGTTCGTTTTCAGCAGTGGCTATGTTGCAGAAATCTCTGTTGAGTTTAATGAGGCCAGTCGTCTGGCCAGTAGAGTATATGCCTTCGCCTATTTGTAAAAGTTGTTGAGCAAAATATGCTGTTGCTTCGTCTTTCGATAGTTCAGTTCTCATATTTTTTGTTAGTCACAGTATTTGTATATGTGGCCAGAGATGTGATCTCTTAAAGCATTCATTGACCTCTTCTGCTGGTGTTGACATGGGGATAACTGGAACTCTTTGTCTCAAATCTCCTTTAGAGTATGAATAGCGCATCTCCATGTCAGGAAACCAAAGTTACTAAATGTACAATACAGCTGTTACCAAATTACTAAGCGCACGCGAAGAACACAGGACGTATCGTTTCAAGAAATATGTACCAGATAGACGAAATGGTATTTACCAAAATACCAGAACCTTGTCGGGATAACAAACATACAGGTATAACAAAGTGCAAATGAGCGGTCACAGAGCATACTGATAACTGGCAGTCTTTCCTCCCCACTTCCCGAGGTTTCATTGCGGCAACGGCACCTGATTTTTAAATTTTGCGGAATACCATTCTGACTAGCTGGTACATATTTCTTGAAACGATACGTTCTGTGTTTTTGACGCACGCTTAATAATTTGATAACAGTTGTTAAGTATATGATTGTAATTTTGTTTTTCTGTTCTACGGGTGACTTTTTATGTGTCGTTGTACATTCGTAAATAATTCCGCCGGTGTTGTTGTCGTTCCGATCGATGATAACTTTGTAAGTTTCCTTTTGATTGTCATTGAGGAGTGGTTTGTTGTGAGCAGTGTGTTGTGTTGTTTCTTTTTCCATTTGTAATTTTGAAATTTAATACACTAATTGCATCTTTTCGTGGTGCTTGCATCCCAAGTTGTACTAAGGCCTGGTCGTTCATTGCTAAACATTTATCTTCTAGGTGAATGAGTGTTTCAGTAACGATCCCTTGTTGTGACAGATTTGTCCTTGTATGGAAGAAAATGGTTCAAATGGCTCTGAGCACTACGGGACTTAACTGCTGATGTCATCAGCCCTTAGAACTTACAACTACTTATACCTAACTAACCTAAGGACATCACACACATCCATACCCGAGGCAGGATTCGAACCTGCGACCGTAGCGGTCGCGCGGTTCCAGACTGTAGCGCCTAGAACCGCTCGGCCACTCCGGCCGGCCTTGGATGGAAGAAACATAATCAATTTCATCTCTCTTAATGTTAATCGACGTGGCACCGAAAGAAGTCATTTCGGAGCAGGCACTGTACACTTTTATATCTTGAAAAGTGTTTTAACTTTGGAGTTTCCCCGGTCATGTAAAAATTCCTGCGGAGGTGCTTCTAGTTGTGGAAATAAGATTTTTCCATTAATGTAGCATACTTCTGGTGTTTCTCTGCTGAATTTTTTCGTGATGCAAAATTGGCAGATGTTATTCACTTTTCCGATTACGACGTATTTCTTATATTCTTTTGTGGAGTCGTAGTGGAATGCTTCATTTGTTAGGTTGTACTATTTGCAAGCCCTCGTGCTTTTCGTAGAGTGATATTTTCATGGTTGGTTTGAGTTCGTAGTCTTTTATTATAAGATTCTATCACAATTATTGATTCTTCAATCTGTGCACTTCATTGTTCTTTCATTTCTCTGCTTCTCAAGGTGCTCAATCTCGTTCGTTGATAACTTAAACGTGCTTCGCGCTCTTCGTCTCTTTCGTTTCTTCGCTGTTCTTTTTGTTTCCGTCATTTTGCTTCATAACTGGCAAGATCTTCTCCTCTTTTACGTTTGGTGATTGTCTGAAATATAAAACAAATCAACCCTTTCTTAACAAATGCACTAAGTACACTTTACACACTTTTAAAACTTTATTTTCGATTTATATTGTCACTATATCACTTTGGCTACTCACACTTCACTTTTTGTTTTTATTCACTCACTGCACTACTTTTTGGTTCCTCTCTTCATCACTGACAAGAAACTGACGTTCGAGCCACGACGGTCTTGCTTTGTAGACCCCTACCAATTGGTAGCCCCATCAGTGGCGAATTCCAGAACATATCAAAAAGGATTCGAATGGGCCACAATGTTCCAGAACATTTCACAACATTCGAGAGTGTTCTGGAGTGTTCCACAATAGTCTACGATGTTCTGCGATGTTTCCGAAGATACTCGAATCATCCTGAATATACCAAACTATTCCCAAACATTCAAGAACATTCTGGAATTTTGTAGACTGCTTTCGTATATTCTCGAATGTTCTCGAATACTCGCGAATGTTCTGGAATGTTCTAGAAATTTTTAGGGGGCGAAACTTCGCAACCCTTATATCTTCAAAATCACGCCCTGCAGGTAAAAATGGGAACCTTCTTCATGGATGGGGGATAGAAGCCTACCACACCAAATAACTCCCTTGATTGAATCGGAACTCGTTTGTGAGTTTTAGCCTCACGGACATGGTTCACTTACTTTTGTAATATAAACTGACTGATTACGTGAATGCAACATGAAAATACCAATTCTGTCGTCATAAATGGTCAAATCGTGATGCGTAAAGACAGCCGGTCGGTAGATACGAAATCCGTAGCAGTAGGCGCATCACGACAGAACTACTGGAATAGACGCGCATGGTTGATTAGCAGACGTCGTGAGTGCAGGGGCTAACCAGGCCCCAGCGGAAGAAACCGGAAACGCGATGTTGTCCGACCTCTGAGCCCTCCCGCTAATTTCGTTTTAGGAGCCTGTGTAACGCTCGGAGGCGAAGAAATTTCACGACAGCGGAGAAAGGTACCAGATGTTTCCTCACTGCTTCAGAAATTCTGTCACACGCGATAAATTTACTGTACTATTCACACTCACAGAAATGCTTTCCTTCTGTTTATTCATTTGTTTAGTAGCTGACAAACCTGGCAGTGCCCAGGTATTCATTTTGCCTTTTTCTACTGAAGTATCGAAAGGATTTCATTTCCATGTATTCGTGAGAACACCTTTGAAATTATGAAACAGTTGTACAAAGAGATATGTGTAATGTACGAATGTCTGTGTACAATATCTAAATTATGAAATAAGATGCCATACAGTTTCAGTACGCTAGGCGCAGCTACGCGATATTGTAAACGTGTCTCTGGCAACGCCTTTTCACAGTTCTATAGAAGGCGACGTTTCCGACTACAGCTGTTTCCGCTTCGCAGATGATAGCTGTTTAAAGTGCCGCCAGGTTGTCACGGATTTCCTTGAGTTGACTCGACTGTGGGAGTGTCTTAGAAGTAAAGAATAAATTTATTAAAATTTCATGCATGCTGCGGCATTTTTTCACGATCTCAGTGTCTGTGACGTTATATCTCCTGAACTATGAGTCATAGAATGATGTATTTGTGTAGGTCCATTCAGCGGCATACGTGGATACTGTCATCAGGATATGTTGCGAATAGAGTTAGTAGCAAAGAAGTAATAAATTTAAACGAGTTGCACAATGAGGCGGTTTTTGACTGATCTGAACGTTTATGATATCTTACCTCCCGAAATACCTTTGGTGTCTTAATATTCTTTTGTAAGTGCGTTTAACGCCATATGTCGACATTGTCTGCGAAGTATATTGTGAATATAGTTGGTTGCACAGAACTGAACGTCAAGAAACTCATTGTTTATGACGTCACAGCTCCTGAACACTGACAGGTTCCTACCCCGTAGCGATTCTTGCCTGACAACAAGGAACATGTGTATACCAAGTTTGGTTGACATCGGTCCATGGTTTAGGAGCAGATGTAGAACATCACACTCACACATCCATTTTTATAATAGGCATGGAATGTTTATTTAGCCTGTACAGATTAGGGCCTTAAGGCCCTCTCATATCGTCGGACCAGGAACATCACATACAAAAATATTATAAAACATTCATAATAATAATAATAACTGGCATTAACAACAACGGCGACGACGACGACGACGATAATAATAATATCTGGCATAAATAATATTAATAAATAATACTTTGTAATCAAGGGCACAGAGAAAAATATTGATTCGCGTAACACATCCGAAGTCCTGCTCAGTATTATGAGAACCAGAAGGGTGATGGAAAGAGGAGAAGACTATGGATGCTAAGAAAAAATAGAATAATAGAGGACTATATAGACAAGGGTTCAGAGGAGTGAAGGGGGAAGGAGTATTGCTGAGAGTTAGCTGCAGATAATTGTATGGAAGAGATAGCTATTGTTGTAGACGGTGGAACATTAGCTGTCTTTTAAAGTTTAAAAGGAATTTAATTACTCCGATATTTTGAAGAAAATAGCTCCAAAGTCGGATTCCTGACACAGAAAATGATTTTTAGAAGAGGTCCTGAAACAGAATATGATTTTGAGAAGACAACTCAGAAAGAAATTTACTTTGTTGGGAACGAATATTTCTGCTGCGCTGTTCAGAAAGTAAAGAGTGGAAGGTAAGTACGAGGGAGTTCAATGGCTGAGAAGACGACACAGCAAACATGGGTATGATAGTGTTCACGCCTATCAGGACGTAGCCATGTAGGCAGAAGTACTCTGACCGGAATAGGGAACATCACGAATGTATCGCACACAAGTATTCATAGCCAGTGGCAGCTGGCGTGAGCTCTCATATCTTCCTTGGAGAAAACGATCACAATAATCAAGTGTAGGGAATGTTAGTGATTCTACTAGTTTCTTTTTATGCTCTACAGGAAATATTTTTTAGGGTTTCGTAACTCATCAGTAAAAGCGGAACCCTTGTAGGATGACATTGTTGTCCGTCTGCCTGCCCATCTGCCCAACAGTTAAGTTCCCTTTTCTCGGGAACGGGTAGACGTATCAAGTTCAGATTTATGTCACATACTTAAGTCTCAGGTCCCTTGGTGGTGTGAAAAATTTAAGCGCTGAAGTCAATCCACTTACTTTGATACTCGCAAACTGATCCATTAAAACCTTTGGGCACTTTCCGTTGATTTATAATCATGAAATTTGACAAGAAGTGAAGTTCACAATACAAATAAAGGAAAAAAATCCGCAAAATGTTGAGTTGTAATTATCACACGAAAAATATTTTTATTGCTTGTTATCCGACTGTCTGTCCCTCTGTTAAAACCCTTTCTTCTCAGGAACGAGTAGACTTATCAAACTTAAATTTATGTTTCATTCTAAGGTCTGTGGTCCTCTACCGATGTAATAATTTAAGCTTTCAAGTTCATAGAATCAAATGATACAGCCATTCAATTTTGATACTCGCAAATCATGAACTTTGGCAAATGAAACAGCCACAACGATTATCAACTATGTTTTTTCCAACTTTGATTTACAATGAGGTATTATTCACTCTTTCTTCAGTCGCCACTTTCAAATCTGTTTCTTAAGTAATTATATTTATTTAATTTTCAGTTTTCATAAGAACTACGAAAACTGCGTTTGACCGCAGTCTCGCCTGATTATGAGTGAAGAAACTCAGAAGACGCTCCGATCTTGTAAATATCTAATCACTCCAGTCTTAAATATACCAATTTACACGTGCACGTTTCGAGAATTGTTTTCTTTGTGTGAAATACTTGTTAGTATAATATCTAGTTCTAGCTGTGACGGGAATTTAAGTCCCTAGACTAAATTTCGAAATTTCCTGTAGCAGGCATCAGTATCCATTAGTCAATTTCTGTCATAATAAGATCACATTTATTATTATAATTTAAAATATTAAATTATGTTTTAAGCATAGGATCGCACAAAATTACGCTTTCTGATTTTTAATCTTTGATTCAGCTAACTTACACATTATTCAGTAACAGATCTCAATAAATTCAAAATAAGTGGTGTTGCTAATTAGCGTGGCATGTTAATATAATTCCAGAAATAATAAAATAAGTGAAAAACTACAATAGCAAATACGAAATTACACGAAACGATATCAGTCACAGGCAAAAATCGTCGAGAATTTCGATCCTGGGATGGATGAGCTATCTGTATACATATTAAGTTTGTACGGAACACTTAGAGGGCGACTCCTGGTCACACTTGACCGATTTTTTTTTTTTATAATTATGCAGTACTCTCCACTGACAACGAATCACAACATTCGAATTTTGCACTCAATCAGTTTCCTTAAAAATTCGTAGTCACATGGAAATGTAGATAAAGCGAAAATTTAAAACTGCCGAGTTTAAAAGAATCAGTTTCTTCATTGAGTCAAGCGTAATTGGTGCTAAATTCACGATTTCCGATTGAATTGGGAACTAGCTCGTTGGCATAATTCCCAACAGTGATTCCTCACCCGATGAAGCTAAATTGCCACTCATTTACTCGTCCTTTAGCTTTCCAGGAGGTTAAAGAATACCGTGCCGTCGATGTCTAGGTCCACAAAAGAGATTGCGGTAGCTCAGACGGTGATGACAATCGGACAAGGAGGCTTTGTCGGAGGAATTGTCTAAAAGAATTTGTCTAAAGTGATTTAGAGCAATCAGGTATAACCTAAATTAGAATAAACGGGACTTTAGTATGAACATACCTCATACCGAATAGAATCTCTCCACTGCAGAATCTCTCTTGGTTTTCATGCTAGACACTCGACGGGTGTGCCGATCAGCCTGAGTGTACTTTTTAGGAGGTTTCCCACGCTCGTTTCGACAAATTCTGGGCTGATCTCCACTCTCCACCTCAGAAAATGCGATACACAAACAGATAAAATACGATAAGACTCAGGAAAAAGTTAATTCAATTTATAGACAGATGGCATCCACGACTTCCCTCATATTGAAGACGCCGGTTACAGGATAAGCATCCGGCCACAAAGATAAATAAAAATAAATTTGCCAAAACTAGATTACAACGGAGCCCGTGCCTGGAAAGGGTAAACGCTAACTAAAAGAAGAATAGAGAGCTGCGGAACGTTTTCGTGTTTATTTGAACCATGCATTCGGTAAGACAGACGGTTGATTGCCAAAGCCCCGTAGTCTGCGTGACTTTACGAGGTAATACACACGAAATACTTCTACGGTCAGAAGCTGTACCACCACCTTATTCTATCTCTGAATGGTATCTCTTTTGCGCGGAGTGGCCGCCCGGTTTGAGGCGTCATGTTCTGCGCAGGATCTACAGGGGCGAAATATAACAAATTTATATATAACAATATATAACAGATATGTAATACTATTTGATTACAATATGTAACAAATTTTCAATCCAAAGACCGTGCTAAAATACACAGCAGTCAGAAAAAGCCCAATAATTTGCACGTTTGTTGACTTTAAAAAGGCATACGACTCAGTTGACCGACCAGCGCGTTTTGATATCCTTGAAGAACAAGGGTTAGATCCAAAAACCCTCAACCTCATCAAAGATACATTGACCGATACTACCTCCAAGTTGAAATTCATGGGTGAAATATCCGAGCCCTTCCTCACCAAAATTGGCGCCCGACAAGGATAGTCTATCTCCGCTCATATTCAACCTTGTATTGGACAAGTTCATCCGCGAATGGGAAAAGGAAGTGAAGAATAAAAACTGCTGGAAACCTATAGAGATGGGGCGAGTCGAGGTTGACCTAAGAATTTTATGTTTAGCTTTTGCTAACGACTTAGCCTTACTACCAGATTGTTGAGACAACAGCAATCGAATAAGTTGAAGCCCTTAAAGAATGAGCAGAGAAAGCTGGTCTACAAATATCTTTACTAAGGTCTGAGTTCACCGCCACAAAAACTGACACTCAAAACTTGACTACAAAATACTATCATATCAATAGAGTCCCATATTTTAAATATTTAGGTGAAGTTCTTGAACCTACGGGGTGGGAGAAAATAGCACAAAATATTCTCCTCCAAAAAATAAAGAGAGGCTATGGAAGAACCTAGAAGGTGTACAATAAAAAATGTTTGTCCAAAAACACTAAAATTAGTCACCGTAATACAGTTTTAAAACTTGAAGTCCTGTATATCAATGAAACCCTGACAGTCCACATAAAATGTGACCTAGAAAACTAAGTAAAGGAAGAACGTAAAATCATCAGAAAGATACTAGGGCAAAAGAAAACAGAAGAGAGCTATAGACTACAATCTCGTCAAACAACTGAGAAATTGTCCAGCCTTGCAGCAGACATTAGAAAAAGGCCATTATGAGCACGTCTGTAGGCTTCCCAGAACAAGACTTACTTTTTTTATATTTTTTCCTTCTTTCCCTCCACGTCGTGATTTATTTGTACTTACAAATATGTGACGCTCTGTCAACTGTTTTGTTTTCTTGTTGAGTGAATAATTATTCGTTTTATCAGAGTACTGGCAAGTTTCACTTTTTATAAGCACCATTATGTCTACTGATTTAGTGATTCTTGCACTTAAATTCCTGTGTTTGCGAGTTGGAAACCACACGCTGCCATGGTTGGCGAAAAGTGGTAAATGTTTTCGTATACTCAAATGTTGGAAGTGAGTCATGCAGCCCAAACTTCAGGTAAATAATAAAAATGTAGTAAATCATTGCTACGATAATACGATGTGACACCTTCAGTAAAGTAATGATACGAGTAAAAGTATAAATTTAAAAATACCGAGCAAAAAAGTGTTGGTATCGAGATGAGAGTACTCGATCCCAGGAAGTATCGTCACTTTTTCTCTCACTGGATGTCAGTCCTCTTCACTCTGTATTTTTAGTGTAAAGTAATATGTAATTGTTTAGCATTTTATCCAGGCACAGTATGCGTATTCTACCGCAGAGTAAAATACTATAATGCCGTGGCAATAGTTCTGAATGAATGAGCTTGAGTTCTCCAATTAACTTGCGAAAAATACGCGTAGAGATTTGCTATTTGACGGTTAAACGTTTTCACGAGGTAGTTTCTGCCAGAATTATATAGGTATAAACGAAAACTGTTTGCAACGTACCACAGTGGGGTAGGTAAAGACGAGATGAACACATCGACATAGGACACTAGTGGTCTATCAAGCCGGGAAACAACTAGAAATTAGCCTACAAAAGCCGCCTAAACTGCAGCGCAATCGCGTCGAGAGAGATTTTAGATAAGATAGTCGTTAAATATTAGAAACCCATTGTTCTTCCACACTCGAAAACGTTGTTATTGCACCTACAAGAAGTAAGAATGTCATTTGTGTAAATTTGGTCTGTAAATACTGTGAATTTAACAGCATAAAATTGAAAATTAAATCTTTTTTTTCTCTTTGGCTTTCTTCGTTTGAAACTACTGTTCTTGTAAGGTAAGTTTAGCTCGAATTGTAAACGTAATTAGTTTTTGTATAACGTTTACAAGCCTTTTTTCTCGCATTACCCTCACGGGAAAGCGTAAGATAGCAATGTTAACGAAACAGCCGACTAAACCGGTGGCATAAGATTGAGAGGATAGTGAAAATTCTCAGTTTGATGTTATTTAACGTTTTGATGGATTGCAGGAATCTTATGTCAAATTGTTCGTCTCGACTATCCCCACATCACTGTCGTGCACTGTAAACACTTATCGTTTGTTGTTGTTGTGGTCTTCAGTGCTGAGACTGGTTTGATGCAGCTCTCCATGCTACTCTATCCTGTGCAACCTTCTTCATCTCCCAGTAACTACTGCAGCTTACATCCTTCTGAATCTGCTTAGTGTATTCATCTCTTGGTCTTTCTCTACGATTTTTACCCTCCACGCTGCCCTCCAATGCTAAATTTGTTATCCATTGATGCCTCAGAACATGCCCTACCAACCGATCCCTTCTTCTGGTCAAGTTCTGCCACAAACTTCTCTTTTCCCCAATTCTGTTCAGTACCTCCTCATTAGTTATGTGATCTATCCATCTAATCTTCAGCATTCTTCTGTAGCACCACATTTCGAAAGCTTCTATTCTCTAAGACCTGTATAATATAATTAGCGACGCGCCCCGGCTTCATACGCAGAGCCTAAGCGATTACCGTCGGTTTGTCTATATTGCGGTAGTAAATTTGATACACAATCTTCCTTTTGAATCTGTTCGTCTGTTAGCGAAAACAGTACATCTCTACAGTAGTTCCTGAGATTAGCCATTACATACATACAGGAAAACGGTATTTTCATTTATATTATGCTACCGGAATACCCCAGTTTTCCTCCTCCACATGTCTGCTTACCAACTTTCTGCCTCCTTGTGAACTTCCCGTCTTCCATATTTTAACCTCGCATCCTCTCTCCCTTCCGTCTGCACCCTCGCAGCTGCTCCCTTTTCCACCTGCCAACTGTCGCACTCCATCTTTCACATACCCCCGACACTTGATCCTCCTTTCCCTTCTCTCTGTCCACTCCCCCCCCCCCTCTCTGTTAATCTCCCCGTCTTTCGGTCCATCTCCTCCACTCCCTTCTCTCTGTCCATCTCCTCCTGACCCTCCTCTCTGCCCATCTCTACCTCGGCACCCTCTCTGCCTATTTCCTCCTCGCCTTACTCTTCGACATTTCTTTCTCCCTCTTCTCTCTGTCCATTACCTCCTTCCCCTCTCTGCCCAGTTTCCCTCACCCCTGTCTCTGTGCCTCTCTTTATCCCTCCACTCTAAATCTACCTCTTCCTTCACCCTTTGACCATCTCCTCCTTCCCCATTCTCTGATGATCTCCTCCTCACCCCTGCTTGGCCTACGTCCTCCTTGCCCCATCTCTGCCCATCTCCTCCTCACTTCCTTTCTGCCCCACTCTTCCTCCCCCTCTTTGCCTGTCTCCTCCTCCTCCCTCTCTGCCTATCTCCTCCTCCCCCACTTTGCCCACCCCCTCCCATCTCTGCTCATCTCCTCCTTCATCTACCTGTCAGTCTCCTCCTCCCCTCTCCATCTCCTTCCCTCCCTCTCTCTTGGTCCATCTGTTTCTGTCCCCATCTCCCTTTCCATCTTTCCAGCCCCCTCTCCTTGTCCATCTCCTCCTGCCCCCTCTCCATATCCTTACACGCCTGCCTCCCCAATTTCGTCATACCCTACCTTGCCAAACTCAACCTTCCCCAAGCCGTACTCGTCTGTCCTTGTGGCACCCGCAGAGCAGGTCTATGAAGCAGGCTGATACTATTCATAGAATATGCCCACTTATTGCTCCCCCTGTCTCTCTGACCACCTCATCACCCCACCTCAACACCCCACCCCCCACTTCCATTTCCTCTTCCCTACTCTGGCTCATCATTTCCTCCTGCCCCCTCCCTTTGTCCACCTTCTCTGCGCCCTCTCTCTGATTACTTCTACATCCACCTTTCTCTGTACATCTCCTCCTCAACACTATCTCTGTCTGGCTCCTCTGTACAATTTTCGCTGTCCATCTCATTTGGTCCATTCTCTATGTCATCTCCTTCTCCTCCACACTCTTTTTGCTCGTTTTTGTCCATCTCGAATTCATCCTCTATTTTCTCTGTGTCCTCCTTCTCTCTCTCTCTCTCTCCCTCCATATCCTTCTCCCCCTCTCTCTGTCCACCTCCTTCCCTCATTTCTCTGCTTAGCCATACGCATCAGGATGCATAGCACCTGCACAACACTCCTCCTCCAATTTATCTGTCCATCTTCTCCTCCTTGTTCTCTTTGTCCATATTATCTCCTTCCCCTCTCTCTATCTATGTACTTCTGTACCATCTCTCTGCCCAGCTTCAGTTCCCACTCTGTCTGTGAGCTAACTCTTCCCTCCCTCTCTCTGTCCCCTACTCCCCCCTCCCTCCGACCTTCCCTTCTTTCCCTCTCGCTCTGACAGCCTCGTTATTCCCCCCCTCTCTCTATCCTTGACATGTAGGCTGTTCTGCAAAGCAGGTCGATAAGTCAAGCCAATACTACTCCAAAATATATCATACAGGGCACACTATATGACAAGGGCTGAAAAAAAACACCGTTTTGGTCAGTATCTTCTACAGAAGCTAGGAAATTATAAATACAACAGTGCTGACGCTCGTGAAGTTCGCTGTTTGTGTGCCAAATTGGTGGAAATTCATCCAGGCTCTGGGCGGAGGTTCTGGGCATACATACATACAGTCTGCTTCAGATATTTATACAGAGGCAAAACACTCTGGAAAAGTTTTTCAGTGAATTTTCAGTTACACAAATTATAACTTGGTTCTGCGGATCCCATACAGAAACAAATAGTTTGAGCCCCTCATATTAGCTGAATATTTAACATCAAGAGACGTGTGGCAGAATTAAAGAATGTGTAGCAGCCTTTCACTACGCTGGCAGTGGACTACCGCTTCGAGAAAGACTCTCCAGTGCTTTATAAAGCTTGTCCTTATCGATGTACTATGTTCCCATGGCTCAAGAAATTTGTGGATTTACTTAAGCCTCAACGACGGTTCCTACTTACGTGAAATGCTTGATTATCCACTGACAGGTTTCTGCAGCACGGAAACAAGTGCCGGAAGGTCCCTTCGTGTGAGATTTCCAGCTAGAATAATCCATGAACCACTCGACAGACACAGCTTTGTTTTCTCTGTGTACCACTGTCAAAGCCATGGTGAAAATAACCCAGGAAAATATTTAAGTATCGGTCTTATGTTTGATGAGGATAACAGTGGTTACTTGCTTCACCATGGACAGAATATTGAAATGTATGGTGATTTAAAACAGTCATTGGTTTATGAGAGGACCAACGACTTCTGCAACTCGAAGGGGCACTACCGAAAACAGTAGATTTACCAATCAGAAATCTGGGCCATGACAGTTGATTTCTTTTCAACGCGACAATACTCCAACACATCGGTCAAAGATTAAGCTGTTTTTTGACAAACCTTCTGATAGCTTCGGTCTTACACAATGTGGGTTATGTCTTATCTCCACAAGAGAAGACCAGGCCGACAAGCCAACGATCTTCAGCTAACTGGCGGCTGTTACATGTGGAAGATAGTTGTAGCCAGATTCCGGGCGGTACTTCTAGGTACTGGTTTCACGAGTGAATTCAAAACTGCGTTGAGACTAGCGGAAAGCAAATTAAAGAAGCAAAATAAATCGGGCTCTACTGAAAAAAACTGTCCACCATCTTTGATATGGTTAAACAAAGGACACAAAAAATCATCAAGATATGCACAATGATTAGGATTTGATTTGGAGAGAAAAACGAAGAAATACTTTAAAGTTGAATAAAATAACAGAAAACGGGTTTCAGTTGCGAAAGAATCTCTTAGGAGCAGGAAGGAGAATGAATCTCCTTGAAATTGGTAAGACTACATGGTGTGGAGAGGGGTCCAGTGTAACGTACGAGACTTGAAGTCGTGCTCTTTCCATTTTTTCTTTTTTTTCTTCTTCCCAAGGAGCCAATTGTGGGATAATCATTCCTATAAGATTTTCAGCTTTCGTTTAATTTATTCCATTAACAATGCTATTTTCTCCATACACCTGTGTCACTCAGTTTATTTTGATTTTCATTTAACGTAAACTGACTTCAAGACTGTAGAAAGTACTTGTATGTAGTCTCACGAGATAGTCGAATTCG
The DNA here is from genome assembly GCF_023897955.1 of Schistocerca gregaria. Lineage (NCBI taxonomy): Eukaryota > Metazoa > Arthropoda > Insecta > Orthoptera > Acrididae > Schistocerca > Schistocerca gregaria. Next base: position 241,536,377 of record NC_064920.1, read on the forward strand.
ACACCTCATCTTCAAGAAGACTGTCATATAACAGTTTAACAGCATACTATGGAAAGAGTAATATTAGACTTGGAGCCATGACTTTTAGGCTGCTTGATATGATGACTATAATTTTTGAGTATAGAGGTTTGTGCATAGTAAAATGAATAGAATGTAGTTAGAAAGAGTAAAAAGTTGTACAATGAGGGACTTTTTGTTAAAAGCTTCACTCATTCTCGGGCACTAATGCTTCTACTTACATCCGCATTCAGGTCTAAAAAAAGTGAAATTAAAGGTGTTCATAGCGCTACATCATCCTTTTCACGGAATGCCGGGGTCAAAATTCCTATCCCTTCATATGTATTCCAAAACTCGTTTTGTTCACGCTCTTCTGTCGCTAACTACTGTCGTGAACTCTTTGTTACACATCCTGTCGACATAATGGGAATTATGTTTCATTAAGTCAACAAAATTATCTCTGATCTCATTGCTTTGTTTGGTATCTCTTCTCTCTGACTTCATAATTTCACAAATATAAATAAATTCTGTCAGAGTCACACACTTATAAAATTTCATCTATGTTCTATTTCTGTTCTCCTTTTCAAATTATCCCTAACTTTTCAGACATAGCTTTTGTATTTGTAATTCATTATTAAGAACAAGTAACTACAAAGAGAATCAATAACTAATTTTTACATGTACAGAAATTCTACTTGAAATGTCACTGCTTTGGTTCTATTTCACGGGATTAGTGAATTGTGAATTTCAGTTGGGAGAAATCTGTTTCTCTTACTACTGAAAGCTCTTTAGCTAATATCAGCGTGTGTATTACAGTTGAGTCTACAATTATGCTTATATGAAAACAAAGCCTAACAATTTTTGAAACAAATTATTAGAAAAATAAAACTCCTAACTGGTCAGAGATAAAAATGTGCAGGGTGAACATTACTTAAATCGACGAACTGCAGGGACGGATTCTTGGGTGAAAATGGAGGAAAAGGTTCCAATTAACATGTGTCCAGAAATGTATAGTTGCCACGGTACATGACTCCGATGAATGACCGTGTGTACGTTCTGTATTGCAAGCTGTGTTACTGACGCAGCATTCTGTAAGCAGCTGAATGGTCCGGTATTTGTGTCGGGAACAAACATACACTCCTGGAAATTGAAATAAGAACACCGTGAATTCATTGTCCCAGGAAGGGGAAACTTTATTGACACATTCCTGGGGTCAGATACATCACATGATCACACTGACAGAACCGCAGGCACATAGACACAGGCAACAGAGCATGCACAATGTCGGCACTAGTACAGTGTATATCCACCTTTCGCAGCAATGCAGGCTGCTATTCTCCCATGGAGACGATCGTAGAGATGCTGGATGTAGTCCTGTGGAACGGCTTGCCATGCCATTTCCACCTGGCGCCTCAGTTGGACCAGCGTTCGTGCTGGACGTGTAGACTGCGTGAGACGACGCTTCATCCAGTCCCAAACATGCTTAATGGGGGACAGATCCGGAGATCTTGCTGGCCAGGGTAGTTGACTTGCACCTTCTAGAGCACGTTGGGTGGCACTGGATACATGCGGACGTGCATTGTTCTGTTGGATCAGCAAGTTCCCTTGCCGGTCTAGGAATGGTAGAACGATGGGTTCGATGACGGTTTGGATGTACCGTGCACTATTCAGTGTCCCCTCGACGATCACCAGAGGTGTACGGCCAGTGTAGGAGATCGCTCCCCACACCATGATGCCGGGTGTTGGCCCTGTGTGCCTCGGTCGTATGCAGTCCTGATTGTGGCGCTCACCTGCATGGCGCCAAACACGCATACGACCATCATTGGCACCAAGGCAGAAGCGACTCTCATCGCTGAAGATGACACGTCTCCATTCGTCCCTCCATTCACGCCTGTCGCGACACCACTGGAGGCGGGCTGCACGATGTTGGGGCGTGAGCGGAAGACGGCCTAACGGTGTGCGGGACCGTAGCCCAGCTTCATGGAGACGGTTGCGAATGGTCCTCGCCGATACCCCAGGAGCAACAGTGTCCCTAATTTTCTGGGAAGTGGCGGTGCGGTCCCCTACGGCACTGCGTAGGATCCTACGGTCTTGGCGTGCATCCGTGCGTCGCTGCGGTCCGGTCCCAGGTCGACGGGCACGTGCACCTTCCGCCGACACTGGCGACAACATCGATGTACTGTGGAGACCTCACGCCCCACGTGTTGAGCAATTCGGCGGTACGTCCACCCGGCCTCCCACATGCCCACTATATGCCCTCGCTCAGAGTCCGTCAGCTGCACATACGGTTCACGTCCATGCTGTCGCGGCATGCTACCAGTGTTAAAGACTGCGATGGAGCTCCGTATGCCACGGCAAACTGGCTGACACTGACGGCGGCGATGCACAAATGCTGCGCAGCTAGCGCCATTCGACGGCCAACACCGCGGTTCCTGGTGTGTCCGCTGTGCCGTGCGTGTGATCATTGCTTGTACAGCCCTCTCGCAGTGTCCGGAGCAAGTACGGTGGGTCTGACACACCGGTGTCAATGTGTTCTTTTTTCCATTTCCAGGAGTGTAGATAGTGTTTGTGTACCGCCAAGCACATGGAAGCGGTCGAGAGGCAGCATGGATACACCAAAACAAGTATCCTCAGAGACACCAACCACATCACACAACATTTCAAGCCATTTTTTGGCCTTTGTGTGATCATGGATCCTTTCAGACAGACTAAAGTGTAAGAAGGCGGGGGACTGCGCGTACATCAGATCTGAAGGGCGAGATTTTATAGGATATTGAGACGAACCCTAGCACAAGCTTCTGGAGAGTGATCCGCCAACATGGTGCAAGCCAAAGTACGATTATGGTATCCTGCATGACAACCGCTACTATCTCTATTACCTGCATGTCCATGAAGGGCACTTTGAAAATCTGTTGTGAAGATGCAGTGCAGCTCTGTGCTGTGTTCCGGGACGATTTGTCATCGCTTCACGCACACCGTCCATTTCTGGACAGATGTTCATCGGATCTTTTGTTCTCCAATTCCAGCCAGGCATTCGTTCCTGCAGTTTATCGGTTTTATTAATCTTCACTCTGTATATATGTGTGTGAGTTAACTAAATTGAAAATACACAAAAATTCCCCTTCTTCCATTCAGAAAATTTAAGGACGACATCAGCTATCGCACCAAATCAAAAAAATTCAAACATATTTGTACCACGGTTATCTGATTTTCCTTTATAAAAAGAAAATAGAAGTGTTGAAATGTGTTAAATTAGAACATTACGGGCGGAAGTAATCACTGAGATTGTTATATGCATAAGATGAGCAGAACAAATTTGTATCATTCTGGTTGCCCAAAGGAGATAACATGATACACGACTGTGTACCGTAACGGTAAGTTCATGTCATGCAACATGACAAGTTGTGCTTCAATCCCTTAGGTAGCTCTAACAGGTTTGACCCTTCATATACCCTGGTATCCAGAAGACTGACATCTTCTGACCCAATTTTTTGAAGACAGAAGAGATGGGAACATGATGTGAAGGACTTTCAGGAAGTGCATGAGGACCGTTAAGCCAGTGCCTAAAATCATTGATAGTATTTTAGCTTTCAAATCCTACAGTGGGAACATCTGGGATTGCGGAGTTTCAGAATACGAATTGGAATGGATCAGCAAAAGCAATCACATTGCTGAAAAGTATTTATAGTTTCTTGAATGACATTATTTTGTCGCTGTGGCTGCTATTGTTGGGATTAAAGCATCCTTTGACATTATACTGTTCATTACGACGTAGTTACGCCTATACAGCAGTTCTCAAGTGTTAATTTTAACCCGATAAACGCACATACTTGGGTTACAGTCAACATCATCTTAATTTATGCAGTCTGCATCAGATATTATACAAGCAGGGCACCGTTGGTCGTTCTGTAGAATTACTGGCATGACACTAGGTGTTACGTAAACGCTATCTATACTGTGTGCAGAACAACGTGGCCGGTAGATGAGCAGTCGGTAGGGTATAGGTGGGGAGAGCGATAGTGGTGGGGAGCTATGGGCAGGCACTGTAGCGAAAATGCCGAGCGCCGGAGGGGAACTGCCGTTCTAAACTGAAGCCTACACTCGCATTTTTTTATAAATATGAAGTGGTGCCCCTCCAAACCCACACTTCCATGCTGACCACTTATAAAGATCTACTGTCAACTCTACATTGGTTAATATCTAAAAAGAATTCCACTGAAAATGCAACAAAAACAGTGATTCATTTTCGCCTGGCTTGTTAACCATTGTAACTTTCAGAGAAGCGTCGCGAGTGGCGAATTTTGAGTAAAACCTGCATTTCTCTTGTTGCCATGTTAAAGTTTGCTTTTTTTTGACAACACAGAGCGGAGTTTCACTAACATGTTGTGCACATTCTGTTGTGAAAGAATTCTGAAACAATGTTTTATTAAGTTTATTAAGTGAGATCAATAACTTATGAACAAGCACATCCTCAGTACAAAAATAAAAGAGAGATGTCTTCACTTATGTTTTTCCAAAACCCACAGGGTTTCTCGTTTCACCAGTATGAGGACTATTTCATTAAAAATTTCATTCTTTCACGAAAAGGTCTGTAGCACATGGAATAACACTGTTGATAATGAAGTTTTTCGTAGTAACTATATGGAAAAATACTGTCCTCTTTGCACGCTACCGTGTGCCAAAATCTCACTTTGATACTTCAAACCACTAATGAAATATGAGGCTTTATTGCTGGCGCTCCCGATCGCAAATAAGTGTGCTACGTCACACCAATTTTGTAGAGGCTGGTGACAGACAGAGACCTCTACTCAGCTCAAGAAAAAGTTAACATGCTTGCTAAATTTCGTACGCAGCAACATATTATGTAACGTGCACCATATGCAAAATCATAGCAACCCTATTTTTCATTGCGAAGTTTTTCAAATTTCGCGTACTGTCTTACTTAAATGCAAATATCACAATAACTACGACCATTAACGAAATGGTGGGCACCTCATTATGAAGCTGACATATAAGTCTACAAACAATGCAAAAATGATTTTTTTATTGAATAATTTCTGTAAAATCGTTTCAGAAAGATTACAGGGTGTGCGCCTCGATTCTGTCGTCCCCGACCAGCCGAAAGTGGGCAAACAATGTTGTCATCTGCCGAACAAACAAATGAACGCGCCCAGCGCTTTGGACGATAATTGGCCACTGCGTATTGGCAACCGTATCATGCGCGGACTCTACACAGCATAGGCACTCAGAGATGTGAAGGCGTAGGCTTACTGAAATATGACAGCTACGCGTCGCCCAACTCTCGAATGAACGAAGCTGTTTGACTTGCCTTCACGCGGGACCCCAGGAACACGTTTTAGCCCAGATGTTAACTGCCGCCTCTTGTCCATAAATATGAGAAAACACCCTGCAACTGTTCCAAACTTTACTATGCGACATCTTTGCGCAATTCTACCTCTCTGGAAAGAATTGTGCTGTGGAGATGCGGACAAATTTTCGCGAAGTTCTTAGTTGATTTTTTTCTCATATACATTATTGATAGTTCTTCCCATGGAACGTTATTGCGATTTTTGGAATTTATTACCGCCAATACAATTCCCATCCAAATTTTCACATCCAGTGAGAAGCTGGTTTATTTTTCAGGGCCAATTGCATTGTCAAAGATGACCGTTTTAAATTTTGGTCTGCCGATTTGTAGATTTGGCCTGCGTCATTTTCATACCACTAGTGGGCAATTAAATCCAAATTATCAGAACATTTTCTCCCACTCTCGTATAGACTGCATTATTTATTTCTTATATTTAAATGATACAACGAATTGGAACATGATGGGGGGAGGGGTGAGGGAGTACTCAGAGCTTGCATTTAGCTGCCCACGAGCGACACGAAAACGACAAAGCAAAATCCATAAATCGTCACATCCAGACCAAGATTCAGAAACCGTCATATTTGGCAACACGGTCAGTACTGTCAGAAAAGCAGGCTTCTCATGAATATAATGAGGAGAAACAACTTCATGGAAATTTAACGTCGTCTGATCTAACAAGTGTTTTCGTGAGAGACTGAAACAATTATGTTTTTATAGCTGTGTTGCGTGTTTTATAATCCAATAAGTAGTCTGGTTTATCATATATATTTGATTTTGCAAAATATAACTGTCATAATTGAATAAGTTTTGTTGATGACAGAAAGAGAAATCACACATGCCCTTTCTTTACAGTGCGAAGAAACTGTTCTTGCCATTAATAATGATAGTAATGAAGGAATGAGCTTGTTTAAGGTCTGTGTTGGACGACATGAAGAACCTGAAAGAAGAGAAATAGGAAATAACAGGGTGATTGTGAGATGCGAATCTAAGAAATAATTCCCATGCTGTTACACGTGAACAGAAGGAATGAAACTACGAGCTTATCTACTTAAGGAGGAGGTAAATCGTTCGCAGCAACGTGCAAAACCGTTTGGAAAACATCGTAAAGTAAAATTTGATGTGCAGTGGGCCTGGGTCTCCATACGTAATAGAACGTTTCGTGAAGCTATAATAATTCAGAAATTAAGCTGTGCAAATCGTCTCTTACATGACTGATGTCGGAGACATAGTCTTACTGAAAAGTTGTCAGTTGAGTCTACTAGACGGTTCAGTACTACCGATTTTGCGGTTTTGTTTGGAAATTTGTGGTAAAGAATTATGGGACCAAACTGCTGAGGTCATCGGTCCCTAGGCTTACGCACCATTTAACCTAACTTAAACTAACTTACACTGAGGACAACACACACACACCTATTCCCGAGGGAGGACTCGAACCTCCGACCTGGGGAGCATTGCGAACCGTGAGAAGACGCCCTAGACCGCACGGCTACGCCGCGCGGCTAGGTTTTTGTTTGCCGTGTTTTTTACATAGGAAATATTTAAATTATCCGCACTGAGGAAGAGAAAATTCGTTTCAGATGGTACAGATACAAACAAAAAGTGGTTGTACGACAATTGAAGAAACAAGATACACTACTGGCCATTAAAATTGCTACACCAAGAAGACATGTAGATGATAAACGGGTACTCATTGGACAAATATATTATAATAGAACTGACATGTGATTACATTTTCACGCATTTTGGGTGTATAGGTCCTCAGAAATCAGTACCCAGAACAACCACCTCTGGCCGTAATAACGGCCTTGATACGCCTGGGCATTGAGTCAAACAGAGCTTGGGTGGCGTGTACATGTACAGCTGCCCATGCAGCTTCAACACGATACCACAGTTCATCATGAGTAGTGACTGGCGTATTGTGACGAGCCAGTTGCTCGGCCACCATTGACCAGACGTTTTCAATTTGAGAGATCTGAGGAATGTGTTAGCCAGGGCAGCAGTCGAACATTTTCTTTATCCAGGAAGGCCCGTATAGGACCTGCAACATGCGGTCGTGCATTACCCTGCTGAAATGTAACGTTTCGCAGGGATCGAGAAGGGTAGAGCCACGGGTTGTAACACATCTGAAATGTAACGTCCACTGTTCAAAGTGACGTCAATGCGAGCAAGAGGTGACCGAGACGTGTAACCAATGGCACCCTATACCATCACGCCGGGTGATACGCCAGCTACGATGCAGCGTCAAGGGTAACCGCAGCCATGGTGTAGGAGCTGATACTCCATGCTGCTGCAAACGTAGTCGAACTGTTCGTGCAGATGGTTGTTGTCTTGCAAACGTCTCCATATGTTGACTCAGGAATCGAGACGTGGCTGCACATTCCGTTACAGCCATGCTAGTGACACGAGGCCGTTGGGATCCAGCACGACGTTCCGTATTACCCTTCTGATCCCACCGATTCCATATTCAGCTAAGAGTCATTGGACCTCAACCAACGCGAGCAGCAATGTCGCTATACGATAAACCGCAATCGCCATAGGCTACAATCCTACCTTTATCGAAGTCGGAAACGTGATGGTGCGCATTTCTCCTTACACGAGGCATCACAACTACGTTTCACCAGACAACGCCGGTTAACTGCTTTTTGTGTATGAGATATCGGTTGGAAACTTTCCTCATGACAGCACTTTGTAGGTGTCGCCACCGAAGCCAACCTTGTGTGAATGCTCTGAAAAACTATTCATTTGCATATCACATCATCTTCTTCCTGTCGGTTAAATGTTGCGTCTGTAGCCCGTCATCTTCGTGGTGTAGCAATTTTAATGGCCAGTAGTGTAATTTGGGCGTAGAACTTGGTGGATTGTTCCTGTCGAGGATAATGTGTATAGTTGTAATATTCCTTGTCCCTATCTGATTTCTGTGTTGCTTTCCCTTATTGCATTTACTGATTGTCTTAGTCTCACGAAAATGGCGGTATGGACAAGCAGTATTATAATGTGTGTATTTAATGATTAGTTATAGACATAACAAATGCTGAAGAAACTGTTCTACGTGTTTCATTCACTTCTATTGCGCTCTGAAGTCATTAACAATATAACATACAAGCGTCCCCGTCAGGGCAATTTGCTGTCATCTGTGAACTCGACCAGCACGTAACACCAAGTGAAGTCACTTCAACTTTTCGTCAGATTACTGGCGCGGACGAGACGGTGCGTACTAAAGTAGTAATTGATGCTACAACACTTACGGGAATCATTTTTAACTGTTTGTAAACTATATTTTGTGATAATCTTGAAGAGAATAGATATAAATTGTAGAGGAAAACTCGCACAAATTACATCTCAAGTCGAAAAACTGGTGCATGCTATCTGCAGCTACATCTGTATCCGTACTCTGTAAAACACTGTGAAGTGATTGCCACAGGGTACGTCCCATTTAACGAGTTATTAGGGTTTCTTCATGTTCTATTCGTGGATTGATCACGGGTGAATGACTGCTTAAACGTCTTTGTGTGCGTTGTAGTTAGTCTAATCTTGTCGTCGCAATTTCTGCGGAAAAAATAAGGAGGAGGTTGTAATGCATTCATCACTTTAAGTTGGTTGTTGAAGCTTTGAAAGTAGGCTGTGACAAGATACTTTTCTTCCATTTTCAAGCGTCTGCCCGTTCAGAATTTTCAGCGTCACCATGACGCCCTCCCATGGATCGAGCAAACCTGTGATCCCCTGTGGGTTATATTTATTTGGTACGGGTCCTTCACACTTGACCAGTATTCTATTAAGGGTCACACGAGTGTTTTTAAGCATTTGCTTTTTAAACTGATTCCATTTCCCTGATGTTCTAACAATGATCCGAAGTTTGCCATAAGCTTTGCCCACGACTGAGCGAATGTCGTCGTTCCATTTCATACCCACACAAACTGTTGTAACCAGTTATTTGTTTTAATTAATCGATTCCAGTTGTGACTATCGGTTTTGTAATCGTAGCATATTACGTTTTTCCGTTTTGTGAAGTGCACAGTTTTACATTTATGAGCAAATAAAATAAGCTGCCAAACTTTGCAACACTTTGAAACCTTACCAAGGTCTGACTGAATATTTGGTTCTTCAGACAGTACTTCATTATAGATAGTTGTATCATCTGCGAGAATTCTGAGGTCACTTTTAATACTACGTGGAATGTCATTATTATGTACCATGAAAAACAGAAGTTTCAACACACTTCCCCGGGGATAACTTGAATTTTCTTTGACAGCTGTCATTGATTCTCCATATGCTGCATCCTTCCAATAGGAAATCCTCACTCCAATCAGCGTAGGTGTGGCACTGAGACAAAAGTTTTCAAAAGTCAAGAAACATTGCATTTGCGTCTATTGCCTGCATTGGATCCCTTAATCTGGCAGGAATTTAAAAAGGGAAATTGATAGGTTAAAGTCAGATATAGTGGGAATTAGTGAAGTTCCGTGGCAGGAGGAACAAGACTTTTGGTCAGGTGACTACAGGGTTATAAACACAAAGTCAAATAGGGGTAATGCAGGAGTAGGTTTAATAATGAATAGGAAAATAGGAATGCGGGAAAGCTACTACAAACATCATAGTGAACGCATTATTGTGGCCAAGACAGATACGAAGCCCACACCTAGTACAAGTTTATATGCCAACTAGTTCTGCAGATTACGAAGAAATTGAAGAAATGTATGATCAAATAGAAGAAATTATTCAGATAGTGAAGGGTGATAAAATTTAATAGTCATGGGTGACTGGAATTCGGTAGTAGGAAAAGGGAGAGAAGGAAATGTAGTAGGTGAATATGGATTGGGGGAGAGAAATGAAAGAGGAAGCCGCCTGGTAGAATTTTGCACAGAGCACAACTTAATCGTAGCTAACACTTGGTTTAAGAACCATGAAAGAAGGTTGTATACATGGAAGAACCCTGGAGATACTAAAAGGTATCAGATAGATTATGTAATGGTAAGACGGAGATTTAGGAACCAGGTTTTAAATTGTAAGACATTTCCAGAGGCAGATGTGGACTCTGACCACAATCTATTGGCTATGACCTGTAGATTAAAACTGAAGAAACTGCAAAAAGTTGGGAATTTAAGGAGATGGGACCTGGATAAACTGAAAGAACAAGAGGTTGTACAGAGTTTCAGAGAGAGTATAAAGGAACAATTGACAGTAAAGGGGGAAAGAAATACAGTAGAAGAAGAATGGGTAGCTTTGAGGGATGAGGTAGGGAAGGCAGCAGAGGATCAAGTAGGTAAAAAGACGAGGGCTAGTAGAAATCCTTGGGTAACAGAAGAAATATTGAATTTAATTGATGAAAGGAGAAAATATAAAAATGCAGTAAATGAAGCATGCAAAAAGGAATACAAACGTCTCAAAAATGAGATCGACAGGAAGTGCAAAATGGCTAAGCAGGGATGGCTAGAGGACAAATGTAAGGATGTAGAGGCTTATCTCACTAGGGGTAAGATAGATACTGCCTACAGGAAAATTAAAGAGACCTTTGGAGATAAGAGAACCACTTGTATGAACTTCAAGAGCTCAGATGGAAACCCAGTTCTAAGCAAAGAAGGGAAAGCAGAAAGGTGGAAGGAGTATCTAGAGGGTCTATACAAGGGCGATGTACTTGAGGACAATATTATGGAAATGGAAGAGGATGTAGATGAAGATTAAATGGGAGATACGATACTGCGTGAAGAGTTTGACAGAGAACTGAAAGTCGAAACAAGGCCCCCAGAGTAGACAAGATTCCATTACAACTACTGACGGCCTTGGGAGAGCCAATCCTGACAAAGCTCTACCATCTGGTGAGCAAGATGTTTGAAACAGGCGAAATACCCTCAGACTTCAAAGAGGAATATAATAATTCCAATCCCAAAGAAAGCAGGTGTTGACAGATGTGAAAATTACCGAACAATCCGTTTAATAAGTCACAGCTGCAAAATACTAACACGAATTCTTTACAGACAAATGGAAAAACTAGTAGAAGCCGACCTCGGGGAAGATCAGTTTGGATTCCGTAGAAATACTGGAACACGTGAGGCAATACTGACCTTACGACTTACCTTAGAAGAAAGATTAAGGAAAGGCAAACCTACATTTCTAGCATTTGTAGACTTAGAGAAAGCTTTTGACAATGTTGACTAGAATACTCTCTTTCAAATTCTAAAGGTGGCAGGGGTAAAACACAGGGAGCGAAAGGCTATTTACAATTTGTACAGAAACCAGATGGCAGTTATAAGAGTCGAGGGACGTGAAAGGGAAGCAGTGGTTGGGAAGGGAGTGAGACAGGGTTGTAGTCTCTCCCCGATGTTATTTAATCTGTATATTGAGCAAGAAATAAAGGAAACAAAAGAAAAATTCGGAGTAGGTATTAAAATCCATGGAGAAGAAATAAAAATGTTGAGGTTCGCCGATGACATCGTAATTCTGTCAGACACAGCAAAGGACTTGGAAGAGCCGTTCAACGAATGGATGGTGTCTTGAAAGGAGGGTATAAGATGAACATCAACAAAAGCAAAACGAGGATAATGGAATATAGTCGAATTAAGTCGGGTGATGCTGAGGGAATTAGATTAGGAAATGAGACACTTAAAGTAGTAAAGGAGTTTTGCTATTTGGGGAGCAAAAAACTGATGATGGTCGAAGTAGAGAGGATATAAAATGTAGACTGGCAATGGCAAGGAAAGCGTTTCTGAAGAAGAGAAATTTGTTAATATCGAGTATATATTTAAGTGTCAGGAAGTCGTTTCTGAAAGTATTTGTATGGAGTGTAGCCATGTATGGAAGTGAAACATGGACGATAAATAGTTTGGACAAGAAGAGAATGCTGAAGATTAGATGGGTAGGTCACATAACTAATGAGGAAGTATTGAATAGAATTGGGGAGAAGAGAAGTTTGTGGCACAACTTGACCAGAAGAAGGGATCGGTTGGTAGGACATGTTCTGAGGCATCAAGGATCACCAATTTAGTATTGGAGGGCAGCGTGGAGGGTAAAAATCGCAGAGGGAGACCAAGAGATGACTACACTAAGGAGATTTAGAAGAATGTAGGTTGCAGAAGCTACTGGGAGATGAAGAAGCTTGCATTAGATAGAGTATCATGGAGAGCTGCATCAAACCAGTCTCAGGACTGAAGACCACAACAACAACAACGACTGCCTTGATCCAAGGCTTTCAGAACTTTATTGAGAAATGTGCGATTTGAGCTCTACATTGTCGATGTTTTCTGAATTTGCGATGGTTGTCATGGAAGAGCTCAATATCTTCAAATACCTCATAACATTTAAGCTCAAAATATGTTCTAAGATTATACAACAAATCAATGCCAACAATATTGGTCGATCGTTTTACGGATCGCTTCTACTACCTTTCTTGCTGGCGGGAGTGACATGAGCTTTCTTCGTACCACTGAGCATGTTTCTTTTTTTTTTTTTTTTTTTCGAGATATGTATGGTACATAACGGTTAAAGGAGGAGCTATAGCAGCCGCAAATTCCGTATAGAATCTGACAGTGTTCTCTGACAGTGTTCGTAAGGCCGCTACGGTTGCAGGTTCGAGTCCTACCTCGGGAATGGATGTGTGTGATGTCCTTAGGTTAGTTAGGTTTAAGTAGTTGTAAGATCTAGGGGACTGATGACCTCAGATGTTAAGTCACATAGTGCTCAGAGCAATTTGAACGATTTTTGAAAATGTACGATTTATACGAACTATACGAATTGTTCAGTTCAGTTCGCAAGTTACTGGCTGGGTGCCATACTGGGCAATCATTTATAGGATTCCTTTCGATATAGTCACGCAATCGACCATGGTCTCGTATCGTTAGCTTGTAACCAGTGTGAACAACTTCATTTTCAGATGTTTCTTAAATAAACGCACCATAATGGCATCCCGTGTAAAATTTATTTGCACAAAAAACTTCTTTCTGCTTCATTAAGTAAAACATAGATAGTAGTATTACGCTTTCAGAATCCGACGGCTCTGCTACCGCTCTGCAAGGGGCCATAAAAGAACGAGAGCATCCATAAATAACCGATAGGAAGGATTGCTACGTGGCGGCTCACTAAGTTAGTTCAGGGTCGGTCTGGCGTAATTATCGCAAAACTCGAGCGGGGAAGCGTAGCCAGTTATACGGTACACCCCTTATACCGCTATCTACGGACTCACCGGCTAAACTGAGACATTGCTCTACGTTTAGTTCGAGTGGGGGGTTCCTGCAGTTTACATGGGACCTTGCAGCTTTGTTCAGTTGTAAAGACTTCAGCTGTTTTTCAGCGCCACTGACACTACTATCTACGTTGTATTTCACTCATCTTTGCAGTAGTTGACAGTTAATTTGCGACAACACTCCTGGGTTTTTATTTGTGAAACAACATTTGAAAACGGAGTTCAGCATTCTTGCTGTTGCTTTGCTACAGTTAGTTTCAATTCCCGTCTCTTCCACGATACACTAACTTTGATGGCTATAAAAGCCTTTAACATGACCATATTTTCTGGGTTTTTGAGAGATTTTTCAATAGTACTCTGACATGGTGCGCGTTGAACGCTTCACGCATTGCCCTCTGAAGACAGCCAAACACGTTTCGTAAGGCATGTCTTCATGTATAGCTCTATATATCGTTTTACACCTATTATGGAGTACGCTGTGTACTAAACGTTCGAAATTATTTAGTCTCTCTTCAGTACAGTTTAAAAATGACACGTTCATCGAAAAAGAGGGCAACGGCTGTGGTTGTTGCGATATTTGCGATATATTTGATCCCTTTATAGCCTCGGTGGCGGTGTGCGATGTGACAAATGTCCGATAAAGAATTTCATCTCATCCGGCCACTTGACTTGGTTTCAGGTCGTGCGATTATTGGCTGCCATAAAAATTTCAACATGGGCGTGGTTCAACGTCGATATTCGGAGAATGATATCGGTTAATTTTATCGAGAAGACAGACGAAAGAGAGCTAAGCGCTTCTGCCGACGTTACAGATAAAACACGACGGGGATGCCTTCCGGAGCTTCAAGATAACTTTGCGCATCGCTGATACTGACAGTTCACCAGGAATCGTATCGCATATCACCTCCTTCCGGCGCTCTCGTACCCCGAATCTTTCCGATAAAGTTTCCTTCTTGCTTTTTCAATCTGCATAACAAGATCTCTATAGATCTCCTCTCTCATCTCCGTGTATGCTGAGAAGCAGCTCCATCAGTTCAGGAACGGCATTCCAGAACGTCATTTTTTTCCACCAGAAAATAATTCAAGACTCAGTTTCCATACAGATTGGATGTTTCAGGAGAAGCAACATGAGTTCGAGGAGCTAGTACAGACGATTTCGTGGAAAAAGTTCGTACAAGTAAGGAGTCTCTTTTCCGTACGTGCCAATGACCTAGCCGCAGTGGCAACGCCGGTTCCCTTCAGATCACCGAAGCCAAGCGATGTCGGGCTTGGCTAGCATTGGATGGGTGACCATCCTTGTCTCCCAACGCTGTTGGCGAGCGGGCTGCGACCACTCTTCTGAGGCCAATTGAGGAGCTATTTGATTCAGAAGTAGCGGCTGAGCCCACGAAACCTGACAATGGCCGAGAGGGCGGCATGATGGCTACATGTTCCTCCATATGCGCAACCAGTGACGCGTAACGGCTGAGGATGAGGCAGCGGTCGGTCGGTGCCTCTGGTCCTTCTGGGACCTCTTCGGACGGAGTTAGTTAGCTAGTTTCCCGTACGTTCGTGGAGTTACGGTATTTCGAAGCTGATACGTTCAATTTAGGTGCCCATGCAAGACGGTTAACACAAAATCTTAGATGCTGTGTTAGACACACATATCGCTACTCCGTGTCATACGATGTGATGGGACTTACTTAAACATGTCTTTTATCTTTCTCAACCGTCCGTCGTGGTTCATACACGCTGATTTCATACGAACTTTGTTTCCACTCTTGTTTTAAGTTGTTAGATTCGACTGCTTTTCAGCTGTGCGGTTATTCATATTCTGTGAGGTGACACGTCGAATAAGTGTCTCCTTTCCTGAAAATTCCGTAGACCTCACCGGTAAATATCCGCCACCGAGGTGCAGTTCGATACTTTAGTATGAGAAGTCTGCAGAGGTAAAGTAAATGTAATAATGAATGTAAGAGGCTAGCTGAAAAGGACACGTTACGTTTTCTTTATTGTTTGTTTTCTGTACTGCTAAAAATGTGCAATTAATTATCTCATTGGAATGGCATCTAAGTTATTCAAAGTATAAACTTAAAGCTCTGTCTGTGATTTCCTTTCGGCTGCAGAGAAAAATAAGTCTCGTGGTTACCCAAGACACGAACTGGCTACGTGTACTGGTCTCTTTGAGCGGAACACTGGAATGTTTGTGCTTTATTTATAGTCCTACTGCATTCTAATCTCATCGGAAATTAGCATTTTTAATACTGAATGATAAACTAGTTGAAATGAATGGAATTCGTGGTACGAATACTGACTTGCCTTTCTCCAATTAAGCCGGCCGGGGTTGCAGAGCGGTTCTAGGCGCTACAGCCTGGAACCGCGCGACCGCTACGGTCGCAGGTTCGAATCCTGCCTCGGGTATGGATGTGTATGATGTCCTTAGGTTAGTTAGGTTTAAGTAGTCCTAAGTTCTAGGGGACTGATGACCTCAGAAGTTAAGTCCCATAGTGCTCAGAGCCATTTTTTTCCAATTAACATTTCCGCTTGTGTGGTGTTGTTTAGAAACTCTTGTTGCGAGAGCATACCAGAACCATTGAGCGAATTTAAGAGTTATTTTCGGAAGTTAACGCTTTCGTCTTGAATGAAATAATTCTGTGTATCAATTCGTGTAATTACGAAGCACTAAAATAGAAAAAATGCCGATGTTTCAACCAACTTTGCTGCGGCACACTTGAGGGCGACTAAGTACTGCCTTCTGATGGTCTTCCCCCATATAAGTCTTATTTTGGCTATCAGATTGCTATTGGCGTCACATTGTGTGATGCCATTGGATAATTCGAGTAAAGATTGCCTTGGACGGATGGCGGTGCGTTTACCTTTTGTCTGTGCTACTCTCACAGCTGGATGGCAGGCAATAGCGAATCGGTAGCTTGTAAACAGGGGGTAGTGTTGTCCTACAGCGAGGCGTTGATGCCGCTCAGCAGTTCTCATATGGTTGCTTGTTTATACTGTCGAACCCAGGTCATCTGAAGCTGCTAGTCGGCAGCTAGGATAGATATATTTATTTATTTCTAATTCATCTAATTCACCATTTACAAGGCGTAGCCTCTTCAGTCGAGGATCGTACGAACGTACCGTCGTTTGACTGTCATTCCGACTCCCTCATGGAGGACATAAAAATTGGAACTTGTGGTGCAGCCTAGTCACTGAAAGTGTTGAAAACAAATAGTCCGCCAAGTCCAGATGGAAACCCAATTCGTATTTACGGAGAGTACTCTGCGGTATTGGCCCCTTTCTTATCCTGTATTTACCGCGAATCTCCCGCCCATCGGAAAGTCCCTAGCGAATGGAAAAAAGTGCAAGTGACTTCTGAGTATGAGAAAGGCAAAATAACTTTTTTTTTAGTTCCTATGGGACCAAACTGCTGAGATCATCGGTCCCTAGGCTTAAACACTACTTAATCTAACTTAAACTAAATAACGCTAATGTCAATACACACACCAATGCCCGAGGGATGACTCGAACCGCCAATAGGGAGGGAGCTGCGCGAACCATGACAAGGCGCCCAATACCCCGCGGCTACACAGGGCGGCGTAAAAGAACTGACTCACATAATTACAGAGAAATATCCTTTACAGAGACATATCCTTAACATCGGTTTCCAGCAGGCTTTTTGAACACTATCTCAGTTCGCACACAATAAATTTCCTTGACGCAAAAAAGCTTCGGTTCATAAATCAGCACGTATTTAGGAAGCATCACTCGTGTAAAACACAGCTTATCCTGTTCTCACACAATATTCTAGAAACCATGGATCGAGGGCAACAGGCAGACTCCGTATTCCTAGACTTCCAGAAAGCATTGACACGGTACCCCACTGGGGGTTGTTCAAATGGTTCAAATGGCTCTGAGCACTATGGGACTCAACTTCTGAGGTCATCAGTCTCCTAGAACTTAGAACTACTTAAAGCTAACTAACCTAAGGACATCACACACATCCATGCCCGAGGCAGGATTCGAACCTGCGACCGTAGCGGTCGTGCGGTTCCAGACGGTAGTGCCTAGAACCGCTCGGCACCCCGGCCGGTTGGGGGTTGTTGACGAAGATTCGAGCGTACGGTTTAGATTCTCAGATATGTGAGTGTCTTGAAAACTTTTTAAGTAATAGAACCCAGGAAGGAAAAAAGGAAGGAAGAATGGTTTAACGTGCCGTCGATGTCGACGTTGTTGGAGACCGAGCACAAGTTCGTATTGCGACAAGGACAGGGGAGGATATCGGCCGTGCCCTTTGAAAGAAAGCATCCCGATATTTGCTTGGAGCGATTTAGGGAAATCACGGAAAACCTGTTCTGGATGGCTGGACGTGGGTTCGAACAGTCGTCCTGCCGAATGCTAGTGCAGTGCGCTAACGCACCTCGCTCGATAACGGAACCACCTCGCTCGGTAACGGAACGCAGTACGTGGTCCTCGACGGTGAGTGTTCATCATAGACAAGGGTATCGTCAGAGTGCCCCAGGAAATTGTGATACAACCGCTTTTAATCTCTATGTATAAAATGATCTGACAGAAAGGGTAAGCAGCAATTTACGGGTGTTTGCTGATGACGATATGGTGTACGGAATGTGTCTTCGTTGAGTGACTGTAGGAATATACAAGATGACGTAGACAAATTTCCTAGTTGGTATGATCAATGGCAGCTTGCTCTAAATGCAGAAAATTTAAGTTAATGCGGAAAACCAGTTGTGTAACGTTCGAATACAGGCATTAGTATGGCGCAGTTTGACACAGTCACTTCGATTAAATATCTAGGTGTAACGTTGAAAAGCGATATAAATAGAATGAACAGATTGGTCGTAAGGAAGGCGAAAACTGGACTTCGTTTCATTGAGAGAATTTTGGGAAAGTGTAGACCATCCATAAAGGTGACGGCGTGTAGAATGCTAGTGCGACCCATTCTTGAGTACTGTTCGTGTGTTTGGGATCCGCGCCATGTCGGATTGACTAAAGACATCGAAGCATTTGGGAGGGGGCTGCTAGATTGTTAGTGGTAGATTCAATGAACCACACACGAATCATGGAGATGCTTCGTGAACTCAAATGGGAATCAGTGGGTGGAAAGCGATGCTATTTCCGCAAGGAAGTATGCCGTATATTTAGAGAATACGCATTTGAAGCCTACTGCCGTACGATTCTACCACCGCTATCGTGCATTTCGTGTACGGACCATGAAATGAAGATGCGCGGAATTACGGCTCCTACGGAGGCTTTTCGACAGTCTTTTCCCGCCTCTATTTGCGACTGAAACAGCAGGGTAGTGATACAAGATACCCTCCGTCATTCACCGTACGTTTGTTTTCGGATTATGCATGCAGATGTAGATGAAATCTTAGCTAACAAATGCAATGTCCGTCACCGTTTCCGTGCCTCTCTGTTTCTTGCCGTCGTCTGCCAGATGAAGCATGAAACTTTTTCAGTTACTTATCCCAGCGGTCGGTTGGTCTTGCTTGTGGTCTTTGTCTTTGTCTGGAACTCCACTTTAGTACTGCCTTAGTCCATCATCCGTTATGTCTTCGTGCAGTATGCCCTTCCCATTTCCGTGTTAGAATCTTACCCTTTCCGCAACATTCTACTCCTGTTATTGTTCTTATATCTTCACTACTTTGCTAGTCTTGGTGAGGCCTAGGTTTGATTTTTCCATAACCCTCTGAGTTATTACTAATTTCCTTTTGAAAAAGTCAATTAAAATACAAGTTTCACAGGCATATGCTAGAACGTGAAAAACACACTGTTCGAAAACGACCTTTGTTAAGTTTGGTGGCATATTAGAATTAAAATCTGTAGTTCTCCAACCTATACTGATTCGACGAAAATTTTCAGTCAGTTCTCCTTAGATATAAATTAAATGTAAAAGATAAACATATTGGCCTAGACAGTTGATGTTCAATATTATTTGATCTGCAATTACCCACTTCGTGTGCAAGGTATTTGTTTCGGACAGATTTGTCTTAAGGCCTACTAATTTTGGACATATCAATCTCAAAGGCTGCTATAAATTGTTTATGGCACACGGAATCACCCTGCTCTACTCCTCTTCCAATGGAAAGTCCTCTGTGTGTTTTCCTATGCTGACAGAAGCTATCGATGTGTCGTACCTATTAAATAATATGTTTATGTAGTTTGCTACCACGCCTTTTTCGGCCAATGCCTGTGTAAGTGCAGTTTGGCTGACGGAATCAGAAGCCTTTTCAAATATAAAAGCTATGCATAGTGGCATTTCATATTCATTGACTCAACAAATTACTTCTCACAGGGTGTGTACACTGATTATCCAGAACATTATGACCACCTAACTAATAGCCGGTATGTCCATCTTTGGCACAGACAACAGCGGTGACGCGTCTTGGCATGGAAGCAATGGGACCTTGTTAGGTCGCTGGAGGGAGTTGGCAGTACATCTCCACACACGTCACCTAATTTCGCGTAAATTTCGGGGAGCGAGGGGATGAACGCTGACGCCACGTTCAATCACATACCAGATGTGTTCGATCGGTTTCAAATCTGGCAAGATGGGGTCCAGTAGAACAATTGGACCTCGCTACTGTGTTCCTCGAACCACTCCATCATACTCCAGTCCTTGTGACATTGTAACGTGCAGGGCTGTATCCTTGTATTAGTGCCACTTAAAGTTCACGTCACAACCGGATGTATTGAAACATTTCCTCACCCAGTAGGTAGTTCGCAGTGATCCCGACCTACCTTGCTTTGCTTATTCAGTATTGTCTTCCCGGTAGCTGCGTCTGTCTCAATTAAATCACACTGAAATTAAGAAGCCAGGATCCTAGATTAAGTTTTCCAAAATCAAAAGTTAATGCCGTATTCATTGTTGAACGTTTGTGACACCCACAGTGCGATTTATTTATTATCATTCACACACACAATATTCATGTGACCAGGCCTCTTATACTTAATCGTCACATTAGGTAGGTCAAAAACTTCTAGTCTTTAACAATGTTCACAATTACACTATTTTGGTGCCGACCGAAAAATTAACCGACTTGCCGCACTTTTGCTCCATGAGAATCTGACTGAGAACTAACTTATAACTGCACCAGCTCGGACCTTATATAGACGAGCGCTTGACTATTTGACTATTTCTGTTAATATATTATAGTTTATAATTTCCCACGGTTAAATGATCCTTTCTAACTGGTTCTGAAGTTAACTATTGGGTTTTGTTATTTAAATAACATGAGTGAGCTGTATCAATTTAAATACGCGGAATTAACGTATGCATCCGCAGTGGGTTTCGACTTACAACCATGGCAGCCCTCTTGAACAATAATTTTTACATATTCAAATTTACTTAATTCTTGATCAATGCACTTACAAAGTTGAGACTGGACTTATTTTACGTAGAAAAATAAGGGTAGCAAAAGTATCGAAACAGATCTCGGAATTATTTAGTAGTTTGGTCACAATTGGCACTGAAAGTCATACCGGCTACAGATTTTAGGTCTTAATATCTATTTAACTAATAGACTTTAGGTTAATTTAAACACTTAGCTGGAATCAGTAAAATTTAGGCTTTTTTTTGGATGCAGTGTTACAGCTGAATTCGATCTATTAGCTCACTCGAATTGTACTTAATATGTATTGCACAATATACGTCATTGTTCATAACTGTTAATAGGATGCATTTCCAATAAAACTAATTAGCTCATTACTTTCAGAATATACATTAGAATGTACTGAAATAATAGATTTTACTAGGGGAATTTCATTTAAACTATTTCTGAATTCTGTACTATGAGCTGAAGGCCACAGAATTTGTAGTCGGAATCTGAGTAGTGAAAATGAAAAAAAAATAAAAGTTCCTTGCTTAACTAAGTTACTGAAGGAGTGTAAAACCAAAACAGGATAGCAGTGGGCAACCCTGCTTCGTTACAACATGGCGCACTATCTTGTTGAAAGATTCCACTGCCACCGAGAAACATCAACATCATGAAGGGATGTAAGTGATCTGCAACTAATGCATGATATTACGTGGTCGTCATGGTGCGTTGCACGAGCTCCATTGGACCCATGGATGCACGAGCGACTGGTCCCCACAACATAATAGAGCCGCCGCCAGATTGTCTCCGTTCCACAGTACAGGTACGAAGGACTGTTCCCCTGGAAGACAACGGAACCGCGCGCTCCAATCGTTATGATAAAGAATGTACCAGAGTCCAGTGTCGATGATCACATGCCCATTTGAGTCGTAGTTGCCGAATGCCCACGTTATGCTGTTAATATTGGCACATGACTGGGTCGTCGGCTGCGGAGGCCAGTTGTTAGGAGTGTTCGGTGCACTGAGTTTTCAGACACGAGTACTCATGCCAGCATTAAAGTCTGATGTTAGTTCCGCCACATTTCGACGCCTGTCCTGTTTTAACAGTCTGCCCAGCCTACGGCGTCAGACATACGTGATGAGGAGTGGCCACCCAACACCACGGCGTCTGGACGTGGTTTTACCTTGTTTTCGCCACATGTTGAAGACACTCAACAGAACGCTCCTCGAACAAACGATAAGACGTGCAGTTTCCCAAACGCTCATGCCGAGCCGCCGGGCCATCACAATGTGCCCTCGGTCAAACCCAGATGGATCGTGCGCCTTACCCATTCTACACAGAGACAGCACACTCACTGTTACTACGTGCACCGTACGTGTGTCTAAATGGTTCAAATGGCTCTGAGCACTATGGGCTTAACATCTGAGGTCATCAGTCCCCTAGACTTAGAACTAATTAAACATAACTAGCCTAAGGACATCACACACATCCGCGCCCGAGGCAGGATTCGAACTCCCGTGTGTCTAACTAGCACTCATTCCTTACCAGGCGACCCAGCTATCGCCTAGACGGGTTTTATCGATATTAGGTCGGTCGTCAATGTTTCGGCTGATTAGAACATTGTGCTAAAACCACTGCGGAATACAGGTTTGGCAAGAGTGGCGATTATGCTTCAAAAATGATGAGTAATGCTAAGGTAAAAAAAATTCCAATGAATCCTCCAGTTCTCTGATTTGCGGGACGGGGTGCTTTAGCGTTGCCCGTACAAGAATCTACTAACGTTGGAAATGCCAGACCTCCGCAAATCTGCGCATATAACTGCGGGCCACTAGCGTGTGAACATAGACTAAGTGAAATTGGGGAGGAATTGGAGAAAATAAAAGATCTGTTGTTTCTCTGAATAAAGTACACTATGTGATCAAAAGTATCCGGACACCCCCCAAAACATACGTTTTTTATATGAAGTGCATTGCGCTGCCACCTACTACCAGGTACTCCATATCGGCGACCTCAGTAGACATCGTGAGATAGCAGAATGGGGCGTTCCTCAGAACTCTCGGACTTCGAACGGGGTCAGGTGATGGGGTGTCACTTGTGACATACATCTGTACGCGAGATTTCCACACTCCTAAACATTCCTATCTCCACTGTTTCCGATGTGATGGTGACGTGGAAACGTGAAGGGACACGTACAGCACAAAAGCGTACAGGCCAACCTCGTCTGTTGACTGACAGAGACCGCCGACAGTTGAAAAGGGTCGTAATATGTAGTAGGTAGACGACATCTATCCAGACCATCACACAGGGATTCCAAACTGCATCTTGATCCACTGCAAGTACAGTTAGGCTGGAGGTCAGAAAACTTGGATTTCATGGTCGAGTGACTGCTCATAAGCTTGCTTCCCACTGTTGAAGAGCAATTCGGGGATGGCGATTGCATCTTTCAACACGATCGAGCACCTGTTCATGATGCACGGCCCGTGGCGGAGTGGTTACTCGACAATAACATGCCTGTAATGGACTGATCTGCACAGAGTCCTGACCTGAATCCTATAGAACACCTTTGGGATGTTTTGGAACGCCGACTTCGTGCCAGGTCTCACTGACCGATCTCGATACCTCTCCTCAGTGCAGCACTCCGCGAAGAATGGGCTGCCATTCCCCAAGAAACCTTCCAGCACCTGACTAAACGTATGCCTGCGAGAGTTGAAGCTGTCACTAAGGCTAAGGGTGGGCCAATACAATACTGAATTCTACCATCACCGATGGAGGGCGCCAAGAACTTGTAAGTCATTTTCAGCCAGGGGTCCTGATATTTTTGATCACATATTGTATGTTTTAAAGGGGAACAGTGTATAATACTAAACTCTGTACCATTCAGGAGAACCAGGTGGAAGTATAAATGGTGGAGAGCACCTATTATTTAAGAGCATAATAGGTGAGGTATGAGTAAATAAGATGCATCAAGTACGACAGTCCGGATTGTTATAAAAAGAGGTAGAATATGTTCGTGAAATCTAACATCAATGATATTTAGTTGGTTATAGTCGCAAATGTGGCTATGATATAACAGTAGGTAAGGCAGCAGCATTAACGTTCCGAACAAGAAACGACTCACAGATTACATAATAAGTTCAAAATCTAGTGGTGCTAGTGTCTGGGCTTCAAGAAGGTGACAACGTGCTGATCGTATCCCTGCAGTACCCTGTGTGTGGCCACATAATGTGCACCCACAGAAGGCCTCACAGTTCAGGAACTGTCAAAAAGCGCATTACTACGTTTGTATTCCCTGGCGGGCAAAAAGGTGAAGCGCCCAGAAGGGGAGAACGAAATGAAACTTCATGGATGTGGAGGGCACGAGATGTTATTTCAGTGATTACAAAATCTAGAATAGTTAACGAAAACTTGGCAGTACGAGCTCACTTATGAGTATTATGTTACACCGCCTTCAGCCTGGAGGCATGCACTGATTCTGTTGGGGAGGGTGTTATAAAGTCGTTGTATCCTCTCCTGAGGCATGCAGGCCCACAATTGTCATAACTGGTCTTTGATATCCTGGATAACTGCACTGGTACAGAGCTGACATACAACTGTGGAGGACAGCTCTTGCGATCTTGCTAGCCAACAGTACCTCGACATTGCGCAGATAGTACATAGAGATACGTGTCTTGTGTAGGAAGCGTTGTCTTGTTGAATAATGGCACCAAGATATTGTTGGGCGACTTGTGAGAATTAGCACATGAGGGCGCAGAATGTCCGTGGCGTACCGTTGGCCGTAAGAAATCGCTCAATCACAACCAATCGTGACCTGAAGTCATAACGAGTGGAATGTCAATGGAATGTTGTCTACTCCGGGGCCTTGTTTCGACTCAGGTCTTTCAGTGCTCTGTCAAACTCTTCACGCAGTATCGTTTCTCCCATTTCATCTTCATCTACATCCTCTTCCATTTCCATAATATTGTCCTCAAGTACATCGCCCTTGTATAGACCCTCTATATACTCCTTCCACCTTTCTGCTTTCCCTTCTTTGCTTAGAACTGGGTTTCCATCTGAGCTCTTGATGTTCATACAAGTGGTTCTCTTTTCTCCAAAGGTCTGCTTAATTTTCCTGTAGGCAGTATCTATCTTACCCCTACTGAGGTAAGCCTCTACATCCTTACATTTGTCCTCTAGCCATCCCTGCTTAACCATTTTGCACTTCCTGTCAATCTCATTTTTGAGACGTTTGTATTCCTTTTTGCCTGCTTCATTTACTGCATTTTTATATTTTCTCCTTTCATCAATTAAATTCAATATTTCTTCTGTTACCCAAGGATTTCTAGCAGCCCTCGTCTTTGTACCTACTTTATCCTCTGCTGCCTTCACTACTTCATCCCTCAGAGCTACCCATTCTTCTTCTACTGTATTTCTTTCCCCTATTCCTGTCAATTGTTCCCTTATGCTCTCCCTGAAACTCTGTACAACCTCTGGTTCTTTCAGTTTATCCAGGTCCCATCTCCTTAATTTCCCACATTTTTGCAGTTTCTTCAGTTTTAATCTACAGGTCATAACCAATAGATTGTGGTCAGAGTCCACATCTGCCCCTGGAAATGTCTTACAACTTAAAACCTGGTTCCTAAATCTCTGTCTTACCATTATATAATCTATCTGATACCTTTTAGTATCTCCAGGGTTCTTCCATGTATACAACCTTCTTTCATGATTCTTGAACCAAGTGTTAGCTATGATTAAGTTTTTCTCTGTGCAAAATTCTACCAGTTGGCTTCCTCTTTCATTTCTTAGCCCCAATCCGTATTCACCCACTACATTTCGTTCTCTGCCTCGTCCTACTATCGAATTCCAGTCACTCATGGCTATTAAATTTTTCTCCCTTCACTATCTGAATTATTTCTTTTATCTCATCATACGTTTCATCGATCTCTTCGTCATCTGCGGAGCTAGCTGGCATGTAAACTTGTACTACTGTAGTAGGCGTGGGCTTCGTACCTATCTTGGCCACAATTATGCGATCACTGTGCTGTTTGTAGTAGCTTACCTGCACTCCTATTTTTTCTTCATTGTTAAATCTCTTCGTGCATTACTCCTAATTGAGTTTGTATTTCTAACCCTGTATTCACCTGACCAAAAGTCTTGTTCCTCCTGCCACCGAACTTCACTTTTTCCCACATTTATCTGCCCATTCAACAGATACCCTTCCGTTGTGGTTGCACCTACGGTATGGCCATCTGTATCGCTGAGGCACGCAAGCATCTTCACCAACGCCAAGGTCCATGGTTCATGTGGCGGCGGGGGAGGGGAAGGGGACGTTCGTCGTATCGTCTAGTTATTTTTTTAAGAAACCACACTGGTACAATTCCGCGTCCTGCTATGAAAGGAACTGTCGCACGGCTGTTGCACCTCAGCATTGATTTGGAAGTGATGTCCCGTGGCCGGCCGGTGTGATCGAGCAGTTCTAGGCGCGTCAGTCTGGAACCGCGCGACCGCTACGGTCGCAGCTTCGAATCCTGCCTCGGGCATGGATGTGTGCGATGTACTTAGGTTAGTTAGGTTTAAGTAGTTCTAAGTTCTAGGGGACTGATGACCTCAGATGTTAAGTCCCATAGTGCTCAGAGCCATTTTTTGATGTTCCGTCAGTGTGACTTTCGATACAGGTAACAGGTGAAAGTCCGATGGGGCAATATTGGGACTGCAAAAAAATGGTTCAAATGGCTCTTAGCACTATGGGACTTAAAATCTGCGGTCATCAGTCCCCCATAACTTAGAACTACTTCAACCTACCTAAACTAAGGACATGACACACATCCATGCCCGAGGTAGCATTCGAACCTACGACCGTAGCAGTCGCGCAGTTTCAGACTGAAGCTCCTAGAACCACTCGGCCACACCGATCGGCCGGAGCTGCAGGCCGAGTAATTGATTCTCTACCTTTTCCACCAACCATCTGACGAGGCCTGACCTCCTCACAACACACGGTCTTTAAGTATTCGTGGATGACGGACACTCTAGTCCTACGTGCCTGTTCATACTGGATAAAAGAAATTATACAAATGCCCATCCCTGCTATTAATGCTTTCCGTGCCCCAAAGTCATGGTTTTTCGGATGTATGTTGACAACGGATAAAAATTTTCGAAAACAAGAAAATGGTGTTTCTAGATAAATGTCGAACGAATACACTGTTACAATATGATCCATTTGCTATGTTTAATTGCGTAGTTAATTTTGGCCCACGCAGAAACAGCTAAAAACCGGTTTTTGCGGTTTTCTCCGTAAATATAGTAAATTTGGCCTCTGACTTTCGTTAATGGCTAATGATATCGAAAAAAGTTTCAATGTTCCCCGAGCATATCGTGTTAACAACATATGGCAAAAAATACGGATAATCTGCGATGAATAAAAATTATAGAAGTCCCCACAACTTGTACTTCTCGTACGCAAAAATCATGCTTTTTCGGGGTTTTGTCAGGAACCGCCCATGAACAAATGATACTTTTACAAGCTGCCTAGCCGGCCGGTGTGGCCGTGCGGTTCTAATCGCTTCAGTTTGGAATCGCGTGACCGCTACGGTCGCAGGTTCGACTCCTGCCTCGGGCAGGGATGTGTGTGATGTCCTTAGGTTAGTTAGGTTTAATTAGTTCTAAGTTCTAGGGGTCTGATGACCTCAGAAGTTAAGTCCCATAGTGCTCAGAACCATTTGAACCATTTGAACCAAGCTGCCTAAGGTACATCCTAAACCATACCTAATGCAAAAGAACCAACCGATTTGATCTATTTACCTGGCTGGATAAGTGTGCAATGTTTACATTTTGGCCAGATACGGTTGGATAGTTTCCACAGATGCATGAATGGTCAATAGGGCTAGGGCTATCCGAAACAATTGACTCCTTATCTCTGTAATAAATAGAACCCGAGACATGACCTTTTAAAAAATCACATTTTCGCACACGGCTTCTTGGAACACGTTGATACCGTGTACTGTTGTGCAGGTCGTGCGGTAGCGTTCTCGCTTCCCGTGCCCGGGTTCCCGGGTTCGATTCCCGGCGGGGTCAGGGATTTTCTCTGCCTCGTGATGGCTGGGTATTGTGTGTTGTCCTTAGGTTAGTTAGGTTTAAGTAGTTCTAAGTTCTAGGGGACTGATGACCTGAGATGTTAAGTCCCATAGTGCTCAGAGCCATTTGAACTGTCGTGCACGAACAGATACATACGCCATCTACTTCACTAAGATGAGTCCTTACTTTTAATACTTGACTGTTTTTTAAAACACCGACGTCATATTAAGCTTATCCATTTATGACTTAAACGTGGCACTTATTAATTGCAGTAAATAAATTTGCCTGTGTCAGAATGACATTTATCAAAGGTTACCGATTCGGGAAGATTAATCTTCTATCCTCAGGTATTTGACCTTAGGAAACTATAGCCATATGTCATAACTTGATTTACCAGCCTTCAGTTATATGGATGCGGTTTTAGGAGCTATTGTTTTGGAATGTCGTAGGCCATGTTGCGCTACAGGCCGTGTGTACTCGTGTGGTGTCATAATAATCTTCCAAATGCCACAGGCCATGGACGTTGGTAACCCAGTGTGTGCTATTTCGTGATAATTGTCTTCGGGAAAGTTCCTAAAGGTGAGAAATTATTGTTCAGGGACCAGTAATCTTAAATAAATATCATTTTGACCATTTTGAGATAGCCGAACCATATTTACTGCAACGATCACAGGGTAGAAGTAAGTGGAAACATATGAAGTGTTGAGGCACATGCCGATTGTTATGCACAAGGACAATTGAATGTTTTTGCAAAATCCAGGCCACATTTCTGTGGTGTTTGGGTTGCTAAAAGTAACAAAAAATGGCTCTGAGCACTATGGGACTTAATATCTATGGTCATCAGTCCCCTAGAACCTAACTAACCTAAGGACATCACACACATCCATGCCCGAGGCAGGATTCGAACCTGCGACCGTAGCGGTCACGCGGTTCCAGACTGAAGCGCCTAGAACGGCACGGGCACACCGGCCGGCGCTAAAAGTAAGACTTTGTGCCGAAGTGTTCTCCATGTAGTAACTAGTATGGCGCTTAATTTTATGAATTTGTCGACATTAACGTCTTTCTGTCTAGTAGTTTCTGTACACTCATTAATTTTTTTCATTAAATATGAAACTTGTATATATCACTGAAAACTTCTTACGCCTATACCTTGGCTTGCTCCCCATCAAATAATTTATTACTCTAGCAGGTACAACACACTGTATGTTAAATATTTATGGAAAATATTTCGGGGACTCACTCATAACAACTGCTCATAAAAACGTGTCCTCTGATATACCGCGCTTTCCTTTGTTGTTGATAAAATTGTTAGTTTATACACTTCTCGTACTGCACGTACTTGGTACCTAGTCATGGTCTGATGTAGCTCTTGGAGTTCGTTTCCCTCATATTACGCAAATCAGTGAGAAAAACTCACAGTGCTCCCTTGTCGCGATGACAGTGGTAACAACCTCCTTTAGCTTATCTTGACAGCACTCATTTCTAGTTAGGATCTTCTTGTTGCGTAAGGATTATAGTAACTTCATACTGCCACGTCAGACGGTCGTCAGATAACTGCCCAATTTACAGCCCTACGTCCTTGTGCTGTTACTCAATGTTTCCTTAGATCTGATAATTTAAAATCTGGAGCGACAA
The DNA here is from genome assembly GCF_023897955.1 of Schistocerca gregaria. Classification (NCBI taxonomy): domain Eukaryota; kingdom Metazoa; phylum Arthropoda; class Insecta; order Orthoptera; family Acrididae; genus Schistocerca; species Schistocerca gregaria. The sequence goes on from NC_064920.1 coordinate 241,565,904, forward strand.
ACAATACGCAAGTGACGCATAGGAAGAGACTGCCGGAATAGTGATTCAGTACTGAACGGGATGGACTGGCAGAACAACTCAGTTCTGCGCCGTGACGGAGGAAAAGTGTCCATTACCTGTCGGTCATAAAGTTAAGGTAGACATTGGTGTAATAGCGGCTGGCTGAGAAATTGAGCCGCTATACAGGAATGCTTCTCACAAAGCGGAGTGAAACTTGAAAGCGATACGGATTCTAATTTCAGGTACTAAAGCACGACTTTCTGAACAGTCATGGAAGACAATGTCGACAACATCACTATTATTGTTGTGGGCAAAATAAAATGCACTGGTGTGCAACACTTACGGACGAAAGAGAGGATGATATATTCGTGCGAATGATAAACCCCTTCCATCAACAATTTCTCTCCTTCATACCTCCTCTGTGTTACCACATTCGTACTAAGAATGGAGTGCACGCGAGATGCCTATTTGCTCCCACCGCCCTGAGTGCAATGCGTATGTTCTAATAAATGTTCACCTACCTGCAGACTTCTATATTTGTTGTCGCCCGCCCAGGAAACAACACTTAGATGGTGAATCTGTTATCTTGAGGCTCTAAAAAACTCTTAGCGAAGAACTGTTCTGTTAAAAATGATTAAATTTCCAATCAGTTTGTTTATACGGGATGCCACTCGCTTTTATTGGCAGAACACGAGAAATTGTACAATTGCATTCCACTTTAGAGTCACAGATAATTTCTATTCTTCAAAAAATTTATGAACTACGTATTTCTGCAATTACAATCACATTGTTCTTTACTACACGATCAAATAACGTTGCTAATAAAGTGTTAACCTGACAGCGACCACGGCAGACAACATGTCTTTTCTCCGAGGCTGCCCAACCAGCTCTGGTTTTTACAAGCCATGGATTACTAAGGAAATCTTAACTAGCACTGACCGCGGCAGGTAACATGTCAGTCCTGCGACACTGCCGAACCACTTCGTCCGCTATCCAATTTACGCGCAATCCGAACTATCCAATTTACGCGCAATCCGAAGATCTCCGAAGTGCTTCGTCTGCCTTTTCGTTTAGCAGGTGCTTATTATTCTGCCAGTTACTGATACAAGCGAAATAATGGAATGGTAGCACGCTATTGAGATGTGCTTTAATTTAAATGCAAGTAAATACGCGGTTTAGTTTGTCTAATATTAATAATAGAAGATTGTCTTTTGGCGCGCAACTTCCGAACGCAACAGCCAATTGCGGAGAACGACCACAATTTAGGCGGTCTTTCTCGCTATATACACCGAGCGAGGTGGCGCAGTGGTTAGCACACTGGACTCGCATTCGGGAGGACGATGGTTCAATCCAGTCTCCGGCCATCCTGATTTAGGTTTTCCGTGATTTCCCTAAATCGCTTCAGGCAAATGCCGGGATGGAACCTTTGAAAGGGCACGACCGATTTCCTTCCCCATCCTTCCCTAACCCGAGCTTGCGCTCCGTCTCTAATGACCTCGTTGTCGACGGGACGTTAAACATTAAACCTCCTCCTCCTCGCTATATCCGTACCTAACAAACCACCTGTCATCGGTGCCTCACACCAAATTACTTAATGTTGCCACTGCTGCCTTCTCAACTGCTCTAAGAAGAGCTTCTTATACCTGAATATGATGGCTGTAAAACCGGAAATATTACAAGGTGTCACTGCCAAGTACTGTAGCTCGATGAAGCTTGGACCATACGTGCAAACAACTGCTACAGTGTAATACAGAGGGTAAATGAAGGAAATATACTATGAGACGAACAGAAATGACTGACAAAGACAATAATTACACTGAAGTCACCGCGATGTACGGTGGGATCCCTGGACGTTGCGAAAGGCAGGACACGGTTGTTAATAGAGTGTGTGATCACCATGGACAACAGTGGATGCTCTGCGACGTCCTCCCTTGCTTGCCGCACGGTTGGTAAAAAGTTCTTGTGGTAAACATTCCGTTCCTCCTCCAGCGCGGTTGACGGTTGGTGCACGCGGACATGCTGCAATATGTGTCTCCAATGCATCTCGCACTTACTCGGCGGGATTTAACTGGAGGAAAGGGCAGTTGAATCCGAATATACTCTCATCCAAGAGCTCCGCCACCAGCGCAGTAGATGTGGTCGTTCATTGTCTACATCTACTTCTAGATCGATCCTCCGCCAGCCACCTGACGATGGGTGGCGCAGGATTTTGGAGCATATACTGTACTCGAACATTATGAATCACTTTGAAGAAAATGACTTATTGATGCATAACCAACACAGATTCAGAAAAGATCGTTCTTGTGCAACACAGCTAGCTCTTTATTCCCATGAAGTAATGAGTGCTGTTGGCAAGGGGTCTCAGATCGATTCCATATTCCTAGATTTCCAGAAGGCTTTTGATACCGTTCCTCACAAGCGACTATTAATCAGATTGCTTGCATATGGAGTATCGTCTCACTTGTGTGACTGGATTCGTGATTTCCTTTCAGAGAGGTCACAGTCCGTAGTGATGGACGGTAAATCATCGAGTAGAACAGAAGTGATATCTGGCGTTCCGCAAGGTAGTGTCCGGGGCCCTCTGCTGTTCCTGATTTACATAAATGATCTAGATGATAATCTGAGGAGCCCCTTAGATTGTTTGCAGATGATGCTGTAATTTACCGTCAGACGATCAATTCCAATTACAAAATGATCTAGAGAGAATTTCAATATGGTGCGTAAAGTGGCAATTGGCACTAAACAAAGAAATGTGCGAGGTCATCCACATGGGTACTAAAAGAAATCCTATGAATTTTGGTTATACGATAAATCGCACAAATCGAAGGGCTGTCAGTTCGACTAAATACCTAGGAATTAGAATTACGAGCAACTTAAATTGGAAAGATAACATAGATAATATTGTGGGGAAGGCGAAACAGAGACTGCGCTTTGTTGGCAGAACACTTAGAAGATGCAACAAACCCACTAAAGAGACAGCCTATATTACACCTGTCCGTCTTCTGCTGGAATATTGCTGTGCGGTGTGAGATCCTTACCAGCTAGGACTGACGGAAGACATCGAAAAAGTGCAAAGAAGGGGAGCCCGGTTCTTGTTATCGCGCAATAAGGGTGAGGGTGTCACTGATAAGATACGCGCTGGCCGAAGTGGCCGAGCGGTTCTAGGCGCTACAGTTTGGAACCGCGAGACCCCTACGGTCACAGGTTCAAATCCTGCCTCGGGCATGGATATGTGTGATATCCTTAGGTTAGTTAGGTTTAAGTACACTCCTGGAAATGGAAAAAAGAACACATTGACACCGGTGTGTCAGACCCACCATACTTGCTCCGGACACTGCGAGAGGGCTGTACAAGCAATGATCACACGCACGGCACAGCCGACACACCAGGAACCGCGGTGTTGGCCGTCGAATGGCGCTAGCTGCGCAGCATTTGTGCACCGCCGCCGTCAGTGTCAGCCAGTTTGCCGTGGCATACGGAGCTCCATCGCAGTCTTTAACACTGGTAGCATGCCGCAACAGCGTGGACGTGAACCGTATGTGCAGTTGACGGACTTTGAGCGAGGGCGTATAGTGGGCATGCGGGAGGCCGGGTGGACGTACTGCCGAATTGCTCAACACGTGGGGCGTGAGGTCTCCACAGTACATCGATGTTGTCGCCAGTGGTCGGCGGAAGGTGCACGTGCCCGTCGACCTGGAACCGCACCGCAGCGACGCACGGATGCACGCCAAGACCGTAGGATCCTACGCAGTGCCGTAGGGGACCGCACCGCCACTTCCCAGCAAATTAGGGACACTGTTGCTCCTGGGGTATCGGCGAGGACCATTCGCAACCGTCTCCATGAAGCTGGGCTACGGTCCCGCACACCGTTAGGCCGTCTTCCGCTCACGCCCCAACATCGTGCAGCCCGCCTCCAGTGGTGTCGCGACAGGCGTGAATGGAGGGACGAATGGAGACGTGTCGTCTTCAGCGATGAGAGTCGCTTCTGCCTTGGTGCCAATGATGGTCGTATGCGTGTTTGGCGCCGTGCAGGTGAGCGCCACAATCAGGACTGCATACGACCAAGGCACACAGGGCCAACACCCGGCATCATGGTGTGGGGAGCGATCTCCTACACTGGCCGTACACTTCTGGTGATCGTCGAGGGGACACTGAATAGTGCACGGTACATCCAAACTGTCATCGAACCCATCGTTCTACCATTCCTAGACCGGCAAGGGAACTTGCTGTTCCAACAGGACAATGCACGTCCGCATGTATCCCGTGCCACCCAACGTGCTCCAGAAGGTGTAAGTCAACTACCCTGGCCAGCAAGATCTCCGGATCTGTCCCCCATTGAGCATGTTTGGGACTGGATGAAGCGTCGTCTCACGCGGTCTGCACGTCCAGCACGAACGCTGGTCCAACTGAGGCGCCAGGTGGAAATGGCATGGCAAGCCGTTCCACAGGACTACATCCAGCATCTCTACGATCGTCTCCATGGGAGAATAGCAGCCTGCATTGCTGCGAAAGGTGGATATACACTGTACTAGTGCCGACATTGTGCATGCTCTGTTGCCTGTGTCTATGTGCCTGTGGTTCTGTCAGTGTGATCATGTGATGTATCTGACCCCAGGAATGTGTCAATAAAGTTTCCCCTTCCTGGGACAATGAATTCACGGTGTTCTTATTTCAATTTCCACGAGTGTAGTTCTAAGTTCTAAGGGACTGGTGACCTCAGCAGTTGAGTCCCATAGTGCTCAGAGCCATTTTTGATAAGATACGCTAATTGGCGTGGCTGTCACTGAAACAAAGGCGGTTTTCTTTGCGGCGAGATCTACTTACGAAATTTCAGTCACCAACTTTCTCTTCCGAATGCGAAAATATTTTGTTTACACCCACCTACGTAGAGAGAAATGATCATCATAATAAAATAAGAGAAATCAGAGCTCGAACGGGAAGATTTAGCTGTTTCTTTTTCCCAAGCGCCATTCGAGAGTGGAATGGTACAGAAGTAGTATGAAAATGGTTCGATGAACCCTCTGCCCGGCACTTAAGTGTGAATTGCAGAGTAACCATGTAGATGTAGATGTACCTTTAACTGGCCGCCCCCTTCCTTGTTCCACTTGTGAATGGCGTGGAGGAAGTAAGGTTGTCTGTAGGCTTCTTTATTAGGTCTAATTTCTCTAATTTCCTCGTCGTGGTCATTTCACGAGATGTATGTAGTAGAAAGTAGTATATTATCCGACTCTTCCCAGAACTACTCTCTCGAAATTTTAATAGCAAGCCTCTCTGTGACGCAGAACGTCTCTCTTGTAGTGCCTGCCCCTAAAGTTTGTTGAGCATCTCTGTAACCCTCTCGCGCCGACCAAACGGTCCTGTTGCGAAACGCGCCGCTCTTCTTTGGATCTTCTCTACCTCTTAATCGGTCGCGCCTGGTGCGGGTCCCATGTTGATGAACAATACTCAGGAATCTGTCGAACAGGCTCCTTGTAAGTCACTTGTTTCGTGCATGAGTTAAATTTCTTTAAGGTTCTTCCTATGAATCTCAGTCGGCATCTGTTTGTCCTATTTTTCGTTACAAATAGTTCAAATGGCTCTGAGCACCATGGGACTTAACATTTGAGGTCATCAGTCCCCTAGAACTTAGAACTACTTAAACCTAACTAACCTAAGGACATCACACACATCAATGCCCGAGGCAGGATTCCAACTTGCGATCGTAGCAGTGGCGCGGTTCCGGACTGAAGCGCGTAGAACCGCTCGACCACCACGGCCGGCCAATTCGTTACACTTAATATCACTCTAGATCGTTATTCGTACATATTTTGCGGTAGATACTGCTTCCAGCAAAATGTCATCAATAGTGTAGTTGTACAGTAGTACCCGATATATTTATTTACTGCCAGGGTCAACTGCCAGAGCCTGCACCATGGATCAATCCTCTGTAGGTCATTCTGCAATCCGTACTATCTTCTGACGCGTGGCTAGTTTCTTAAAGACAACCGCATCATCTGCGAACAGTCTTAAAGAGCTTTCGATGCTTTCTGCTTCATTCATCAAAATGAAGTCATGGGCGAATGCACCAATGAAAAGACACACATGAGGCAGCCTCCTCGTGCCATAATACCTGGACAATTGTCCTGCCTCTCGCCATATGAAGGTACGCCTAGGATCATGTTGAACATACGCGTTTTGGAGGTCCATTTGTTTTGATGTGTGGAGGCATGGTGTTGGGGATCTTGGAGCGAGAAGATGTTCGGTTACTGGACTGACCTGCCTGTCCCCCCCCCCCCCCCCCCCCCCACCGACTTAAATCCCATCGAGCTCTTGGAGATTACTGCACGTCTAAATCCACCAACACCATCCAGCAGTTATCAGCCTTGTTGATGGAGCAATGGAGAGCCTTGCCACAAGAAGTCCTTACCAGCATGGAAGCACGTTGCAGAGCTTATATTGCCAGGGAACCATTTAAATCACGATGACTGGTCTTCACATATTGTCTCTGAATGAAAGTGTCATTTCTGCTCGTCTTATAGTGTATTTGTTACAGTTACGTTCTGTTCTATACTGTAGCAGTTGTTTCTATGTATGGTCCAAGATTCATCGATGTATGTTACTTCGCAGTGACAAATCATTTGAAAATTATTTTCGTCCTTATGTTTTGCAGATAAGTGTCAATTTACAAGCAGCTGGATATGTAAAACTGGATAGCAGTACCAAAAAGAAGTAATGGATATCCGTTACATGTTTCGAAAACAAGGGCCTGTTTACTTCATCAACACTGACGCTGCTTATACAACTACTGTTTCCAGATTACATGTCAATGTGTTTTCTACGTGCATATTCCATAGGAATCCCCTTTTTGGTACTGTTCTTGCTCGACACATTTCTCACATCAATACCCCACGAGGTGGCGCAGTGGTCAGCAGATTGGACACGTATATGGGAATACGAAAGTTCCTCTCACCATCCTCTTCTTCTTCTTCTTCTTCTTCCGTAACGCTACAGACCATGGTGATTCTTGGCTTCTTCGACTATTTTCCTCCATGCTTTTTGGTTTATTGAAGCTCTTTCCCACCCCAGCCTCCCAAACTGGCAAGATCCTCTTGTACATTATCAGTCCACTTTTTCTAGATCCCCTTATCGTCAAGATGAATCGATCACACCTTTCATTATTGTCTTTTGTATTTTACCTTCCACCATTCTGTACACATGTCCTAATCATAGTATTCGTTCTGATTTGACAAATGTTACTATATCTCTTAGTTGCATTAATGCTTATAGTTCGTTGTTATAGCGACTCATCCAGCCTTCTTCCCCTCTTATTAAACTACAGATTTTGCGTTAAAACGTTTTTGTATTTTCTGTCAGCGTTCGCACCTCTGACAACTGGGAGTACTAGGGAGTTGCTTACTTAGGGTTTCGTTCTTTTTGTAATAAGTGTGTTTCTCGAGATTTATAGATTTGCAAAGTAAGCTCTGTTCCCTGCTGCTAACCTTTTTCTTATAGCCTTTTCAATATTGTTATCATTTGATACTAAGGGTTCTACGGAACTAAAAGAGGACAGCCCTCTGAAACATTTCCCTTTTATATTTAGATCTTCAGGAGTTCTCTGGCCTTAGACTGTGACATAACCATAATTTTTGTTTTACTTTCATTTAGTATAAGCCTGATAATGCTTCTGTCTCTATTGATAGGTATGCTTCCTTAAGTGTAGGCATTTGTTAATACTATTGCAGTATCGTCAGCGTATACACATATCTGGCTAGTTTTCGTGAATGTGGTGTCTCTTTTATTGATTGTACTAGCCTTTTCCCTATGGCTTCACTGGCATGTGCGTTTGACATATATACTGAACACTCCTCACACTCTCCCTGACTCTTCATCTCCCCTTCCTCCTCTCTTTGACTATTTCTTCCACCCCTTTCTCTGACCATATCTTCCACCCTCCTTCCTCTGACATATCCTCCTGCACCTCTTTCTTGCCATCTCTACCTCCCTCTTTTCTTTTTCCACCCATCTACTACACCTCTACACCTTCCATCTGCCTCAGGTTTCTCCCACACCTTCCCTCTCTTTGTCCATTTTCTCCTCCCACTCACTCTTTCCATCCCCTCCTCTATCCATCTGAGCCTGCCCCAACCGTGATCATCGACACGTGTAGCCCCTGAAACACAGTTCAATAAAGCAGGCGAAAATTACTCCCACAACATGTCTATCACGCGGGGCAGGCTACCCATCAGGGGCTTGAAAGTCTTTTGTATGCGTCTGACATACAGGCTGCCATGCAAATCAGGTCGATATAGAAGGCCCATACTAGTACAACACAACATGCCTGTCCTGTAAGACAGTCTACATGTTGGAGCACAGAAAACCGTTTATTGTCCCTGACATGTAGGCTGCCTTGTAAAGCAGGTTGTTTTTGTGGACCGATATTGTTTCTACACAATGTACCAGTCATGCAGGGCAGTCTACAGACCAAGAACTGAAAAAAAAACGGTTTTTGCTCGTCTCTCTGCTCGTGTTGGTGCTAGGAGGCTATAAACCCCACAGTGCTGATGCTCACATGCTGTTTACATGCCAACTTTGGTTGAAATCATTCCAGGGGTTTTGGACGAGATCGCAGACATACACACATACATGCAAACACTCTGCTTTATGTATAAAGGAAATTTACTATGTGTCCAGGGATATACTGACTAAAATAGTACAGAGAGTGTCACCTTGCTTGATTTCTTTGTTAAAGACAAAGCTTTCACTTGTTCAGTTGAATGTCTTTACTTTTGCTCTTGTCTCTATCATTGTCATTCTGATGAGATTTATTATTTTAGCTGATTTACCAACATGTCTCAGCATTGAGTATAATTCCTGCCGATTTGTGCCGTCAAAGGTTTGCTTGAAATCGGTGAAAAGTAAGTGTACATCTATATTATGTTAATAGAAATTTTCCATCATTTGTCTGACCGTAAATATTTGATCAATTGTTCCTTCACCTGATCGAAAACCACACTCATATTCCTGAAGTATGCATTCTGTGCACTTTTGCATCCATTCATTTAGTACACTTGTGAGAATCTTACGTGTATAAGTGACGCCTAGTAATATTACACCAATGCAGTTTTTACATTCTGTTCATCTCCTCTTTGATAAATGGGGATTATTATTCTAGTTTTTCAATTATCTGTCATGATTTCAATTTCCCATATGGCTGATATTAGCGTGTACCGTTCCTTTTTTACAGCATCTCCGCTGTTTTTTGTTACCTGAGAGATTATGCCTTCATTAGTGCGTGCTCGATTCTTTTTCATCTCGTGAACAGCCAGAGAAACCTCTCAAAGTGTCGACTTTCTGGCATCTTTGCCTATTTCCAACTCTGCTATTTGTTCCTGTGAGGCAGAATATTCTTTCTCTAGACTTTCATTTAGTGTGTCTTCGAAATATTCTGACCGTTTGTCCACTGGCTATTCATCCTCCTATATCAGTTTCCCATCTTTAGTCGACCATGCCTTTATTTTTTGTTGCAATCTTCTCCTTATTTTTCCCACAGCATGATAAAGCTTACTTGTATCATTCTGTTTCTTAAGCCCATCTAGTTCTTGAAATTTCTTCTTAGTCTATTCTCTTTCCTTTCTCTTACAGTGTGTGTTAGTTCTTCTCCTTAATTTCCTATATTGATCCACATTGTTTATGTGTTCTCTTTGTAATAATATGATTCACACTCTATTGTTTTTCTCTGTTGCTCACTAGCAATCTTCAAACTATTCCTCGATTCTTCTGCTTCTTTTGATGCCTATTATTTCTCCTGCAGAACCCTTAATGGCTTTTTCAATCCTGCTCCGCTTCCGCCTACTCATGTCCTACTTAGTGTTAATTGGTACTGTTTGATTTCATCAGGAGTTTTAAGTGTATATATGTTTCACTTCATTATCTTTTCTATTCGATAGCTATTTATCAACCATAATTTCTCTCTCAAGATTTTACCACATAAGGATCTGAATTGTAATTTGGTCCGCTGGAGCTCTGTACACGTATAATTCAGGTGTAGAAGGGGGCATTCACTAAAATATGGTGAATCTGGTTTATTATTCCAGTGACTGTAGACTTCCATATACCCAGATGAGCCCTTCTGTGCAGGAAACAAGTGCTCTTTGTTTTCTTCGTGCAATGTGCGTTTTCAAGAATCTCCATCTTGCTGCCCATTCCTCCCTGTTTTCGCATTAAAATCTACTACCAAAATCAGGTCGTAGTTAGGTACTGCGCAATATAGTTTTTCCAGATTTCCACAGAACTGTTCTCTTATTAAATCACCCCTTTTCGTCTGTTGCTACGTGTGCATTTACTATTATGTGTTCTAAAATTTCACTCTTATTCTAAGTCTGCACGTTGTTTTATTTATGGGTACAAATTCTATTAGGTTTTCTTGGTTATTATAAACCCAATTAGCCGGTTCTTTCCTTTGGCTCACTATACATAATGACTACTATGGTTTGTCGATTAGTATATTTCCTTGCCATTTTCTGCAGCCCTACAACCTCACACTCGCAATTGCCTGTTTCTATGCTATGGGGTTTTCGATCCCCTGAGTAGTTCCCAAACTGGAAGACCAGGATTTGTATAAGATTTACTTACTTAGGAAACTGGCTTCAGCACGCCCCTAGAGTCCTTCCCCCCCTCCTCCTTCATCTGCCCTATGTTGTTGGACACACAGTGCCTGTCTCCTCTGTTGAGACCACTCCGACTCGATTTATACTGTCGGCAGCTGTGCTACCGCCGGCACAGCCGCTGGCGTCGTCGGAGCGCTGAAACCCGCCCGCTCGGTACTGAAGAGTGAAAGTGCCTTCGGTAAGGCTGCGTACCTTGCGAAGGTTAGTTTTTCCGTAAGCTCCTTAAGGAGGAACGTTCATGAAAAACACATGTTATTTAAAAGATACACCAATTCCGTAATTTTGAAGATACGGTAATGAAATTTTGTATCATGCTTCACACAATACTTACAAATTTACTGTTAAGTTCCTTGGATTATATATATGTAACCTTTTTTTACGGAATTTAAAAATTTTATTTTCAGAGAATAAAATGTTTCTGTTATTCTCAGAGTCTTCAAAATATTCCTAAAAATTTTCTCTATTGAATCTCTTCACACATAGTAAGCTTCTCTCATGAGGTGTTTTGAAATTTGGAACTTTTTATAATTTTCAGTTATTACCTATACTATAAAATTCACGCAAAACTCCAAACACTTTGCCCCATATCTCATCTTGCACTCAGAATTTCAAAATATGCTCTTGCGACAACATTTATTGGGTTTATGGAAATAAGTGTACAAAAAATTTGATAATTCTGGCCTTCATATATTCGAGGAAAAGGTGTTTAAACTTTAAAAAACATAATTTGTAGGAAACCCAACGTTTTTTTCTTATGTCGCTTCTTCAGGAGGCCCTAGATTTGTACTCAGGTTCATATTCCTCTTCAAGGAGTCTCTTCTGGTTTCTTGCCTTCTTTCTTTCATCCGTACCTCAACTGACTTTTCAGCTGTAGAGAGTCGCTGTAAATCTATTTGTCTCAAGATGCCTGCAGTGAAATTTCCTGTCTTAAAGCCCATTCTCTCTAATACCTTCATCATCCCTACGTTCTCATCATTAACTGCAAAAATTGCATCATAAGTTCCAATTTTGCAAACTGTAATAGATGAAACTGTGGCATAACAACAATTATTTCTTCATAAAAAAAGCAGATGGTCTGTTACTGCTTTCAAGATACGAAACAAAGTCACAGATGACCAACAAAAACAAAGTGTCTATATCGAAGCCTTCTAGATATATCCCGTGCAAGTTTGCTTGAAAGCAATGCACAGAATCATTTTTCTCTGAGCTAGTATTGAAGTGTTATTTCAAAAAGTGAGCGTCGCAGGAAGGTCACGACAGACATTCGATTAGTTTTCAGTCTCTTCGAGTCCGATTGCATCTTTGAAACTTTGGGAGATTATTTTCCATGAGTTCTACTAATAAATAAAAAGTAAATTGAAAATTGGCATCGTCAGTCAGTTTCAAGAACGTCCCCCTCTTAAATCGGTTAAGGCAAATACCGGGATATTTCCACTGAAGAAAAAAGCTGATTTATTTCCCCCAGTCCGAATAGGTGCTCCATCTCCAGTGTCCTCGTCGAGGAGACGCTAAGACTATAATCGCCGTTCATAGCTTCCATCCTTCCTTTGGAAAGCGTTTTAGGATTAGCGCCCTTCGTTCCCGCATTCTGAGTGATGCTGCATGGAATGTGTAACGGTTCATAGCAGCCGACCGAAATGACTGTGACCGAGGTGTAGCAGTCTAATGCTGATACTCCTAACAATGCATAGCAAAAAGCTATGTCTCCGGTTATTTTATTTACATTTAATGAGGCGATATGACAAGGCGATTAAAGACAAAGCATAAAATGGCGTAGAACAAGGACAGGGAAGGGCACTGGCATTTGCTCTGATCGAGATTGGGAAACAAAAGGAAACCTAAATCAGGATGGTGGGCAGGGATTTGAAACCCTCCCCTCCTGAATTTGAGTTTGATGCCTGTTAAAAATCATAATTTATCGCTCTACAACTGGAGAAAAGTGGTCACCTCAGTACGATTGGGTTATATTTGCTGCATTTGTAATTTCTTACTCTGGATCCATTTCTCTACTTCCTGTATCCGGTTCCTAGTGTTCACTGTTAACCAAAAAGTCGAATTTTCTTTCCTTTGTAAGTTTCGTGTGTTTAGTGTACCATCTAGCCCCCACCCCCTCCCACCTTCCTCCCCGTACAGTTCGTTATCACAACCAAACTATATAGTTTCAGATGATGAGTCATGGAATATCTTCAATATTTAGCCATATCCGTACACAAAAATATCAGATGTACATTTAGTGTTATTGAACCACATGTCACACACAGTCTTCTATAATGTTGCAGTCGTACCATTTACTTCGACTTATTGGAAGGATATTACATGGAAAACCCACTCTTTTTTGCCACTTGTTACTTCCCAGTGGACAACGAGGGAGAGGATTAACAGGTCAGATTAGTGCGGAAACAGTAGTACAAAGAAGACTAGAAAATTCGTTGTAGAATATTAAGGAGCTTTGCTATTTTGCTGCTGAATTCCAGCAGCGCGTTGAACGATGGATACTGTTTGGAATCCATCATTTCCATGGTATGATTGCTGTTATAAAAACCCGTGTGACTCAAAGGCCTGGTCCAAGTCTGTTAAACGGACGCTACTCCGGCGACTCATGCGTCTCCAGCATTTCCCAGTAATACTACCGGGGAAAGAGCCTACAGTTCAACGAGGAATCCGAGCCATGCGGAGATTACAAGACTAACCCATGAAATGGAGTATAAAAAGCAGACGTGAAATAAATTTTGTGGTTCAGTTTTTTGTCTTGACTGATGATATTTTGCGAAATTACTACGTTAGTACTGAGGAATCTTCACGTCGTTGTGAGGTGAATGCTAGGTTAAAGGCAGACTGGAATAGTCCGTGGCAATACCAGGACTCGATCCCACAACCTTTCGATTTGCAGGCTTGCACTTTACCACTAAACCGCCAACCATTGTCTGAATCTGTAGATATCGTTCATGTTCTACAGTTGTGTCCCAGATTCTCATTCCAAGCACTGGTTCCCAGTGACTAATGCTGGAAGATTGCGTCCATTCAGTCTCTCAGGTACCCGGTCAACACTATACTCCAAACTGACGCAATTAAATTATTTAAATAAAAACTTTTCAATATAACACGTTTTTAAAACGGACTAAAAAGAAAAAATAATTTCTTCTAGCCAAGTAGAGACTCATAACACGATACAGACAGTCCTGAAAATTTGAGCTACGGAAAGAATTTAAAACGATAAACGTGGGGCTCATGCAGTAGATAATAGTAAGCAGTGTAACTATTCATAAATTAGTTGCGCATTGCATGTGACCCTCGCTTTTCCTTCTAAATTCTGCAAGCACAAATTTTCAGGAGTATCTGTATGGCGTTAAGAATCTGTATGCGGCTAGGAGAAATTATTTTATACTTTTTACTCCGTTTCAGAAACGTGTTATACTAAAATGTTTTTTATTTAAGTAATTATTTTCTGATTTTTACTCTTGTGTTTATCAATTTTTTCGATAGATTTCAAACATGTTGATGAGATTACAACAGAGACATTTGGTAAACTTCAGGATTTTTTCAGTTTCTCGTCGCCTGAGTCAGCCAGTACATGATTTACTTTACGGTCATCTCACGAAAACACTTCGAAGGTAGAAATTAGAGACAATCGAGCTCACACGGAGACTTATCAACAACCGCTCTTACCACGAAACATTCGCATGTGGAACGGAAAAGGGGGAAACAGCAGTGGTACACAAAGTACCCTCCACCACACACCATAAACGAAAGCTGGTTAGTATCACATTGTACTCGAGTCCCGAGCTATGTTGAAAGTTTCAGGTATCTAACTCATCGGGAAAAGATAGTGGGAAACATAGTGCCCTCCGCCATACTCCAGACGAGAAAGCGAGTTAATATTGGATTGTCGTCCAGTTCGGTTGAAAAGTAATGTATAATTCACTGTTAGATAACTATAAGAGCTATTGAAGTTTTGTAGGGAGAATGAGTGGAGAAAGCTTGTATTTTATTCATCCAGACTACACCTAATTTTTGCTTCTTGTTGTTTCAGGTAAGGCACCGTGGTTGACATCCTACTACGCAGACTTTCAGTGATGGAGTCCCTCTTCGAGTCAATGAATAACTCAGCGACCCCACTCACAGTAAGGTATTGACTATGATGTTTCAGAATGATAGGCCTAATAATTAGAGCAGCGAGGACTAGACACGTTCGGGTAAAGCATTCGTCATAACAACCCGAGTAAACTCACCAGTCGGTGATGAGTTCACCATGCAAAAGGACCTGCCCAAACAATAATCAACTATCTGTAATACAAATACCTTCTATTTACCTTCACGTGGCCAATCTCTTTTATACTCAGGCATTATGATCTCTATAGAGCTCTGAAAAGTCCTCTTTAGAAAGTGGTATAAATTCGGCAAATGGAGATATTGTGTAACTCAGGTCGCTATGTAAGTCCATGAGATCCAGAGCGTCGTAGACAGCGGTGACAAGGTTGATGCCGTGTTGTTTTACTTCCGGAAAGTATTGTTCTGACTGCAAACGAAATACGGCCTTGCCGAATATCGGACGCGGATCTACTTCGTGACTAGATTCAGGACTTTCTAGCAAACAGAACTCAGCACATAGTTCTTAACGCAACGAATTCTTCATCTGTAATAGCAGCTCCAGGAGTTGTTACGGGTCGTTACTGATCGCGATCCGTATTAACAATTTGCTGGATAACGCCCGCAGCTCTGTGGCGTTGCTCGCGGATGACGCCCTTGTCTATAGGTAGGTTGCAACTCCAGGAGACTGTGATGAGGTACAGGAAGACCTGAAGAAGATCAACGACTGGTGAAGTAACTGTGGATTCTCGATGTAATCAGTGTAACGTATTGCGCATCAATAGGCGGAAAGACTCATTACTACTCACTTTGGGATTGGTAGTAAATCAATGAAACAATAGCAACCTTAAAATACACTAATGACTTTACTTTGGTGTGGAGCCACAGTCATATAAATCTTTTTGAAAGGTATAACCCTGTGGTGTCACCGCCAGACACCACACTTGCTAGGTGGTAGCCTTTAAATCGGCCGCGGTCCGGCAGTATACGTCAGACCCGGTTGTCGCCACTATCAATGATTGCAGACCGAGCACCGCCACACGGCAGGTCTAGAGAGACTTTCTAGCACTCGCCCAGTTGTACAGCCGACTTTGCTAGCGATGGTTCATTGAGTAAATACGCTCTCATTTGCCGAGACGATAGTTAGCATAGCCTTCAGCTACTTTATTTTCTACGACCTAGCAAGGCGCCATTATGAGTTACTATTGATATTGTGAATCATGTAATGTCAAGAGCGACGTCCGTCATTAATGGATTAAAGTTAAGTATTCCACCAACTACGTCCGTTTTTCTAAATTCTAATTTCCTTGTCCTGTTCCAGACCTCACGCCAGCCTGCGTGAGCTAAAACGCGTGTCTTTCGGCCTCCTCTAGTAACACGGTGTTGGCTCTCCTGCCAACCACAACAAACCCCATTTTTGTTCCTTTATTGAATTTCGATTCCCCCCGTAAGGGGTGGGCTGGCAGCAGCTTAGTACGCTGCTCTTCAGCCTACAGAATTTTTAAAACATAAGAAACAACAAAAGCAGGCGATAAAACGGTGACGTAAATTGTAAAACGGCGGAAAATTGTGGAAATTTAAAACATAAAACAAAGGGTGGGCGATGCTAATAATATACACAGGAAGCAGACAGGTAAAATAGTAGACAGACAATTAAAAAACACCACGGTCTTGTTTCTGTTAGCAAGATATATAAAATCACACACAGTATAACTCCCGTTTGACTGTACTACAGGTTTTATTTCTAAATCTAGGTTTCGGCCCTAGGCCATTTTCAAGTGTTATGTGTATCAAAATTCATTACAGTTAAGTAGGAGACGAGTCAACGTATCATCAGTTACATAGACAGCGTGAAAATATGTATCTTCGGTTATATAAACTAATTTTGTCAATAGTACATGCGAGAACATTTGTGTAATAGGCTAATTTACTGGCCATTAGCATGACGCGTTCACTTCATATAGTCGTGGAATAAAATAGGTAACCAAATCACAGGCTGAAACTTCGCTGCACTGTTTCTAAGCAGTGGCTGCTTAGAGACAATGTAGCGAATTTTAGACCTGAGATTTGGATATGTATTTTATTCCAAAACCATCACAAGTTATGCTAATTGGCACTAAATTACCCTATTACACAAATGTACTCGCGTTTACTTCTGACAAAATTGGTTTACATAACGGAAGCTACGTATTTTCATTATGACTCGTGTGTACCCAATTCTAATGATGTTTGATAACTATAACACTGGAAAATGACCTAATTGCGAAATATAGATTGTGGAATAATACCTGTTGTACAGTCAAATGGCGGTTATATCTTTCAAAAAATTAAAGTACACTGTCTGACACAAAATGTGGACCATCCAGAAGGGTAGGAGGAAACGCAATGAAGCTTTACGAGTTGAGAGGATATGTGATGTTGTTTCAGTGACTACAAAACCAAGTAAATTAATCAAAGAACTTTGTAGTATGATGAGCCCACATATCGGTACGTCATTACACCTCCTGTGGCTGGATGCGTGGCAGATCCGATAGAGAAAGATATAGAAAGCCATTGCATCCTGCCCTGCTGTAAGCTGGCCCACAACTGTTCTAATTGGTCCTTGATATTCTGCATGCACTGGGGCGCAGTTGACATCCGAACTGCTCCCACATATGTTGCATCAGACTTCAGATCTTTGGAGCTTGCTGTAGACACGAGTACCTCAACATCACACAGACAGTTCATAGAGACGCGTGCCATATTGGATGTGGATTGTCATGTTAAAAAACGGCACCACGATACTGTTGCAAGAGAGGTAACACACGAGGACGCAACAATTCCGTTGCGCCGCCAGTTTCCTCAATCACTACCCGCCTTGACCTGAAGTCACCTCCTTTTGGTCACCACTCCAGGACGTCAGGATAGCTCCACTGTTCCAGGAAGAACGGGTCCTTTTCCTACGTCTACATCAACACCTACGTAGATACTCCACAAGCAACCTACGGTGCGTGGCGGAGGGTATCCTGTACCACTGCTAGTCATTTCCTTTCCTGTTCCACTCGCAAGAGAGAGAGAGAAACGATTGTCTATTTGCCTCCGCATGAGACCTAGTTTCTGGTATTTTATCTTCGACGTCCTTCGCGCAATGTATGTTGGCAGGAGTACAATCGTCTGGGAGTCAGTTTCAAATGGCGATTCTCTAAATTTTCTCAGTACTCTTTCTCGAAAAGAACGTCGCCTTTCCTCCAGGGATTCCCATATAAGTTCCCGAAGCATCTCTGTAACAGTTACGTGTTGTTCGAACCTACCGGTAACAAATCTAGCAGCCCGCCTCTGAACTACTTCGATGTCTTCATTCAATGCAACCTGGTACGGATCCCAAACATTCGAAAAGTACTCAAGTATAGGTCACAGCAGCGTTCTATATGCGGTCTTCGTTACAGGTGAACCGCTCTTTACTAAAATTCTCCCAATAAATTGAAGTCGACCATTCGCCTTTCCTACCCCAGTTTCGTATCGCTTTGCAACGTTACACCCAGATAGTTAAACGACTTGACTTTGTCAAGCAGGACACTAGTAATACTGTAACCGAACATTACAGGTTTGTTCTTCCTACTCATCCTCATTAACTTACATTATTCCACATTCAGAGCACGTTGCCACTCATCACACCAACTAGAAACTTCGTCTGAGTCGTCTTGTATCTTCCTACAGCCACTTATCTTCGACACCTTACCGTACACCAAAGCATCGTCGGTAAACAATTGCAGATTGCTGCTCATCCTGTGCGCCAAATCATGAATGTATACAGAGAACAACAGCGGTTCCACCACACTTGCCTGCGGCACTCCTGACGATATCTTTGTCTCTGATGAACATTCGGAGGACAACATACTTGGAACTTTTATTTAAGAAGTCGAACCACTCACATATATGTGAACTTATTCTACATGCTCGTACCTTCGTTAAGATCCTGCAATGGGGCACCGTGTCGAATGCTTAACTTGAAGTCTAGAAATATGGAATCTGCCTGTTGCCCTTATTCCATAGTTCGCAGTATATCATGTAAGGAATGGGTAAGCTGAGCTTCACAGGAGCTATGTTTTCTAAATCCATGCTGATTCGTGGACATAATCTTTTCTCAGTCTCAAGAAAGTTTACTATATTCGAACTGAGAAAATATTCAAGGACTGTGCAGCAAACCGACGATGGATATCTGGGGTAGTGCAGAACGGCGATTCATCACTTGACGCTTTCCGGCCACGGCATCCAAACGCAGCTATTATGCGTTGTGGTTTTAACGGCAGCTTGTGCATGGGACGCCTGCTGTTTGTATGCCCTATCTGTCGTGGTAACAACACAATCAACAGTAATGGAGTCTGGTGGTCATTCTACCTGCCACAGAGAATTGCAGCTCTAATCATTCACATATCCGCCGCCTGTGTGTACGTGTACTATGTTGCATTGACAACCGACCATGTGTTCTACGTGTTTCTCTTTCTTGTCAGACGGTGCACGTAGGGCTCGCCATCTGAAACGACCACATAAGGATAGTTGTAGTGAAAGATGGTGACGAAATTATATATCTTTTATTTCGTCCGTCTCACTTGCATTCATACAAAATTCAGTTGCTGGCCGGCCGCGGTGGTCTCGCGGTTCTAGGCGCGCAGTCCGGAACCGTGTGACTGCTACGGTCGCAGGTTCGAATCCTGCCTCGGGCATGGATGTGTGTGATGTCCTTAGGTTAGTTAGGTTTAAGTAGTTCTAAGTTCTAGGGGACTGATAACCACAGCAGTTGAGTCCCATAGTGCTCAGAGCCATTTGAACCATTTTTTCAGTTGCTGTGGTTACCGGTTTTGGGCTGACACAC
Organism: Schistocerca gregaria; assembly: GCF_023897955.1. NCBI lineage: Eukaryota > Metazoa > Arthropoda > Insecta > Orthoptera > Acrididae > Schistocerca > Schistocerca gregaria. The sequence goes on from NC_064920.1 coordinate 241,585,488, forward strand.
CCATTTTTAAATCCCAACCCGTTATACAACTGGGTATAGCTATTATGTACCAGGATTATTACGAATCACATTAATGTTAGTCGAAATACCTGTATTGGATGCTAGGGCACAGGGCCCCAAACAGTAGACTGTATTACACTACGATTAACTAGGTTAAGGCATTTCAAGGTGCCATAGTATATGGCGCCATGTCACAAGTACTATCCATAGAAAATAGCATATAATAACTGTTTATGTATTGAAATTTTTATCATACGTTAATACTGTGTTCATGACACCTTGTAATAAACAAGAGATTTTGTTGTAATAAGAAAATGTTATGCATGATACGAAAGGTGGTAAGGGGTTCGCTTCCACAAGAAGAATTGGTTCTGCCTCGTGATGACTGGGTGTTGTGTGATGTCCTTAGGTTAGTTAGGTTTAAGTAGTTCTAAGTTCTAGGGGACTGATGACCATAGATGTTAAGTCCCATAGTGCTCAGAGCCATTTGAAGAATTGGTCACGCAAAAATGTGCTGTGTTGTACATGTCAGCGGTACTTATGGTTATTCCCTTTCTCCTGTTGTATTACTACCTCGCTTAGGGTGCACGCATACTCAATCGTTTGATACACTTGTTCAAATGTATATGACCAAAATCTGCAGGCCTTGTGATGGCGTGTAACACGCACTTTTGTAATGTAGCCCTATTAAATGATGTACTACTAGCATTTTATATAATACTTTTACCTGCGATTGTTATGTTTATAAGATCAAAGCAGAAATAAGGTTTGGCTTTGAATACGTCCTTCACGCTATGAATGAGGATTGTTTCGAATAATGTTCAGTATGGTGCTGTATAATGTTTATTTAATGCATTACTGTGGCTTTGATACCAAAGGTTACAATAACAGTGTAATTTGTAAAATTTTAATTGTTTTATGTCTTCCGCCTTATTTTATTTTAGACTGTATGTGGATAACATGCATTAATGAACAGCATATTTTAGGTTTTAGCATTGACTCCCTATATACCAGGTAGTGATGCTTGGTACTATAACCTGCTACAAAAATTCTGGGTTGTATAGAGGAGCACGCGCTATGTCGTCGCCTGATGGCCTTATATGTTCTATTTGGACCCTATGTTATTTTGTAACAAATATTGTTAACATTTCCTGTAATGTAAAATTGATGTTTTCATTTGGATGCCACGTTATTATGCAAAACAAATGCACGTATGTACGAGGGTGACGCCTAAGAAGGTGTCCTGTTGACTACTGTGGGTAATACATGTTAGTTCAGTTGTGTCAGTCAGCTGTAACGGACACAATGAAGGTGCTTGTTGCCTTCTGTATACTTTGCTGTGCCTTTTGGCACCGTTATGTGTAAATAGTTCCGGCTACTAGAAAGGTGTGTCTATAAACATATGAGTACCTACAATATGGACATACACACAGTGTGTGCACATTATTGGATGACATGTACTTTGTAATTTTTAGGTATGTGGTTTGAAAATGGATGTGTCAGCCCGAAACCAGTAACCATTATAGCTGAATTTGTATCAAAGGAACTGAAACAGACGAAATAAAAAAATCCAATTTCCTCAGTACTGAACATGCCTCGAATTAGCAAGAAAAGGATGCTGCCAGATAGAGGATTGTTGAAAGAACTTTAAAGAAATGTTAGTAATCAACGAAAGAAGTGGCTTAGAAAACACTTGTTTGCTCGGTTCTTGAATAGTGCTCGTCTGTCTGGGCCCCTTACCAGGTGATTTATCAGATGAAATATAAAAGTTACTCAAAACAGCGGCACTTTCCATGAGAGTTCGCCTAGTAAGCGCGGAAGCTCCAATTGGAGACGCCATAACAGTGCTCTTGTGCCTCAGCGAGAATGATCCTAGAAGAGTCAATCACTATGTAGCTTCCTCCTACACATATTTATCGCTAAAACAGGGTGCAGGTAAAATTGGAGCTTAAAAAACTAGCTTACCGTAGCGGTTCATCCCTATATACAGGTCGTGACTGGATCAGGTATGTCAGGTAGCACAGTAGTACCGTAAGTATCTTCCGCGAGATACCACGAAGTGGCTTGAGGAGTGAGAGTGAGAAAGTGTCCGATAATCTGTTATGTTTCTGTGAAGACAATCCACGTGTTGTGAATCATGACTTAACATTTCGATCTTCTGTACAAAAGTCAATGAAAATGCCGATATTCAGCATCTCTGCTTCGAAATAAGGCGAGGTTTGCCAAGCCGCGCAAGACTTTTACGGCCTCCATCTTTTGTTGTTACATAGTGGAGATAATTGTCATAGATATTCTCGAGCGGGAAACCAAAAGGTTCGCTCTTCCATTATCTGCAGCGTAATTTAATCTTCTGCATGTTTCAAGCCACCATCAGGTGTGGAGCGGATGATACTTAGGACAAAACTATAATTTGTCCGTCACACTGCTTTCACTGTCCCATTAGCGAATGGAGAGTTTGAAGTATGAATGCTGGTATGGCTAAATTCTCTGATTTATTTAATTTTAAAGTCATTGTTAATTCGCTAGATTCATGACTGAGCAATATGCTGCTTTACTATATCTGCATTAACAGTAAACGAATACATTGCGCGCCTCCTCTTCAGTAGCGTCTGTTACTGGAGTCACCTCTGTAATGCTTTCGAGATAATTAAACGAATCTATGACGAAATGTGCTGCTCTTCGTTTGATCTTCTCGATATTCTGTGTTAATCCTGCCAACGTCCAAGACTTAGGAGCAATACTCAACAACGTGAATTCCGCTACTAACTATTAAGAGTATTTCAATATTGAGTACGTACCAAATTATGACATCGGTATTATTGTCCAGAAATCATTCACCTTTGTATGAAATTCGACCCATGGGTGAACATCATCGTGATCTGACGACAGTTAATGAAGTATGAGACACCAGGCATACTTTCGTAGCACATGTGAAAAAAAAATGGTCTGTAACTTTTGAGATGGTTCCGGACAGAAAAATCTGTGGACTAAAGTCAGGTGATCTCGGGTCCAAAATACGGGCCTTGCTCAGCTTATCCATCTTGGACCATACTGGCGCGATAGATGAACAGCAGCAAAATATGTACGTGCTCCAACGTGGATGTGCCACACTCTTCAACCATGGGCTGTGGATGAAATTTGTGCAAGGTTAGGTGGGGACTTAATCGAAAAGTTTACGTTTCAAAAACATTTCTACTAATTAGGTCAATGCTTCATACTGATGTCAATGGCGGTTCCTACTCACACAGTCAAAATTATCTCGAAAACGGTTCGTTTGGGGACTCATGTTTACTGGAACTTTTTTATTTGCGTTATCGTGTACTTTTATTTGTATTAGTTTTCGCTATTATTTATGATATTATGTCTACGACTTTGCTTCCTCCGTTTTTCCTCGAATTGCGAGGCTTTACTGTGAAAAACTTTCAAAAAATATACGACTACGTTCTCTCGTGTTTTGGGCTGCATTCGAATCCCGCGGCGGAAGAATTGAACGTCTTTAGGCGATTCAAGAATCGATCCGATTTTGCAGTTGTTCACATGACCGAGGTGCAGCTTGACTAGGTCGTGTGCCATTGATCAACAAAGGTGATTCCAGAACGAAATTTTCACTCGGCAGCGGAGTGTGCGCTGAGATGAAACTTCTTCCACGAGTGCTAGTTCTGCAAGATCTACAGGAGAGCTTCTGTGAAGTTTGGAAGGTTGGGGACGAGATACTTGTGGACCTGTAGACATTCTGTTCTTAAAGCTGCAGATACTATACAGTTACAAAGAATGTTTACAGCTAATAAACACTTTTATTCATTCACGGTCAGCTAGTAAAACCTATTTTGCTTATTTCATACATCGTAAATGAATGTAGGTAGTTATATTCACTTCAAGAAACGTATTTAGGACTTTGTACACATTTCTGAACTAGATATTCACTGTGTCAGAAATATACAGCTCTGCCTAGTGTCATTTCTGCTGCAGTTAATTTTGAGTCTTCTTTTTAGTTACTGACCAGGAATTGCTTTTCCCTGTACTGTAGTTATTGATTCTCGCACCTTGATGCAGCTCGCGCGCTGTTTTCGCGGGCATATTTTCTGCTGCTGCTGCTGCGCTATTGACATCCCTATACTCATACCGACGTATGATATTAAACCCGTTAGATACAATTATTTCACGAATCGTACCTGGAAATATTCCAGTGCTAGTTGTTTCGTTGTTATACAATTCTGCCCACGCTTCTTTCCCTATATAGTCACTTCCTGATGCTTAATATTAGCAAATGATTTAGAATAGTCTCCAGTCAGAAGTTCCAGCCCATGATGCACTTCGCACTTTGTTTTTGTTGTTGGGTTCCCCACAAGCATGCTACTGACCTCACTAAGCTGTATGGAGATTAGTTCCAAAATTCCCCCTCCATAGCGCCACTTGTCGCCGATATTAACTTATTTATCATTAGGTTTTTTTATATCATTTACTACAGTGCTTATATCCACTTATAATTTTGTTTATGTCTTATGACAACTACAGTTACTTTATTTTATTATGTTATAGTACTTTCACCCCAATTCTGACACCAGCTTCAAGATATGCATATCATTGGCTGACTGCCTCATGTTCTGGCGAGATGTCTTCACTTTTTTGTTTCGCTTCTTTGTGCTAATTTCAGGCAGACACTGTGAACTACACGTACGTGGCTAAGATTTCTTATTGTGTTAATGGATTCAGTAGTGTATTACTTATCGTTTCTGCATATATATTTTTAGGGCCATGGAATTCTGCTGTATGCACTTTGTTATTGACACTCGCAAAAATGCGATAGGCATAAGTATGCATCACTTTTCGTACTTTAATTTTTAAAATATTTCTTAAGCTTTTTTCATTGTAAATTTTACTACGTCATAAATATAGCTATTGTTGTGACATTTCGTCTTTCAAAGTCCTAATTTCTCCAGAGTCCATCCGTTGTTCACGGCTGGTAATGAAAAAAATTTGCTAATTCAGGCGTTGAATCGTCGTTATATTATACAGGGTCCTTCACATAAGGTTTTTTTCTGAAACTTACAAAATAATATATTAAGGAAACATTTATTTAGATACGCAAACATAAGAAACATTATTCTATCTGCGGTATTTTGAACATATTTTATTTAGTTATTTTGTAGACACTACAGTTCAGTTTTGTGAACGGGATATTATTTGTCTGTTATGTAGCTGACTGATTTAAATCACCTGAGTAGAAAATAGTTTAGTCCAAATTTCTGTCAATTGAAGGCAGGGAGTTAGAAACGTTTAAAGATTTACGGACGCATGCAGTATTTCTTAAAGGAAGTTGCTGGTTTCACAAAGCGAAAATTGTCCTCCATTCAGTTTTACTGTAGAATTATCCCTACACTGTCGTATAGAAAGCAGGTCGGAATACAAAAACGACATTCATTCCCCCATGGATACTGACGTGGAATAAACATGGTATAAACATCGAGCCCTTACTTTGGCTGGCTCTGAGCACTATGGGACTCAACTGCTGTGGTCATCAGTACCCTAGAACTTAGAACTACTTAAACCTAACTAACCTAAGAACATCACGCACATCCATGCCCGAGGCAGGATTCGAACCTGCGACCGTAGCAGTCGCACGGTTCCGGACTGCGCGCCTAGAACAGCGAGACCACCGCGGCCGGCTCCCTTTCTTTGACATGTTACTGATTCTTGTTGAATGCCAACACGATACAAAAAAGAAGTCATGGCGTATGCTGTGAGATATTCTGGTCAAAGACGTCCTTTACTTTCTTACGTGCTGATCAACAATTTCGTCATACAACTACCATAAAAAGGCGCGGCGATAATAGACGAGGGCCAACACGAAGTGAAGATAAGTAAATACTTGTTTTAGCTACAGTACAACATAACCCTAATACCACCTTAAGAGAAGTCGCATCGGTCACTACAATCAGCGTTACATTTGTGTAATGCATAATTCAGGGTCACATGTTTCATCCATACCACTTCCACTGACACAGCACTTAGAAACAGTTTCAATCGGAGAGCTGTTGTTTTCGAACGGGCCGTAAGTAGCTACACTGGGTACGTCTTCCAAAGAACTATGTTCTTGAGGAATTCACGTTCATAAATTATGATGCAGTGATCCGTCCTGATATGCATTACTGGGCCACAGAAAATCCTCGGTGGGTATGTCATGTATGTTGTCAAAGTATGAGGCCAGTTAATGTGTGATGTGGAACCTATGGGGATTTTAATATTCTTATCTGACTTCTACTTGTTCGTACAGCCTTCTGAAGAGGGACACTAAGTGACCGAAATTTGTAAAGAAATTACGTTTCTTTTATACAGCTGATTACTTATTATTTCATTATAAAAGTCTTTTTCTATCATTAGCCCGAATGGCACGTTTAAATTAATAATGTTAACGAAAATGCCTACTATTCTGGTGGCATAATAGTCCAATCAATAGAGTCCAAAAAAAGGCCGAGTACCGGTATCGGAAATGGTTCGTGGAGTCGGAAATTTTTGTGCATTGGCAGGAAGGAGTGCCGCGAGCAACATACTAGAAATTCTGACTGATAGTCGATGAGTGAGGGGCTGGAGGTGCTTTTGGAGGTCACTTTTGTACGTTTTTCTTGAGTAACTCGAAAACCATTATATCCAGAGTAAACATATCCCAGTACAGATTTTCACTGCATTAAATTTCCTACAAAAATGTCCTGTTCATATTTTCTGTGAGACTTTTAGTTTGCGCGTAATGAGCGAAAGAATATGAGATTTCCTGTGTGAGTTTTGAAGTCAAATACAGAATTGCGAGTTGTATAAACAACATCGGTAGGGGGAGCTGAATCACCCTGTTTATGAAACGAGCAAAATAGTAGCTCTTGAGCATCCAGTCGAAAGGCAAACGACTAAAAATATATAACTCCGAAATTCGTATGACGTTGGTGGGAGGCATTTAGAAACGAGAGCTGAAACCAGTTGGTACGGCTCCGTGTGACTGGTGCAGTGTGAGAGAAGGCGTGCAGGCCCGCAATTCCCTGGAGGGCTCTGCGGCTCCTGGGAGCAGCCTGCGCCGCTCTTTGTGACTGATGTGCGGCTGCAGCTTTTTCAGCCTCTCACTCGTTTTATATCTCAATAAACTGCCACCACTGACATAAAGCAAAGCTACTCTATCGCACATGTGCCGGGGACAGCTCGCCACATGGTCACTACGCAGCCTTCTCGCCGGTGAATCACTTCCTGCTCGACAACAGCACACTCACTCACTCTTGTGTTATTCTCTATCACTGTATCCTCCTTGACGCACTGGTAATGAAATTTCTACCACATGTGGCTAACGATGATACAAATGTTTTAGGATCGATATTCTGTGAAATAACTCTGAGGCATGATACGACATTGCGTACGTCGTGGTATTGCTTGACAAATCTTCTTCGATACGAATTCACTGCACATCGATTTTGATTTCTGTGTGTCCCATCTGTGACCTTCCCGACGACCCAATGGAAAGGAGGGTTCGTACCCTCATTCGGTCTGCTCAGTTTGCCCAACTCAGTACTGGCGAATGCTGGGAAAGTTCCTCAGACTATTTTGTGTATCATTACTTCAATATCGATGGATAAATGCAAAATAATGTCCTTCTACGAAGGCACTAACAGTGTTAAGAAAGGATAGGCTAAATACAGTTGGCGGTAGTGGTTGGTTGGTTGGTTGTTTGGGGAAGGAGACCAGACAGCGTGGTCATCGGTCTCATAGGATTAGGGAAGGATGGGGAAGGAAGTCGGCCGTGGCCTTTCAGAGGAACCATCCCGGCATTTGCCTGGAGAGATTTAGGGAAATCACGGAAAACCTAAATCAGGATGGCCGGACGGGGGATTGAACCGTCGTCCTCCCGAATGCGAGTCCAGTGTCTAACCACTGCGCCACCTCGCTCGGTGGCTCTTGTAGCGAAATTGAAGTAGATAGTTCCTATAAGTTGGTATGAGTAGGGGTCATTCTTGTCCACCGCAAAAAATAATAATTGCATCCTTTTACCGACCTCTCAACTCACTTGATACAATTGTTGAGAGGCAAAGAAATCTTGAGTTTAATTTCAAACACATACCCGACTCTTACAGTTGTAGTTGGTGGTGACTTCAATTTACCCTCGATATATTGGCGAAAATACGTGTTTAAACCCGGAGGAGCGCGAAAAACATCATCAGAAATTGTGCTAAATGCATTCTATGAAAATTATTTCGCGCGATTAGTCCATGAGCACATTCGAAAAGTAAATGGTTGTGAAAGCACACTTTATTTTTAACAACAAATAATCCTGAGCTAACAACGAGCATAAAACGGATACAGGGATTAGTGAACACAGGACTGTCGTAGCGAGACTGAACATTGTAACTCCCAAACCTACCAAAAATGAAAGAAAAACATATCTACTCAGAAAAGCAGATAAAATTTCACTTGACGCCTACCTGAGAGACAATCTCCACTCCTTCAAAGGTAACAATATATGTGAAGACCAGACGTGGTTTGAATTCAGAGAAATAGTATCGACAGCAATTCAAAGATTTATACCAAATAAATTAACAAACCACGCAGCTGATCATCCATGGTACGCAAAACAGGTCAGAACAATGTTGTAGAAACAACGAAAAAAGCATGCCAAATTTAAACGAACACAAAATCTCCACTATTGACGATCTTTTACAGAAGCTCGAAGTGTAGCTTCTAATAGTTTCCACAACAAAACTTTATCTCGAAACCTGGCAGAAAATCCAAAGAGATTCTGGTCGTATGTAAAATATGCTAGTAACAAGACACAGCCGGTCGTGGTGACCGAGCGGTTCTAGGCGCTACAGTCTGGAATCGCGCGACCGCTACGGTTGCAGGTTCGAATCCTGCCTCGGGCATGGATGTGTGTGATGTCCTTAGGTTAGTTAGGTTTAAGGAGTTCTAAGTCCTAGGGGACTGACGACCTTAGAAGTTAAGTCCCATAGTGTTCAGAGCCATTTGAACCATTTGAACAAGACACACTCAATGCCTTCTCTGCGCGATAGCAATGAAAATGCTATAAATGACAGGGCTGCTAAAGCAGAGTTACTTAACAAAGCAGTCCGAAATTCCTTCAGAATGTGTACCAATTAGTTTCCATTCAGAGTATGTTGATGCAGTAACTGCATACATACAATCATATAAAAATGTTTCCTCGACGAAAGAGCCGTGGCCAAAGACTGAAAAGTTGCACAGGTTACACCAGCATTCGAGAAGGGCAATAGGAGTATTCGACTAAATTACAGAGCCATATCATTAACGTCGATATGCAGCAGAACTTTGGAACGTATATTATGTTCGAACATTATGAAGTACCCCGAAGAGAACGGTCTATTGACAAATAGTCAACATGAATTTAGAAAGCATCGTTCTTGTGAAACACAGCTAGCTCTTTATTCACAAGAAGTGTTGAGTGCTATTGGCAAGGGATTTCAAATTGATTCCGCATTTCTAGATTTCCAGAAGACTTTTGACACTGTACCTAACAAGCGACTTGCAATCAAATTGCATGCTTACGCAATATAGCCTCAGTTATGTGACTGGATTTGTGATTTCCTGTCAGATTCGTAGTAATTGACGGAAATTCATCGAGTTAAATAGAAGTGATTTTTGACGTTCCCCAAACTAGTGTTATAGGCTCTCTGCTGTTCCTTATCTAGATAAACGATTTAGTAGTCAACTGAGCAGCCGTCTTAGGTTGCTTGCAGATGATGCTGTCGTTTATCATGTAACAAAGTCATCAGAAGATCAAAATAATTTCAGAACGGTTTAGATAAGATGTCTGTAAGGACCAAAACTGGCAGTTGACCCTAAATAATGAAACGTGTGAATATGAGTATTAGAAGGAATCCGTCAAACTTAGGTTACACGATGAATCAATCAAATCGAAAGGCTGTAAATCGACTTAATACCTAGGCATTACAATTACGAATAATTTAAACTGGAAAGAACACGTAGAAAACGTCGGGGGGGGGGGGGGGGGGGGGAACCAACGACTATGTTGTATTGACAGAACATTTAGAAGATGCAACATATGTATTAACGAGACTGCCTACGCTACGCTTATCGTTCGTCTGTTTGAGTACGAGTACTGCTGCACCGTGTGAGATCGTTACCAGATGAGATTAGCGAAGCACATCGATAAAGTTCAAAGAGGGGCAGCACGTTTTGTATTATCGAGAAAAAGGGAAGAGAGTGTCATGGACATGATCCAGGATTTGGGGTGGACACCATTAAAACAATGGCGTTTTTCGCTGCGGGACGATCTTCTTACGAAATTTCAATCACCTACTTTCTCGTCCGAAAGTGAAAATATGTTGTTGACGCGAACCTACATAGGGAAAAATTATCATCATAATAAAATAATGGAAATCAGAGCTCGCACGGGAAGATATAGGTATTAGTTTTTTCTGTGCGGTGTTCGAAAGTGGAGTAACAGAGAATTATGGTGAAGATGGTTCGACGAGCCCTCCGCCAGGCACTTAAGTGTGATTTGCAGAGTAGGCATGTAGATGTAGATGTAGAACGATGAACCTCCAATTTTCTTTAAGCATTTAGCGTTACTGTTAGAAGCAATACGAAATGTGCCGTACCTATTCAACCAGAAGCAGGGAAGGCTGTTGGAGAATTAGGTCTGCTGGAAGGGTTGTGCTTTGCGATTGTTAACGAAATCGCATACTATACGCTAATTTGACCGAGTCTCGGGTATTGCTCCAATGTTTGAACTCCTTCTCGAGTAGGCATGACGGCAGCCAACAAATTCAGAGAAGCGCTGCTAGGCTCCTAACTGGTCAGTATAGCCAGTACGAACGTATATACAGGGTGTTACAAAAAGGTACGGACAAACTTTCAAGAAACATTCCTCACACACAAATAAAGAAAAGATGTTATGTGGACATGTGTCCGGAAACGCTTAATTTCCATGTTAGACATGTAGGACATTTTGAACATTTCCTGTAAGAAAGTGTTTGAAGTCACGCTGGTACGTTCTGTTGCTGTGTGTTTCCATTCCATGAATAATGTGATTTGAAGAGAATTAATAAAATGAGCTCTAACATGGAAAGTAAGCATTTCCGGACACATGTCCACATAACATATTTTCTTTCTTTGTGTGTGAGGAATGTTTCCTGAAAGTTTGGCCGTACCTTTTTGTAACACCCTGTATATCGGGACGAAAATCTGAGTCTAGTGTCTTTCCTACTTGTGGGTGGATATAGTTGGCAACCCTGCATCTTCAGTTGAGAGCTTTTATGGTGGAAACGTCAGGTGTGTTGTGTTAGTTGTTTGTACTGTGAAGCATAAGAGATGTGAGTGAGTTAGTTTTTTAAAACTCTAGATCTAAGTATTTATCATGTAACTGATGGTTATCTGTCTGCTATAATAAAATCCCAAAGAATTACCAATACCTCGTATGTACATACCTTTGCCCCAAAATGTTTGTCGACTGATTCAGTATTAATAACAGTAGCCCAATTTCGTGTTAAGAAACTTCGAGAGAAAAGTGCCCACCCTTTCGTTGTTTTCTAAAACTCTAGAAGAGGCTACGAGGCTAATAGAAAATGGATTTTCCATTAAAAATGCAGCTAAAACGCATGTATATAGTGTACTCAAGTTAGTAAAAGACTTAATGCAGGCGATGGACTGGCATCATTGGGGCGTTTAAGGAGAGTGTTTTTTGTGACAGAAGAAACTGAAATGGCGAGCACTGAGTCAGTGAATCAGTCTGTATTCTATGTTCTGTGACCTTACGTTTAAACACTCCCGACATTTAGCATATCACTGTGCCGAAACAAATGGCGCAAACCACTCGTTTAATAAAGAAATCCAACTGATAAGGGAAGACTGGACTCACTCATTCATCGCTCGTCATAATCTAAGTTCGTGGCAACCGCAGAAAATTAGTATCGGGAGGGTAATGTGGTGCAATAAAGAATACATGGAACTTATTTTTAGCAACTTTGAAACTTTGTAATCTAAATATAATTTTCCACCCCATCGAATCTATAATGAAGACAAAACAGGAACACATACCGTGCGGGGAAAACTGCAGAAAATATGTCTAGAAAAGGCCAAACAATAATAATACATTGTATTTCCTTGTTTTCAAATATTTTGTGTTTAAACTAATGATATGTTAGTGTCATGTTTTGATGTTTGATACGATCACGATGATTGAGACAATGATGATGATTGTGATATTTTGATACATAGCAAAACTATCCGGTAAATTTAGAGAATCGATATATGAGGAAGACTATGCGACAGTTCTCCTGCAATCTTTGTATGTCTCGTGTAGGAAGAATAAGAATGTCATAAGAGAGGTTATGCTGCGTTCAGAGGCATCGATATAGGCAGCCATTTTGCCTTCTCTCGATACGGCAATAGAATAGGAAAACGAAAACGAAGTAGTCTCTTCTGTGGGCTATACATTATTTTGCGGAACATGTGTTAGAAGCCATTGCATTAATACTTCTAAGATGTCCTCATTGTTTTCAGCATCAAGAAGTTTTTCGCCTGGCCTCAGCTGTGAGTTTCATTCCTCTTACAGCATTATTCATTTTCTGACATATTTCATCACGACTGGGACGGCTCTTTAACATAAGAGATCAATAACCCAGCCCATGCAGTGCGACTGTTTGTAGCGCCCTTTCTTCTTGCAAGATTTGAGCTTTTTGATTATCCACCAAGTTCTGCGCCTGTTTAAATTATTCGCGTATATATCTCCTGCTTCTTCAAATTTCTGATTATCTCTTCTCTGGAACTGTACGCGAGCTATACTGTAATATCGTTCCAGTGTACAGTACCTATATCTAAACTAAACTCCGTCCGAACAGGTCTCGAAAGACCCAACGCATTGACCGACCCCCGAATCATCCTCCGCCAATGGGATACGGATATGGTGGGGGGAGTGAGGTCAGTACACCGCTCTCACCGCCGTTGTCAGTTTTCCTGACCGACAGTACCCTCCTCAGTGAGGTAATTATTAGTCTTCCTAGAATTTGTCCGTTTACTTTACTATTCTTCTCTGCCTGTTGCTTTTGTGGCAATTGTTTGTAATAATATCAGTTGATGTAGTAGGCCTAGTGTCTTCTTTTGTCTTCCTTCAAATGATATTTTTCTCTCTAGAATCCTTTGTTGAAAAATGATCTTCATGAAATTGTTACGTGTCCAGTTCTTTTGCGATGTTTTATCATTATTTTCCTATAGCACTTATTCCTTAGATTTTATCACCATCATGGACAGAGTGTCACAAAAGCACTTGGTAAATTAAACAAGCACAATTGGTAGAAACGCAAATATTATTTTGCGAAAAAAAATCTTAACGGAACAAAGCGAGAGATTTAAAGGTACACTGTCTGTTAATAAGTAAATCGATGAATACTACTGGACGTTAATATGAGATGTGCCCACCGTTCTCTTTTAGAACAGCTTGAACACTGCTGGGAACACTTCTAATGAGATCCCATGAAGGAATGGCAGCCCATTCTCCCTCCAGGCTGAAACCAAAGATTGTAGTGATGTTGGATGCTGAGGTCTGAAACGAAGTCGACGTTCTGACTCACCCTAAATATGTTCCACTGGATCCAGGACGGTTCTTTGGGCAGGCCAATCCATTTCAGGAAAGTTATTGTCCACAAGCGACTACCTCGCAGAAGCTGTTTTATGGCAAGGTGCACCGTCATGCTTATAAAAACACTCATCGTTCCTCTACTAAACCCAGTACACAATGCTGTAAATGCTTTAAACGCGATATGTCCGGGAAAGTAACGCAATTTCTTTTTTGCTAGTACTTAAAGTGGCCGTAGAGCGCTCCGACCGGTTGGGTATGGTGGGGGAGTAGGGTATACTCTCAGCTTCAAGCCGACGACTTCGCCAGTCTACTCCGAGCAATTGCGGCGTCGGGATAGCTGTCTCCACTCACACCTGTTGGATGGCTGTGTCACGAAACGCAGTGGAATCGTCACTCGAGCAATGTTATGCGATAAACTTTTGTTCGAAACTGAAAAAAGTCTCTTGCGGAGACATACAAATTGAGTTTACAAGCTTACGGTGACAGTGTTCTATCGCACTCGCAAGTTTTGCCTTGGTTAAATGCGTTTAAGGAAGAGGTGTTCGTCGAACTCCGCTCTGGACAGCCGTCAACCAGCGCAACCGACGACAGTTTGGCCCGTGTACACGATCTGTTAAATTCTGACCGTCACTTGAATGTCCATGTGATTGCAGAATCTCTCCACGTTCCCAAAACAATTGCAAACGAACTGGTGGCAGATGAACTGGACATGGTTCTCTAGCTTTTGACAAATAAGCAGAAGAATCACCGTGTAAATGCTGCAACTGAATTTCTCGAACTTTGTCATTACTGGGGATGAAACCTGGTGCTTCGGGAACGACCCAGAAACAAACGTCAAAGGTGCACACCTAGGTATCCCCAAAACCGAAAATAGCAAGACTGAGTAACTGTAAAGTGAAAACGACGTCGATTGCCTTGTTCGATGCCAAAGATGAGAGTCTGCTCTTCAAGGCCAAACAGTGAACGCTGCTACTACGTTGATGTGGCTGCAGAAACTGCGAAAAAGGGACATACGAGTGAGAAACGAGATCGACGCTACATGGGAGCTCCACCATGACAACTCTTCAACCACACCGTATTGGACACCCGTGAAGCACAACTTGGCACCTCTGTCGCAACCCACCTAGAGGCCCTACTTTGCCGACTTCTTTCTCTTCCCGACGATCAAAACCGCCTTTAAAGGAACCCGTTTTAGGTCAACTGAAGCCGTCCAAGGCGCCGCACCGATGGACCTTTGGAAGGTCCCCGTTAAAGCGTTCCAGAACAGGCACCATGTGTGGCAGAGGCGCTGGGAAAAATCTGTAGATGTCCTAGGCAACCATCTCGAAGAATATTAAACGTTTGTAACGATATATACAATAAATATATTGGTAAAGAGAACTGCATTACTGTTCGCACACATCAAGTATCCTTCCACACACCGCTTTTTCGTAAGCGTAACAAATAACGTACCGCACCCCCACCACGAAAAGTACCTGCATATCGTGCACCACCTCCTCCATGCTTCACAGTAGGCACTACACCTGATAGTAGGTAACATTTTTGCGGCATTCGCCAAGAATTTCCGTGGCGAGAGGTAATGATTGGAATGTGGTATGCTTGGCACGCACTTGACACTGTGGATCTCGGAACATCGAATTACCTGACAGTTTCGAAATGGAATGTCCCATTGGATTAGTTGAAACTACCATTCACGCTCAAAGTCTGTTAAATCCTGCCGTGCTGCCATAATCATGTTGTAAACGTTATCACGTGATCACTATCACATGAATCACCTCATTTCAAATGTCAACTGCGTCAAGTCGCCATCCCATGACTTTTCTCACCTCTGTCTATTCTGTCAGTAATACACTGAAAAGCCAAAGAAACTGATGAATCTGCCTAATATCGTGTAGGGATCCCGCGAGCACACAGAAGTGCCGCAACACGGCTTGTTATGGACTCGACTAATGTTGAAGTAGTGCTGGAGGGAACTGACACCATCAATCCAGCAGGGCAGTCCATAATTCCGTAGGAGTACGTGGAGGTGGAGATCTCTTCTGAACAGCATGTTGGCAGGCGTCCTAGATATACTCAATGATGTTGATGTCTGGGGAGTTTGGTGGCAAGCGGAGGTGTTTACACTCAGAAGAGTGTTTCAGGAGTCGTTCTGTAGCACTTCTGGACGTGTGGGGTGTCGCATTGCACTGCTGGAATTGTCCAAGTCCGTCGGAATGCACAATGGACAAGGTGATCTGACAGGATGCGTACGTACGTGTCACCTGTTAGAGTAGTATCTAGAAATATCAGGGGCTCCACATCACTCCAACTGCACACGCCACACGTCATTACAGACCCTCCACCAGCTTGAACATATCCCTGCTGACCTACAGGGTCCATGGATTCATGAGGTTGTCTCCATACCCGTACACGTTCATCCGCTTGATACAATTCGAAACGAGACTCGTCCGACCAGGCAACATCTTTCCAGTCATCAACAGTCGAATGACGGTGTTGATGGGCCCAGGTGAGGCGTAAAGCTTTGTGTCATGCAGTCATCGAGGGTACCCAAGTTGGCCTTCGACTCCGAAAGCCCATATCGATAATGTTACGTTGAGTGGTTCGCACGCTGACTCTTCTTGATGTCCCAGCATAGAAATCTGCAGCAATTTGCGGATGGGTTGCACTTCTGTCAAGCTGAAAGATTCTCTTCAGTCGTCGTTGGTCCCGTTCTTGCAGTATCTTTTTCCGGCCGCAGCGGTGTCGGAGATCTTATGTTTTATTGGATTTCTGATATTCACGGTACACCCGTGAAATGGTCGTTCGGGGAAACCCCCACTTCATAACTACCTCGGAAATGCTGTGTCCCAACACCACGTTCAAACTCACTTGCCGGCCGCAGTGGCCGTGCGGTTTTAGGCGCTACAGTCTGGAACCGAGCGACCGGTAAGGCCGCAGGTTAGAATCCTGCCTCAGGCATGGATGTGTGTGATGTCCTTAGGTTAGTTAGGTTTAATTAGTTCTAAGTTCCAGGCGACTGATGACCTCAGAATTTAAGTCACATCGTGCTCAGAGCCATTTTTACCATTTCAAACTCACTTCAATCTTGAAACTTCGTGGCAGATTAAAACTGTGTGCCGGACCGAGACTCGAATTCGGGACCTTTGCCTTTCGCGGGCAAGTGCTCTACCAACTGAGCTACCCAAGCATGACTCACGCCCCGTCCTCACAGATTTACTTCTGCCAGTACCTCGTCTCCTACCTTCTCCGCAATATCCTTTCTTTCAGGAGTGCTAGTTCTGCAAGATTCGCAGAAGAGCTTCTGTAAAGTTTGGAAGGTAGGAGACAAGGTACTGGCACAAGTAAAGCTCTGAGGACGGGGCGTGAGTCGTGCTTGGGTACCTCAGTTGGTAGAGCACTTGCAAAGGTCCCGAGTTCGAGTCTCGGTCCGGCACACAGTTTTAATCTGCCAGGAAGTTTCATATCAGCGCACACTCCGCTGCAGAGTGAAAATCTCATTCTGGAATCACTTAAATCTTGATAACCTACCGCTATATCAGCAGTAACAGATGTAAGAACTGCGCCAGACACTTGTTGTCTTATATAGGCGTTGCCGACCGTAGCGCCGTATTCTGTCTGTTTAGATATTTGAGAACGCGCGTATACCAGTAGCTTTGGCACTTCAGTGTGTTGCAAGAGTGAGCACCGTGTGTGAGCGTCGCTTACCGAACTCCCCTGGGAGCGCCTTACCTTGCTTCGGGAGCAGTCAGTGAGGACCGGAGCAGCAGGCGACGGACACTGGGACCTGCCCCTGCGGCGTGGGCGCCGGGCCTGTCTTGCGCTGTCCTCTCTAATTACGCTAGCTCCAGCCCGGTCCACCTCGTTGTGCGGCGGCTAATTGTGCAGCCGCGGCCCACGCAGCTGCCGACGGCACGGAAACGATCACGCAACGTCTGCGTCTTCCCTCACGGATGCGCACGCACGCTGATGTCTGTGGAAATTGCAACTGCATCGAGAAAGGGATTCGGAGGCTGTGCAGAACAGTGTACCTGCAATAAGATCAAGGTACGTTTAATGCTGCAACCTCGCTGCTCGCGCATTGCCGGGACGGCACTACAATGATGAAACCAGCCAACTTTTATGATAAGCATAACCTGCGCTTTCGCTGCTCGCACACGGCTGCTGGCAGGGAGAATTTGCCTTGCAGTCGCTCACATCTCTGGCTTAGTGGGTTACTTGCAGTATTGTGCAACGAAAGAAAAAACATTCTCTCCCAGGAACTCCTATTTACGAAGTTTCAAATGATTCATATGACTCTGATCACTATGGGACTTAACTTCTAAGGTCATCAGTCCCCTAGAACGTAGAACTACTTAAGCCTAACTAACCTAAGGACATCACACACATCCATGCCCGAGGCAGGATTCTAACCTGCGATCGTAGAGGTCGCGCGGTTCCAGACTGTAGCGCCTAGAACCGCTCGGTCACACCAGCGAGCCACGAAGTTTCAGGTGCTAGTTTTACAGTGATGTGACAAAGTCATGGGATACCGATATGCGCATATGGTAATATTGCGTACACAAGGTATAAAAGGACAGTGCATTGGCGGAGCTGTAATTTGCACTTAGATGATTCATGTGAAAAGGTTTCCGATGCGATTATGATCGCACGATGGGAATTAACAGACTCTGAACGCGAATTGTTAGTTGGAGCTGCAGGCGTGGGACATGCTGCGACAGAAGTTGTGGGATAGCGATATGAACGTATAAGATGGTGGTAGTATTGCATACACAAGATACGAAAGGGCTGTGCATTGACGAAGCTGTCATTTGTACTGAGGTAATTCATGTGAAAAGGTTTCCGACATGATTATGGCCGAGCGACGTGACTTAACAGACTCTGAACCTGGGACTGTAGACGGAGCTAGACGCGTGGGACATTCAGTTTCGGAAATCGTTAAAGAATTCAATATTCCCCTATTCACATTATCAAGAGTGTGCCGAGAATACCAAACTTCCGACATTACCTTTCACCACGGATAACGCAGTCGCCGACGGTCTCCACTTAACGACCGAGAGCAGCGGCAGTTGCGTAGAGTTGTCAGTGTTAACACATCAGCAAAACTGCGCAAAATAACCGCATAAATCAATGTGGGGCGTATGAGGAACGTATCCGTTAGGGTAGCGCGGCGAAATTTGGCGTTAATGGCGTATTGCAGCAGACGACCAACGCGAGTGCTTTTGCTAACAGCACGACATCGCCTGCAGCGCGTATCCTGGACTCGTGACCATATCGGTTGGACCGTGCACGTCTGGAAAACCGTGGCCTGCTGAGATGAGACCCGACTCCAGTAGGGAAGAACTGATGGCAGGGTTCGAATGTGGCACAGACAGCACGAAACCATGGACTCAATTTGTCAACAAGGTGCTGTGCAAGTTAGTGGTCACTCCATACGACTAATGGTGTGGGCTGTGTTTACATGGAACGGTCGGGATCGTCTGGTCCAACTCAATATTGAATAAGTTTAAGTCATTTCAGACTTCAGCAGCTGTTTCTGAAATTTACATTTTCGACAGTATTTTTCATTAAACCTCGTAAACCACTTGGAGTAAATGATCAAATTTTCAGTGAGTTACAACGTACATATACTGAGTTTACTGAACTAAAACGAAACGATAATGTTAAGTATAATTAAAATTATTTTGAAATATACAAAAAGAAACTATAAAAAATTTTACTATGTTTTTCAGAAATTGTAATTCCCAAATTCACATTGTACTCCGCCCGGGACGCCTTTTCGGTTATTTCCAGTGATGTTCAGCTCGCCTCGGATTTGCACCTCACGATGCATTTTTAGACAGAAATTTAAAAAAAAAAATGCTTGCTAATGGTGTTCATAGATATTAATACGCGAAGTTTCAAAATCTGAAATTACCTACCTGTGCCCAAAAGTAGAAGACTTAATCCAAATTGCCTATCTCATTGCCGTATTCTTTTTTTCTACTCCTTCTCATATAAACATTAGTAAATAATTCTTATTCATTGTTGACGTATTAGGAATTTGCAACTTTTCAAATTGAATGTAAGTTATATCGCATTTTACGGACTATAAGACGCATTTTTCTTCGAAAAATTGGCTCCAAAGCTCACGTGCGTCCTATAATAGAAATTAACATGAAAAGTCTAGTGTTTGAATTAAAAATCCCGCCAGTCTTAAAAATGTCCATGTATTCGATGTCGCGGGTATCCTATCTCTATCAGGTAACATTGGATTCAATTGGCAGAAGAGTGCACCGACGCGACGAACATGAGCTGCGATGATTAACAAGCTTGCTAACACTACCTCCCACCCGCTCTACCATCAAAAACCTAGAACACTGTCTAGCCCATGATGCGTTATTGCAGTCTACGGTGCCAGTGAACTTGAACTGAAGGTGATTTGTGTTATCGGTGACTACTATTTTTGTCAGTAGTTTGTTTCGTAATGGAGAAAAATAAAAGGTATTCATGTGATGCGGGGTATAAATTGAAAGTAACAGCACATGCTGAAGAACAAGGGAACAGAGTAGCTGAGAGGCATTTCGGGCCTCCACCAACAGGAAAAATCATTCGTGACTGGCGGGCTAGTAAAGAAGAACTGAAAAACATGAAGACTAAATCTGGAAATAAGTAGACTGAATGCAAAATGACCAAAACTAGAAGATGACGTATTGAAATGGTGCCTGCCGTCAAAACGGCACTGGAGTTAATACGAGAATGATTCAGATACACGCTCGTAAGAGACTGTGAGGGTGGAGTTGGTTGGTGCTACAGGTTTATGAAGCGTCATGGAATTAGCATGCGAACCAAAACTAAAATATCTCAGAAAATGCCACAAGAGTATTCAGAGAAAATATTATCTTTCCGAGCCAGAACCAAAATAACTCAGAAAATGCCACAAGAGTATGCAGAGAAAATATTATCTTTCCATCGCTTTATTAATCAGCATCGAAAGAAAATCAGATGGAATTAAGCCAAATAGCGAATATGGACGGCACTCTTCTGACATTTGATGTGCCGAGGAACAGAAATGTACCCATGAAAGTTGCTAAAACTGTAACTATAAAAACAAATGGACATACAAAAATGAGCTACACTGTAGTCATTTCATGCTGTATTGACCGTGCTGAACTTAATCCAATGATGATTTTCAAGCATGAAACAATGCTAAGACCTTGTGAAATACCGCAAGTTGATGTTGTTCACGTACATGACAAGGGTTGAATAGACGAGGCTGGTATGAAATTATAGATAAACAGACTGTGAGGGAAAAGGTAAAGTGCTTTATTGAAGAAGAGTTCTTTTCTTGTGCTATAGTAGTCATTTGAAAAATTCTATGAAAGAGTAATTGAGACAGGGAAATAACAGAGCCTGCTGTTATTCCGGGAGGACTTACTTCACAAGTGCAATCGCTTGATGTCACCGTAAATAAACCATTTAAAGAGTATATGAGTGAGGAATGGAACAAATGGACGATAGATGAAAACCGACATGAATTCACGCCGAAGGGAGCTTTAAAATGACCTACAATCAAACAAGTGTATCACTGGCTGAAACAGTCGCCATCTAGAGTGAGAGAAGACATTATTGTTAAATCCTTCAAGAAGCGCGGCGTAAGTAACGCTCTGGATGACAGTGAAGACCATCTCATATATGAAGAGGTCAATAATGACGACAAAGAGAAAGAAGAAGAAGAAGAAAGTTCAGGTGACGATTCTCAGGGATTCAAAGGTCAGTTCGGTATTGTAAACTAAGAATGTTTTTTAGTCTCGCTTTGCAATCTAATGATTAAAATGGTAAAAATGTATTTTTTTAAAGATTTCATAAAAATTAAGGTATGTCTGATAGTCTGTAGCGTCTCACAGTCCGTAAAATACGGTAATGAATTATTTTTGTAGACCTTTATTTTTTCCTAGAGACACTATCTAATCAGATCCAAACTGCTGCTACAGGAGTTTAATGTTTTATTGTGATGGATCCACTTCGGCTAGATTTCCATTTTCAGACCACCTGCGGAAGGTACATAATATTTTTATTTGATTTTGTTATAATGTTAGTTATCGTATTTGCTAATATAAAATTAGTACTTACGTCCATACATCATGAGTGGTCTCCGTCTCTTTATTCCGTACAGCTTGGTGCATGTTTAGGACTCTTACGTTACAAGCTTTTTTTGTGGTTTTCTGCTGTTGTTAATTGTCCTTTCTCATAATTCTTTATAGTCTGACGTATTGTCCTCAGATTTGAGAGACTTGTGACAGCTGACCAAAGATTCTACATGGTTACAGTTGGTATGGTGTGTTGATGTCATTTTTGGCTGCATGTATAATCTTTGTAACCGATATCTCTGTGGATAGTTGTTTGTATCTATTCGTTAAATAAAATTTCGTATGTAACGTTTATATTTTAAACACATTTGTTCCTTCAAAATGTCTTCAGGGCGTTGCATTGCGTGTTTGTAGATTTCTCAGCGCCTCATATGTAGTTATAATAAAACTCCCTTCTTGACCACAAATATTTATTTTATACCTTTCACCCTTATGCATTTCGGCACTACGCCGCTTTCAAAGGAACGGTATCCTGTTTTGCAAAGTATCACGTCTAGCTTAATACTATTAAGCATAATCACAAACTCAAAGTTTGCACTTATGCTCCATTGCTTTAAGTTAGACGCAGTATTTGGCATCAACAGCAGTTAGTTCCTTTGAAAATGGCGTAACGTGAAAGTTTATGGTCAAGACGAGAGGTTTATCAGTACAGAATATGACTGGCACGTCTCATAAAGTTTTATCTAATACACTAGTGGCCATTAAAATTTCTACACCAAGAAGAAACGCAGATGATAAACGGGTATTCGTTGGACAAATATACTATACTAGAACTGACATGTGATTACATTTTCACGCAATTTGGGTGCATAGATCCTGAGAAATCAGTACCCAGAACAACCACCTGTGGCCGTAATAACGGCCGTGATACACCTAGGCATTGAGTCAAGCAGAGCTTGGATGGCGTGTACAGGTACAGCTGCCCAAGCTGCTTCAACACGAAACCGCAGTTCATCAAAAGTAGTGACTGGCGTATTGTGACGAGCCAGTTGCTCGGCCACCATTGACCAGACGTTTTCAATTGGTGAGAGATCTGAAGAATGTGCTGGCCAGGGCAGCAGTCGAACATTTTCTGCATCCAGAAAGGCCCGTACAGGACCTGCAACATGCGGTCGTGCATTATCCTGCTGAAATGCAGGCTTTCGCAGGGGTCGAATGAAGGGTAGAGCCACAGGTCGTAACACATCTGAAATGTAACTTCCATGCGAACAAGAGGTGACCAAGACGTGTAACCAATGGCACCCCATACCATCACGCCAGGTGATACGCCAAGTATGGCGATGACGAATACACACTTCCATTGTGCGTTCACCGCGATGTCGCCAAACACGGACGTGACGATAATGATGCTCTAAACAGAACCTAGATTCATCCGAAAAAATGACGTTTTGCCATTCGTGCACCCAGGTTCGTCGTTGAGTACCCCATCGCAGGCGCTCCTGTCTTCGATGCAGCGTCAAGGGTAAGCGCAGTCTTGGTCTTCGAGCTGATAGTCCATGCTGCTGCAAACGTCGTCGAACTGTTCGTGTAGATGGTTATTGTCTTGCAAACGTCCCCATCTGTTGACTCAGGGATCGAGAAGTGGCTGCACGATTCGCTACAGCCATGCAGATAAGATGCCTGTCATCTCGACTACTAGTGATAGGAGGCCGTTGGGATCCAGCTTGGCGTTCGGTATTACCCTCCTGAACCCACCGATTCCATATTCTGCTAACAGCCATTGGATCTCGACCAACGCAAGCAACAATGTCGCGATACGATAAACCGCAATCGCGATGGGCTACAATCCGACCTTTATTACAGTAGGAAACGTGATGGTACTCATTTCTTCTCCTTACACGGGGCTTCACAACAACGTTTCACCAGGCAATGCCGGTCAACTGCTGTTTGTGTATGAGAAATCGGTTGGAAAGTTTCCTCATGTCAGCACGTTGTGGGTGTCACCACCGGTGAAAACCTTGTGTGAATGCTCTGAAAAGCTAATCATTTGCATATCACAGCGTCTTCTTTCTGTCGGTTAAATTTCGCGTCTGTAGCACGTCATCTTCATGGTGTAGCAATTTTAATGACCAGTGGTGTATTTATCCAGAATACATTTAATTAAAAAAAAAAACAAAAAAACCACTGTGACCCTCTATCTGAAAACAGATGTATTTTTCGTTTCAATTGTTTGTATGTCCTTTCACTAGGTAAATAATCACTTTTACCGAGTAAAGTTTCAAATGCACTTCCAATAGCATTATATTGTTATCCCAAGTACAGTGGTACAGCAACTGAACAGCTTCCCGACAGCAATTCAACAGTATCTGCTAACAACATCTTAGGGTTACAAATGAATCCTTACATTTCATTATCGTAACAATAAAGTAACGACGCCCACTGACAAGGCATTCGGCTGTAGTCGATCCTTCTATCTATCTTTTTACGCGTTCCTGTAATAACCAGCTCCACACAGTCTTTGATTTACCCAGGGTGGACATCGCTTGGCGTAGTCTCCCTTGATTGACAGGAAACATAAGAAAACTAAGAGAGAAATCGGTTCTTACGCTCTGCAGGTTTTACTAAAAGTATAAAGTACTTATTCTTTGTTCTTATTATCGACTGAGGAATATGAGTGCTGTTGTCGACATTTTGTGGTTCTGTAGCAGTTTAAAAAACAATCCTAAAACGTTTCCGAGAAGGCATATTTTTTATACGCAGTGTGCTTTTCGCCGCTAAAACAATCATCAGTACAAAATTTAGGAGTGGGCCGGGGTTGGAGTAAACAGTAGAACGTTTAGACAGTAAACGCGCAGACTTTATGGTGCAGCGTTATAACATGTTCCTGTTGACGTTGTTAGACAAGCTGCAGAGTTCCATTTTATGTATACATATTAATTTACTTAGCTGTTACATTGGCGTACTTAATAACAGTAGTTTAAAGAACATTTCTTTCAGCTTCGGAAACTTAACATTTCGACTATCCAGAGTCTCTTGCAAGTGGCGCAATATCTTCGAAGTTCAGCTAACGTGGTAGCACTAAAAATTTCCAACACTTTCAGTATACAGGGTGGTTATAATGAAACTTCGCCTACTTGAGAGGGTCCACACGAGAAACGAGTGGTCGTAGGGCAATGAAACTTTGTGGAACCATTTGTAAGAGAAATAACGAATAAAACATTGACTTAAACGCATTTTAATTTCTAAATAAGAGGGTCCAAATCTTGCGATCTTGGTGGTTATGCAGTTTGGAGCGATCGCAGAATGATTCTGTTTTCTCCAAATGTGTTACGGAGTAACCGAGTGACCTCACGAGCAGTGCGAGGTGAAGCTCCACCGTGCATCAAAACACTTGAGACCAAAGGACCTTTTTCATGTAGAGCAGCGATCTCATGTTTGCGAACCACATCACAGTATCGTGTGCCGTTCCCGCTGTATGTCCTTGATCACTGGGGTCAGAGTCACTCAAAGAAAAATCATGAACTGTGTCACGAAGCCACACCACACAACAAAGCGTTCATTTGCAAGAGAACTCCCTGAACGTTCTTTGGCAATGACGATCCCCAAATGTGACAGCCGTGAGTGTTAACTGCCCCAGTTGCTGGGGCAATAGTCTGGACTGGTCTGGCCTGTAACATCAATCAAAACGGCCTTGCTGTGCTGCTACTGCGAACGGCAAGGGGAAACTACAGTCCTAATTTTCATTGAGGGCATACATCTCTACTTTATGGTTAAATGATGATGGCATCCTCTTGGATGAAATATTCCGGATGTAAAATTGTCCCCCATTCGGATCTCCCGGCGGGGACTGCTCAGGATGACGTCGTTATCAGGAGAAACAAAACCGTCATTCTATGGATCGCAGCGTGGAATATCAGATACCTTAAACGGGTAGAGGTTAGAAAAATTTAAAAAAAGGAAAGTGGATAGGTTAAAGTTTGATATAGTGGGAATTAGCGGAGCTCGGTGGCAGAAGGATCAGGACTTCTGGTCTGGTGAATACAGGGTTATAAATACAAAATCAAATAGCAGTACTGCAGGAGTAAGTTTAATAATGAATAAAAATTTGGAACGCGGTAAGCCAATATGAACAGCTTAGTGAAAGCATTATTGTAGACACGAAGCCCACACCGACCACAGTAGTACAAGTTTATATGCAAACTAGCTCCGCAGATGATGAAGAGACTGAAGAAATGAATGATGAGGTAAAATAAATTATTCAGATAGTTAAGGGAGGCAAAAATTTAGTAGTGGTGGGGACTGGAATTTGACTATAGGGAAAGGAAGAAGAGGGAAAATAGTAGGTGAATATAGACTTCGGGAAAGGAGAGAGTTTTTCCAGAACATAATTTAATTATAGAAACATGAAAGAAGCATATATAGGTGGAAGAGATCTGGAGACACTGGAAGGTTTCAGATTGATTACATAATGGTTAAGACAGAGATTTCGGGATTGGATTTCAAATTGAGAGATATATCCAGGAACAGATGTTGACTCTGACCACGATTCAGTAGTTATGAACTCTGGATTAAATGTGATGAAATTGCAAAATGGTATGAAATTAAGGAGATGTGTCTGGATAAACCGAAAGAACCAGAGAGTGATAAAAGTTTCAGAAGAAGCATAAGGGAACGGCTGACAGGAACATGGAAAAGGAATACAGTGAAGAAAAATGGGTAACTTTGCGAGATGAGATAGTGAAGGCAGCACAGGATCAAATAGGTAAAAAGGCGAGTCCTAGTATAAAATCTTTTGTGACACAAGAGATACTGAATTTAATTGACGAAAGGAGAAAATATAAAATCAGTAAATGAATCAGGCAGAAGGGAATGAGATTGACAGGAATGTAAAATTGCTAACCGGAAATGGCTAGAGGACAAATGTAAGGATTTAGATGCACAAATCACTAGGGGAAATATATATACAGCCTACAGGAAAATTGAAGAGGTCTTTGGAGAAAAGATAACCACCTGCAAGGATATAAAGAGGTCAGATGGAAAAACATTCCTAAGCAAACATGGGAAAGCTGAAAGGTGGAAGATGTACATAGAAGATCAATACAAGAGAAGTGAACTTGGGAGCAGTACTATAGAACTGTAAGAGGAAGAAGAGATGGAAATTAGGAAATTCATGGTAAGTTCCTATGGGACCAAACTGCTGAGGCCATCGGTCCCTAGACTTACACACTTCTTAATCTAACTTAAACTAACATACGCTAAGGACAACACACACATGCATGCCCGAGAGAGGACTCGAACCTCCGACGGGGGCAGCCGCGCGAACCGTGGCTAGATGCCCTGATCGCACGGCTACCCCGCGCGGCCAAGGTGAGATGGGAGATGTGTAATCTAAGAAGAATTTGACAGAGCACTGAAAGCCGTAATTCAAAACAAGCCCTGAGAGCATACGACATTCCGTCAGAACTACTGATAGTCTTGGGAGACCCAACCACGACAAAACTGTCCCATCTGGTGAGCGAGATGTGTGAATAAAAAAAAAAAGGTAATAATTCCAGTTCCAAAGAAAGAAGCTGCTGACAAGTGTGAATATTACAGAACTATTAGTTTAATAAATCATGCTTGCAAAATACCAACACGAAGTCTTTACAGAAGGCAGGAAAAGCTGATAGAAGCCGACCTCGAGGTAGATCAGTTTGGAATCCGGAGAAGTGTAGAACACGCGAAGCAATACTGTCCTGACCGAAATACTTTCTTTCAAGTTCTAAAGGTGGCAGGGATAAAATACAGGAAGCGAAAGCATATTTACAACTTGCACGGAAACCACATGGCAGTTACAAGAGCCAAAGGGAATGAAAGGGATGCAATGATTGAGAATGGAGTGAGACAGGATTGTAGCCTATCCCCGATGTTATTCAATCTTACATTGAGCAAGTAGTAAAGGAAACAAAAGAAAAAATTGGAGTAGGAATTAAAGCATAGGAATAAGAAATGAAAACTTTTTAGCTTTTCCGGTGACATTGTAACTCTCTCTGTGACAGCAAAGGGCTTGGAAGAGCAGTTGAACGATATGGACAAGGTCTTGAAAGACAGAAACAAAAGTAAAACAAGGGTAATAGAATGTACTCGTATTAAATCATGTGATGCTGAGATAATTAGATTAGGAAACGAGACATTTAAGGTAGTAGATGAGTGTTTCTATTTCGCCAGCAAAATAACTGGTAATGGCTGAAATAGAGAGGATATAAAATGTAGACTGGCAGTGTCAAGAAAAACGTTTCTGAAGAAGAGAAATGTGTTAACATCAGATATAGATTTAAGTGTCTGGAAGTATTTTCTGAAAATATTTGCCTGGAGTGTAGTCATGTATGGAAGTGAACCATGGACTATAAACAGTTTAGACAAGAAGAGAATAGAAGCTTTTGAAATGTAGTGCTACAGAAGAATGCTGAAGATTATATGGTTAGAATACGTAACTAATGAGGAAGTACTGAACACCAATTTAGTACTGGAGGGAAGTGTGGGGGTAAAAATCATAGTAGGAGACCGATAGGTGAATACAGTAAGCAGATTGAGAAAGATGTAGGTTATAGTAGTTACTCGGAGATGAAGAGGCTTGCACAGGACGGAATAGCATGGAGAGCTGCATCAAACCATTCTTCGGACAGAACACCACCACAACAACAACTCTGCCCCAATGAGCGTAAAGTGTGCTTCATCGGTCCATAAAATGTGCCGAAGCCACATGTCGACCACCGCAACCCTTGCAACTCGAATGTCTGCGTCACATGGCAAAAGTCGGTGAGTAATGTGTTGTTCGGATACCGTTTCACAATTGTTCGCAGCACTTTTCGAAAGGTGGACCATGGCTCGTTCACTGTTTGAAAATTGCACATTGCATCCAGTATTCTCACCCATGGCAGCAGTAACTTTCTCAACAATTTGTGGCCCAATTGGGTGTCGGCGTCTCCCAGGAGTCATTCCTAAATCGCCAGTTAATTCAAACTTCCAAACAGTATTCTTCAGCTCAGAGGGGCAAATGCCGGGATGATTCCTTTGAAAGGGGACGGCCGACTTCCTTTCCTGTCCTTCCCTCATCCGACGAGACCGATGACCTCGCTGTTTGGTGTCTTCCCCCAAACAATCCAATCCAATCTAACTCAGAGGTGAAAGAAGACCTCTCCGTATTCCTTTGATGTGTCGATATTCGAGAAGAGCAGCAACACTATTGATGTTGTTTTGGTAAAACAGTTTTATAAGTGAAGCCCTGCTCACCTCTTGCTGACCATCTTCCACTTTATAGCACACTGATTATTGTGTTTCAGCCCTACGTCGTCTTACTAAAACCGGCACCTAACGACAAGTCATGACATTAACACTATTGACAACCCAAATCCTGCAGTGCACAGCCTGAACATCATTCCTATAAAATTTGGTACCCATACGGTAAATAGTTTCCTGTCTACACTGGCTCAAGTAGCGAAAGTTCAATTATAGCCATCCTGTATTTCAAACCATCTTTTGTATTTGTGTAGCCTTTATCCGACGACCGGTTTTATCCTCTGCCAGCCATCCAGTCACCATGGACGGGTCCTTCCAACTATCTCGGGATTTTGACGATCTAATGTGCCAACTGGGCAGAAGGCTAACCCTCAGGAGAACATACAACTACTATCTCTATCATTACTAAGCCAAGTAACTGCTCATGTAAGGGCCAGAGGTGGACCAATGCGTTATTGACTTCACCAATTTGTCAAGCTCTTTCTCTTGAATAAATAATCTAATTTTTCTGAAAAACGGTAACCATTTGTTTGTCTGTCCATGTACATCATATCTACCAATTTCCATCCCATTCCGTTAATTCCTTCATGGTGTGCCGATCTTTTTTCTTCCTTAGAGTGTATGCAGTGCCTTTGCTTCAAAAAATGGATGTTAAAAATAAATTAGCCATTCGTATTTTTTTCATAAAAGGCAGTGCGAGACAGTGTCAAATGCCTTCTTGAAATCAAGGAACACGGAATCAACCTGAGCGCCAACGTCTTTAGCACTATGGCCCTCATGGAGGACCAGAGCGAGCTGGGCGAAAGTTTACCAAATGTGTGCGAATAGTCCAGCTCTGGTAGGACTTGGGTACCAGCCCATCATTCACATAGTGCGATGTGGGAAACCGCCTAAAGACCACATCCAGGCTATCCGGTACACCGACCCTCGTCGTCAGTCCACCAGGAGGATTCGACCCAGGGCTGGCCCACTTCCACGTCCAGGAATGGGTGCATTAACAGGCACGGCTACCCGGGCGGATTAAATTCTGTCATATTCATTATTGCTGATTATCCCATAAACTATATAATTTTCTGCTCCAGACCTAACGTTTCTCAAGCTACTGCCTTGATTTTTTGGCAGTTTTTGATACCAGTAAAAATGCTACTGAAAGAAGAACAACACTTTGTCCTCGATCAAGACTTGGAAAGTATGTCTAGTGTCTGACCACACTGGCTCTTCACTGGCTGATGCCCAGTCACCTCAGAAAATCTCGGCAGAGAAAACTACCTTCGCTGATGCCACAGAAGACATACGAGTACGATGATTGGAGTCAGAGATAACAGCTGAAGTTTCACACGAATAGTCGACACGTAATAACCAGAGTATCTGGGAAGTGGCAAACGAAGCAGACAGCTTTTAACCTGAGTCTTATGAATTCAGTTATCTCCTGGCTACAAAGCATGCCCCACAACAATTGATTGGTCTGTTTCTCTCCTTCTACACTTGCCCTTCTGTTCTTTTTCGACAGTTGTTTTGTTAACACCCATGTGCATGTCTCCCCATCTACACTCCGTCCTGAAAATTCCTGCAAGGTGTGCATCGGCCCGTCGAAAGTGCTGCAAACCTCCTTGGAAATTTTCTCCGCAGGTGGAGACGGAATGTTGGGTTTCAGCAAGAAATTAATCGGCGATGGCGTAATAGCCTAGAATATTTTAATAAAGGTGACATTTTCGGCCGTGAAAGTTTATATTTTACAGAATATTGTATACAATTTTTTTGTATGTAGTTGTTCAGTTAATTTTCCTTTCTAGACTCAAGAGACATACTGAAGAGTTCATGTTTGTATGTTCGGCTATTGGCGCTCCGTAGATGATTTTGAGCAACATAAACACGTAAGATGCTGGTAGCGCATGAAATAAGTAGCAGAGGGTCTTTGGATGTCTACTGTGTAACTTCTGCCTTTCTTATCTTGGAGAATTTTAGAAGTCATTAATTTTCATATGTCAGTGCGTTTGTCACGTATGGTGACAGCAAGCCATCTGTAAGTGATAAACTTTTGACTACAGGAGAATCTGGCACTCTGTTTCTGGCAGCTAACGCTGCAAACACTTCCAACAACGCGTCCGTGGGCACTTGTGTGCTAGCAGCTATTTCCAAAATAGCTACTGCGAGGGAACGAAATTATTGCACACAACTATACACTTTCTTTCAATTGAATCTGAGGCACGTAACTCGGAAAAAATGTAGCAACACTCTTCTTTTTCTTATTGACAATAAGTATGCATGTACATAAAATGAATTCGTAATTTTGAATTAGGACCACCATCAGCTGTAGAATGTGTAACATTTCAGGCTTATGTTTACAACCACTGCATTATGTATTACTAGATCAATACTCTTATATCTCCAACTGTAATTAAATGCAATTACCTTCCGATAGTAGAAAAAAGGCTTGTAGAAATATAATAGCAATACCAAACAATAATAGTTACAATACCGTTTGCACCACAAACAGTCAAAGTCAGATTCAGGAAATTAATATATGGAAAATGTTTAGATCAAAGAATAATATATTTTTTTCTCATCATATGTAAATGGTAGGAATTAAATCTCGAGCCTAATTAACAAAATATAGATAATTGATCATTTAGCATTGTTAGAATGCTTATTTCTGCAATTTCAATATTAATGTGATTTTATGTATTTATAAAATGTCTTAAACTTGTTCTAGAAAAGTAGGGGAATATTATAGAGTGTTTGATAATGTTGTTAAACTATTTCACATTATAAATTATATTTTGCATTTTTATAACCAGTAGTACATTGTAGGAAGAGTATAAATACTCGGCCTCGAGTATTGTTAGGGAAATTAGTGTTGGACCCACTAGAGGACAGATTTCTGCAGACAGTTGAGATAAGTTCTTGGTTCATGATTCAGGTTTGGATTTACAAGAGAGCAACTCGTGTGTTGGACATTGTCTAAAACAGCATATTAGAACAGTGCAGTGACGGATTATTTCTGAGTGTTACACAGTTTAATTTAATATCGCGAAAGGCACAATAATATGTAACTATTCGTACTTTGTTGAGTATTACTGTTGAACAATGCAATGGACCTCACACACGCGTTTCTATCAGATTACTGCATCTGGACTATTTAATATCACCAGTGTAGTATGTGCTACCATCGGTCAGCTGTAGTTGTAACAACGAGGCTTATTACACCGAAGATTGATCATCGGCTCATAAGATACAGGTTTTGAAGTGAATAAATCTACGTACTTACTTTACTTCAGTTGTGGCCCACATCATTGTAGTGAAATCCATTATAGTATCCTGTATTTTTTGGACAAGCATATTTTAGCTCATGTATGCAGTCCTCGAGGGACACCGAACGCAAGATATTCACAGGTATTTAAACCATTTTTAACTACTCACTAACCGGTGGGAAAATTTGTGTCGGACTGGGACTCGAACCCAGATTTCCCGCTAATCGCGAGCGGTCGCCTTACCCCTTTTTTTAAAAAATCTCGTTTTGTTCTTTGTATTTGTTCGGGGCGGACGTCCGTGACAGTTGTTCCAGTTTGTCTTTCATCCGTTCACTCAATTTATGTTACAGAGGACAGCTGTACCCTGACCAAACACGCTGAGCTACCGTGGCGGCTACCATTTGGCTATCCGTGCAAGTCTCACCACCAGAGTCAAACATCCCTATGTCTTGAACCATGTATTTACGACCTGTATTCGTGCATCCCTTATGTATATTCCCGTACAGGTCATACGTTGTACTTGAAAGTCGATTGCCCGGTATCGGGAGATAAATACGATATTGCAGTGCCTCTGTTATTCTGATTACATGCATGCATGTCCAAAGGAACTTTGCATCGTAATCAGAATAACACAAGGACTGCAATATTGTGTCGTACATATGAATAGGAACTCGTTGTTACATGGACTCGCAGTGGGGAAATACAAAAGCTCTTTCACGACCGCGGAGCACACAGGCTCGTATATGACCGCGGAGCTTCACGAAATCGTGTATTAGTAAGCGATGAGGCAGTATGCTTTAGGTCAATGCCGTCCAGCGAGGCTGATGGGGAGCCCAGAGCTGTCTAATGAAGCCCTCACAACTTCAATAATATGTAAACATCCTCGCAGATTAAAACAGTGTGCCGTACTGAGACTCGAACTCGGGGGCTTAGCCTTTCGCGGGCAAGTGCTCTACCTTCATTTTTTCTTAAATCTCATTTTTGTTCATTTTTAGTTCGTTGCACCTGCTCCGGGCGGACGTCGTAAGACACCCGTTTCAGTTCGTCGTTGATACATTAACTCAGTTTTTTTTATTACAGAGGGCATCTAACCCTCTGACCGAACACGCTGAGCTACCGTGCCGGCAGCATCTGAGCTACCCAAGCACGACTCACGCCCCGTCCTGACTGCTCTACTTCTGCCAATACCTCGTCTCCTGATTTCCAAACTTTTCAGAATCTCTCCTGCGAACCTTGCAGAACTAGCACTCCTGGAAGAAAGGATATTACGGAGAAATGGCTTAGCCACAGCCTGGGGGATGTTTCCAGAATGAGATTTTCACTCTGCAGCGGCGTGTGTGCTGAAACTTCCTAGCAGATTAAAACTGTGTGCCGGACCGACACTCGAACTCGGGACCTTTGCCTTTCGCGGGCAAGTGCTCTAACAACTTCAGTAATACTGTCAAAGTCAACATGTTGATCGTCTGAGCGCGCCAATTGACGTATTGTCAGTACCAGAAATACTGACGAGTAGTATTGATGCCCCTAAAAGTATTCTCAGTATTGTTAATAAGTACTGAGCGTCTGAGGTCGAGTATTGCCGGTTTCACAATGTTTCCTACTGATTGCCTATCGACAGAGCTTCATGAAGCCGCTGCACGGCGTTAGCGTGAACTGTTTATGCTTCCAGTTCGTCTTTGTGCGTATCATACCTGAGATTCAATTTTTCAAGTAGTCTTTTATAACAAAACAGTTTTAATAGGTCAGTGCAGGGATAGTCACTGAATCTGCCGCTGTAGGACAATCAATGGAGGATTGATTATGTCATTGCTTTCTTTAATAATTTTAAAACGTAGTATTTTTTGATGAATTACACAGCAGTGTGGAAAAGAAACACTTATACTTTGAAACATAGTTCATGTACGGGGTGGTGAAAACAGTCTTGTATAGATGTTGCAGGGAAGGTTGTGCTGCGAAATAATTGTTAGAAAAAAAAAATCGATGCGTTGCATCGTTTCCGAGTTAATTAGCATTGAAATTAGCTAATCAGACCTTTGTGCTGACAAATTTAAGTGGCCCACCAGATAAATCAGTGTCAGTTATTCTCATTGTGTAGATGATAGCCCACGACTCTGTTCAGCCTTTTGTCGGGGTTCGATCCTTAATACTGTAACGTGTCCAATTTTGGTATCGCTATCGTTCGGTTTTAGGAAACCGAAGAAGGTCACGTTCGGCGACAGCGTCTCCGGTGTGCCGCTTGAATTTACGCGCGCACGGGCCTGATTGGATAACTTCAATGCTAATTAACTCGGAAACGACTCAACGTATCGAATTTTTTGTTAACAGTTGTTTCCCAGTACAGCCTACCCTGCAACACTCTTATAACCTTTCCGGACTGTTGCTGACCTCTCTGTATATACTATGACTGGTCTGAGGTCTGCAAAATACAAATAATTCTCACCAAACTCTCACAAAATGTAAAACAAAGGTTTCGCATTAAATGCCTGAATATACACTTACAGGGCAGGTATAATTGTTTCACAAGTTTCAGCTCGTGGTCGTGTGGTAGCGTTCCCGCGCCCGGGTTCCCGGGTTCGAATTCCGTCGGGGTCAGGGATTTTCTATGCCTCGTGATCACTGGTTGTTGTGTGTTGTCCTTAGGTTAGTTAGGTTTAAGTAGTTCTAAGTACTAGGGGACTGATGACCATAGATGTTACGTCCCATAATGCTCAGAGTCATTTGAACCACAAGTTTCAGTAACGATTTTCCTAATTGTTTTTACTGGTATTATATCTCTAATATTCTAGCATTAGAATTACGTGCCTATCGCCAGACATCTCAAATTTACTCATATTCTCTCTCTAGTCGTCGTGGGGTTGTGGACCACTGCGGCTGCGGCGGGGACGGAGCCTCTCCGTCGTTTCTAGGTCCCCGGTTAACGTACAATACAGTACAACGTACTGCGCGAAATTCGAAAAAGTTTGGAATGAAAAACAAGAGTCGCTACTATTTTGCATTTGATGCAAATTGTATAGTAAGTTTCTGCGTATGAAATTTAGCTACCACATCGAATTTTTTTTAAATTTTTTTAAGACTTAACGTGGAGGTGTCTCCTGTCACCAATCTCGATGAAATTAGTCTGATGTAGTACACTCATTGTGATCGTTCTATGGCAACAATAAAGGTAGAGTGAAATATCCGCAACAATCCTTATATTTCATAAATGGTTTGAGACATCGAAATGAGATTTTGGCAAATGATAGCATACAAAGAGGTGAGTATTTTGCCATATGGTTATTATGCAGAACTTCATAATCTGTCTTGTTTGTTATTCCACTAACTACAGACTTTTTCGGTGAAATAATGTAATTTCTAGCGATCATCGATAGCTGGTGAAACGAGAAATGCTGTGGATTTTGGAACAACGTAAGTTAAGACATTACACGTTCATTTTTTACTGAGGATGTGCTTTTCGTAAGCTACTGCCCTTACATTTCCTCAGTTTCTCATTTAATAAATTTAATAAATCAATGTTTCAGAATTCTCTCGCAATTGCATCTGCACAAGATGTTAGTGAGATGACACTGTGTAAACTCCGCTGTGCTTTGGCAAAAGAAGCAAATTTTAACGTGGCAACATGAGAGATGCGTAGGTTTTGCCCCAAATTCGCCACTCACGATGCTTATCTGAAAGTTACAAACGGTTAACAAGCCAAACGAAAATAAATTCCTAAATTTTCACCAGAATTATTTTTAAATGCTAACCAAAGCAGAGTTGACAGATCTTTTTGAATACTCACCATGCTCCACTTAATATTGACAGAAAATGTGAGTGTAGGCTTCAGTTTAGAACGGCACTTCCCCTCCAGCCCTCAGCATTTCCCCTACAGTGTCTGCCCTTAACCCCCACTACTACCGCTCCCCCATTGCATGCCCTAGTGACCATACATCTGCGGGCTATGGTATTCTGGGCGGACTCTACGGAGCGGTTATGCCATCAACCCTACATTACAGCACATTATGGTCGACGGTGACTGTTCAAACAGATGTTTTTCACGTCAACAGTCTCTGCTGACGCCAGGTTTCCGCGAAGTGAGGTACTGACTTCTGTGTTCTTGTATTTTTGATTGCAGGCAAAACCAATTTGACCAGATAATTATGTGGCTAGATAATACAAACAGGACATTTGTTTGTCTTTACTACAAATGCAAAACACAATTTATTACATGAAATCAAATTATTTGAAAGTAAACAAACAAAGAGGATAAAAACTATAGAGGAGGACACAGACTGGAATACACCCAGCAAATAATTGAGGAGGTAGGTTGCAAGTGCTGAGATGAGAAGGTTGTCACAGGAGAGGAATTCATGGCAGGCTACATAAAATCAGTCAGAAGACTGATGACTAAAGAAAAAATGTGAGATATTTAATCTAAAAGTTACATTATTCTGGTGGTATCAGTCAATAAAATACATAGCGTTTAACATAAAACTTGAATAGATAAATACGTTGGTCTACTCAATGATACACCAGAAAAAGACGTAAAATTTTACATTTATGAATTAAATGGCAAATACATATTTCAACACACCATTTCATGTAGCCAAGAGCTACTGTAACAGACTGTTTAGAACACTGTACAGTGTAATTCTTTTTGCTGTATGATTGTATTTGTCACTTTCCATTAACAAATGTGCAGTGTTCTGCAGCTGCGACATAGTCACGTATACGAACAGTGATCCAATACTGTCAATTTTTTTTCAGTCTTTGATCACAATATCAATTTTTTTGATGATGACCGGTTTCAGTCCGTGATGACCATCCTCAGATCTTTTCTACACCATGTCCTAAAGCGATAAGGCCATAATGGCATCGTCAAAACATATAAATACAGTCAGCACAGCATCATCACATAGATCTAAAATAAGGTGTAGAATAGGCCACATCGTCCACACAGGCTACTCAGTAGCCAGTAGTAATAATGTGTGGACGATGTGGCCTATTCTACACCTTATTTTAGATCTATGTGATGATGCTGTGTTGACTATATTTATATGTTTTGACGATGCCATTATGGCCTTATCGCTTTAGGACATGGTGTAGAAAAGATCTGAGGATGATCGTTACGGACTGAAACCGATCATCGTCAAAAGAATTGATATTGTGATCAAAGACTGGAATAAAAAGCATGTGCAATGTTCTCTTCAGTAAGACAGGGATCGCAGTTTTCAAGTGTATTAATTTATTTTGTAAGTATTCGTGTGACTTTCTCTTAGCCTGTTCACCATAATTGCTCCCTCAGCAGCGCAGCACCCTCGCAAGGAGTCAGTATAGCGCCGAGCATGGAAGTGCTCCGGCCTAGTTCGTGACCTCAGTTGAAGCAGTCAACACCGTCAAGTCTCAGATTGGCGTGTACTTTTGTAAAAGTTGAGCATTGTACTTCAAGAGAAGAGTTTGTGAATTGAGCATCAAGTGATGCTGTCGTAGTCAATGACTATTGTAAATTATCTGTCACTCCCATGACAAGTATTGTATCAGGTGAAGGAAAGCTTTTATTCATTCATGTAATAATGTGAAATAATATGTCATAAGCTGTAATTTAGATGAGCCATTTCCCAGATCACTCAAAGAACCATCAGTTATTGCCAGACGATTATAGTCTCGTCTGGTCTTTGTAGTAACATTTACTTTTCTCGTGAACTCACTTTTTGCAAACTAACAGTGGCGTGGAATTGTTGCTGAATCGCCCAGTAGTATGTGTCTTTCATGTTACAGTCCAAGTTCACTATTGTTTTCAGTTACATTTTCTTTCTTTGGCGAGGGTGCTATGAATATAAGTGTATAGTAGAAGAGTTGGATCACTGTACGGCACTGCACTTCCGTATCAACTAGGTGCTGCATTCTCAAGGTTTGCATTTGACACCACGGAACTTGTGTTCACGAGCTCGGAGTGTCCCACGATTTGGGCTCGCATGGTGTGGCTGCAATCAAACTCCCTGTTATCGCACGTCTTGCTCAGCGTACGCTTGTATGTTTAACTGACGGTCAGTTGCAAGCCTGATGGCATACCAGTTAAGACTCTTCCGTTCGACGCAGAAATAGCAGCTCTCACTCTCCAAAACAGCAGTTAGTGCACATATCGACTTCAAGTGCTCATGAGGGTGATATTCCACGCACGAGGCAGAGCTTCATGGAGACAGTTCGCCAAGCAGGCTACCACGTGACGTCACTACACCCTCGCGCAGGATTAGACGAAAGCGAGGATAGTGTTCATTACTAGCATTATCAACCAATTAGCGATGTAATCTCTCAGGTTATCTCGACATCTTTCCGATGTATAGCCGAGTAGTTCATTCGGTAGTTATGTTCAATACTACTTCGACGACCGACCCACCTGCGAACCGTGTGGACTCCAATGGTTCAAATGGCTCTGAGCGCTATTGAACTTAACGCCTGAGGTCATCAGTCCCCTAGACTTAGAACTACTTAAACCTAACTAACCTAAGGACATCACACACATCCATGCCCGAGGCAAGGTTCGAACCTGCGACCGTAGCGGTCGCGCGGTTCCAGACTGAAGCGCCTAGAACCGCTCGGCCACACCTGGCAGCTGGACTCCAATCAGAGTGTGAAGTACTGCTGGGGCCGCGCCACTATTTATAGCACCCGCTGTCCCGTTTGATGCTCATTTGTTTTTAGAATCCACGCTAATGTTCCGCTAAACGCTCATTCTCTGAGTACTTTACAGCTCTGTCGATGAAATGGCCTACGAAAACATCATAAGCTGAGTGCCACAGCCCAAGCCTTGGTTAAACTGAAATCTTTATTGGAGTTTATTAAGTTTCTACATTTTTATTTCAATACTCCTTAATTACGCTGTCCCGGAAATTTGAGGTCGGCACCGAAATACTAGGCTCGTTCTCTGAGTACTTTACAGCTCTGTCGATGAAATGGCCTACGAAATCATCATAAGCTGAGTGCCACAGCCCAAGCCTTGGTTAAACTGAAATCTTTATTGGAGTTTATTAAGTTTCTACATTTTTATTTCAATACTCCTTAATTACGCTGTCCCGGAAATTTGAGGTCGGCACCGAAATACTAGGCTCGTATTTCACTGCATGATTATATTCGAGGCTGTCCTTGCCGACAGCTGATTGTGCCTAAAATGGGATCTACGCTCTACCGTAAACAAACACCTAACGTTGGTTCAATTCCGCATGAGAAGTTTTTTTTACGTTTTTTATTTGACTACATAGCGAATGTCGTGCTGAACTGTTTCGGTTCGTTACTTAAGTAAGAAAGCCGAGTGACACGGAGCACCAAACTCCATGATACGAACCAATCTTCGGACATCCTTGCCGTTTATTGCACTGGATTTCAGTCCCTGATTCTGTACATATGTCAGTGCAGGAATAACCCACGAGAGCTAATAGGACTTGTTTTTTGTGGCACTAGCAGTCTGTGCATTGCGAGCGTAAATGCCTGGCGTCGTTTTTTGTGATGTAAACAACTCTGCCATTGAATTGTGGAGGAGTAGGAAGAAGTTTTATGAAATGGAGAGCCACGTTACATGAAATAGTATTCAGAAGGACGTTTGTGGACCAGGCGGAAGTTTCATGAACGACATTTACTTGAACGTCTTTTGACGACCATGAAACACAGTTGTGAATGGCGTGGTTTTACTTCCCGCATTTGGTCGCTGACAAAATGAACACATTTATTTTTCATATGGGGAGCAGAAGCCACAGATTTATTAAAAGTGTATTTCTGTATTCCCCTAGGCTGTGTGATGCTCTAGACAGCCAGTTACTTCACACGATCAGCAGATTTCGGTGATATGTCGTTTTCAGGTGCTTGTTGAGGTACTCGTGATTTTACACAGTCAGTATGTGTGGGTGTACACTACGTACGTCTGTCATTTAAATGTGTGACTGCTTGCGCAGTAGACTCAAACGAGAACAACGTGCCATACTCATAAACATTCGAATAACACTGCTGCTGTAGTAGCATGCTAAATAAATGCAAAAACGAATGATGTATTGCACGTAACATTGCTCTCGACGGGTTGATTTGGTACTAGTCTTGTGTAGTTCGCGAACGAACTAGTTCGGAAGAGCACTCCCACAGGCGAACTACACGAACTGGTTCACGGATAACCTCGCTACTTAGTCCGTTCGCTCTTTTCCGAAGGCCGACAGACAATAGCGAGACTGAGCGAGAGCCCGCAGTAAGCTTTAAAAAAATCACGTGCTTGAGTGGTGGCACGAGCGTCGTCAGTTATATCCTCATGTATATGCATATGTGTTAAAGAGATTTTGCATAGTAGCGACATCAGTGCCCTGCGAACGCGTTTTTTCGGCGACTGGACAAATCCTTAATGAACGAAGAACACTGTTATCAATGAACAAAGTTTCCAAATTAATGTTTTTACGTAATAATATGTATTTTTTTGTAATATTTCACTTGAAAATTAGATGACTGATTATTTAAAGAATCTACTCTGTAGGAATCAACATGGATTCCGGAAACAGCGATCGTGTGAGAGCCAACTCGCTTTATTTGTTCATGAGACCCAGAAATTATTAGATACAGGCTCCCAGGTAGATGCTATTTTCCTACACTTCCGGAAGGCGTTCGATACAGTTCCGCACTGTCGCCTGATAAACAAAGGAAGAGCCTACGGAATATCAGACCAGCTATGTGGCTGGATTGAAGAGTTTTTAGCAAACAGAACACAGCATGTTGTTATCAATGGAGAGACGTCTACAGGCGTTAAAGTAACCTCTGGCGTGCCACAGGGGAGTGTTGTGAGACCGTACCTTTTCACAATATATATAAATGACACTAGTAGATAGTGTCGGAAGTTCCATGCGGCTTTTCGCTGGTGACGCTGTAGCATACAGAGAAGTTGCAGCATTAGAAAATTGCATCGAAATGCAGGAAGATTTGCAGCGATGCTGTAGTATACAGAGAAGTCGCAGCATTAGAAAATTGTAGCGAAATGCAGGAAGATCTGCAGCGGATAGGCACTTGGTGTAGGGAGTGGCAACTGACCCTTAACATAGACAAATGTAATGTATTACGAATACATAGAAAGAAGGATCCTTTATTGTATGATTATATGATAGCGGAACAAACACTGGTAGCAGTTACTTCTGTTAAATATCTGGTAGTATGCGTACGGAACGATTTGAAATGGAATGATAATATAAAATTAATTGTTGGTAAGGCGGGTACCAGGTTGAGATTCATTGGGAGAGTCCTTAGAAAATGTAGTCCATCAACAAAGGAGGTGGCTTACGAAACACTCGTTCGACCTATACTTGAGTATTGCTCATCAGTGTGGGATCCGTACCAGATCGGGTTGACGGAGGAGATTGAGAAGATCCAAAGAAGAGCGGCGCGTTTCGTCACAGGGTTATTTGGTAACAGTGATAGCGTTACGGAGATGTTTAGCAAACTCAAGTTTATTCACAAAAAAACACATTTAGCATATTTTGTAAGTAATATTCCAAGTTTTTATTTCTTCTCCATGGATTGTAATACCTACTCCAAATTTTTCTTTTATTTCCTTTGCTGCTTGCTCAATATACAGATTGAATAACATCGGGGAGAGACTACAAGCCTGTCTCACTCCCTTCCCAACCACTGCTTCCCTTTCACGTCCCTCGACTCTTATAACTGCCATCTGGTTTCTGTACAAATTGTAAATAGCCTTTCGCTCCCTATATTTTACCCCTGCCACCTTCAGAATTTTAAAGAGAGTATTTCAGTCAACATTGTCAAAAGCTTTCTCTAAGTGTACATGTGCTAGAAACGTAGGTTTGCCCTTCCTTAATCTAGCTTCTAAGATAAGTCGTAGGGTCAGTATTGCCTCACGTGTTCCAATTTCTACGGAATCCATACTGATCTTCCCCGAGGTCGGCTTCTACCAGTTTTTCCATTCGTCTGTAAAGAATTCGCTTTAGTATTTTGCAGCTGTGACTTATTAAACTCATAGTTCGGTAATTTTCACATCTGTCAACACCTGCTTTCTTTGAGATTGGAATTATTATATTCTTCTTGAAGTCTGAGGGTATTTCGCCTGTCTCATACATCTTGCTCACCAGATGGTAGAGTTTTGTCAGGACTGGTTCTCCCAAGGCCGTCAGTAGTTCCAATGGAATGTTGTCTACTCCGGGGGCCTTGTTTCGACTCAGGTCTTTCAGTGCTCTGTCAAACTCTTCACGCAGTATCGTATCTCCCATTTCATCTTCATCTACATCCTCTTACATTTCCATAATATTGTCCTCAAATACATCGCCCTTGTATAGACCCTCTATATATTCCTTCCACCTTTCTGCTTTCCCTTCTTTGCTTAGAACTGGGTTTCAATCTGAGATCTTGATGTTCATACAAGTAGTTCTCTTATCTCAAAAGGTCTCTCTAATGTTCCTGTAGGCAG
This sequence comes from Schistocerca gregaria, assembly GCF_023897955.1. Classification (NCBI taxonomy): domain Eukaryota; kingdom Metazoa; phylum Arthropoda; class Insecta; order Orthoptera; family Acrididae; genus Schistocerca; species Schistocerca gregaria. The sequence goes on from NC_064920.1 coordinate 241,628,112, forward strand.
TATCTATCTTACCCCTAGTGAGATAAGCCTCTACATCCTTACATTTGTCCTCTAGCCATCCCTGCTTAGCCATTTTGCACTTCCTGTCGATCAAGACTAGCATAACGAATAAAACAGTGTGTGCAGTAGCGGTAGCAAAGCGAGCGAACTGTCTTTCTGGAAATCGAAATGGGAGCTAACGAACTAAAAGAGCGACCTAGTTCGCGACGGAACCGCGAACTAAACTGAACGTAGTCGCGAACTACTATGCGCAAGACTATTTGATACGGTCCAGTCTACAGTGAATAGCTACTCCAAAGTATACCGACAATGTTACCACTGCTCAGCTTTCTGCAACCTACATCCTTCTGAATCTGTTTAGTGTGTTCATCTCTTGGTCTCCCTCGACGATTTTTACCCTCCACGCTGCCCTCCAACACTAAATTGTTGATCCCTTGTTGCCTCAGAACATGTCCTACCAACCGATCCCTTCTTCTGGTCAAGTTGTGCCACAAACTTCTCTTCTCCCCAATCCTGTTCAATACTTCCTCATTAGTTATGTGATCTACCCATCTAATCTTCAGCATTCTTCTGTAGCACCACATTTCGAAAGCTTCTATTCTCTTCTTGTCCAACTATTTATCGTCCACGTTTCACTTCCATACAAGGCTACACTCCATACAAATACTTTCAGAAACGACTTCCTGACACTCAAATCTATACTCGCTGTTAGCAAATTTTGTTGTGGTTGGCAGGAGAGCCAACCAGGGTTAGTAAAGGAGGCCGAAATGCACGCGTTTTAGCTCACGCAGGCTGGCGTGAGGTCTGGAACATGACAAGGGAATTAGAATTGAGAAAAATGGACGTAGCTGGTGGAATACTTAACTTTAATCCATTAACGGAGAACGTCGCTCTTTATAGTACATGATTCACAATATCAATAGTACGGATTCTGGCGCCTTGCTAGGTCGTAGCAAATAACGTAGCTGAAGGCTATGCTATCGTTTCGGCAAATGAGAGCGTAGAAGTCAGTGAACCATCGCTAGCAAAGTCGGCTGTACAACTGGGCGAGTGCTAGTAAGTCTCTCTCTAGACCTGACGTGTGGCGGCGCTCGGTCTGCAATCATTGATAGTGGCGACACGCGGGTCCGACGTATACTACCGGACCGCGGCCGATTTAAAGGCTACCACCTAGCAAGTGTGGTGTCTGGCGGTGACACCACCAATTTCTCTTCTTCAGAAACGCTTTCCTTGCCATTGCCACTCTACATTTTATATCCTCTCTACTTCGACCATCATCAGTTATTTTGCTCCCCAAATAGCAAAACTCCTTTACTGCTTTAAGTGTCTCATTTCCTAATCTAATTCATTCAGCATCACCCGCCTTAATTCGACTATATTCCATTATTCTCGTTTTGATTTTGTTGATGTTCATCTTATACCCTCCTTTCAAGACACTATCCATTCCGTGAAACTGCTCTTGCAAGTCCTTTGCTGTGTCTGACAGAATTACAATGTCATCGGCGAACCTCAAAGTTTTTATTTCTTCTCCATAGACTTTGATACCTACTGCGAAATTTTCTTTTGTTTCCTTTACTGCTTGCTCAATATACAGATTGAATAACATCGGGGATAGGCTGCAACTCTGTCTCACTCCCTTCCCAATCACTGCTTCCCTTTCATACCCCTCGACTCCTGTAACTACCATCTGGTTTCTGTACTATTTGTAAATAGTCTTTCGCTCCCTGCATTTTATCTGTGCCACCTTCAGAATTTGAAAGAGAGTACTCCAGTCATAATTGTCAAAAGCTTTCTCTAAGTCTTCAAATGCTATAAACGTAGGTTTGCCTGTTGTAATCTTTCTTCTAAGATAAGTCGTAGGGTCAGTATTGCCTCACGGGTTCCAACATTTCTACAGAATCCAAACTGATCTTCCCCGAGGTTCGCTTCTACCAGTTTTTCCATTCGTCTGTAAAGAATTCGTGTTATTATTTTGCAGCTGTGACTTATTGAACTGAAAGTTCGGTAATTTTCACACATGTCAACACCTGCTTTCTTTGGGATTGGAATTATTATGTTCTTCAAGAAGTCTGAGGGAATTTCGCCTGCCGGCCGGTGTGGCTGTGCGGTTCTAGGCGCTTCAGTCTGGAACCGCGTTGCCGCTACGGTTGCAGGTTCGAATCCTGCCTCGGGCTTGGATGTGTGTGATGTCCTTAGGTTAGTTATGATTAAGTAGTTCTAAGTTCTAGGGGACTGATGACCACAGATATTAAGTCCCATAGTGCTCAGAGCCATTTGAACCAATTTCGCCCGTTTCATAGAGTTTTGTCAGGACCGGCTCTCCCAAGGCTGTCAGTAGTTCTAATGGAATGTTGTCTACTCCCGGGGCCTTGTTGCGAGTTAGGTCTTTCAGTGTTCTGTCAAACTCTTCACGCAGTATCATATCTCCCATTTCATTTTCATCTACATCCTCTTCCATTTCCATCATATTGTCCTCAAGAACATTGCCCCTGTGTATACCTTCTATATACTCCTTCAACCTTTCTGCTTCCCCTTCTTTGCTTAGAACTGGGTTTCCATCTGAGCTCTTGATATTCATGCAAGTGGTTCTCTTTTCTCCAAAGATCTCTCTAATTTTCGTGTAGGCAGTATCTATCTTACCCCTTGTGAGATAAGCCTCTACATCCTTACATTTGTTCTCTAGCCATTCCTGCTTAGCCATTTTGCACTTCCTATCGATCTCTATTTTGATACGTTTGGATTCCTTTTTGCCTGCTTCATTTACTGCATTTTTGCATTTTCTCCTTTCATCAGATAAATTCAGTATCTCTTCTGTTACCCAACGATTTCTACTAGCCCTCGTCTTTTTACCTACTTGATCCTCTGCTGCCTTCACTATTTCATCCCTCAAAGCTACCCATTCTTCTTCTACTGTATTTCTTTCCCCCATTCCTGTCAATTGCTCCCTTATGCTCTCCCTGAAACTCTGTACAACCTCTGGTTCTTTTAGTTTATCCCGGTCCCGTCTCCTTAAATTCCCACCTTTTTGCAGTTTCTTCAGTTTCAATCTACAGGTCATAACCAATAGATTGTGGTCAGAGTCCACATCTGCCCCTGGAAATGTCTTACAATATAAAACCTGGTTCCTAAATCTCTGTCTTACCATTATATAATCTATCTGAAATCTGTCAGTATCCCTAGGCTTCTTCCATGTATACTCCCTTTTTTTATGATTCTTGAACCAAGTGTTAGCTATGATTAAGTTGTGCTCTGTGCAAAATTCTACCAGGCGGCTTTCTCTTTCATTTCTTATCCCTAATCCATATTCACGTACTACGTTTCCTTCTCTTCCTTTTCCTACTGTTGAATTCCAGTCACCCATGACTATTAAATTTTCGTCTCTCTTCACTACCTGAATAATTTCTTTTATCTCATCATACATTTCATCAGTCTCTTCGTCATCTGCGGAGCTAGTTGGTATATACTTGTACTACTGTAGTAGGCGTGGGCTTTGTGCCTGTCTTGGCCACAATAATGCGTTCACTATGCTGTTTGTAGTAGCTTACCCGCATTCCTATTTTCCTATTCATTATAAAACCTACTCCTGCATTACCCCTATTTGATTTTGTATTTATAACCCTGTATTCACCTGACCAAAAGTCTTGTTCCTCCTGCCACCGAACTTCACTAATTCTCACTATATCTAACTCTAACCTATCCATTTCCCTTTTTAAATTGTCTAACCTACCTGCTCGATTAAGGGATCTGACAGTCCACGCTCCGATCCGTAGAACGCCAGTTTTCTTTCTCCTGATAACGACATCCTCTTGAGTAATCCCCGCCCGGAGATCCGTATGAGGGACTATTTTACCTCTGGAATATTTTACCCAAGAGGACGCCATCATCCTTTAATCATACGGTAAAGCTGCATGCCCTCGGGAAAAATTACGGCCTTAGTTTCTCCTTGCTTTCAGCCGTTCGCAGTACCACAACAGCAAGGCCGTTTCGGTTAGCGTTACAAGGCCAGATTAGTCAATCATGCAGACTGTCGCCCCTGCAACTACTGAAAAGGCTGCTGCCCCTCTTCAGGAACCACACGTTTGTCTGGCGTCTCAACAGATACCCACCGTTGTGGTTGCAGGTTGCACCTACGGTACGGCTGTCTGTATCGTTGGGGCACGCAAGCCTCCCTACCAACGGCAAGGTCCATGGTTCATGCGCGGGAGGGGGGGGGGGGGGGGGGGGGGGGAATTGGGACGATTTTAACCAGCGCACGAAAAAGGGAGTTTGGTCCACATTCCAATACACTACCGAAGGCGCTACACGTTCAATCAATAGGGCGTGTAGAAACTAATAATTCTAAAGAACTTATAGCAAAAACAAAAGTTATTTAAAACTGTAAAGAAGCTAAAAGTGAGGGCGTTCTGATGGCAGTGGAATCTGTTACTCTGCGTCGCAGTTGTTCAGTCTCTTTGCCGATGTCGCATTTCTGTCTTGTCATTAATCAACTATGATGAAGCTTTCCCACATGAAATCAAAGATAGCTTTGTACAGCCCATGACATCACATCGCCACGTCCACTGCTCATCAGTAGATCGCTTCTCAATCGACAGTTTCCTTTTTATTCTCCGATTTAAGTCCAGTTTATTGAGTTCCTATTGCGGCAGGGGGGGGGGGGGGGGGGGGGGGACCAAACTTGTTTACTACCCCATTTTTTTTTATCACAACGTGACACTCAATGCACTCCTCGCGGATAATTTACGCTAACATAAGATCACTACTGATTCCTTAAATATACAGTTAACTAGTAATTTATTATCTCACTCGGCACTTGATTCAGTTTTCTCTGATTTCTGGATCTTCCAGTTAAGGAATTATATTACCCTTGAAGGGACTCCGTTACCTGGCGACTATTGGAAGGGGCTGAAAAGTCAACTTCAGTCAGCGTCTCTTTAATTAAGCCAGGTGATTACTCAGGCATTCTCAATGGATAATTAACATACATGAAATTAGCCTTGGTATACTATTTAACTAAGTACATAAAAATGATATTAATAATCGAATATCTACGTAAAAATAGGTAGTGGTAATTCTTTCAATCTTGTCCCACGTTGGACGCCTAGTTGTACTGGCCGCTTCCCGCTTCTACTTATTGACGACCAAAAAATGATCGATTCTGCAAGTACAACATAAAAAAAAAACAAGAAAGCATAAGAGAAACACATGTAAGTTAAGTAAGGAAAAATTACTCAAACAGCCAAAGAAATTATTAAATTAAAAATAGGGGAAAAATAATAAAGCATTCAGCCACTGGTCGGCGTGGCAAGTTATGTTTGACGGTTGCCGCAGACGGGTGTATCTTTCATGTTCTGTACATCGTTCATGGACAGTTCTTGTCGCCTGGCCAATATATGCAGAGCCACATTCACAGGGAATTTTGTAGACGCCTGCTTTCTTCAGTTGTAAATCGTCTTTAATCGGCAGTAGCAGAGCACTGTATTTCATTGGGACATTCAATGGAATACAATGGAACAAAAATTTTAGCTCCGGTTTCCGGATTTTGGGAGTCCGTAATCAAGGAATCAGTGGAAATACGTCTTGCCGATAATCTTATAAATCGTGACAACGGCTTTCAACTGGATAAAAATTGGAATCCTGTTGTTAAAATTATACATTCACAGCGGAATAGACAGCGTCATTCGATACTCAATGACTAGATGATCTTTTACTTTCACCACCGAGGGCAGCACGTACAACTCGGCTATGCCGCGCATGTCAACACGTGCGCGAGAATCGGCATAAATACCGCTACTGCACCTGGGCTCTTCAGTAGTTGTGTACTCACCTGATGATGGCCGGACGTCTCTGGGCCGAAATATCGTGGCAGAATGTCGACGGGATCCGGCTGCATACCCAGAGATTATTAGAAGAACAAATACGCCGGGAAAATGTCAGAAGTCACAGGTGATATACACTCCTGGAAATGGAAAAAAGAACACATTGACACCGGTGTGTCAGACCCACCATACTTACTCCGGACACTGCGAGAGAGCTGTACAAGCAATGATCACACGCACGGCACAGCGGACACACCAGGAACCACGGTGTTGGCCGTCGAATGGCGCTAGCTGCGCAGCATTTGTGCACCGCCGCCGTCAGTGTCAGCCAGTTTGCCGTGGCATACGGAGCTCCATCGCAGTCTTTAACACTGGTAGCATGCCGCGACAGCGTGGACGTGAACCGTATGTGCAGTTGACGGACTTTGAGCGAGGGCGTATAGTGGGCATGCGGGAGGCCGGGTGGACGTACCGCCGAATTGCTCAACACGTGAGGCGTGAGGTCTCCACAGTACATCGATGTTGTCGCCAGTGGTCGGCGGAAGGTGCACGTGCCCGTCGACCTGGGACCGGACCGCAGCGACGCACGGATGCACGCCAAGACCGTAGGATCCTACGCAGTGCCGTAGGGGACCGCACCGCCACTTCCCAGCAAATTAGGGACACTGTTGCTCCTGGGGTATCGGCGAGGACCATTCGCAACCGTCTCCATGAAGCTGGGCTACGGTCCCGCACACCGTTAGGCCGTCTTCCGCTCACGCCCCAACATCGTGCAGCCCGCCTCCAGTGGTGTAGCGACAGGCGTGAATGGAGGGACGAATGGAGACGTGTCGTCTTCAGCGATGAGAGTCGCTTCTGCCTTGGTGCCAATGATGGTCGTATGCGTGTTTGGCGCCGTGCAGGTGAGCGCCACAATCAGGACTGCATACGACCGAGGCACACAGGGCCAACACCCGGCGTGGTGTGGGGAGCGATCTCCTACACTGGCCGTACACCTCTGGTGATCGTCGAGGGGACACTGAATAGTGCACGGTACATCCAAACCGTCATCGAACCCATCGTTCTACCAATCCTACACCGGCAAGGGAACTTGCTGTTCCAACAGGACAATGCACGTCCGCATGTATCCCGTGCCACCCAACGTGCTCTAGAAGGTGTAAGTCAACTACCCTGGCCAGCAAGATCTCCGGATCTGTCCCCCATTGAGCATGTTTGGGACTGGATGAAGCGTCGTTTCACGCGGTCTGCACGTCCAGCACGAACGCTGCTCCTACTGAGGCGCCAGGTGGAAATGGCATGGCAAGCCGTTCCACAGGACTACATCCAGCATCTCTACGATCGTCTCCATGTGAGAATAGCAGCCTGCATTGCTGCGAAAAGTGGATATACACTGTACTAGTGCCGACATTGTGCATGCTCTGTTGACTGTGTCTATGTGCCTGTGGTTCTGTCAGTGTGATCATGTGATGTATCTGACCCCAGGAATGTGTCAATAAAGTTTCCCCTTCCTGGGACAATGAATTCACGGTGTTCTTATTTCAATTTCCAGGAGTGTATTAGTCGTACACACTTACGTGATACATACAGCTTCAATACGATATTTCAATCGTTTAGTCAGATACGCTAGTATAGTGATGCTCTCTCTTTCGAGTGCAGCAGCCGAATCAGAGTGAACAGAAGTTAATGCAAAAAAGAGGAGGTTTATAATAATCTATGACATTACTTTCGAGTTGTGGGATACAAGTTCCTGTCACGCGCCTATTTTTAGCGCAACACTTTAGACTGTATTTCATTCAATATGTATCGAATTAACAGGGTGACCAGTGCAATATGTACAGAATAGTAACTTCAGAGAGTATTGGTCTGTCAAAGCGAGCAGAACGAAAAGAAAGAGTAGAAACTTGGGGTTTTGTTTTCAAATTAAAGGGACAGATCAAGATAAGATGGATAGTTTTTATGAGGCACTCAGTGATGTAGGTGTTAGAGTAAAGGACAAAGACAGTGTTCTGCTCATGGGGGATCTTAATGCCTGGAATGGAAATCGAACAGAAGGGTTTGAAAAGGTTATGGGTAAATTTGGAGAGGATATGGAGGCCAACAGGAACGGGAAACAGCTCCTGGGTTTCTGTGCCAGTATGGGCTTAGTAATCACAAACTCCTTTTTTAAACATAAGAACATCCACCGGTATACTTGGGAAGGCAGGGGAACCAGATCTGTCATTGACTATATAATAACAGATCAGGAATTCAGGAAGGCTGTGAGGGACACACGTGTATTCAGGGGATTCTTTGATGACACTGATCATTATTTAATCTGCAGTGAAATTGGGATTGCGAGACCGAAAGTGCAGGAGGTCAGGTCTATATGCAGCAGGATAAGAGTGGAGAAACTTCAGGATAAGGAAATCAGGCACAAGTACATGACAGCGATCTCAGAAAGGTACCAGTTAGTTGAATATAGTCAATTACAGTCATTGGAAAAGGAATGGACAAGGTACAGGGACACAGTACTAAAAGTGGCTAAAGAATGTCTTGGAACAGTAGTGTGTAAAAGTAGGATGAAGCAAACAGCATGGTGGAATGACACAGTCAAGGACGCCTGTAAAAGGAAAAAGAAGGCGTATCAAAAATGGCTACATTCTAGAACTCAGGTAGACAGAGAAAGTTATGTTGAAGAAAGAAACAAAGCCAAACAGATAATTGCAGAATCCAAGAAGAAATTTTGGGAAGACTTTGGAAACAGGTTGGAGACTATGGGTCAAGCTGCTGGAAAACCATTCTGGAGTGTAATTTGCAGTCTTCGAAAGGGAGGTAAGAAGGAAATGACAAGTATTTTGGACAGGCCAGGAAAATTGTTGGTGAATCCTGTGGATGCCTTGGGCAGATGGAGGGAATATTTTGAAGAGTTGCTCAATGTAGGTGAAAATACGATCAGTAATGTTTCAGATTTCGAGGTGGAATGGGATAGGAATGATGATGGAAATAGGATCACATTTGAGGAAGTGGAGAAAATGGTCAATAGATTGCAGTGCAATAAAGCAGCTGGGGTGGATGAAATTAAGTCAGAACTCATCAAATACAGTGGAATGGCAGGTCTTAAATGGCTACACAGGATAATTGAAATGGCCTGGGAGTCGGGACAGGTTCCATCAGACTGGACAAAAGTAGTAATCACACCAATCTTTAAACATGGAAACAGAAAAGATTTAACAACTACAGAAGTATCTCTTTAATGAGCGTTGTGGGTAAAATCTTCTCAGGTATTGTTGAAAAGAACGTGCGAGTATTAGTTGAGGACCAATTGGATGAAAATCAGTGTGTGTTTAGGCCTCTTAGAGGTTGTCAGGACCAGATCTTTAGCTTACGGCAAATAATGGAGAAGTGTTATGAGTGGAACAGGGAATTGTATCTATGCTTTATAGTTCTACAAAAGGCATATGACCGGGTTCCTAGGAGGAGTTATTGTCTGTTCTACGAGATTATGGAATAGGAGGCAAACTTTTGCAAGCAATTAAAGGTATTTACATGGATAGTCAGGCAGCAGTTAGAGTTGACGGTAAATTGAGTTCATGGTTCAGAGTAGTTCCAGGGGTAAGACAAGGCTGCAACCTGTCTCCACTATTGTTCATATTATTTATGGATCATATGTTGAAAATAATAGACTGGCTGGGTGAGATTAAGATATATGAACACAAAATAAGGAGTCTTGCATATACGGATGACTTAGTTGTGATGGCAGATTCGATTGAAAGTTTGCAAAGTAATATTTCAGAGCTAGATCAGAAATGTAAGGACTATGGTATGGAGATTACCATCTCCAAAACGAAAGTAATGTCAGTGTGAAAGAAATATAAACGGATTGAGTGCCAAATAGGAGGAACAAAGTTAGAACAGGTGGACGGTTTCAAGTACTTAGGATGCATATTCACACAGGATGGCAACATAGAGAAAGAACTGGAAGCAAGGTGCAGCAAAGCCAATGCAGTGAGCGCTCAGCTACGATCTACTCTCTTCTGCAAGAAGGAAGTCAGTACCAAGACTAAGTTATCTGTGCACCGTTCAATCTTTCGACCAACTTTGTTGTATGGGAGCGAAAGCTGAGTGGATTCAGGTTACCTTATCAACAAGATTGAGGTTACGGATATGAAAGTAGCTGGGATGATTGCAGGCACTAGTAGATGGGAACAATGGCAGGAGGGTGTACACAATGAGGAAATCAAAGAAAAACTGGGAATGAACTCTATAGGTGTAGCAGTCAGGGCGAACAGGCTTAGATGGTGGGGTCATGTTACACACATGAGAGAATCAAGGTTACCCAAGAGACTCATGGGTTCAGCAGTAGAGGGTAGGAGGAGTCGGGGCAGACCACGGAGAAGGTACTTGGATTCGGTTAAGAATGATTTTGAAGTAATAGGTTTAACATCAGAAGAGGCACCAATGTTAGCACTGAATAGGGGAACATGGAGGAATTTTATAAGGGGGCTATGCTCCAGACTGAACGCTGAAAGGCATAATCAGTCTTAAATGATGATGATGATGATGATGATGATGATGATGATGATTATGATTAAACCTCCGTAAATAAAAAAGTTTGTTCACTAACGTATGACAGAAGGGTTCTGTCCAGTTTGAAAGTAGGAGAGAGGTATTGGCGGAACTGAATCTGTAAAGAAGAGTCTTCAGTCGTTCCTGGGTAACTCACTCGGTAAGAGCAGAGCCCACTAACGACATGTCTCAGGAAACGAACACCACTCCATTTTTTTTTTAAATCTAAGTTTCATCTGCGTGTGTCTGAGACTTCTCAGTCGGTAGACTGCTGCTACTGTTGCCCTAACATCGCCGCCGGGCCCCATAAGGATTTGATAAGAGAAGTTTTTGTTGCTACGTTGAGGTCATTTATCAGCTGTCGGTCCAACCGTCGACCGCACGTTAACAGCGCTTGCACTTAATAGTTGAGGGTTTCACTGCTTACTGCTCCACCGAACACGTTTCTGAACACAAAATTGTAACTCAAAGGGACCTCTTTCGTCTCCAGTGTTCAGTTTGTTGGGGTCAATCATCTGGAAAACGCAATTTAGAAATTGTTTGGAAATCACTACAACTTTCGAACGAGTTACAGGGAATTTGTAAAGTGAAGTTCATTGTGCGCTCTAGCTGCGTGTTACAACGACAGTATCCACAAGTGCATTACACGGTAAACCTCCTAGTAACAGTGAATCACAAAAACCTGTATCAGCCAATTTAGTTCGAGAGAACATGACCTACATCCCAATTACCATAAAATAAGTTCACTATTTGTACGCAACGTGCTGAATTAATTAGCGTCATTTGCTGATGTCTGACGGAAACCGACTCTCACCTGGTTCGATATTACATGGACAAAAGACTCATTCATGTATATAAATAAGAGATGGAGGTAATCGTCGCTTTTTCCCTAGGAAAGCAACCTGTTGGACCCACCAACAAATTTTGTGCGAGGGACGTACTTGGCAACAAACAGCTCCCTGGAACCACACCCATGTTGCATATAAAGAAGACATAGTACAGAGTGTGTTGCTGCTACAACTCCTCGCGAATTCCGTGACCCATAACACTGATTTTGTGAGAATGGAGGTGGCTTGCGGCTCCACTGTCACTCAGAACAACTAGGTTCATGACACGTGTCAACTATTTGATAGAATGAGTGCCTCATTTGTCTGTAAGAAAAGAGTAAGACACTGCATTACTGATAGATCTGGTTCTTTTGGAATGACTTTCCACTTCCAAGAGTTTCATGAGTGACAACGATTAGAGAGAACTACATCTCTGGATGTGTTTTAACTAAACGCTAAAAATACCCTTGCAACACTACTTAGCTGGATAAAAGAAATCAAACAACAAATATCGTAGTAAGAAAGAAAATTTTAAAAATATTTTTGGTTATATTTCCTTAAAAAAAGAAATTAAAATGTCATATACACTCCTGGAAATTGAAATAAGAACACCGTGAAGTCATTGTCCCAGGAAGGGGAAACTTTATTGACACATTCCTGGGGTCAGATACATCACATGATCACACTGACAGAACCACAGGCACATAGACACAGGCAACAGAGCATGCACAATGTCGGCACTAGTACAGTGTATATCCACCTTTCGCAGCAATGCAGGCTGCTATTCCCCATGGAGACGATCGTAGAGATGCTGGATGTAGTCCTGTGGAATGGCTTGCCATGCCATTTCCACCTGGCGCCTCAGTTGGACCAGCGTTCGTGCTGGACGTGCAGACCGCGTGAAACGACGCTTCATCCAGTCCCAAACATGCTCAATGGGGGACAGATCCGGAGATCTTGCTGGCCAGGGTAGTTGACTTACACCTTCTAGAGCACGTTGGGTGGCACGGGATACATGCGGACGTGCATTGTCCTGTTGGAACAGCAAGTTCCCTTGCCGGTCTAGGAATGGTAGAACGATGGGTTCGATGACGGTTTGGATGTACCGTGCACTATTCAGTGTCCCCTCGACGATCACCCCACACCATGATGCCGGGTGTTGGCCCTGTGTGCCTCGGTCGTATGCAGTCCTGATTGTGGCGTTCACCTCCACGGCGCCAAACACGCATACGACCATCATTGGCACCAAGGCAGAAGCGACTCTCATCGCTGAAGACGACACGTCTCCATTCGTCCCTCCATTCACGCCTGTCGCGACACCACTGGAGGCGGGCTGCACGATGTTGGGGCGTGAGCGGAAGACGGCCTAACGGTGTGCGGGACCGTAGCTCAGCTTCATGGAGACGGTTGCGAATGGTCCTCGCCGATACCCCAGGAGCAACAGTGTCCCTAATTTGCTGGGAAGTGGCGGTGCGGTCCCCTACGGCACTGCGTAGGATCCTACGGTCTTGGCGTGCATCCGTGCGTCGCTGCGGTCCGGTCCCAGGTCGACGGGCACGTGCACCTTCCGCCGACCACTGGCGACAACATCGATGTACTGTGGAGACCTCACGCCTCACGTGTTGAGCAATTCGGCGGTACGTCCACCCGGCCTCCCGCATGCCCACTATACGCCCTCGCTCAAAGTCCGTCAACTGCACATACGGTTCACGTCCACGCTGTCGCGGCATGCTACCAGTGTTAAAGACTGCGATGGAGCTCCGTATGCCACGGCAAACTGGCTGACACTGACGGCGGCGGTGCACAAATGCTGCGCAGCTATCGCCATTCGACAGCCAACACCGCGGTTCCTGGTGTGTCCGCTGTGCCGTGCGTGTGATCATTGCTTGTACAGCCCTCTCGCAGTGTCCGGAGTAAGTATGGTGGGTCTGACACACCGGTGTCAATGTGTTCTTTTTTCCATTTCCAGGAGTGTATATTAATCCAAAATAGTTGTCCTACTGACAGAGTCCACTGATCACGGTTCAGATCATATAGAATTCACAGTTTGTGAACTCTGGCGTATCACCTGCCTTGGGTGAGCACATAGTAGGTAAGATTTATGCTAAACTGCAGTGGGCTTGTATTCAGATGTGTTTGAATTCCTAAGGGACCAAACTGCTGAGATCATCGGTCCCTAGACTTATACACTACTTAAACCAACTTATGCTAAGAACAACACACACACCTGCCCGAGGGAGGACTCGAACCCCCGGCGGGAGCGGCCTCGCAATCCGTGACATGGCGCCTCAAACCACGCGGCCACTCCGCGCTGCGTGGGCTTGTGCATTTGTTGACTGATGCATTTACAATGTACCGTTGGAATGATCTAACGCGTACGGACTATGCGGATTGGACCTGCAAATTGTTAACAGTTACTTCGTAATTGTTACTACACCACTCACATAAAATGTGGATTTTATATGCAGACAGCTTCTTATAGTCTGTGAAGGAATGCAGGTAAAGATAATGTGTAACCGTATTATTCTCAGTTGAAAGTTCGTATTGACATGGGTATCTCATAATCGAATAGGAAACGCCAGATTCAAACGAAGGACAAACGTACTTATTCAGCTGCGTACGTACTTTTCAGATTCTTAATTACAAAGGCAGTTGTCAATAAACAAGGATATGTTTTGAATACGCTTGAATGCAGAGAACGCATGAGCAATTAAGTAGTTAATGTGACGGAGGACCATATGGCAACTTCGTAGGAAGCGGAAAGAAAACTGAAACATTGACAGCATATCGGCTTAGAAATAAACATACGCCAAGAGGAATACGTACATTTTAAGTCTTCGAGTTTTTGCGTTATCGTCTCTCATTTTCTTTCGATAGACTGAAATTAAGCTATTCCCTTTTCTGTGAACGGTTGTATTCCTGTAGATTCATAACCCTGGCAACTTATAAAGCCAAGGAATGTCCATAAGCTTCGATTGTTAGGAAATAGAACCTTTTGGTATGACCCCATCGATTAAAAATGTGAAAACTTGAGTAATATGAGGAGCAGCGAAGTGAAAAGGAACCAGAGGGAGAAAAAGTAAGTAAACTGTTTGTTATTGGAAAAGAATTCGCCATAACACTAGAAGACATTTGTCCCACTGTGAGACAAGACGGTCACTGCGTTCACAGAAAACTGCTTGTTGTTGCCTACGAAACTATGGTTGTTCCCAGGCGTGTACCTCTTCGTTTGAAGAAAATCGACTGCCTCCAGTGCCTTCCTTGAGGGCTCCAAAAATAGGGAAACCGCATGAGGAGAGACCTACTAAGCTGCAAAAATTTCCCTGGGAAGGCCTTATACGGCCTCAGACAGTCCTAATATCTCCCCATACGATCTGCATATTTTTGGAGCCCTGAAGAAAGATATTAGTGGGCGTCAGTTTGCATCGAACAAAGAGTTGCACGCCTGGGTGCAGTCATGATTCCGTAGCCAGCCTCAAACATTTTTCCATGAAGGCATTGACCGTCTTGGCTTGGGATAAACACGTTAACAGTTACGGCGAGTACTTTTGCTGTAATAAGAGTTTATTTTTTTCTATCTCTCTTGTTATTGATTTGACTGCCTCATATATATACTCCCTGACCGATGAGGTGATTATTCGCAGAAGTCAGGCCTTGTATGTTGTCACCATCTCGTAAGCTGCCCGTGACCTTCCTGTATTACTGGAGTTCTATGCCTTTGTTTCGTTGAGGGGTCACTGCAGCTCCCTCTCTCGCCCTTATCAGAGGAAGCGCTCCAACCCTTGCGACCTCCGCTATCGAAGTGGCTTTAATACTAAACCCACAAAAAATGTCGGAGATAATGTCTTTCCCTGTCCATGTTATCCGCATTTCTTGTACAGAGCCTTCCACAAGAACAGATTTACGACACCAATTTGTTCTGACAACATGACGATCATTTAGATACATACACCACTGTTTGGAAAAAGTAAAACACCAGGATAGGATCGAGAGACGTGATCAGTGAAATTTATTCTACCAATTTCGGACGTAACACTACACAGATGATTAGCAAGAGGTGGAGGAGGAGGGAGGAGATTAGTGTTTAACGTCCCGTCGACAACTAGGTCATTAGAGATGGAGCACAAGCTCGGATTAGGGAAGGGGACGGAAAGCAGCTGTGCCCTTTCGAAGGAACCATCCCGGCAGTTGCCTTAAGAAATTTAGATAAAACACGGAAAACCTTAATCAGTATGGCCAGACGAGGGGTTTGAATCATTGTCCTCCGCAATGCCAGTCCAGTACGCTAACCACTGCTCTACCCGCTCGGTAAATGATTAACAATGTACTCTGACTGTGGAAATTCAGTATGGAGTAGCGCCGCCAAGTGCTGCAATCAGAGCCGCTAGACGTCGTGGCGTGGAATCAAAAGATCGCCTGAATATGTTGCGGGGAATACTCTGCCACGCGGTTTGTAGTCGCGTCCATAAAGCTTTGTGGCTGCAGGAGGACCCGAACGAACAAGTTGCCGACCGACCATATCCGAGGCATGTTCGATGTGCAACATGTCAGACGAGCGGGCACGCCAGGGAAGCAGTGGTACCCGTCTTCGAAGAAAGGCTTACACATTCCTCGCACATGCAGTCGTGCGTTATCCTGCTGAAATATGCCCTGTGGAACGGCCTGCAGGAGGGGCAGTGCCTCGGTCTGTAAAAACCTCCATAATGTGGCGATAGCTGCTCAGATTACCATCAAGACATAGGAGGCGAGATTGTGTGGAATGGGTAATAGCACCCCAAACCATAACGCTTCGCATTTATCTGCATGCCGCTTAACAATACAGTCTGCCCGATTGAGTTCACCACGGTGGCGTCGAACACGGATGCCGCCATCGCTGTAGGACAAGTTGAAGCGTGACTCGTCCGAAAACACATTCTGCCACTCAGCATGCTACTGTCGGCGTTCATGTGCGCATTGCAGTCTCCAGCGTTGGTGGGTACTGGTCAGTGGAAGCTGATGCAGTGGCAAGCGTGCAACCCGTCCAGCCCACAGAAGACAGTGGCGCAGACATGTGCACACCCATTGCAGTGCTCCAACGTCGCGCCAACACTGTGGACGGAGATGTTCTGCCCATTACGGCCAAGCGGACAAGATGGTGATAATCTCGCGCTGAGGTCACATTGTGTCGTCCAGTACTCTGCCAGCGCTGTGTGCGGCCCTCCTCTGTCACTGGTTCTACACAAAAGCAGCGCGCCCTGTACGAATAGCAGTGTCACAGAACGGCAGACACGCCTCCGGAAACCACTGTTCTATTCCGTTCGAACGCACTCCCATGACGATATTCCACCCTGTGGGATGTTTACATTTCGTATTACGGCTCCACACCGACTGACGTTTTGTAACATTGACCTCTCCGGTGACACAGAAGAGCGCGTTGCTGGGCCTACGTGTACGTCACCTCTCTGCCATTTAAATCACTTATTATGGTTTCGCTGTTCTGCACGTCCTCTTATCGTGGTATGTTGCAAACCATTACTTCTAAGCGTTAGCAGCGGTAGTGTTCGTTAGGATCCCTGCAGTAGACCACAGCTTCTGAGTTCTTCAAACAGTACTGTCTATCAGGTTCCCTATAGCACAAGTAGTGTTGCTGAAGACGCAGTCCTTGGTAATCAGGAGAAATTAAGTGGATGCATTAATATAAAACCAATAAGAATTTGTAGACTGACTAATCGAAACGGAGACTAATGCCTCCTTAAATCATCAGAGCTTTGTCCTCACACTGGGACGTAATATATACGTAATTTTTGTCGTGTTACACATTACGGATATTACTCTTTTTTACTGTCTCTCGGGATAAATATGACGTGTCTAAATGACAGTCGACACAGAACTCCAAGAAGGACAAGTCTGAGTTTCATATGTTGATGTACGTACGTGTCGTTAGAGGTAGTTTGTTAAAGACGTGATACATTATATAGTATTGTAGCTGAATGTTCGGCATTTAAAGAAGTTGCCATTGGCTTCTAGGAGCATTTTGTTACCTGTGTTAATTTTGATTCATACCTATCATTGTTGAGTCAAAATAACCCGGGTTTTATATTTTAATAGTATAGTTTGTTATGACAGTGAATTCCGACTTACTGATAAGATTATCTACTGCACCTTTCAGAGGCGAATTCAGTTTTAAACTTCTAGAAAAAAATACTGCCAGATGGTTACTGAGATTAAAATTGCCATCACACCAAGGTTAAATTGAAAGCGTAGTTAATCGAAAATTTGTTTTGAATAACACGGTGCTTTATTAAGAATGGTCTTATTGGAGGTGGTGTGTTGTTGCATTGTCCCTGCGTTTGTAAGAGGACCTGAAGTTTAAAATGGACTCCGAACTACGGTGATGCACCTAAGACAAGCTTATTACGGATATTGGACTGTAAAAATCTTTCTATAATATTTAAATTTACAACGAGTGTACTGTATTTTTCTGTCCCTAACTATGTATGTTGTGTCTACAATTGCGAGATGTACTGTATTTTTTTGTCTCTAACTATGTATGTTAAGCCTTTCCCGCAAGTCTTCTCGCCCGAAAAATATGGAGGATGTGTTGCGGAAAATTCTGGCAACAACCGAACCCTATACGTCTTCTTCGTGGAAACCATTTCTGAGGAAGGTGAAAACTTTGTCATTGGAAGCTGTTGCCCTCTTGCTATGCGCTGCAGAGAACCACGAGGAACCAGACGCTGAGGATGATGTAGAGGATGCAAATATCGGCGAGGAAGAAGATGAAGAACGAAATGAATATGAAGAGCAAGAACAACAAGCACAAGAGGGCTTTGTTTATTTTTTTTTAATTTGTATTTTTTATTATTTTTTTCAGTCATCAGTCTTCTGACTGGTTTGTTTCGGCCCGCCACGAAGTCCTCTCCTGTGCCATCCTTTTCAAATCAGAGTAGTAATTGTAACGTACGTCCTCAATTATTTACTGGATGTATTTGAATCCCTGTTTCCTCTATAGTTCTCACCGTCTATAACATGCTCTAGCACCGTGGAAATTTTCCCTAATATTTTAACAGATGTCCCGTCATCCTGTCCCTTCTTCTTCTCAATGTTTTCCATATATTTCTTTCCTCCCTGATACTGCGGAGAACAACGTTCATTCGTTACCGTATCAGTCCATGCAATTTTCAACAATCTTTTGTTGCCCCACATCTCAAATGCTTCGATTCTCTTCCGTTCCCATTTTCTCAGAGTCCATGTTTCACTACCATACAATGCTGTGTGCTTCAAACGTACATTCTCAAAAATGTTTCCTCAAATTAAGAACAATGTTTGATACTTGTAGACTTCCCTTCGCCATAAACGTCCTTCTCGCCAGTGACTACTTTTTACGTCCTCCTTTCTCCGTCCATCGTGGGTTATTTTGCTGCCTAGGTAGCAGAACGTTTGAACCTCGTCTGTTTCGTGATCCCCAATTCTGATATTAACTTTCACCTAGCTCTCATTTGTACTACTTCTAATTAAATATTTGATTTACTCTCAATACATATTCTATACTTATTAGACTGTTCATTCCACTCAACAGATCCTTTAACTGTTTTCACTTTTACTAAGGAAAAATATTAAGAATATTTATAACACTTGCTAATATATATTTTCTGTAATAAAGACAGTAATAGAGGCAGTTTTGCTATAAAGTTCACCATTAAAACTATAAATGTTCACCGAAAGCATTTTTTTACACGTCAATAATTTTTCCAGAGTATTTTCGCTATATTGGATTCGCTATTATGAATTTTTCAAGTTTGGTACAAAAATGGTTATGAAAAGGGTCAGAGACCGCTTATACTCATTTCTGGCCGTATTGGAGAAGATTTTGAAATTTTGCCTAAGTTTTCAGGATTCTGGCCCGCTTTTGGTATGGGCTTACGAATCTCGCTCAGCATCATTGAGTTCCAAGTTCACCTGATTTCACAGCATGTGACTTTTTCAGGACAGGACTGATTTGGCGAAAGTCTCCGTCTGCGTCCCTACCTTTCCTACAACTTTGTTCGAATTGCAAAGCCGCATAGAGGGATGTTGTTCGGCGGCTGGAAGGCACATTAAACATTTGCAAAAGATAAATGGAGACTTTGATCATAAACATAATAGTGAAATCGATCCGAGTGTTGTATTTGCAAGCGTGTAAAAGATATACTCTTGAACAATCGAATGTTTCCTTTCAAAATAAAATCGTTGCTGTCCTAGGCGTAAGTTAAAATTTACTGCAAGTGTTATATCTTCATTTGTGTGAAATGTACAGAGTGACTCCGCGATGATGTTACAAACTTTCAGCGATGATGAAGAATAGTAAATGTATCACTTTGAGGTAAGGGGCCCGAGTCTGAAGTTAAAAGCGAAAATAGTTTTGATAGATCTGACAATGGAGTACCTTTAACGGCGCTACTTTTGCTAACATTATAGCGTAGGCAACTGTCAGACGTAGTAGTATGTACCAAAAAAAGAAAAATATGTCGAGTAAACGTGGGCTCTAACATGCTTATCGTAAGACGTACGTGCTCTTGTTCATCTTCGATACTGCGCATCTCTGATACTGTGAAATATATCTCTTCTACTGCAAGCTCGTCGATTTCCAAATTTTTGGAGCAAGTAATTGGGGAGGAACAAAACAAGAAAAATGTCCACTGAACAGGGGCAGTAAATGGATATCTTAAGAGCTATGGGTACTTCAACAAAAGAGATGTGATCCACAGTAGCTCAGATGAACAAGTATTCTTAGTTCTTATAGCTCTTTAGATATGCATGTTAGAATTTTAGAGACAATGTTTACCAGACATTTTTATGTTTTGGTCTATACTATCTCCTCTGGAAGTTTCCTATCCAACAATGTTAGCAGTAACAGTCCAGATACATATTCCACAGTCAGTAGTATCAAAACGACTTCCGCTTATAACTTTCAGCACAGACCATAGACGGCAGAGGTGAACGACAGCTGTGCAAATGAGTACGCGAGAACAGACCTGCAACTGACGAGCAACTGACCGCCCAGATGAGCCAAGGGGCTACCAACAGTGTCTCTTCAACGACGTTGCTGCGTATGGGCCTCTGCTGCAAGTGCCTGATTCATTCACCCAAACTGACTGCCGTTCATCAATGCACCCAAGCTTATTGCTGTTCATCAGCGACGAAGGCTGGTATCTGCACGCCAGTACTGCAACTGGACATCCATTAAGTGGCGAAGAGCGGCCTTTTCAGATGAATCACGTTTTGTGCTCCAACGGACAGATAACTGTTGGTGTGTACGGCCCTGCAACAGTCGAAGGAGATTCAGCCCAGAGGAGGGAGCGTTATGGTCCGGGGAATGTTTCCATGGGCAATTTCGTCATTCTCGATGGCATAATTGACCAACACAAGCACGCTTCTATCCTTAGAGACCATGTCCACCCGACAACAGTTTGTTTTTCCTTGGCACTTTGGCATCTACCAGCAAGACGTGCAACATGTCACACAGCTCGTAGTGCACGTGTTTGGTTCGAAGAACGCCAGAATGAGGTTACTGCACTCTCCCGCTCACCAGACTCCCTGGATATAAACTCAGTCGAGAATCTGTGGGATTACCTCGATCGGGCTGTTCGCCTCATGGATCCCCAACCGAGAAATGTAGTGCAGTGCATTGTATACAATCCATTTTCTCAAGACTGTAGAATCCCAAGTTCAAAGAACAGTTCAATATGTTAACTCCATTTGGTACGCAGCAACACATGGCCTAAAGTGCCCCAAACGCATATTCATAGTGACCTCTATGTTTCATTGCAGACTATTCGACTTTTTCGCAATAATTTACATACCGTAATTTTGAAATATCGTAATAATTATGACGAATAACGAAATGACAATCAGTTCATCATAACGCTGACGAGTAAAGCTATCTCATGCGCAAGAATCAAACTTTGAAATCAATGTTATCGACCCCTAACGTCCATCACTGAACGCAGTACCTGCCGCAATGTTGTCTGAAAAACTGTTCGAGATGGATCTACGTCTGCTAAAAACAACAATTGCTGTGGGTTTGAAACCAACTGTAACCGATAATGCTTATCGGTCACCTCCGGACCCGCCAGTTAGAATCTTTTTATGACCTGTGTTCTTAGACCATGTTACGTGATTGTGACTTGTACATCAGTCCATATTGACAGTTGATACAGTAACCATTCGGGCTCCTTTCTTACACTATTTCACATCTCCATGTCGACCCATGTTACTCCCCTGATTCCATGTAATAGACTGACACGTACACACCATTATCATGATTTACATCAGCAGCGTAGCGCCATATGACCACTTGGTCCAGTTGTATATCATGTACAGCGCTCCAAAGTTACCAGTGCGCTCTTTTAAGGGCGTGATTAATATTTTGTAATGAAGGCTCATGTATAAAATTTGCTTAAAATTACTGCGTTTCAACAGCTGTTCATACATATCATCACTTTCTCTTCTCCCACTCCAAAAATAGGTGTGCTGGGAATGTTTAATCCCAATGTAACATTCTTCCGATATCAAATCACATGTATACAACCCAGGCCTTGCAAAACTGTAGTGAAACAAACGCACACGGAAACTTATAGACATCTCAAGCACATAAGCCACTAATGGCAGATTAAATAAAAAATATTTGTTAAGAATGACCTATCGCTCCTTTTAGGTAAAAGTGTTGTCAACCGGTAGGATGGTTTGAACACCCCATTATTTTACTACGCACTGTCCTGTTGGAAATAGGATGCCGTTGCCTTCTTGCCATAGAACTAATTTACCCAGCTAGTTACAGAGGAGGGTGCATATCGTCTGATCAAAAGTATCCGGACAGCCCTATATAATGCGGTGCTGACCACTACAGACGTGTTCTCGCCAATGTAAAAGGAGGCGAGGAGCATTCTGTTGTTAGCAGAAAAACTGTAACAGCAGAATAGGTCAGTCAGGAGAGCTCACTGTCAAGACAATGGATTTCACCAGAATAACAAATCCATCAGAAACATTTCAACCACTTCTGAAGCTGCCCAAGTAGACTACGTAGACTGTTGGTGATTTGATTGTGAAGTGGAAACGCCAAGGAATCAGGGCGAGGCAGAGCCGGCCGGGGTGGCCGAGCGGTTCTAGACGATACAGTCTGGAACCGCGCGACCGCTACGGTCTCAGGTTCAAATCCCGCTGTGGGCATGGATGTGTGTGATGTCCTTAGGTTAGTTAGATTTAAGTAGTTCTAGGGGACTGATGACCTCAGATTTTAAGTCCCATAGCGCGCAGAGCCATTTTTGTCATCAGACAAGCCCTCCCCTCATAGAGGACTTCACTCTATTCTTTCCACCTGTCCGCTCTCTCTCTCCCTCCCTCCCTCTCTCTCTCTCTCTCTCTCTCTCTCTCTCTCTCTCTCTCTCTCTCTCTCTCTCCCTCTCTCTGTAGCCATTCGCCTTAGCTTCCCTGCACTTCCTATTTATTTGATTCCTGAGTGACTTGTATTTCTGTACTCCAGAATTTCCTTAAATTTTTTGTACTTCCTTCTTACATCGATCAACTGGAATATTTCTTATGTTACCTAACTGAAGTATTTCTTATATTAACTTTTTTGTGCCAACGGTTTTCTTTCCAATTTGCTCTTTTTAAAGATGCTCATTTCTAGTCCATACCTCGTCACGTGACCTGCTTACTGAGCTATTCCTTATCGCAGTATCAACAGCCCCAACTTCAAGGGTACCTCCTCATTCCTTAGTACTTCCGTATCCGACTTCTTTGAGCATCGATTCTTCCTGGCTAGTGTCTTAAACTTCAGCCTAATCTTCATCACTGCTAAATGGTAATCTGAGTCTATATCTGCTACTGGGTACCCTTTCCAATCCAGTATCTGATTTCAGATTCACTGTCTGACCATAATGTAATATAACTGAAATCTTCCCGGCCTTTTCCAAGTACACCTCCTCCACTTGTGATTCTAGAACAGAGTATTCGCTATTACTAGCTATAATTCATTGCAGAAGTCACGTAATCTTTGTCTTCTCTCATTACTAGTACCAAGCCCATATTCTCCCGTAACAGTTTCTTCTACTTCTTTCCCTAAAACCTCATTCCAATCCCACATGGCTATTAGATTTTCATTTCCCTTTACATACTGAACTATCCGTTAAATATCTTCATATGCTTTCTCTGTCTCTTCATCTTCGGATTGCGACGTCGGTCTGTATACCTGAACTGTCATTGTCGGTGTTGGCTTGCTGTCGATACTGACAAGAACCACCCTATCACTGAACTGTTCACAGTAACTCACTCCTTGCCCTACGTCCCTATTCATAACGAATCCTACTCCCGTTATACCACTTTCTGCCGCTGTTGATAATACGGTGTACTCATCTGACCAGAAATCCTTATCTTCTTTTCATTTGACTTGATTGACCCCCAGTATATCCAAGTTCAGCATTTGCATTTCCTTTTTCCGATTTGCTAGCTTCCCTACGTTCAAACTTCTGACTCTCCACCCCCGACTCACAGAACGTTATCTGTACGCTGGTTGTTCAACCTTTTCTTCGTAGCCTCCTCCCCCTTGGCAGTCCCCTCAAAGAGATCCGAAGCAGGACTTGTTCGGAATCTTTTGCCAATGGAGAGACTTTCAGTTACAGGCCATATTCCCTGTGGATACACATTATATGTCTTTAATGCAGTGGTTTACATTGCCTTTTGCGTCCTCATGCCGCTGATCATTGCTGATTCTTTCGCATTTACGAGGAGTTTCGTACCTCAAGGGCAACAGAGGGCCCTGAAACTCTGTCTGTTTCTCCGCCGTCTTTTTCAAGGCCGTTGGCTGAATTAAGGCTGACTCCTCACACCTGAAGTCTCCGGTCGCCATTGCTGATGATTTTTATCCAAAATCTAAGCGACGACGGGGTTCGAACCCGGGACCGAGGACGTTTTCTTTACTAATCAAAGGTGCTATCCAGAGATCACCGGTCATGTGAGGAGCGCGCGTAAGAAGTTTCAAAATGGGGTACAAT
Source organism: Schistocerca gregaria (assembly GCF_023897955.1). Classification (NCBI taxonomy): domain Eukaryota; kingdom Metazoa; phylum Arthropoda; class Insecta; order Orthoptera; family Acrididae; genus Schistocerca; species Schistocerca gregaria. Next base: position 241,652,310 of record NC_064920.1, read on the forward strand.
GCTGGAGCAGCTCCTCATAAGCTACACATTTCTACATCCCATGCTGATCGAGACTTGTAGTGGTCCAAGCAACGATTCCACTGGGCAATGGATGGCTGGAAGCAAGTGATCTGGAGTGGTCAATCACACTATATTCTGTGGCAATCCGATGAAAGGGTTTGAGTTTGTCTAATTGCTGGGGAACGTTACCTCCTGTCGTGTGTAGCGGCAACAGTGAAGTATACAGGAGATGGTGTTATAGGATAAGGGTGTTCTTTGTGGTTAACGTGACGTCTCCTTATTGCGAGTGAAAAAACTCTAAATGTGAAGTAATATGAATACATTTTACGGCGTTGAGAAGTGTAGAGACGATGGTATCAGCATGGAAGTGCACCTCGTGATAAAGTAGCATGCGTGAGGCAGTAGTTTGTGGTCAATAACATCGGCTCAAATAGTTCAAATGCCTCTGAGCACTATGGAACTTCTGAGGTCATCAGTCCCCTAGAACTACTTAAACCTAACTAACGCAGCATGTCATTCTCAATGGAGAGAAGTCTTCCGAAGTAAGAGTGATTTCAGGTGTGCCGCAGGGGAGTGTCGTAGGACCGTTGCTACTCACAATGTACATAAATGACCTTATGGATGACATCGGAATTTCACTGAGGCTTTTTGCGGATGATGCTGTGGTATATCGAGAGGTTGTAAAAATGGAAAATTGTACTGAAATGCAGGAGTATCTGCAGCGAATTGACGCATGGTGCGGGGGATGGCAATTGAATCTCAATGTAGACAAGTGTAATGTGCTGCGAATACATAGAAAGAAAGATCCCTTATCATTTAGCTACAATATAGCAGGTCAGCAACTGGAAGCAGTTAATTCCATAAATTATCTATGAGTACGTATTAGGGGTGATTTAAAATGGAATGATCATATAATGTTGATCGTCGGTAAAGCGGATGCCAGACTGAGATTCATTGGAAGAATCCTAAGGAAATGCAATCCGAAAACAAAGGCAGTAGGATACAGTACCCTTGTTCGCCCACTGCTTGAATACTGCTCAGCAGAGTGGAATCCGTACCAGATAGGGTTGATAGAAGTGATAGAGAAGATCCAACGGAGAGCAGCGCGCTTCGTTACAGGATCATTTAGTAATTACGAAAGCATTACGGAGATGATAGACAAACTCCAGTGGAAGACTCTGCAGGAGAGATGCTCAGTAGCTCGGTACGGGCTTTCGTTGAAGTTTCGAGAACATACCTTCACCGAAGAGTCAAGCAGTATATTGCTCCCTCCTACGTATATCTTGCGAAGAGACCATGAGGATAAAATCAGAGAGATTAGACCCCACACAGAGGCATACCGACAATCCTTCTTTGCACGAACAATAACTGCAATAGAAGGGAGAACCGATAGAGGTAGTCAAGGTACCCTCCTCCACACACCGTCAGGTGGCTTGCGGAGTATGGATGTAGATGTAGAACGTAAGAACATCACACGCATCCATGCCGGAGGCTGGATTCGAATGGTCGCGCGGTTCCAGAATGAAGCGCCTAGAACCGCTCGTCCACACCGGCCGGTTCAATAACATTTCCGAAATGGAGCGGCCTCTTTGGAGTCTCTACTTGAACCCAGTAGAATGCCTTTGGGGTGAGCTACAGCGCTGACTTCGATCCATTCCCCAGCGTCCAGCATCACTGTCTTCTCTGGTTTTCGGATGTTGAGGAAGAATGGACTGCCATTTCTGTATAGGCAAACAGATACCTCATGGAAAGAGCCCCCTGACGAGCTCAAGCCGGCATAAAGGCGAAGGGTGGACACACCGCATACTATAGTCCACTAGTAGGGGTCTGGGTTCTTTTGATAAGGGAGTGTGCGATTTAACGTGGGCTCAAACTACAGCAATTTGTCGGTTAGGCCGTGCGGCAGCGTGCGTTCGAACTTGCGGAGGCCGCACACGCTGCAGCGACCGCGGCGGCCGCTTTCGCCAGCCCCGTCAGGAGCGGCGGACCATCGACCACGACCACGACCACGCCTCTCCTTTCCCTGTTTCCCCGGCGCGGCGCGTCTCTCTAAGTCACCGGCGACCGGCAGCACGTGGCACTGCCTGGCAGGACGCCCGCCACACTGCGTAACAGCCGCCGGCGGACGACACGCACGGACGCCTCGAGCCGGCTGAGGTTTCTGTACCAGAGCCAAAGAAATGAGACGGGCAACGCGGAACTCTCCTCAGCTTTTGGGGAAATTTAAGCCCGCCCACCCCCCTCCTCCATACTCCTAAATACGCGCAGCTTCACTGATTTCTGTTCCCGCTCGCGCGTCGAGACTCTGTAGCCGTAACCGCGATTTTCAGGCAGTTTTACGTACTCTGCCAGTACTTTCACTAACAAGGGAACCTTCCCCGGTGTAAGTAAACGATCTTGATCAACCTTGGCTGGTATGTGGAAGGGTAAAACTACTCCAATATCTGCTTTTTCGGCTTGGCCCAATTCCGCATTTAATGTGTAAGATACATCCCGAATCGTAATTGGGCATATTAAGTTTAGGGGGAATATCATAGAAACCATGATATGTAAAAAAAATATTCATATAAAAGTTGAAATGTATTTCACGCTCTTGAAAACTATGAAGTCAACTTTTGTAATAAATTGAAATTTTGCAAATTACTCCATAATGAAACTTCCTGGCAGATTAAAACTGTGTGCCAGACCGAGACTCGAACTCGGGACCTTTGCCTTTCACGGACAAGTGCTCTACCAACTTAGCTACCCAAGCACGACTCATTCTCCCTCCTCACAGCTTTACTTCTGCCAGTATCTCTCCTCCTACCTTCCAAACTTTACAGAAGCTCTCCTGCAAAGTGAAAATCGCATTCTGGAAACATCCCCCTGGCTGTGGGTAAGCCATGTCTCCGCAATATCCTTTCTTTCAGGAGTGCTAGTTCTGCAAGTTTCGCAGGAGAGCTTCTGTAAAGTTTGGAAGGTAGGGGGCGAGATACTGTAAAGCTGTTAGGAGGGGGCGCAAGTCGTGCTTGGGTAGCTCAGTTGGTAGATCACCTGCCCCCGAAAGGCAAAGGTCCCGAGTTCGAGTTTCGGTCTGCTACATAGTTTTAATCTGCCAGGAAGTTTCATACCAGAGCACACTCCGCTGCAGAGTGAAAATCTCATTGTGGATACTCCAACATATTTAATTAATTTTGAAAAATGAAAATTTTTGTTTCAACATAAATTAAAGAAGCTTTTACTTCAATAAAGCTGGTTTCCGAAATAACATTTTTGGAAAATACGCCGTCCGCACTGTGCTGACAAATTATTTTCAATATAACCTATCAAAATATCTAGAAGGTCACCATTATCATAATAATTTGTTATATTTATTTTTGTTTTATGTCTTAAATTGTTATTTTACATTTTAAATTCGTGTTTTAGTTTTCTTCTTTGTTTTTAGTGCACAGTTTCACATATAGGTATTTTGTTAATTGAAAGTAGTAAGCAGCTTATTATTATGATACAAAACAATTACAATAACGATAATCTGTAAAGATATGGTTGATACATAACGGTTTTCTTTCACTATGCACATAGAATTAGCATAATTTCTTCTCATAATACATATGACGGTCAACATAATATAAAACAAAATTCAACAAGATTCGCAGACTGTGGCGGACGGTCATCTACGTTTCTTTATTTATATCAGGCGTATTTCAGTGCATTGGAAAACCTTGGCGAAGACAATTTATTATGTATTAGCGACTGCAACTTGATTATATTGTTCCTCAAGTGGACATTGATATCATAATCATTCAGCAGAGCTGGATCTGAAAATGTTCTCAATAACTTCTCCCAACATCAAATTCCATATACGTCCAATGGCTGTCGCTGCCCTGTCGAACCTTTTGGGATCACCAGATGAACAAGTTCCTTGTCCTCGGATACGACGCTTCCAAACGGTTCTTTCACAATGACCACCTCAAGAATCACACAATAATACAGACTTGTCTCGACCACTCGGAAAGGAAACTTGTGTCTAATATTTTTTAATGTGGTCAGACGTTAGTTTACCTGTATTCGATGGTGTCACAAGAACATTTGGTTGTTCTCTGATTCCCGGTCCAAACTCTCCATTAGATTTTTTTACAACGATGAAGGCGGGGGGGGGGGGGGGGGGGTTGGGGATTGAATAGTATGATAAAACAGTTTTGAGAGTCGTAGCTGAGGACAAGGAACTTGTTCATCAAGTGATCTCAAAAGGTTCGGTAGCACGGGTACAGCCGTTGGACGAATATGGCTTTCGGTATTGAAAGATCTTTTTGAGAAGATTTTCCTGTTTAGTTATGCTGAATGATTATGATTTCAATCTCAGTTTGAAAAACAATATAATGAAGCTGCAGTCACTAGTACATAATCAGTTCTCTCAGTCAAGGTTTTCCAATTTATTTAAATATGTTTGATACAAACCGTGATATTTAGATCACCCGCCACAACTTGAATTTTGTTTTATACTGTGTTCTCCGGCGCGTATACAGCATGAAGAAATTTCGATCATCTTATGTGCATCGTGTAGGAAAAGTCATTTTTAGCATTTCTTTGTATGGTATCATTATCGTAAGTATTTTGTGTCATAATAAGGAGTTACTTATTATTGTATATTAACAAAATACACGTGTGTGAAACGACAAACAAAAACGTGTACGTGAAACGTAAAATAATTGTTTAAAACATTACCGAAAATAAGTAAAGCAAATAATTAGTATAATAATTAACTTTGAAATATGTCAATTAGTTCTGTTGAAAATACTCCTACAGCGCAATGCGTAAAGTTTATTTTTCAAAAATGGTATTTCAGAAACCAGCTTTGCACATGAATGGATGTGGCGTGAAAGCTTCTTTAATTTATGTTGTAACAAAATTTTTCATTTTTTAAAATTAATTAATTGTGATGGGGTGCTTTGTAAAATTTCAAATTATTACAAAATTTGATTATACAGTTAATTATATTTCATTTTCTCTCTCTAAAGTTAATATGCCAAATTACGATTTGGGGTGTGTTTTACTCCTTAAAAGTGAAATTGGGTGAAACTGAAAAAAAAAACACGTATCGCGTTATTTTGATTCCTCTACGTACCTGTTACCTACCAAGTTTCATCAAGATCGTTTATTTACACCTGAGAATGTTCCCTTGCAACTGCAGTATTTCTATGCATTACGCTTTTCCGACAATTTACTTCCTGGTTTGCTTTTCTCTGACAACATCTGCACAATCGACACCGGAAACAAACGGATGTGGTTGATGATCCAAATCGCTGACTGGTTACCGACCGGATGTGAAGACAGTTCCGCACTAAGGGCAACAGAAACTGTAGCTGATGACTGTGAGCTTTAAGGACCAGTTTACTGCTTGGCTCAAGCATGTTTTCGTTACATTCGGCACGTTGAGTGTAGATTCAAGCTTAAACATAAAGTTGGCATGAAATTACGAATAATAACTTGAGTCAATACATTTTGTCGTTGAAATCTTCATTCCGAAGACTGATATTATGCAGTTATCCCTGCTACTGTACCCCGAGCAGTACTCTTCATTTCTGCATTGCTACTGCAACCCACGAGCGTTTGGATCTGTTTACTGTATTCAAGACCCCACCCCCCACCATCCCCACGCCAGTTTCCCAAATTAACGATTTCTTGATGCCCCAGGATTTGTCGTTGCTTTAATTTCTCTTCTCCCCATTTCGATTCAGTTCCTCCTCATTAGTTACTAACATATCCGTCTAATCCTCAACACACTTATGTAACAGCACATTTCAAACGTAGCTATTCTCTTATTGCCTAAACTGATTGTAGCTCACGTTTCGCTGCCACACAAGAGTACACTCCAGACAAACATTTTTTTTTTAGTAAAGAGGCACTGCACAATATTGTGCCGAGCTTCAATTTATTTCTCGTCAATCTGTCACAACAGTCTACCGACACTGCAGAACGAAGTTTCACGAAAATGCTTCATTCATTCATTCATTCATTGTATGCTCAGTATAGCCTTAGGGTATCAGTGTAAGAGGGAATCGACGGATAGACGAACACTGACCGATAAAACGATTAAGCGTGTGTGGACGAGTTTTCTACGTAAATCAGGCAAAAGACATGTTGTCCGGTAAAGAGACAATCCCGGCTTCTAGTACCGGCGCGTTAAACAGTTTTAATCAAGCAAGAGGTTCCAAGAAAAACCTTGTTTGCATTCAGAATACACCTCCGGTAATATCTTTCACCCCGCTCTTTGACTGCTGACATTAGTGTTAGTGGTAAGAACACGCCGCATCTTCAATAGCTAATCGGCTCACAAAATCAATTGGATTCTTTTAAAACGCTCCATACGTTCCTGAGATTCCATTTTTCACCTTAACATTTGGTCATCGTTCAACATACACGTTGTTCATCTTGAAAAAAAAAAATCCTCACAATCACTTCCTCCAGTAAAAAGTACTGTACGATTTCCTTTTGTGTGCGTGTGACGTCAGATACTTCATACGCCTTTAATCGGCGATCTTACTATGTCATATTCTCAATATCCTTGGTATTTTCATCTGCTTTGGGACAGCTTCCACGTGTGCAACCATCAAGTTAGTTTGAATACTTTTAATTTAGCTGTATATTTTTTTAATTTTTGAGAAGCAAAGATGATTCTCTTGATAAACCTCCACTATCTTCGGCTGCTTACCGTTTGCGACAAGCCGTCGAGACATAGAATCTCATGACGGTAGTCATTTACTATGGATCATTTTCACGATCAGTCGTAGCAATGTGAAACAAATCGTTTCATATCACAAGCCATTTTGTAAATATGGCTTCTTACTGATCACTTACAAGAATTTTTTAACACATAGTAATTCCTTACCCACCACCACATTCTCATTACAATAATAGAAATTCTTGTAGGGAGTAGAATGGGCCACAGTTTCACCAGGTTTTCAGATTTTTACTTTGTTGTCTGCCGGACATTTTATATTACTGGGCAAGTGATCAAAAATGTTGGTTGCAACATTGTGCACCCCTTTTAGTGCTAAAGACAACCTTAATGTGCGTAATGAATGTCAGTTTTTCTCTGGAATTGTAATTATTCCTTGTGAACTCCAGTGGATTATTTCCAGCACAACTCATGAAGGAATAAATATACTGAAGCAGTATACAAAATGCCTAACGCATTAAAAAGATGTTTAGAAGATGATCGTGGGTGAGCACCACATGTCATTCTTACAGCAAGTTTTTGATCAATGAAGACTTTCTTTCTTAAAGAAGAGTTAACGCATAACATTATTCTATATGATGTTATTGGATGAAAATATGCAAAATATATCGTCTTACTGATTTGCCTGTCCCCAAGTTTTCCGGTGATTCTAAGTGAAAATGTAACTGAATTAAGCTGTTTAGGAGTTCCAAAATGTCCTTTTCCAGTTTAAATTTTCAGCAGTATGGACACATAAAAATTTTTAAGATTCCACCGTATTTATTATTTCCTGACCATGTGTTACACTTATCTTTGATGTAATGCCTCTAGATCTGCAGGACTGGATATATATTGTGCCTTTTTAAAATCGATTGTAGAGACCATTCGCAGAATTTCAGCCGATGATACTTTTAAGAACATTGTTTACCATTTATTTTGCTGCTGATGTATGGTTGGAATGATTACAATACCAGTGTCATCCGCAAAAAGAAGTAATTATGCTTTTTATGCATTAGATGGAAAATCCTTTAAATATATGAGGAAGAATAGCAACCTAAGAGTGAATCTTGGGGAATCTCATGCGTGATTTTTCTCCAGTCAGAATAATCTCCCCTGATTACAGTGGTTGAATTACTAACTACAACTTTCTGCACTCTTTTGATTAGATACGACAATATCCATTGATTGACTATGCCGACAATCTCATAAAACCCCTGTTTACCTTGGAAAATAATGCGATTTCCAGCGCTGTTGTGTTATTTAATGCTTGTATAATTTGGTGATTGAACATGTAAATAGCATTCTCAGTAGAGCAACTCTTCTTAAATCCAGGCTATGATATACTGAGGACTCGAATAATGTCTGAAGTAGTGATGGAAGGAACTGACACCATCAGTCCTGCAGGGCTGTCCATAAATCCATAAGAGTACGTGGTGGTGGAGATATCTGCTGAACAGCACGTTGCAAGGCATCCCAGATATGCACAATAATGGGGAGTTGGTAGCCAGCGGAAGTGTTTAAACTCAGAAGAGTGTTCCTGGAGCCACGCTGTAGCAATTCTGGACGTGTGGGGTGTCGCATTGTCCTGCTGGAACTGGCCAAGTCTGTCGGAATGCACAATGGACATCAATGGATGCAGATGATCAGACGAGATACTTGCGTACGTGTCACCTGTCAGAGTAGAATCTAGACGTATCAGGCGTCTCATATCACTCCAACTGCAGACGCCCCACACCATTACAGAGCCTTCACCAGCTTGAATAGTCCCCTGCTGGCATGAAGGGTCCATGGATTCATGAGGTTTCTCCATAACCGTACACGTCATCCGCTCAATACAATTTGAAACGAGACTTGTTTGACCAGGCAACATCATTCCAGTCATCAACAGTCCAATGTCGATGTTGACGGGCCCAGGCGAGGCGTAAAGCTTCATGTTATACAGTCATCAAGAATACATGAGTGAGCCTACGGCTCCGAAAGCCCATGTCGATAATGTTCCGTTGAATGATTCACACGCTGACACTTGTTGATAGCCCAGCATTGGAACCTGCAGAAATTTGCGGAAGGGTTGTACTTCTGTCAGACTGAACGGTTCTCTTCAGTCGTCGTTGGTCCCGTTCTTGCAGATCTTTTTCCGACCGCAGCAGTATCGGAGATTTGGTGTTTTACCGGGTTCCTGATATTGACGGTACACTCGTGAAATGTCCGTAAGGGAAAATTCCCACTTCATCGCTACCTCGGACATGCTGTGTCTCATCGCTCGCGCCCCGACTACAACACTACGCACAAACTCACTTAAATCTTGATAACCTGCCATTACAGCAGCACTAACCGATACCACAACCGCGCCAGACACTTGTTGTTTTATATAGGCGTTGCAGACCGCAACGCCGTATTCTGCCTGTGTACATATCTCTGTATTTCAATACGCATGCCTATACCAGTTTCTTTGGCGCTCCAGTGTATATACGCTTGAAGGAACACCACGTAAGTTGGAAGATTAGAAAAGGAGACTACTTTTGCAGATCACCTGTTTTAAAAGGGCCATAGTTAGAAGGTGGAACATGAAGTTTTACGTCACGTCAAAATGTCTTGAAATTATCGAAATTAATAAACACATGTCCATCAACTCAAACCTAGTACCGAATGACCAAATACAGTTCCCTTACTCACCACTTCCAGTTACAAATACTACTCATAACCCCATCCAGATCGTTTTGTACATTACCCCTCTTACTCACATGCTCCGTTTCCTTTATTTCAGTTACTATAGTTTACTTGTTGTGTTAAAAAAAAAACTTTACTGTGTATAATCGCAGGTGCATCTGCCTCCTGGTTAATATCAGTATTATATCTCATCTGTCTGTAATTTATGATCTATTAAAGACAAGATTATTTTGTTCCGACACATCCTTGGAATATGTCATCAAAGTTCATTGTCCAATTCCATTCTTCTGTGCCTACAGTTCATTAGTTAATATGTCACATATTTTATCTCAGTTAAATAATCTCACATCGCATTTACTTTAAAATCTTTGATCGTACAAAATTTCACTGCAACACGTACTTGTCTTTTTACCTGATGATGGCGTAACAACCGAAAGCCGGTTCGTCTAACAAATAATAAATATTTTAGTACATTACTGCCGGATCTCTACTCGTGCTAGCCAACAGATACAGTTCCCTTTTCCTTTCGCAACATACTAAAATCCTTCAAGTGATTCATGCGTTTTACATGGCTGTTTAATTACCTTTCTGATTAGCTTATGCGGAAAGCTCCTTTCAAATAATGACATGAATTTATCATGAAATATATTACGAGGGCAGGCTGAAAAGTAATGCTAGTGTTTGGTTCATTATAAATTACATTCCGGGTCACATCTTGTAAACTGTCCTTGAAAACATTTGTTGTTTAGGAGTATAAATACTGTAAGACACTGTTTTATTTATCCTCTGGCTGTGCATCATGATGAGAGAGAGAGTATTTGTTACCGGGTTTACGGTATGGTATCGATTTCATAAATTTGAACGAATGATATTTGGCCATTTGAAAAAGACGTATCAAAAATTGTATGCGGCGGATCACGTCGACGATTTACTTTCATTATTTGGCAACATTTTTCACCGTAACAAAATCAAAATATCTTTGATCTCAATACCGTCTTTTAACAGTGTTTAAAAGTTAGTATTCAGGTATGAGTTGTGGTAATCAGGAATTATCTGTCGTAGGCACTAGCGGGAACTGAATAGGGCCATTGCCGAAAGCAAGAGCCGCAGCACTTTCCATGCTTACCATGTCAAGGTGGGTAGACCCCGATACGCGTAATGAATGACAAATGGGTCCCAAAACATCCTGTGACTCTAATTCTGCGACCAACTGGCTACTTTAAAGCAGTTTTCATCATTGTGGTTATATGGTGGCACGTCTCTAATACTAATTTCAGTCACGTGTACGACCGTCTTTGCGCCAGTGCAAGAACTTTTCACGTTCCTTTTTTATTGTACGTGCTTCAGATGTTGAGCGAGTTTGCTAGAAAAGTTGTTTGTGCTAATTATAACGGACGTAGCGGTTTCGCCACCCCACCGCACGTAGTTTAAACGCTCACCGCCATTTAATAGATGCAGTTACTTTCATGAATCGCTCTGGGAGATCACTGCCATCTTGGAAGTGATCCAAACGGGACTGAGTCAGCTCTTCTCCTCTTGCAGGTTTGTTTACGATGTCTTCGGGCTCATACAGTTTACGAGTGACTATCAAAATCTGACAGTTTCGAAAACGTACTGCGAGGGAATTAAGAATTGACGTTAACTGGCAGTCGACGTCGATGTTATTAAAGACGGAGCACAGGCTTAGTTGTACAAGGACAAGTGTCCTTCAGGCAGCAACTTTCCAGTATCGCCCAGAAGTGATTTAAGGAAGCGTTAATATACTGATAAGTGCAGCGCGTTTTCCATTCCGACTCAAAAGAGCGGATAGATTGTTGGGATGGTAAATACTACATTTCTATGTTCGCTGCACGTTTGTACAGTGTGAACCCGAACTACGCGGACAAAATGTCGGAAGTTGTGCAGGGATATTGCCAGAAACTTTCGGTAGAATGGACTCGTTACAGAATTTTCGCGTTTCTTTTGATTATTTATCCACATTTACCATCGTATATGTGCTGCATTGGCAGTGTCTGCCAAACAGTGAAAGTGTCGACGGTATATGCTGTGTGTCTTGTTTGGAATCAAACTCGTTCCTCTCAGATAATGTCGATTCTTTGCACAGAAGCTTATATTGAGTACTGCTCAGTTCTATATCGTTTTGTTTCCGGCAGTGTTAGTTGTGCGTTAACGATGGTACGCAGCAGTATGGATAGGATTACTGATGAGCTGGCCGACATCCACACCGCATATGAATTCGTTGGATGCAGCGGAAGGAGGGCACAACGATTCTATATTGAACTACATTAAATGTATTCACAGTTGCGAATGTGGACAACCATCAGCTGTAGAATGGGTTGGCGACAATGAAAATTGTGGCAGACCGATACTCGAAACCGGATTTTCCGCTTATCGCGAACGGTCACCACACCATTTTGGCTACATGATGGACTGTGGGTACAGGTGTCGAAAGATGGTTGACGACATGTGGAAGTTTGGCTCCGGTCATGAGTCGTGCACCGCTAGTCAAATGGTAAGGCGACCCCTCCCGATAAGCGGGAAACCCGGGTTCGATTCCTGCTCTGCCAGAAATTTTCACTGTTGTCATTCCATTCTACAGCTGATGTTTGTCCATATTCGCAACTGCGAATACGTCGGTAACCGCACCACAGTTCGTTCGCGCGTGCCTTAGGGTTGTTGCTTTAGTCTGTGCTCTGTGTTGTACGCTCTACCAACTGCATATTACAGGCTTTTTGCCTACTGTGGAAGTATTGTCACTGAAACAAAGGTTACAGGCGTAACGAACCGAATAAATCATTTACGTTTCAGATGTCAGAATATATCGTCCTGCAGTGTTTTCCAGTGAGTTTTTGTGCTGCTGGAGTTCATCACAACTTTATTGTTAGTTTTCACTTTTTATTTGCACCTACACATGGAGAAGAAATAAAAACTTTGAGCTTCGTTGATGACATTGTATTTCTGTCAGAGACAGCAAAGGACTTGGAAGAGCAGTTGAACGGAATGGATAGTGTCTTGAAAGGAGGATATAAGATGAACATCAACAAAATCAAAACGAGGATAATGGAATGTAGTAGAATTAAGTCGGGTGATGCTGAGGGAATTAGATTAGGAAATGAGACACTTAAAGTAGTAAAGGAGTTTTGCTATTTGGGGAGCAAAATAACTGATGATAGTCGAAGTAGAGAGGATATAAAATGTAGACTGGCAATGGCAAGGAAAGCGTTTCTGAAGAAGAGAAATTTGTTAATATCGAGTATATATTTAAGTGTCAGGAAGTCGTTTCTGAAAGTATTTGTATGGAGTGTAGCCATGTATGGAAGTGAAACGTGGACGATAAATTATTTGGATAAGAAGAGAATAGAAGCTTTTGAAACGTGGTACTACAGAAGAATGCTGAAGATTAGATGGGTAGATCACATAACTAATGAGGAGGCATTGAATAGGATTGGGGAAAAAGAGGTTTGTGGTACAACTTGACTAGAAGAAGGGATCGATTGGTAGGACATGTTCTGAGACATCGAGGGATCACCAATTTAGTATTGGAGGGCAGCGTGGAGGGTAAATATCGTAGAGGGAGAGCAAGAAATGAATACACTAAGCAGATTCAGAAGGATGTAGGTTGCAGTAGGTACTGGGAGATGAAGAAGCTTGCACAGGATAGAGTAGCATGGAGAGCTGCATCAGACCAATCTCAGGACTGAAGACCACAACAACAACAACAACAACAACAACAACAACCTAGGTATGCTATAAGAAAAGACAGATAAAATACAGTATATGCGACAACCTATAGGGAACAATAAGTAGGGCAGATCAACAGAAAGTGCTCACATTAAAAAGGGCATAAGATTAGGAATTCGTCTCTCTTCTCTACGGTTTAACCTATATATCAAAGGAGCAGTGAGGGAAAGAGAATAAAGTTTCAGAAGTAGAATTAAGCATCAGATTCGCTGATGATGTTACTAGACTCTGTGAAAGTGAAGAACTGTTGCAGGAACTGTTGCATGGAATGAAGTTTATAGCGCATAGAATGTATATGAGAGCAAACCAAAGAAAATCGAGAGTAGCAGAAATGAGATTAGGAACGAACATAAGATCAGAATTGGGGCATACGTAGTAGAGGTGGCAGAATAAATTCATTAGTTTGGAAATAAAACACATAGATATTATAAAAATGGATGTACATATATATGTTTGTGTGTACGTATGTAGGTTCCACACCTCCTCCTAAACCAAAGAACCTATTTCAACCATACTATCCTTGATAACAAGCAGACGCGTTTTGATAAGAAATTCTCTCTTAACGTGAGGTAGTCTGCTTCGTATATACTATTTGCTGTGTCCATTATTCATTACTAGCTGTTCATCCAGTATTGCCGGGGTTGTATTTATTCCAATCTTCTATTAGTCCACCTCCTCTTCTCTCTCTCTCTCTCTCTCTCTCTCTCTCTCTCTGACCATCTCCTCCTCTTTCCTTCCATCGTACACCTACTTCTCTCCCCTCTATCTGTCCATTTCTCCCTCTTCTCGCCTCCTCCTTTCCTTACTTGCGCCCATCTCCTCCTTCCCCCTTCTCTTTCCACGTTATCACGCTGAAACGAATAGGAGGTTGGTGGTTCTTAACCTCACAGTATTTCTTCCCAGGTTCGTAACTAAGTATTTGTACACACATTTCACGTGTATCTCTAGCGAGTTTCGACCTGCAGTTTCATTTTCACGCAGCTCAATTTAGTCGTATCTCATGAACTATGTGCTATAAGTGATATACACTCCTGGAAATGGAAAAAAGAACACATTGACACCGGTGTGTCAGACCAACCATACTTGCTCCGGACACTGCGAGAGGTCTGTACAAGCAATGATCACACGCACGGCACAGCGGACACACCAGGAACCGCGGTGTTGGCCGTCGAATGGCGCTAGCTGCGCAGCATTTGTGCACCGCCGCCGTCAGTGTCAGCCAGTTTGCCGTGGCATACGGAGCTCCATGGCAGTCTTTAACACTGGTAGCATGCCGCGACAGCGTGGACGTGAACCGTATGTGCAGTTGACGGACTTTGAGCGAGGGCGTATAGTGGGCATGTGGGAGGCCGGGTGGACGTACCGCCGAATTGCTCAACACGTGGGGCGTGAGGTCTCCACAGTACATCGATGTTGTCGCCAGTGGTCGGTGGAAGGTGCACGTGCCCGTCGACCTGGGACCGGACAGCAGCGACGCACGGATGCACGCCAAGACCGTAGGATCCTACGCAGTGCCGTAGGGGACCGCACCGCCACTTCCCAGCAAATTAGGGACACTGTTGCTCCTGGGGTATCGGCGAGGACCATTCGCAACCGTCTCCATGAAGCTGGGCTACGGTACCGCACACCGTTAGGCCGTCTTCCGCTCACGCCCCAACATCGTGCAGCCCGCCTCCAGTGGTGTCGCGACAGGCGTGAATGGAGGGACGAATGGAGACGTGTCGTCTTCAGCGATGAGAGTCGCTTCTGCCTTGGTGCCAATGATGGTCGTATGCGTGTTTGGCGCCGTGCAGGTGAGCGCCATAATCAGGACTGCGTACGACCGAGGCACACAGGGCCAACACCCGGCATCATGGTGTGGGGAGCGATCTCCTACACTGGCCGTACACCTCTGGTGATCGTCGAGGGGACACTGAATAGTGCACGGTACATCCAAACCGTCATCGAACCCATCGTTCTACCATTCCTAGACCGGCAAGGGAACTTGCTGTTCCAACAGGACAATGCACGTCCGCATGTATCCCGTGCTACCCAACGTGCTCTACAAGGTGTAAGTCAACTACCCTGGTCAGCAAGATCTCCGGATCTGTCCCCCATTGAGCATGTTTGGGACTGGATGAAGCGTCGTCTCACGCGGTCTGCACGTTCAGCACGAACGCTGGTCCAACTGAGGCGCCAGGTGGAAATGGCATGGCAAGCCGTTCCACAGGACTACATCCAGCATCTCTACGATCGTCTCCATGGGAGAATAGCAGCCTGCATTGCTGCGAAAGGTGGATATACACTGTACTAGTGCCGACATTGTGCATGCTCTGTTGCCTGTGTCTATGTGCCTGTGGTTCTGTCAGTGTGATCATGTGATGTATCTGACCCCAGGAATGTGTCAATAAAGTTTCCCCTTCCTGGGACAATGAATTCACGGTGTTCTTATTTCAAGTTCCAGGAGTGTAGTTGTGCAAGTACATCTTGTGGTATGTGTGACTACTGTCTGCGGTATGTGTAGCCAATCGTTAATTGTAAAGAAGTAACAGCCGACTTTGGTGACTGAGCGGTTCTAGACGCTTCAGTCCGGAACCGCGTGACTGCTACGCTCGCAGGTTCGAATCCTGCCTCGGGCATGGATGTGTGTGATGTCCTTAGGTTAGTTAGGTTTGAGGAGTTCTAAGTTCTAGGGGTCTGGTGACCTCAGATGTTAAGTCCCATAGTGTTCAGAGCCATTTGAACCAAAGAAGTAACAAATATAAACGTCATTCATGATGCAGTTCTTCACGCATCTTAACGTGTATGGTACATCTCCTGAAGTACGTGTCATACTATGATACAGTTTTCCTGGAACATTCAGTATTGTATATGAATACCATCTGCAAAATGAGTCACGTACATGTAATAGTAAAGAAGTAATAAATTAAAATGTCATGCTTCGCCGGCCGGGATGGCCGAGCGGCTCTAGGCGCTTCAGTCTGGAAGCGCGACCGCTTTTGTCGCAGGTCCGAATCCTGCTTCGGGCATGGATGTGTGTGATGTCCTTAGGTTAGTTGGTTTTAAGTAGTTCCTCAGAGCCATTTGAACCATTATTTGTCATGCTTCATGCGGCAGTTTTGCTGCATGAACAGCAGAATGTAGTGAGCGATATACTTTTCTCTTTTCGTCATTTTGTGGGGGTCGACAGCGAGAAAAAAATCCGTGAAGGTCTGAAATTATGTGTACAGTTTATTGCAACTCACTAACGTAAGTGCTCTCATTCTCATATTGTGAATGAATAAGTAAGTTATCGGTGTTCTCGTTTTGCAGGCTACGCTGCTTTATCATCCCCCCCCCCCCCTCCCCCCAACCCCTTTGGTAGATAGGTGGTTGTTACCACCAAAGCAATCATTTCCCGACAGGAAGGATAGGCTTTAAGGTGAAAAAAATTCTGAGAATGAATGTTTGGGACACTGCATTGTATGGAAGTGAACCATAAACTGAAAAAAAAGGGAAAGCAAGCGGGAAGGTTAAGGTTTATCGACCCGTCAACGTTTTAAGTCATTAGACGGAGCACAAACTCGGGTAGGGAATCAAATCAAGCTTTCCCTTTGAAAGACACCGTCCTGCCATCCGTTTAAATGACTTTGGACAACACGGAAAATCTACATGTGAATGGCCAAACGGGATTTGAGTCGGCACCCTGCCTGAACAGAAGACAGTAAAGAAATGTTTGACATGCGGTGTTTCAGAATAACAGTTAAAATCAAATGGGCTGATTAAATAAGAAATGAATAGATTCGCCGAGGAAACTAATGTTTGAGTAACACTAACTAGAAGAAGGGACATGATACTAGAACACTTGTTGAAACTCCAGGGATAACTTTCATGGTACTAATAATAAGGGGAGGTGCAGATGGAAATACTGCAGGAAAAGCCTGAGATTGGAATATATGCCCAATATAAGTGTTGTTTGTAAGTGAGCCTCTGAGATTAACACGTTGGCTGCCGTGTCTATCAAATTGATACAAAAGGTGACTTTCCTGGCAGGCCACGTGCAACAAACTGATACACATATTCCGGGCCGTTTGTATAATCCTAATACACAGTTACTTTGAATTCAAATGGACGTATAGTTGTCCTGGCCTCCTGGAGCTGCCGCGCACTTTGGTTCCGAAATTCACTGATGGATAGTGTGAGAGATCACTCTTGTAGTTTGCCCTGCTTCGTAGTATATTCGGAGGTTCGAGTCCTGTCTCGGGCATGGATGTGTATATTGTCCTTAGCGTAAGTTAATTTAAGTTATATTAAGTATTGTGTAAGCCTATGGACGGGCGGCCTCAGCAGTTTGGTCCCATAGAAACTTGCCACAAATTTCCAAAATTTTCAACATGCACTTGAGAATGTCTATAAAGTCGAAATCATGATTGTGTAATATAAATGATCAATTAGCAGTCAAATGGCGGCAATTTCTTTCAATAAAGTCATAAATAGGTTCCCAAGCTATTCAAGCTGTGTGTTCAGGGTGGGTGTACCTGGCATGTGAAAGTGTATGCTGGAAAGGCTCAAATGGCTCTGAGCACTATGGGACTTAACTTCTAAGGTCATCAGTCCCCTAGAACTACTTAAACCTAACTAACCTAAGGACATCACACACATCTATACCCGAGGCAGGATTCGGACCTGCGGCCGTAGCGGTCGCGCGGTTCCAGACTGTAGCGCCTAGAACCGCTCGTCCACCCCGGCCGGCTGTATGCTGAAAAGGAAATTGCTCCAATAGATCATGAAATGTTTTCACTGTACCGGTGGGGTTGGTGGGTCCATTTTTGAATATCGGGCGCATTTTGTACGTCGACAATTAGTACACAAGCGTTGCCTTAGCGTGTAAGTTCAATGAACATTCATCTCGCCTCGATGGTACATCGAGAAATAGCAGAAAGTACAGACCAACGACAATAGTGAAAGGAAAGGTCAAGAAAAGTGAAATGGTATGCATGCAGAGAGACATAAATGTTATTGTTGGAAAATGGAAGGACGAGGTAGACCTTCTTTCTGACCACTAAAGAGGTAGCAACCACCTTAAGAAAAGAAGCAACAAAAAGGCATCCACAATTTTGGAATATAATAGCGCAAAAACCTTAAGTGTGGATCAAATGGCATCTTATGCCTCAACTTTACGAAAAGGAGTGAAGTGGTACTGCAAGTTTTCATTCGAGCACCTCATAAATACAGCAGTTGTCAATGCTCACACTATCTACAAGCAAATCATTGACAGAAATGTACACGAAACTGAATTTGCGAGAGAAAGTTGCAATTGCATTCATAAACATTGGAAACCCGAAAGATGTACCAGGAAACATGTCTTGCGAGAAACGGGCAGCAAGGGACACATGTATTTCATATTACCGAAGATACTCTCAAAAATTTGGTAGAGCTCAAGCCATAAAGAAAACAAAGCAAGTCTTCGCAAACTGTGAGGGTAGTTGGAATGAAAAGTTTAAGTGCTCGGAATGTTACCTCATTATTCACACTTGTAAAGTAAAGCTCACAGCCTATTAATTTATTGAAATGCGTTATTACATCTGCTGTGAATTTCTAAACCAGGCGTGTGGAGTACTGAATATTCAGCATTTTTATTCATGTTCTATTCTTCCTAAAAATAAATGTCTTTCGTCTGAAATGCCGAAACCAGTCTTGATTTGTTATCAAAAGTTGTGCATAATTCCTATACACTTGACCTACTAGGAATGATATTGAAGAAATTAACTTTCTCAGGCCATGTGTCTAACAACCGTACACAGCTGAAAAATGCCTTGGCCTGGTACGTAATCTTGGGTGATTCAGGTCCGGCAGCCAATGTGTTAAGAGATTGGCATGGGAAAGCAAATCATGGCTGACCACGTAAACCCTGTCAGAAGACTGACGACAACACGTTCATCTCGACCTCGCCTTTCACTTTTCCAGAAGTGACGAGTCCCAGGGCCGGCGCTTCGTAGTACTGTCAGCCGCGTTCATTCTAGAGCAACACCCATCGGCAGGACTAACATCAACAGCAGTGGGTCTGTTGCTTACCGGGCGGAGTTTGTACTCGGGGATTATAGATAGCCGTGACGTGACGCGGTTAGGGCCGACTTTAACGCGCCTTGAGCGCCGTCCAACTCGGGGCACAGGGCTCTAATCTGGGACGCGCCACTGGGCGACGCTTCGAGGGCGTGGCATTGGCGTCGGCGCTGCTGACATTCTCACGCGCCAGCTCTTCGTCACGGAATATTAGCCATCCGTCTCCTAAAGGTAGCAAGGGCGTTTTGAAGTACTGAAGTGAGTATTCCGTCGGCTTCGTAGACCTTTGGTGCGAAGAAGTGATGTTATCTAAGAACTTCGTCATTGTCTATCTACAGATTTCAATTTTCTTTTACATCTCGACACACAACATTATTATTACCACTGTCACTATAATTACACAAGGTGTCCCATAAGGAATGGTCAATATTCAGTAAGGACAAGAACCATAATCCTACGCAAAAAAATCCAGTAGCCATGGCCTCTAAAATGCATAACTTAACAGCTATGAGCACTTCTTCATCTTCGATACTGTGAAACAAATCTCATCTACTGCAAGCTCTTTACTTCGATGTTTCAGCTGTAAAATGTAATCCTTAAAAGCTACGAGTATTTGTTCAGTAGAAAAGATGTGTTTCACAATAGCGATGACGAATAAGTGCTTGCAGCTATTAAGGTACGCATTTTAGAGCCCATGTTTACTGGATATATTTTCTTGTTTTGTCCACGTCTCAGAATATGGGAAGCAAAGAGTTAACAGGAAAAGAGTATTCCTTCACAATATCGAAGATGAAGAAGCGCCCGTAGCTATTAAAGTGTGCACTTTAGAGCCCATGTTTATCAGACATTTTAGCTTCGCACGGTCGTTCCTGTCATATTCCTGAACATTGGCCACTGCTCCTAAAACACCCTGTATATTGCTCATTTATTATAGATACTCTAACGTTAAATCACTAAGGGTGTCTGGTTAGATGTAAGAGAGACCTGCAAGCGCTAGTATCGCCAGACGAAATAAATGCATAAATAAATAAGAGAATATCGATTGTCAAAATTTCTATATTTCCAACCCGGGTTCCATAGACTGCTGGTAATTATCGTCTTGATTTCCTGTCGAATGTAAATGGATCCATCGATCTTTAGAGGCTTTTTGTGCCCTCCACTTCTTGCTTCCTCCCATAGCGCAATTCAATAATTCCATATAATGTATGTCGACCGTTTCTTTTTCAGTATAGATTTATGGCACATTCATGTGTTATGGGAATGTTTGAGTAAGTTGTTTAAAGTATGCATCTTAGGTGAAGAAGAAATGCCCAAGGAATGGAATTTAGCACATCTGAGTTCAGTTTCTAAGAAAGGTAGTAGGAAGGTATGCGGGGATTCTCATGGAGTCAGTGTTCCATTGACAGATAGGGGGCTCGAGTCTTAAAGACAGGATAGAGGGGATATTGATGGACGTTAAAGAGCAAAGTCGATTCCGGAAGGGAAGATCTTAAAATGACAACAATTTTACTTTAAGGCGGCTAATGGCAAAGAGACTGAAAAGTACTCTGAGTAATCATTCGTAATTCGTAGATCTCGGGAAGGTGTATGGCACAGTCTCGCTGAAGACACTGTTTGAAGTCCTAATGGGAAGTGCGCTTGAAAAGATATAGGTTGGAAGAACTCTAATGCAAGCGATGTTGTTTAAAATACACACTAACGGGAAAAACCGCAACACCAAAAAATAATTAATGAGTAGTGAAATTTTGTGAATGCATTTTTCTAGCAACATATTTAAGTGATTAACATTGCAAGATGACAGGTTAATGTGAGCATTAGACAGGCAGTTCCAACTGTGAATTGGTCGTACGTTAATAACCGATGAAACCGCCAGACTGTTAAGTGCACGCATGCAGACGTGCATGCATTGCTTTGTATAGGTGCCGGATATCAGTTTATGGGATAGATTTCCATGCCTGTTGTACTTGGTCGGTCAATACAGGGACGAAGACACCGATTATGTCCCGTATGCGTGCGATTGGAGGCAGATCTTGTGATAGAGTAGGCCAAGGTAATCTGTACATACTCAGTAGAGCATGTTGGATCACAACAGCGGTATGTGGGTGAGCGTTATCCTGTTGGAAAACAGCATCTAGAATACTGTTCATGAATGGAAGCACAACAAGTCGAATCACCAGACTGACGTACAATGAGAATAACAGATGACAAATGGCAGAAGAAGATCTTGATGTGCCATCCTCAGGTAAGAAGAAGAAGAGGAACTTCGAAGGTTGCCTTGTTACACGGTGTGAAAGAGGCACAAAGAAAAAAAGAAGAAGACGAGTAAGCATGGGGAGACCGAAACCGATGGCGACAGATATGTGCGATGCAGCGACAGCTGTGGTAACCCCATGGGAGAGAGAGCTGTGTTTTGTCTTCCTGAAAAACAATCGTTCATCTTCCAGGTAGCTGAATACCCTGTTTTATGTGCGTTAATACGCCTCTTAGTAGTGTATCAGTCTATAAAATGAGGTAGGTTCACTGGGATGAGAAATCATGCGGCCAGCTCAGTATGCACATAATGCTGGGACGTGCTGATTCAGAAAACTTTGGAAAGTTTTATGTGGCTGGGGACGAGTATCATTGAAAGAACTGTCCAACGTCCACGTTCCATTGTTGTTAGTATCTAGTAAAATGAGAGAATGACAGGAAAACTCCTATAGTGGTGTAGACCCAGGACTGGGTCTCGGTATTTTCGTGTCAACAGTCTTCCCTAGAGAGCTAATGGTGGTGTCCTTGATTGGTTGAGAGCTCAGCATGTCACATTTTAACGGGCCTTGTGTTTTTTTTTCGGCTAGTGCTATGCGTGCGGAAGTTGCAGGTCGTTTTAAGGCTCCAAGTACCAGTTACCTGGTATATCATTTGTGCATGTAATTATGGTGTGTTTCCTCTCAGTATTGTATATCTTTTGTCATGAAATGTTAGAAATATTTTCCATTGAATCGAAACAGAAGTCTGTACAATTTCTTTCGGATTCCATCCTTATTTGAATGACTACTTTGGAATATACTAGTTATGCAATAGTTAAATAAGATACCTTCTTATTTTATGCAGGGTAATATAAGTGTTTCGGGTAGTATTCGAAAGGCTGTCCGGACATGCGGTGTAACTGTTCTGTCGACGTATGCAGGACGTTCATAACAGTGTCACTGTGACTTATGTACAAGACTTGGACCACTGTAATTAACTTACAGTTAACGAAGTTCATTTATATTGTGTACAGATTTAAAACCATTTTTCTTCAAAGAAAATGGACTAGTCTATTCTGGAACATCAAACATTTATCTAGTACTTTTACAATTATTGTAATGAATTTCGGAGTAACAGGTATGACATTTGTGCCATACAGTCCCAGCAATAGGTAAATATAATAGTGAAAAGTGCCGTTAATTGTTTACAGTATTATTCTAACGCATAATTACACAACAGGAGGAGTACGTAGAGCTTCAAAATAATTACCTTTATTATGTGGATCTCTGTGTTTTTGTTCTCGCTTAAGTAGAAGTCCAAGTACGCTTCCAAACTAATCAATGAAACAATGTAAACTTGTATTGCTACATTATCAGATACATTATAGACAGCCTGAACATCGAAATTGCACAAAACAACTGCCACTGATTGGAACTATCATATACTAGCGTTATTCCTTTAACACGTCTGACAATAATGAATGGGTCAACTTAATAAAACTAAAATGCTCAAGAACTCTCAGATACTGTATAGTTCAATTGAAAGGTTATCGCCAGCTCCTGTATGAATCCGGCATAGAATTCAGTGGTAACTGAACTTCCTGGCAGTTAGATCTCATAGCACAGTTACGAGGTTACTCAAATTAGTATCTGTAAAAAATCAATGAATTTTTTTTGTAAAACATGAAATTGAATATGAATTGTATTAAACCAAAAGTACGAGTGCATTAAGAGTCTGTTCATTATAACAATTAACGTTACATTAAGTCGCTCATTAGAATTCTTTTTCTTTGTCTGGCGCTAAAAATATCAGGAGCATGTATGCAAATGTGAAGTTCTAATTTGAGCTCTGTGTAAGAAGTACTAATTCAGAGCTCATTGTAAACGATCTTGTGCTGAGCTTAAAATATGAAGTGTTTCAGTTACAAGATGTAATGAATTACGTGTCAACGACGGATAGTAAAGTTAAAAATGCAATAAATGAACGCTGATGCAATTCGAACTTGTATTTTTGCAACTTCCATGTACATTTCTAGGACCAAGGAGAAGAGATTTCAACGTGAACTACAAGATCGTCCCCATATAAATAAATACTTAGCTTTGAAGTAGCTGTATTCGCCGGACTTATCAATTAAAGAAAGGTTGTCCGCAAACACGTGTTTAGCATATATGCTATTGTTGGTGGACAGCGGTTGAGAGTTACAGCTTTATCTAGATTCAACGAATTTGATAAAGTAATTTTATACTTTGGGCTCATTTCACAGTGCCTCCCCTCTTTTTGGAGGGTATGTTAAGTGCAATTAAATCGCGTTGGAAGCAATTGCATGCACTCACGTGTCAGCCACTGTAGAGCAACATTTTAGTAATTAATCGTGGGACAGGTGACTATAAACAACAATTTCATTTTGGGCGAGTGCGTTGTGCTGAGTCCCACGTGCATTCAGCGCGTGTCAGCGGCTGGCGACGTGTTGGATGCGGCGGTTCCCCTACGCGATGCCTCCTATTGTGTCGTCATTAGGCTGCATGAAAAGGTGCCCGCGTGGAGTACTTTGCCCCGTGACCTACACCGAGCTGTGAGTTCCTGCGATGTGCTATGACACTGTTCCAAACAATACCGCTGCTATAACCTTATTTTGTTCGTATTGGACTGCGATTAGGAAACTGAGACTTTTGGTGATGTAAAAGACAAATGTAAACAATTATATGTGCCAGTCACTTTTACTTTCGTCCAAGACGCGTTTCGAGGGCTTACTGCCTCACATTCAGTTGGAACAGTGATTTACTTTTTTGGTGGGTGTAGCCAGTTATCTACCTTTCACTTCATTTTGAAGATATGACAGTAAAAAGGAACAACCGAATATCACACGTGGCTACATCCTGCAAAATATGTACTTTTTTCTGGGGGTCAACAGCCTCACTGATTTCTGACAATAAAAACATGGCTCAAGTACGTTGGAATCTGTTTATTATTTTTGCAAGAAATCAATTTCAACCTTGGGTAATTTTCAAACTGATACTTCAAGCCTCACGCTTCATTGTAGTAATATGTGAAATATAGCATGAAGCTTAAAAAATGTGCTTGAAAATGACCACGGTTGAAATTGGCTAATTGCACAGATAATAAATGTATTACAACCTACTTGGGCCATGTTTCATTTTCAGTAAAATAAACTCTCACGTAAACCAGTGATCCACCGGAAGATGAATGTGTAGCCATCCAAACACGTCGAGGATAAAGATAAATGTGGGAGGCACATAGAATTCTTTTAATTTGTCTTTTATATCTGTTGTTCTCTTCTTCCAGAAAGAGAAATGCCGTTAAGTGTTACATTAGACTTTACTTTTATTACAATATTCACTCAGAACCAGATTATTTTTGTTTTCTGTACTTCACAAATTATTAGTTTCGGCAGTTGTCCACCACGAGATTTGTTAAAGGAAACCGGCTTTGCCGTTACACTCTGAAATG
This sequence comes from Schistocerca gregaria, assembly GCF_023897955.1. Classification (NCBI taxonomy): domain Eukaryota; kingdom Metazoa; phylum Arthropoda; class Insecta; order Orthoptera; family Acrididae; genus Schistocerca; species Schistocerca gregaria. The sequence continues at coordinate 241,677,133 of NC_064920.1, forward strand.
CAATTAGTTTGAACACAAAAAAAAAATTAGCGCTGCATTTAAGACCACCTCGTCGTAAATTACCTGATACGGGTTTTTTGGTTGAGTTTCATGTTGCTGACTAAACATAAACGAGTTCATCCATCTGTTGTGTGATAGAGATATGTATCGCCAAACATCTTGCATGCATGAAAACTACATCTGCGCTACATTTAATCTGATCAGGTTTTTGCCGTCAGGCCCTTTCATACATCAGAAGTTGTTTCTTAAGTTTACAAGAGCTTTTAAACGAAGATTACTCAAATAATATAAATAAATAACAATAAAAATAATAAGAAAATAATAATAACAGTAATAAATATGGATTGAAACAAGGGGTCATACTTAACTAACGCTGTTTCTAATAATGGTACTGATGAAAAATTAATTGCAGTAATAAAAGAATTTGCTACTAAAAATAATAATAAAAATAATGTATAAATATTAGAATTTATGAATGAAAAATCTATGTTAAATTTTTAGCCTTGGATGAAGATTTAACAGTTTTCATTAAGACTGTAGAAGAAACTAAATATGGTTCAAATGGCTCTGGGCACTATGGGACTTAACAGCTGAGGTCATCAGCCCCTTGAAGCTAGAGCTACTTAAACCTAACTAACCTAAGGACATCACACACATCCATACCCGAGGCAGGAATCGAACCTGCGACCGCAGCGGTCGCGCGCTTAATCGATAACTAGCATCGTTGGAGGCGTTGTTGCTGCTAGATGTGGTACCTGTGTGTACTGACTTTCGCATCCTGTGTACTCCAAATTCTCCTGCTAGTTTAATCATGTATTTTCCGTGTTGTACTATATATGCACCTTCCTTTTATACTAGGCAGCGCAATAAGTAAAGTTTAGTTACTTGCTGCTCTTCCTGATGTTGCATTTTTAATGGCCAGCAGTGCATATCATGACTGATGAAAAGACGATTCTCGTCTCTTTGGGTCTAAAGTATCAGATGTCTGCCTCAGTCTCATTTTATTATACACTGATCAGCCAGAACAACATGACCACCGAGCTACGATCGATAAAAACCCATCCAGGCGATTGCAGCGTCAACCTGCTAGTCAAACACACGCAAGGTGCATGTAGTATCAGCGAGCGTGCTGTCCGTGTGTAAAATAGGGAAGGCACGCGATCTATCAGAGTCTGACTGGGGACCAATTGTGATGTCCTGGAGGCTCGGCACTAACATTTCGGGAACTGCACGTCTTGTCGGGTGTTCGCGGAGTACTGTGGTGAGGGTCTTCGACACGTGGCGAAACCAAGGTGAAACTACACTACTGGCCATTGAACCTGCTGCACCAAGAAGTTGACATGTTACAGACGCTAAATTTAAGCGACAGGCAGAAGATGCTGTGATATGCAAATGATTAGCATTTCAGAGGATTCACACAAGGTTGCCGCCGGTGGCGACACCTACAACGTGCTGACATGACGAAAGTTTCCAAGCGATTTCTCATACACAAACAGCAGTTGACCGGCGTTGCCTCGTGAAACGTTGTTGTGATGCCTCGTGTAAGGAGGAGAAATGCGTACCATCACGTTTCCGACTTTAATAAAGGTCGGATTGTAGCCTATCGCGATTGGGGTTTATCGTATCGCGACAGGAGGTTAATACGGAACGCCGTGCTGGATCCCAATGGCCTCGTATCACTAGCACTCGAGATGACAGGCATCTTATCCGGATGGCTGTAACGGATCGTGCAGCCACGTCTCGATCCCTGAGTCAACAGATGGGGACGTTTGCAAGGCAACTACCATCTGCACGAACAGTTCGACGACGTTTGCAGCAGCATGGACTATCAGCTCGGACACCATGGCTGCAGTTACCCTTGACGCTGCATCACAGACAGGAGCGCATCCGATAGTGTATTCAGCGACGAACCTGGGTGCACGATTGGCAAAACGTCATTTTTTCGGATGAATCCAGGTTCTGTTTACAGCACCATGATGGTTGCATCCGTGTTTGGCGACATCGCGGTGAACGCACATTGGAAGCGTGTATTCGTCATCGCCATACTGGTGTATCACCCGGCGTGATGGTATGGGGTGCCATTGGTTACACGTCTGGTGAATGGTGGGCGAGCAACTGGCTCGTCACAATAACGCCAGTCACTACTCTTGATGAACTGTGGTATTGTGTTGAAGCTGCATGGGCAGCTGTACATGTACACGCCATCCAAGCTCTGTTTGACTCAATGCCCAGGCGTATCAAGGCCGTTATTACGGCCAGAGTTGGTTATTCTGAGTACTGATTTCTCAGGATCTATACACCCTATTTGCGTGAAAATATAATCACATGTCAGTTCTAGTATAATATATTTGTCCAATGAATACCCGTTTATCATCTGCGTTTCTTCTTGGTGTAGCAATTTTAATGGCCAGTAGTGTACTTCCAGAGGTCATGGGGTTGGGCGGCCACCCTCATTACAGATGTCGGACGCCGTAAGCTGGTCAGAGTGGTGAAACATGACAGGTGGCGAACTGTGGTGAAACTAACATCAGATTTTAATGCTCGGCAGAGTATAAGGGTATCTGAACACAGAGTGCACCGAACACTCCTAACGACGACCCATGGATGTGCCAATTTTAATACCACGACATCGACAACTATGACTGAAATGGGGGTGTGACCATCGGCGCTGGACATTGGCACAGTGGCAGAGAGCTGCAGTTCGTGTGAGGCACCATGACGGCCTAGGAGTATCGTACATTGGTTGCAGACCACGTACACCCCTTCATCACGATCACGCTTCCCGACGGCACTGGCATTTTTCGCCAAGATAATGTGACGTGTCACAAGCCCAGAAGTGTGATGGAATTGTTCGAGGAATACAGTCGCTAGCAACTGATGTGCTGGCACCCCCAGCTCGCCCGATCTGAACGCGATCGAACATATCTGGGATGTCGCATCAGGTCTCATCGCCCCCTCCCTAGAATTTAGGGGAAACAGGTGACCTGTGACTGCAGACGTGATGCCAACTCCCTCCAGTGACTTATCAGTGCCTCATTGCTTCCATGTCATGACGCATCGCCGCTGTCATCAGTGCCAAATGTGGACTTACCGGCTGTTAGGTTGTCACAATGTTCTGGCTGATCAATGTAGCTTATTAATGAAATAAAAGTAGCGAAAGACAGAGTGTGAGAATAGTGTCGACTGATTGGCCAAATTCAATAATCTTTCTGATGCTCAGGTAGGAAGGCTTGCTTTCCGAGCATCGGAGATTAAAGACTCCTTCTTGATATAGCTTGAGAATGCAACGGTAATATTTCGGGACTAATACACGTAATTCATTATTGTTGATCGTCCTGATGTTTTCGTATTATTGCTGTTGATATGCCGTTTGATTTAAATATGCTGTTAAATAAATTTTATTCATTTGAATTGAAGATCAGCATGTTTAAAATTCCCAATGTTAACAAGTGGTTGCTGTTAGCAGCAGACCTATTGTAACTGTAACAATAAGCATATCCTCCATTAGTTTGCTGCATTTCGATCCAGAGAGTTCTTTGTGCTTCCCTGTATGTACAATAAAAGATTCTGTTAAGGTTCAGAGACGACTCTATTTCAGCAATATTTGCTTCAGAGACGTTGTTGGAATTTATGTAGCTTGCAGGAATGGTTCTCCGAGAACGGAAAAGTATACCCACCGGGAGGCTGGAGCGGATATTGGACGATCAGAGGAAGAGAAGATGAGCTCGGAGTTTGGTGGGAGGGAGGATGTTAGCGCCACGGGTGGTGCCAATCTCCCTGTCTGCAGACGCCAAGCAGGCAGAGCTGCTCCTTGCTGCTTGACTCGCTCCCAACATATGTCAACGTTCGGCCCATCTCTGGACAGTCATTTTGAAATTTGAAAGGAAGACTTGGTAGGCAGCCAGTCGCCTCTAATGATGATGCTGGCGACAGAAGCTTAAGTGTATTACTCAAATTGGAGATTGAGAACACTTAGTCAATCCTCATGCTCTCTGGCAGCATTTTAGAAAGAGCTGCTTGTTCAATCCGCCTGTCATTGCACAAGCTTCAAAAGCCTAAGCGTAATCGGGAAGAAAGGTAAAGTTTAAATGATTCTCATGATTTCTTCTTTAAACAAAAATGTGGTATCTGAATAGGAATGGACTATTCACTGGTTCGAATTGGGGAGTTATCAAAATATGACGGAAAGCTGTGATGCGATTTCCATTTTCCTTTTGAGGATAGTGCAGAGTCATGTTGACTATGACGTCATTGTACACTCATTCTCAACCATTTAACATCCACTGCCGGGTAAAGCTCTCCTCTAGGCGTTTCCCTGCATTACAAGGTTCAGGAATACCCAGCCATGCTGCTCCTCCATTTTTTCTATAGCCATCTCTCCACCTTTGATCAGGTCGTCGTTTCGGACTTTTCTTGTTTCTCGGAATGCAGAAAAATAATTTGCTTGGTCCTTCTATCACTCGTTTTCACTTGCTAAGCGTCACACTCAAGTCCATTTCTTTCCAGTTGTGGTCTTTACCAAAACTTTCGCGCCAGTCGGGTCACAGATCCACGTGTTTTTTTTGTTTTTTTGTTTTTTTCAACTGTCCTAGTACACTGTCCAGTCACATTAATGTGACCATCTGCGAAAAGTCTGAATAACCGCATTTTGCAGCACGGGCCGCTGCGAGATGTACAGGAACAGCGTCAATGAGGATCTGGAAGGTATTGACAGGGATGTGGAGCCAAGCCGACTCCTATGCCGTGATCAGCTGCGCTATGCTCCTCGGTAGACGTTATCGTGCAAGCAAAAACAAACTGCACTAGGGGTGGACTTGCCCCCAAGGACAGATGCATAATTGTGTCGATCCATTCTGCCTTCTAGAATGACGAGATCACCCATTGAATCCTACGAAACATCCCCCAGACCATAATGCTCCGATTAGTGTTGCAGAGCGTTTGCCTCGAAACGTTTCACGCCGTACACGCCGACACCCATCTGTCCGATGGAAAAAAAATGTGATTCATTTGAAAAGGCCATCTGTCGCCACTCAGTGGACATCCAGTTGCGGTTTTGGCGTGCAAATTCCAGCCTTCGTTGCCGATAAACAGCACTGATCACGGGCACATGAAGCAGGCGTCTGTTGTGAGGCCCAAACGCAGCAATGTTCGCTGACGAACCGTTGAAGATACAATCACAGAACAACAAGAAAAGAGAAGCGCAACTCCCGTGTCAAAAGAAGGCAGCACTGACCGATAGCAGCGCCTCTAGTGGTATGGAGATGAACTAAAAAAGGATAAACATTGCAGGTTGCATCCCTCCTAACTTATGTACGCTGGTTTTTTTTTTCCTTTAATTTTCTTACCTCAGTTTTCTGGGCGTGCTATGTAATTATTTTGCCTAGCATCATAATAAAATAATTTAACCACAGCTATAGCACACTGCAATACAGCAGTGACAACCTCTTATTCAGGAATATTTGTAGTCCAATTTAGCTGCAACAATTTTATTTAGCTTCAGCTATTTAAACTACAAGCTTGTTTCGACTTACTGTCAGTTTGAAGTGTTGCGTCTAGTTTTTATGAAGCACAAAACATCCTGAAGCTCTTATATGTTGATAGAAATCAATATAAGTGTGTCAGTTTACAAGTCTATTCTTGACTCTTGCGTCTGACAGTCGCTGCTTCTATGATCTTTTCTTGAGCAGCAACTGTCAGGCGCAAACATCAAGAATAGACTTGCAAACTGACACACTTATATTGATTTCTATCAACATATAAGAGCTCCAGGACGTTTTGTGCGTTACAAAAGCAAGACGCAACACTTGAAACTGACAATATGTCGAAACAAGCTTGTAGTCTAAATAACTGTTACAAGCTAAATAAATTTTTTTGCATATAAATTGGCTGTGGAGTCAATGGTAGAAAAAAACTATTATTAAGAGAATAATCGGCATTTTAAGAGATTCAATTAAGAAATCTTTGTCACAGTGTTAATGAATGAAGAACTCTAAAATTTGTTACAACTATGTTTCAGGATTGTAATTTTTGAGTAATTGCATAGGAAACGTGCATCTTGTAAAGGCTTCAACACAAAAATATTGAATATTAAGTACCAAAAATAGGAAAGGCGGATAAAAACAGTGAAATGAAAACAAAACTTACTTTTTATTTGTTAAGCACACAATAAAAATTTCACTATGAGCAACAGTTTCACCAGATTCACTACTGATATTAACAGTTGCACATGGAACACCTGCCACATGTTTTGGAAACTCACCCCTGTTTATCCTATGCCTAGTTTTATTCATGAAGTCTTCCTTGAAAAAATGATCTTCACAAACAAAATAAGTATCACAGTTCACATCAGGTCACAGTTTACAAACACTTTTCCGCTTCATAAGCAATCCTTGAAGTAGTTTTGGAAACCTGTTGAAATGCTTGTTCCTAACTTTCTCCGTTGAACCGACGTAATATCCAGATGAACAGCCAGGGAATTTACAGGAGTATTTCTACGTCAATTTGTTGTGTTGAATATTCTGAAAAACATAAAATTCTTCATCAAATAAAACTACTACTGACATATCAAAGTTATTTTAGTAAGCCATCAGAAATCACACAGCTTCATTCACGACAGAAGAGAATACATTTCATTTATAGGCTACGAGATTATTTACTGAAAATTAAATGTTTTACCTTAGGATTAATTGCTGATATTTTTTCTGCAGGAAATCTCTTCAGTTCCACAGTGAACTTGATGAAATTTAAAGTAATAAACCTGTATATAATGAAGATGAGTAGTTTGTAAATATGAAACATATACAAAGACGACTGTAACCGTGGACTTAAGTACAGAGCAAGACGATATAATATCAATAACCGCCATTCGACGGTTCTCATTGGTCAATTGCAGCTTCGTTTGACCCATAGCGCCTCTAGTGGTCTGGAAGGAACTACCTGGCTTGTTGCCTCTTCTCCCGTAGAGCTTTCACCCCCGTGGATACAAAGTTGGTAGCTCCTCGGTTCACATGAGCGGTCAGTTTCTCAGTAGTTGCAAGTCTGTTCGCTCGTACAGATCTGCGCAGCCGTCTTTCACCCCGTGTCATCTACGGCCCTTCATGCATCACTGTTGCCTCGGCGGCGCTTTTGAATAGCGCCATTTTGCCATGCACGGTATGCCTTAACCACGCAGCATAAACATGCCCTTTGGTCGAAGGTTTATGCGCATTATAAGTTCCTGAAGGCTTGAAATGGCCCCGCAACCTCGAAGTACGGAAATGTTCAGCACTTGGACGAAATCGGTAAGTAATGTAAAAAAGTGAGTACTAAAAGACATTTCATATGCTATTTAATTTCCCGGAATTACTGCAAGTAATTTTGTACTCTTTCAGTTATTTATTTGACTGTCTGTCTAGTCGTTGTCTTCAGCAGAAAAATCTTTGCCGGCCGGAGTGGGCGTGCAGTTCTACGCGCTAAGTCTGGAACCGCACGACCACTACGGTCGCAGGTTCGAATCCTGCCGCGGGCATGGATGTGTGTGATGTCCTTAGGTTAGTTAGGTTTAAGTAGTTCTAAGTTCTAGGGGCCTGATGACCACAGCAGTTAAATCCCATATTGCTCAGAGCCATTTTGAACCATTTGAAAAATCTTGTCATTTGATTCTGTGACTTTGTTGTGAGTCTATACTACTTTTTTCGATATGTTTATTCTGCATTTATATTAGTCTTATCATAATGGAAATTCAGACCATCTTTCAGAGTGCTACGTTATTGTGCTTTTGCAACTGAATATTTTGTTTTGCCTATTGAGCCGGCCGGAGTGGCCGTGCGGTTCTAGGCGCTCCAGTCTGGAGCCGAGCGACCGCTACGGTCGCAGGTTCGAATCCTGCCTCGGGCATGGATGTGTGTGATTTCCTTAGGTTAGTTAGGTTTAATTCGTTCTAAGTTCTAGGCGACTGATGGCCTCAGACGTTAACTCGCATAGTGCCCAGATCCATTTGAACCATTTTCTGCCTATTGAAATTGTTTCGTCTCTTTTCGGTAGGATATATGTAGTGGTTCTTGGTATCTTATTTAAATTATCTATTTACAGATATATGGCATTTTAAGTACTTTTCATGCTTCCATGTTGTTCCATCCGTTGCTTACTTTTACCTGCACTGTAGACAAACAGTACATTGTCAACAGTAAAACGGAGGTTTTTCAGTTAAGCTCCACTGAGAAGAATTCTTCATCCGTTTTCTCAGTTGAAATTTTATGTGCACTGCAGGCAAACAGTACACTGTCTTCAATAAAACGGAGGTAGTCCACATATGTTCTATTAAGATATTTTCTATCTTCGTTTTCTCAGGCATAGGGTCCTCTGAATAAAGTTTTCATAATAAAGGATTCTAATGCCTGGTCCATCTTTCAAGACGGATTTTCCACCTATACTGATGACTGATACAAAATATAGTGACGGAAAAAGTAATCGCAACACCAAGATGGAGTTGTGGGACATAAACGAAAGTTGGTAGGCGTGTTTCTACATCTGAAAAAGATGTTTGTTCGTATTCCGCGCCACTGTGAGGTTGTAAATCAGATTTGCTTTAAATAGACGCTTTTACGGTCGTTCAAAATGTTCAAATGTGTGTGAAATCTTATGGGACTTAACTGTAAAGGTCATCAGTCCCTAAGCTTACACACTACTTAACCTAAATTATCCTAAGGACAAACACACACACCCATGCTCGAGGAAGGACTCGAACCTCCGCCGGGACCAGCCGCACAGGTGACGGTCGTGAGGGTTGGTTACTTTTGAGATTGGACGTGTGAGTTGGTCAGTCAATATTGCCATTAAGGTGATAAAGACGCCAGTATTAACACTTCTCTGAGTTTGAATGAGGTCATGTAATAGTAGCTGGATGCTCCATATGCGATACTGCAGAAAGACGTGGCAGGAATGTAGCTACTGTACATGATTGCTGGCTGCGATGGTCACGAGAATGTACAGTCGCAAGAAGACCGTCCTCTGGACGGCCACGTGGCACTACCGAAAGGGAAGGGCATCGTGTTCGGCGTATGGCTCTGCTGCGTAGTAATGCTTCTGCAGCAGCAATTTGATCTGCATTTGGCACCACAGTCACACAACAACCTGTTACAAATCGTTTACTTCAAGGACAGCCCCGAAGCAGACACCCTCTACCGTGCATTCCACTGACCCAAAAGCACCGCCATTTGAGACTTTAGTGATGTCAAGCGAGAGCTCACTGGAGGGCAGTTTGGAGGTCTGTTGTGTTTCCTGATGAAACCTGGTCTGCCTCGATGCCAGTGATTGCCGTGTGTTGGTTACATGGAAACCAGATGATAGCCTGCAACCAACCCGTCTCTATGCTGGATTCTCTGGGCCTACCCGGGAGTTACGGTCTGACGTAAGACAGCAAGACCACTCTCGCGATTATCCCACGCACTCTGACTGCAAACTTGTCCTTCAATCTGGTGTTTCGACCTGTTGTGCTTCCGTCCATCAGCAGCATTCCAGGGGGTGTTTTTCCAACAGGACACCCCGTCCCACATACCGCTGTTGCAGGTTAGGGGATTTTTCCTCGTTCCAGTCCCTCCAGGATGACTGCACCCGCACTTAGCCTCCTACAAGATAAATACCTGGGGATCTGATCACGGAGTAAGAGGCGGCCGTGGCGATCGGCCTGCGACCCTGCACCTTATAGTGTCACTGTGAAGACAGACTGCATGATTCCTGTAGTCAGGCCAATAGCCCGATGACGGGCCTGCACCACAAACGTACAGACTTTACCTTACGTTCCTACATCACGTTAACCATGTATCGTTGGGACTCTGTTGTCAAGAGAAACTGACATCATAAATATAGACTGTCAGAAGCATGACGACGGTGGAAACTGAACATCGATTACGTTAATGGAGGTCTGAATGGACTATATTGAAGCTTAACGGTGTTTGTTTAGAAATTACAGTCATAGCGCACATTTATTTTGTTGCACTTGAACAGTGTGCTATTTCAGTTCACAAGGAAGACATGTAAATTAAATTTTCAACTTGCTCGAGGTAAATTGGGACTTGGTTGAATCATACACTCTTGAGTCATATTAATGTGACCATTCCTGTCAAAAGCCTGAATAACCGCCTTTTTCAGGGCGGACTGCTGCGATACGTGCAAGAAGAGAGTCAATGTGATTCTGGTGAGGTACCGGCAGGGATGTGCAACCACGCCCACTCCAGTGTCGTGGCCAGCTGCGCAAGGTTACCATGGCGCGATACAACTCAGTTGAGATGTTGTCACAGATTCTCGATTGGGTTTAAATCCGGGGAGTTTGTTCCCCAGGGGAGTACAGTAAACTCATCCTGAAGCTCTCCGAATCAAGCGCATAGCGGTGTGTCATGTTGCATTGTCCTGCTGGTAAATGCCATCGTGCCGAGGAAAAACTGCATGTAGGGGTGAACATGGTCTCCAAGGATGGATGCGTACTTGTGTGGATCCATTGTGCCTTCAGAATGACAAGATCATGCAAGTAATGCCATGAAATCATTCAGACGTTTCACGCCGTAGCCGGCCGCGGTGGCCGAGCGGTTATAGGCGCTTCAGTCCGGAACCACGCGACTGCTACGGTCGCGGTTCGAATCCTGCCTCGGGCATGGATGTGTGTGATGTCCTTAGGTTAGTTAGGTTTAAGTAGTTCTAAGTTCTAGGGGACTCATGACCTCAGATGTTAAGTCCCATAGTGCTCAGAGTCATTTGAACCATTTTTTTTTCACGCCATAAATGCCAACGTGTGTGTTCGATTTATCTGAAAAGGCACCTGTCGCCACTCAGTGGACTTCGAGCTGTTGTGTTGGCGTGCATATTGCAGCCTTCGTCGCCGATGAACAGCAGTCGTGGGTGCCATTGGTCAGGCGTCTGCTGCAGCGGCACACACGCAGCAACGTTCGCTGAATAGTCGTGGAGGAAACACTCTTCGTAGCCTACCCCTTGGTTCATCTGGCGGTCAGTTGTTTAACAGTTGCACGTCTATTCGCCCGTACACATCTCCGCAGGTGTAGTTCATCCCTGTCAATTGATAGCGCCATTTTACCACGTATGGTACGCTTCAACCACGGTGGCACCCGAACGGTTAACAGACTTCGCCGTTTCGGAAGCGCTTCCACCATTGGCCCGAAAGCTAATGGTCATGGCTCTTCTGGAGGTCAGGTGAGTCCCTCTGTTTCGGCATTACGACCACGAGTGCACTGTTCTTCCGCGTCCCAGCGTCCGCTCCCCAACACACTTTATGTGGTCTCCACTGCTAGTGGTGCCGTCTGACGTCTGTCAGTGTTTGTTGCACGTCGACGTCGAAAGTAGCCAATAGTCACATTAATGTTACTGGACCGTGTTGACAGTTTCGTCGGAAGAATCTTCCACTAAACTGCATTTCACTTCTGTTAAAATGGACGTCAAACGGGCCGACTTGGAGCAGGAGAGGCACCACAGGACACTTTAATTTCCACTGTCTATACTTTTACAAGTAAATTCATAAAACTTTGTCAGCATGACGAGGAAGGGTTCAGGATTCACACTCGTAGCAACGAAAGTCCAAAAACATAATTTTTTTTCATGTGAAATTTCATCATTTTTTCACTTACTATTGGCTGCGTTTATTGCTATAGGTATACTTTTCTTCATAAGTAAGAGAGACTGTTCGATGAATTTTGCACAGCAACCATACTTACAGGTGTCTGAAACTCTAGAATCTATTTAATTTATGAAGAAATGAATGAGCTGTTACGTTTTCAACTTTATGTTTAGAAAAAAATCTAATTTTGTAGTTAATTATCTCAATTTTTACCACAGGTTTTAATAGATTTGGAAAATTCTAGAGTTTCATTCACCTGTAAGTATGGTTTGTATGCTGTGCAAAATTAATCAAAGAATCTCTCTTACTTGTGAAGAAAAATGTACCTATAGCCAACAGTAAGTGAAAAAATTATGAAATTTCATATCTAAAAAAAATATTTTGTTATGTTTTTGCAATTCCACTGCTATGAGTGTGAATCCTGGATCCTTCCTGCTCATGCTGACAAAGTTTTATGAATTTATTTCTAAAAGTATAGACAGTAGAAAATAAAATGTCCTGTGGTGCCTCTCCTGCTCCAAGTCGTCTCGTTTGACGTCCTACCCCCCTTAAAATGATAAAAGGCATCCTTTGTAACCTTAAGTACAACACAGACATTCTTTGCCCGTGCGATATGTGTTGTCAGGATCAGCAGCCGCACAAACGACGTTAACGTCTACGTACATACATCGCACTGCTCATGGCGAAGGGTACCATTTCCCACTATTCATCTCCCAGTTCCACTAGAAAATGGGGCGACGGTAATATGACTGCCTTACGAGCCCTAATCTGACTTACGCTATGTAATCAAAAGTATCCGGGCACATAGTATCGGATATTAATGTAGAGCGTAGGGGGAAGCAATATGGTAAATCTAGTGTAGGTCCCTGGCCACTCGGGGATCTGTGGCAATGAACAAGCCGACAGATTGGCCAAGATGGGGGCAACGACTCCATTAATTGGACTGGAACCTGTCCTGACAATCACCAAGGCTATAATCACACTAGAACTACGGAACTGGCTTAGGAAACAGCACGCAGAATATTGGACCAAGGTCCATAAACAAAAATATGGTAAGGTAATGATGCCTAAACCGTGTTTTAGAAGAAGCTGGAATTGAACAGTAAAGAGGTAAAACTCATGACTGGACTGATGACCGGCAACGGGAATTTCAAAAAACACCTATACAAATTGGTATAACGGAAGATGACTCTAAATATAGGATCTGTGAAGAGAGTGAAGAAAGTGAATCACACCTAATCTTCGAATGCATGACATTGGAGAGCAAAAACACAGAATCTACGGAACAAATAGACCTGAGGAAATGGTTTCTAACAAAAAAACTGGTAAAGGGAGAGATACCGCACAATAAATTCGGTTTCGGTGCGAGCAGTCGCGTGTTAGACCAAAGCTGTTTTAGATTCCCTGTCAAAATCAAACAAAACGATTTAAGTGTTCATTTTTCCCACACGCTGTTAGAGAGTGGGACAGTAGAGAAATAATCTGAACTGGTTCAAAGAACCCCCTGTCTTGCACTTAAATGTGAATTGCACAGCACTCATGTAAATGTAGATGCAGGGAAGGTGCAGATGGACCGAGTAGTGTTATTCAGAGAATGAAGTGGTGGATAGCCTTGGAGAAATTACCGAATTGGTCACTGTCCACTGCCATGAGACAGTAATATGAATGTTTAATGTGCTACACTGTCAGCAGAGCCTGTTTCGTATTGGATGAGTGTTGTGGAGAAGCAAACGCTTTATAATAGAGTCAAACGACTGCCACGCGCCACTGTTAAGAGGACGTGATGCATAATGCAGGACGGGTTTGCTAACACAGCACGCCTTGGCCCGTGGCTACGCCTGCGTAGGAATTATGCGTATTATCAGAGTGCCAGGACGACATCCTGGAATGGGCGTTGTTAGCAGTCAGCGACAGTCTAGTTACATGGTAGCGTCCTAATCGTAAATATAACCGTTGGTTTGATCTCACGCCTGTTTTAGACAGAAGCTGTGGTCTGTCACCCACAATCGTATCATTTTCTTTTTATTTGGCGTCCTTCAACCTATTAAGGATCCAATTGTGAATAATTTTATCTGCAGTTTCAAATGAATGGGAATACTGGCGAACCCCACATGTCCATTTTTTAACAAAATTGAGTTACCTGTGATTTTGTAACAAACATAAGGCTGATAATGATATAGAGAAACTAAATATATTTTCTAGCATTTTCTGTAATGTTATGCGGCCATTGTCTCAGCTAAATCGAGGAAAAACAACCCACATGCAAAAAAGATATAGACTTTCTCAAAATTTTATGTAGTCAGCACTGTTTTAAACAAAGAGAACAATCTATATGTGCCTGTCAGTGACAAGAAAATGCGTGACCTAAGGCGATTTCTACAATTTCTACCAAAGAAGATATCATCCAGAATTTCTATGCTGAAATAACTACTCAATTGGGCAAAATTTGCCAAAGAGTGGACCATGTGTTGAATATAGTTCCAAACAGTGGAAAGTACACATAATGTGGTTGATTTTTATCTAAATTAGCAATGAGTTAAGAAATTATGAGTGCAACAGACGAAATTAAGTACAATCCTGTGAAACTCAAACCAGCGACAAAATCTCTTCTTACACGTGCAGCTAAATGCATTGGACTCGGTGGAGACATTTTTGAACATTTATTGTGTATGTATTGTGAAATTGTATATACACTGTACAACTTCCTTAACACTAAGCTTTGTTTTTTCCGGTTTAACGTGAATTCACATGTGCTGTGGTATTAATAAAAGCACATTATCTGACACATTCATACAATTTCTGTTATCGTTATTACCGTCATTTTTACAAAATTATATTCTCTCCAACTTCTGTTGAAAACTTTGTGCAGTTGTCTGGAATTTTGAAACCATATTCGGCCTAGTATTTAATAAATTAAAAATTGTACGAAATTACGTCTTTGCTTCTCTGAATGTTCTGGAAAACTACTGCAGATAAAATTCTGGGACATGTTTTATTAGATTTACCAGATCAATAACAACAAAATAAATGGAAATCGTGCTTTACTTTAACCTCGTATAGCTTTGCAATGGCTTCATATTAGTGAAGTTGCTAAATTTCAGACAAAATCTTTTCTTAGCTGTAACTCCGTAACTAAACATTTGCGGACCTATGTTGATGCGAACTTTTTACTTTAGTTTTACTTGTAGAATAACATATTAAAATATTTGCATATCTTCGTGAATCGCCCTATATGTATATATGTATACTAGAATTTTGTTTCCCGGCCGCGGTGGTCTAGCGGTTCTAGGCGCTCAGTCCGGAACCGCGCAGGTTCGAATCCTGCCTAGGGCATGGATGTGTGTGGTGTCCTTAGGTTAGTTAGGTTTAAGTAGTTCTGAGTTCTAGGGGACTGATGACCACAGATGTTAAGTCCCATAGTGCTCAGAGCCATTATTTTTTTTAGAGTTTTGTTTGATGCGGCGGTGCCACAACCTCATCTCCTGTGCCTGGCAGTGTCCTCTTCATGGTGCACATGTGACTATCAGGAAACAGATCGAATTTCTAAGGTTACTTTTTAATACCCGTTAAATGTCAGTTTGAGCACTTACATATCTACTATCTGAAGCAATATCAAACTCAAAATCACTAAATTACAGACCGATGCCCTTTTAAAAATTTACCTCTCAATTACGGGATCCGTGAAATTTAATGTCAGATTTCACCCAACGCCCTTAATTATTAGTTGCGTGTATTTCAACCTCTCCCCTTACGTACAGTTTATGCCCTCTAGTGCTCCCTCTATTTCTTATGTCCTTTTATGCTGTCCTTTCTTCTAGTCTGTGGTTCTGACGTAGTCCTTTATACGGCGATTCTGAGGACAGTCCCTTTATTACTTGTCTTATGAGTCCGCCTAACTTTCAACATCCTTCTGTAAAACGACATCTCAAACGCTTCGATTTTCATCCAGTGCTGTGCTCCAAACGTACATCTCAAAAATTTCCTTCTCACATTAAGGCCTATCCTTGGTACCAGTATTCTTTTGAAGAGGAATGTTTTTTTTTTTTGCTTGTGCTAGTCTCCCTTTTACGTCCTCCTTGCTTCGTCCGTCATATGTTATTTTCTTCCTAGATAGCAGAATTTCTTAACTTCGTCTACCTCGTGATCACCAATTTTGATGTTAAATTCGTCGCTAATCTCATTTTGGTTCTTTCTAAAAGTTTTCGTCTTTCTTTGGTTTACTGTCAGTCAATACATAGCGCTCGGTAGAATTCATTGCTTTCCACGGACCCAATAATAGAGTCATAAATTTTTGCAACAGCCCATCAGCCTTTAATGTAGTGATTTTGCGATACTAAATGTGTAACTGCTCAATCTGACATTCAACGAGTATCAAAATATAACCTCAGAAATCCCATCTCTTGCCTGACAGTCACATTTGCTCTATACAAGGTAACAATGCCAGTAAAATGACATTTATACACTTATCTCCCACACCGTTGGGTGGCTTGCGGAGTATGATGTAGATGTAGGTCCTCAATTTTCCATAAATGTGTGTCTGTTTCAAATTCATTCGCTTTGAATCGTAACCCATATCCGAGCAGTTCTTGTATTACCATCGTTGTTTCTTCGGTGAACAGCTGGGGAGAAAGACAACATACACACGGTGCTCTCTCTTTAACCCGAACTATTCTGTCTCGATCTTCCACTCTGATTATTCCATTTCAGTTTATGTAGATATCACATATTACCACTATTTCCCTTAGCTTATATGTATCTACATTTCTGGGAGTTTCCACTATCTTGCTTCATTTTTCGTTTTCGAACGTTTTTTCTGTGTCGACAGATTTTATAAAATTTCTTGATTTTTCTAAAGTGTTCCCCTACTTATTAAGCACGTCAGAATTGACTCACTGGTCCCTTTATCTTCCATAAAGGAGGGAGAATTAGAATTTAACGTCACGTCGATAGGGCGCTCATTAGCGACGGGGCAGAAGCTCGGACCAACAAGGGTAGCAGAAGGAAATCGGCCGTGCCCTTTTTGAAGGAATAATCCCGGGATCTTCCTGGAGCGATTTGGGAAATCACGGAAAACCTAATTCGTCCTCCTAATCGTCGTCCTCCCGAATGCGAGTCCAGTGTGATAACGACTGCACAATTCAATTCTGTTAGATGACGATCGTTTGGCTTCAGGAAAGGTAAAGCAACCACAGAAACAGTTCTGACGTGGCGGTTGATAATGAAAACAAGACTGAAGAAAAACCAAGACACGATCGTAGGATTTTTTGTCGACCCAGAAAAAAATGGTTCAAATGGCTCTGAGCACTGTGTGACTTAACTTCAGAGGTCATCAGTCGCCTAGAACTTAGACCTAATTAAACCTAAGGACATCACACACATCCATGCCCGAGACAGGATTCGAAACTTGACCGTAGCGGTCGTTCGGCTCCAGACTGTAGAGCCTAGAACCGCACGGCCACTCCGGCCGGCAGACCCAGAAAAAGCGACCGCCAATGCCAAATGGTGCAAGATGTGCGAAAGTCTGAGAAAAATAGAAGCAACCTGTAGGCAAAGGTGGGCAATATACTAAATGTAAAAGAACAGAGAGGAAACCGTAAGACTGGAAGACAAAGAAGGAAGTGCTCGGATTAAAAAGGGTGTAAGACACGGATGTCGTCTTCCGCCCATGCTATTCAATCTGTACGTAGAAGAAGCAATGACGCAAATAAAAGAAGGCTCAAGTTTGGGATTAAAATTCAGGATGAAAGTATATCAGTAATGAGATTCGCTGATGACATTGCTATCCTTTGAAAGTGAAGTAGAGTCACAGGATGTGTTGAAAGGAATGAACAGTCTATCGAGTAGCATAAAGATTGAGAGTAAATCGAAGAAGATGATAGTAATGTGACTCAGCAGAAATTAGAAGAGCGGGAAACTTAACATCAAAATTGGGGATCACAAAGTAGACGAAGTTAAGGGATTCTGCTACATAGTCAGCAAAATAACCCATGATGGACGGGACAAGGAGGACATAAAAGGAAGACCAGCATTGACAAAAAGACATTTATGGCCAAGAGAAGCATGCTAGTATCAAACATAAGCCGAAAGTTGAGGAAGGAATTTCTGAGACTGTACGTTTGTAGCACAACATTGTTTGGTAGTGAGACATGGACTGTGGGAAAACCGGAACAGAAGAGAATCGAAGCTTTTGTGATGTGGCGCTACTGAAGAATGTTGAAAATTAAATAGACTTGATAAGATGTGGAATGAGAAGGTTCTCCACAGAATCGGCGAGGAAAGGAATATATGGAAAACACTGGCAAGAACAAGGCAGAAGATGATAGGACATTAAGAGAGACATCTCTTCAGATTAACTTCAGTGGTGTTAGAGGGAGCTGTTGAGCGTAAAAATTGTAGAGGAAGACGGGGATTGGAATATAGCCAACAAATAACTGAGAACGTAGGTTCCAAGTGCTAATCTGAGATGAAGAGATTGGCGCAGCATTTCGTGGCGGGCGATATCAAAAAATGGCTCTGAGCATTATGGAAATTAACATCTATGGTCATCAGTCCCTTGAACTTAGAACTACTTAAACCTAACTAACCTAAGGACATCACACAACACCCAGCCATCACGAGGCAGAGAAAATCCTTGACCCCGCCGGGAATCGAACTCGTGAACCTGGGCGTGGGAAGCGAGAACGCTACCGTACGACCACGAGTTGTGGGCGGCGGGCGATATCAGTTCAATAGGAAAAGTGATGACTTAAAAAAGAAGCTCAGTTACTTTATCTCTCCTTCCATCACTCCCAAGTTGTTTGCATCGCTCCCTTCAATCACAGGGAATATCACTGCATTGATGTAAACGCTGCCAAATTATACAGGATGATTAAAACAGGTGACACTTATTCCTAGTATTGATCAAAACTAGAAGAAAAGTTCCGATATTTATGTGTCTGGAAATCAATAGTTTCTGTGGTCTTTTACTTGTGGCGAGTAGTTTTTTATATTCCGTGGTGCAGAGCGTCTTATTGCGCGATGAATTATGAATTACCCTTGCTTCTGGAGAACGTTGCCCTTGAAGAAAGACAACGACTGTATGTCACCCACGACGGGGCACAATCCCATTTTCTACGGATCGTAAGACTGTGCCTCAACGCAAATTTTAAGGGCGGTGGGCAGATTGAAGAGGTGCGGCAGCATATACTTCCCGTTCACCGGACTAAATCTGTTGGACTTCTGGCTGTGGACATATTTGTAGCCGTTGGTGTAAGCCCGTTCCCAGACAGTGTGCAGGCGTTACTGAAGCCTGTGATCAATGAGTGTGAGACAGTCCGAATGGAGCCGGGTGTACTTGAAAGAGGTTTGAAGAATGTGTCAGGATGTGTGATAACCACATCTACTGGTTCCTACGTTGAAAGACGGATGAGAATGAGAAAAGGGACTCGCCCATATCTCAGCAGGTATTGGTTTCCGGATATATCATTACAGGAACTTTTTGTCTAGTTTTGACCAATACTGTCTTCTGTCGGAATATGTGATACATTTTTTTTTTTGGACACCTCGTTTACCGCCGTTGAGTGGTAGAGGGACGATCAGCCCCTATAGCTGTCATTTTCTTTTGGCGGAATATCAGAGCTTGCAGGTATATTACAAAGTGCTTGCAGAATATCTACAGAGATATGGCTGTAAACAAAAGCACGATGAGTCGTTGGGCCGAGGCGTCTGATATCATCGCAAAAAGGCCGCGCAAATCTGACCTCACCCGCCCTACAGCCCGGATCTCGCACGTTCCGACTTCCATCTATGTGGCGCAATGAAGGATGCACTGCACGTGAAAGAGTACGTGGATGATGGGGAGGCTATTGATGCAACAAGATTTTGGCTCCGACGTCCTCCACTAAAGTGGTACCAAGGGAGCAGACGGTAAGATGGCGTAAGGTCGTCGTATTGAACGGAGATTATGTTGAAAATGGGGTTTTGTAGCCAAAAGAGGATGGAACAATGCGGTGTACTGGAATCCTGAATAAAACCAATCCGATTTCAGGAAAAGAAGTGTTGCATTACTTATTGAACGCCCCTCATACGTTCTAAGCACAGCCGTTTATATTTCATCCTCTTTTTTGAAGAATTACCGTAACTTCAAAGTTTTTACACACTTTGAAGATTTTTAGCTTGCTGTCCAATTTCATCTTCTTCAAGCTTTGTACGTTTAGACAGAAATACACATATATTAACTGAAGAATATGCTTCCATCCTTTTCTCCATTTTTGTGTGGGCAACGCCACAGAGAATACGAGAGCCGATAGAGGTCATTGGGCGCCCTCTTTCCTCTCGGTGCCTAAGATGCCAGGATTTACGGGGCGTATTCCTAAATTAACGTCCTTTTGTCATAAAAAAGTAAGCTGAGGAGAAAAGGTTTTACTGACAATGATATTTTACTGCATATGTGCTTTACTTTTCCACTTAATCGCCGTTCACAGGTAACGCTGCACCAGCTTGTTTAACCCCTCTGCATAGAAGTCTGCCGCCTGGAAATTGGACCAGTTGGTTACGCCAGTCTCGTGTTCATCTTCGTTTTCAAATCGCTGTCTACCCAGCTACATTCTCAAATGCGAGAAGAGGAAATAGTTGCTTGCTGCCAGGCCGGTACTCCACGGAAGGTGTTCCAAAAGTTCGCTATGAGATTGTGCATTATCATGAAGAAAGATTATGCCAGACGCCAGTTCCCAGCGGTGTCGATTTTGGATCGCATGTCAGTTTGGTTAGAGTTTCACAGTATACATCAACCATAATTGTTGACGGGCACGGTCCACGAAATCAATCAAAAGGACGCCCTTTTCGTGCCATAAAACCGTAGCCGTTAGTTTTCAATTCGAGAACGGAGTTTGCTTAAACATTTTTGGCTTGTGTGAACTTCAATGTTGTACGATATCCATGTCTCGTCGCCCTTAACAGTGCAGGAAAACAAATCATCTCCATCTTATCTATAGCGCTCCAAAAACTGTCGTGCACTGCGCATCGTTTGCTCTTTGTGCTAATCAGTGAGCATTTTTGGAACTTACTTCGCATCCAGTTTGCGATGTCCATGCTGTTTAGTGACTGTCCTATAAATTGAGGGAATTCATTAACCTGGCCACTAACCGTCAATTGCCGATCATTTCGAAGTTTTTGATGCACTTGATCAACGATGACGTCGGTCCAAATGCTGGGTCTACCATTTTTACGGCCATGTTGACACCATTCGACACCATTTTCGACCTTGTTTGTCACTCACTACTTCCGGCCCATACACTAGGCACAACTCAAGATGGAAGTCAGCAGCTGAAAATCCTTTGGCCAGCAAAAATGTACTCACGCCGCGCACTTCACAACTGGAGGGATATACGATTGTCTCAGCCACTGCGATCTGCTTTCACCAACTGGCAAACGACCAGAATCAAACCAATACTGGAGCAGTTTCCTGAAGAGTCGGTAGGCAGAGCTGCATGCGTGAAACTTTATTCTAGCCAGTTAAATACTGGCCACGGAACCTTACTTTTGGAATACGTCTCGTACCTGCTCCTGGCCGCCGTGGCACAGTGTCACGGTCGCTAGGAGACGCAGCCGTGAGTCACGACGTATCACTGCACGGCAGGCAGCCGGCAGCCCGCCAGATTGCCCCATCATCTCATCGCGCGCAGTCGCCGCTGCTGCGGCTGCCGCTGTGGCGGCAGGAGGGACGGGGGTTCAATTGAGCTCCGCTTCCACGCGAGGGAAATTGCCTGTTAACACGTTCACGTTCCTACTACGGATTGCACGGCTACGAACCTGTGGCGAACAAAGCGGCCCGCCAAGCCTCGCTGCACCACGCGTTGATCGGATCGACTGTGGATGGTTAGTTTCGACTTCGCAAAAAGTCACCGCCAAAGGGCTACGCGGGTACTAGAAATGCTACATGATCTGAAAGTCCCTTAACCGCACCGGCAAACTTTTTATTCGCATCCGTTTACGTTAAAATTTTCTAAACCGGTTTAATCAGTGGTGATTTATGTTTCAGGGGAATTCGGCCTTCGTCAAAGAACTGCCTAACGAACATTTCATCTCCTAATGCTGCACGCATTTTCTGAGGCTTTGAACACTCAGAAAGGATCTCTCCTTCATGGGGAACCACTGTTATATAGAAGATTTTGGAAAACATTTCCGCCATTTGACTGATAATCGTTCATTTATTGTACACAATCATGATTTTAGTTTTGTAGCCATTCCGAAGTACATGTAGAAATATTGAAATACGTCTTACCTGGCTGTGACATGTCATCGTCGGATTTTTTTTTCCTTTATTGTATTTCGATTCTCCCCGAAGGGGGCGGGCTGGCAGCAGTTTATTACGCTGCTCTGCAGCCTACAGACTTTTTAAAAGGTAAGAAAGAAGGGAAAAACAATAAAAGCAGGCGATAAAACGGTGACTGAAATTGTAAAAACGGCGGAAAATAGTTGAAAGTTAAAAAATAAAAGCAAAGGGTTGGCAAAGCTAATAAAATATCCAGGAAGCAGACAGGGAACATAGTAGACAGACAATTAAAAAACATGGCGACAGTCTGGTTTATGTCCGCAAGAGATATAAAATTCACACCCAGCGACAGTATGATGGCCGTTCGCAACACTTCGGAGAAGACACACAACACTGAACACTCACTGTAAACACTGTACTAAAATGTTGGCACAAAGATAACACATCATAGCCGATGGCAGATGGGGGGGGGGGGGGGGGGGAGAGACCTGGGCAGGTGGGGGGAAAACAAGGAGGGAGGAGAATCGTCGGAAAAACATATTTCTGGCCTTGTAGACCAGATGTTGTATTACACGATATGAGTTCGTATCCAAGATACATAATATTTCTGACATAATTCGCCATGAGCAACCACTAACTTACAGTAAGTCGTATTTAACAGCAAATATATTTCTATCAGCTGCATTCATCACTTCTGTTCATCAACTGAAGTGATGAATGCAAGTCTCAGGAATATATTTGCTATTAAACACGCCACACTGTATGTTAATGGCTTCTTATTACGCCTAATATCAGCAGTATTACGTATCTTGGATACGTACTTGTATCCTGCAAAACGACAACTAGCCTATAAGGTCAGATATGTTTTTCGTACGATGTCATGTCACGTACAGATCAGACGTACTCCAGTATTTAAACATACACTTCAGAATGACTGTGTGAAATAAATGAACAATTAACAGTTAAATGGCGGAAATCTCTTTAAAAAACGACAGAAAAGAGTATCTGCACAATAGCCCAGCCGTGATGTAACCAGACCACTGTTTAAAGGGCCATAAAAATTCCACGTAGCCGACAATATATCCCGCAACTGTCCGGCGACATTGCGGCCACACGAATTGCAGCCTGATGTATTACATCACTGGCCACTATTGCCTGTCAATGCTGCGGCCATAAATTTCAGGACCAGATTTGTTTACAAGGTTCCACACTGTTGTCACAAAATGGATGAACGCTAGTGGACGTGAATACGACTTCTGTTACTTTCACATTACACAAGGAATCAAGTGAGAAACAAGAAGGGAAATCGAGCTTTGCGGGTACGTTATTTTTTAAGTAATAGGAACGCTGCAGAAAATTTAACTAGTCAACTACTGCTGGATACACATCTGTTCCAGAATTTTACCAGACTCGTACAAAAAAATTTGTCCGAGAATTTCTAAAACCTATACTAATATAAGGGTGTGTGTAACGGTTACAACCCGACTGGCAATTATCTTTCGGTTTTTAACTAATGATGATTCGTACAGAAGTCTAATTTGCCGCTTAAAAGTTCAGTATTCATTAACAAGCCTCATAGCACCATAAGTACGCAATTCTTTCGTAGTAGGACTAAAATGTTTCATTAAGGAAGGTTTGAAATAAGAATACAATGTTCATTTTAGTTTTGTTCACCAGCATACACCACTTTTAGGCTATCAATTCCTGTTCCATATAAGTATAGAGACAGTAAGAAACTCATAGCATTAAATGCAAACAGTGTTGATGAACAGCCACCTGCGGTTTCATTCTCCCTATGTAACTGTTTTGCTTCGCATTTGGCACGTTGTGTGGAACATTTCAGCAGCACTTCAACTATCACCTCAATGATGACTGAAGTGACTACTATAGCAAAAGTCTACTTATACCAGTATTTCTGGCCCCTACCCAGTTAGATTCTTCCTACACGTCGGTCAGGGGCCTGAAGACGGCGTAGTAAAACGCTGAAACTGATTGCCAAATAAAAGAAGGTTGGAAACTAGACGGCTGACAGGTGTTTAATTTCACATTCTACCCTATTTTATGTTTTTTGATGCTCCTTTTTATTTATTTAAGTAATGTTCCTTTTTCATTTCATAATCGGTTCAAAGAGAACATATAGTGTAATTTTCCTTCGCGTTATATTCTGTATTATCAAAAAATACAGAATAAGACATCTATTTCATTTCAAGATAAGAGAACCAATTATATGCTTAACTTTTTTTGGTCGATGTACTTAAGAGAAACTATGATAGATTCAGTCCTTTTTCACAAACCTTTATTATCTTGCTTGCGATGCACATACTGCAGTCAGACCAGGAAATAAAGATTCTAATGGGTAGAGTGTCTTAGAATAGCCTCCGTGTTGCTTTGTAGCAGCTTATGGTAATTACCTTAGCGACCTGTATTACTGCAAACGAAACGGAAATGGATCAAACGAAATCTAGCTGTAGGTACCACGGAAACGGGACGCAGGTGTAAAAGTTGAGGAAAACCCGGAAAATGAGCATCTGTTCTTTCCGAAACACTGCGCATTGAATTCACTATGGTGGCACTCCGTGCAGAATGAATAATAACACTCACTTAAGGCAATAGTAATTATTATTTCAATCACATGTAATGCAAATAGGCAAAAAAGATAAATACTGCCGCTGCCCTTTAACTATTAACCGTGAAGTAATTATTGTTACAGATATCTGAATATTTCTCCACGTATGTCCGCATCGACGTAGGCTTTTATACCTAATTTTACTGCTTATATCCGCATCTTCGTAGACAACTATCGCTTCTGATGAACTACAGCGAATCTGTCAGTTACATCGTTCAAGCCGGCCGGAGTGGCCGAGCGGTTCTAGGCGCTATAGTCTGGAACCGCGCGGCCGCTACTGTCGCAGCTTCGAATCCTGCTTAGGGCATGGATGTGTGTGATGTCCTTAGGTTAGTTATGTTTGGGTAGTTCTAAGTTCTAGGGGACTGATGACCTCAGAAGTCAAGTCCCATAGTGCTCAGAGCCATTTGAACATCGTTCAAGCTGCAAATATGTAATGCGGTAAACGACTACAGAAAGATATTACCTGTCGGACTGTTCCAATTTGAGTACACAGTCCGTTGGTATTGTCTGCAGGAGTACACTTACAGTTCAGCTGATATGTGAACTTTTTAACTCGTTAAACGTCAAACTGACAAACTTAATTAGCAATCAAGAACCCGGGTACGTAATATCGTTGCAATAGTTTAGCAATTCACATTTCGCGTAAGAATGATTAACTTGAAAGGGAACTTTCAATTAACCTCTTTCAAGCCAGGGAGAATAGCGGTGTCCATGCAGTGTACTCCGTTTGAGTACTCTTCTTGCGCATACGATGTGCAGAAATGAAGAAATAAATATATTTTGAAAAATTTCCAGATTATTGGTTGTGTATAGTGGACGCTGCTATTTTCAGTTCTGAATGACACCTAAGAAGGGTTACCAGAAATGTTTTAATCTGCCTTAGACATAGAGTTTACATCATATGTACTTATTGCTCGTACTGAATGAATCTCATCACACAGTATTATGTTTTAGTCTTAATTATTGGTAGCTTCTGTTACTTCCTACACTGGTGTCCTCTACAATTCTCGACTGCAATTTTTCTCAAATGGCAGTAATGATACATCCTGTCGTGCATATTTCACAATGGTATGCCTCTCTCACAAAGTTGCAAGCTTTTCAGCATCCATATTACGCAACTAACTATGATACACAGTCACACAGTAACAATAAGAGAGCCCCGCTTGCAACGTTAATAGGTGCGTCCACATAATGCCTTTCATCTGTTCACGATGTTTATTATTTGAACACTCTCGGTGACCAGATATTACCCTTCCTTCTACATACTCCTATCTGTGATGTGTATGCCGTGGACACGCCCGTATTACAACATGAAATTAGCCGTGTTCACAAGGCTGTACGCGTATGTTCCTGGTTTGGCAAGCAGTGAGGCGCTTATCGCGCCTTTACCGAGGCAGTAGATTTCTCGACATTAATCCCATACAAAGTGTCAGAGAATATTTGAAACAGGGTATTCTAACTGTCAATGAGTGGCTTGAACGAGATATTGCATACTTGAATAAATTCGTGAACCCTCTTCTTCGCCGAATAGAGGACAACATGAAGGCTACGGTATTAGCGTCATCTTTGCTGGCAGTGATTAATTTCTTTTACGGTGCGCTTATTTATTAGACGCTAGCATTTTCGCAGACGACAGTAATGGATGCATAAAAGGGCATTCTCCAGTGGTTCTGAAGCACCTAAACTGTCAAACAACTATGTGCCAGAAAGTGACACCAAAAAACTTCAGGGCTGCATACAAGACAAGCAAAACACGTGACTTGTCCTCATTTGCAACGTCGCATAACGTGTGCCACCTGATCATCTGTGTGATGTCCTGAAATTTTACGGTATTAAACTCAGAGTGTCCGTAAGAGAATATCACAGTTTCAATGGTATATTACAATTCCTCACATTGCTAAGGACCAGAGGCATTGTTGGACAGGCAATGATGGACGACATGAAACATAGTACGTACGTAGTAGAGGTGGAATGGTATATTTGTAACGAAGAATGGTATAGGTTTCACCGCATAGGAAAGCAGGATAACATAAATAAATAACTTTCATGTTCTACACAGGACGGAGTCCAAACATAAATGTACATATCGGACTCTCACTAAGGAATATGCCCTCCTCAGGTACTATTGCACATTTTTCTCCTTTTCACCTACTATTCACGCTGGCTACCAAACTGTTGAGGAGTCTTTGGGCATATTATTCCACTTTTCTAACAATTTGATTTTCAGTTCTTTCACTCTTGGGTGAGGAGGTGTTCCTTGAGAAACACGTCTGCCAAGAGCACCCCAGGCATGCTCCATAATGTTTAGATATGGGGAGTACGCTGGCCTTTCCATACATTCAGTGTCTTTATTTTGCAGTGTGTCCGAAACCTCATCAGTACTGTGTGAGCGGGCATTGTCGTCCATAATTAGAAATTCGGGACCTAACGCACCCATAAAGAGACGGACATGATCAAGATCTCTGCTATACCGCTGTGCTGTGACAGTACCTTGCGTACAGGTAGGCATTGGTGTTCGGCCCCTGTACTTAATGCTTGGCGACACCATAACGCCTAGGCTATACCGTTAACGTTCATGAATATTTTGTGGTGTGTAACGTGTTCCCCGCTCTCTCCACACTAACCGGTGGTCAGAATCACTTGTCACAGCAAAGTGGGAATCGTCGGAGAACATCACTCTGCACGTGTGTAGCTGACCCGAACCAACATGCACCTTACACCAACGAACTCTTTCTCGAAGGTGGCGTGGTTGAAGTTGAGTGCATTCCGAAAAGTCAAACCGGTCTGATTTAGTCGTCTTCAAATGGTTCTGACAGAGATACGTCTTCCATTAGCGGTTGCAAAGTATGCAGCGAACTACCTAGAAGTGAAATGTTAGTTCCTTTTCGCCACTGGGGCTACATACATATTGATTCTCTTTCGGTGTGATGGTTCTTCTACGAGCGCTGTCATGCTTTTGCAAAGCATTTCCATCTTCAACGGCCTTTTTTAATAGTGAGATGACACTTTTGGACATACCCATTACCATGGCCACAGTAATGACACTTTGACCGGCTCTGAGCCCTCGAACTGTTCGTCCTGGTTGGCAAAGACAGTTTAATTAGGTGATCAGTAAGTCAAGTACTCTGACTCTAAAAATGTGGATAACACAAGCTGAATTGATCTGACACTGAGCAGGCTCTGATTGATCAAATTTACTGAAGTTTAACTACATAGGTGCAGCTAGGAGCAAGTGGTGATTGAGATCTGTGCCCGCTGACAATGCCAGAGTGGCAGTACGTTACCCTGTGAACTTCCTGTGGCGACGTGACTTGCAGCTGGCGAGATGTGTGTGACGGAGGAGGTGAGACGTGGAGGCGGCATCTGTGAATCGATCGCGGCCACGAAAGAAATGCAAAAATCCCACGGTCTAGCAATCAGGCAGACGGATCGCAATTTACTCTCTATCAGAGCCCTGAAATCACAGTAGATTTCAGTGTGCGACACATCCAGTCACTGATCGTACCAAGGACCAATTTGGCTCACTTATATGACAGAGATCACAAGGATACCAAACGTCAAGAATGGTAGCCAAAAACGAATAAGTGTGCCCTCAGCAAACGACTTGTCCGAGACGTTTGAAGTCTGTCGGTACAAAAAGAACTTCACCGCAGGCTCCCCTCTCGCAAGTGAAGTCAGTCTCAGGACAGGTCCCAAGTTCCAACCACATGTGCCAGAAGCTTCCACCAGAAGTGGTTACCAGACCAAAGTCTTACACCCAAGTGCTTTGCAACTCTCCAGAAAAAAAAAAATTCGTTTTCCTCAGAATGCATGAACGACACTGCCTTCACCCTGTCTTGAGTCAATCACAGGGCTCTAGAGGCCCTAAGTCTCCCCTCCTAGACGACAGCACAAACTCACGTCGAACCAGGGCACGAGTTAAGAAACCTGCTTCACTAAAAAAGAAGAAACCCCCAATCACTGGCATTTTTAAGTTTTCGCAGAGGGGAAAGGGATGATTTTTCCCGAAGTCGTACCTCTTCCAATGGCAACAAGTGAACAGATACAATCTCAAAGATCTTTATCTAAATCGCCTGTGCCTTGGAGTTTGTTAGGCCTATCTATGAGGTGTAATAAAGATTCTATCTCTAAATGTTTCTCAGATGCTGGAGTTTTCTTATACAGCCAAGGTGGCCAAGGGAAGTGGTTCACTGGCCTATTCGCACTATCGGTGAACATGAAAAAATGTGATTTTTTATTATGCGTGGCTCTGCACATAATGCCCGGTTTACAACTCCATTGTGTAAACACGTTCCTTTAGACCGTCTCCCCAGCCCAGGCTTCTGCTGGCGCTGTAGCAGGTAGCACAGCATTGTTCTGCTGGAGCCCTGTCTGAACGAGGGGCTGCCCTATCTGCCCTGTATGGCTGTGGGCCTGTCTGGAAAGATTTACTAAGGGATGGGCTCGCCGCCAATTGCCTTCAACTTCCAACAAACCGTT
Source organism: Schistocerca gregaria (assembly GCF_023897955.1). Taxonomy (NCBI): domain Eukaryota; kingdom Metazoa; phylum Arthropoda; class Insecta; order Orthoptera; family Acrididae; genus Schistocerca; species Schistocerca gregaria. The sequence goes on from NC_064920.1 coordinate 241,706,095, forward strand.
TCTATGAGCTAAGAATCATAAAAATACCTCAAGATTTTAGTGCCCTACCAGGCTTCATCAACGTCTGCTCAGGCCATTAACTTGCTAAGATTCTCTCAAGGTGCGTCAGGTTGCGATGAAATCTTTAATAACTTTTCCTATGCGAAAAATAGGTGAGAGAGTAACTTGTCCTTTCGAAATGTCTTGCAGACATGTTGCCGTACCACGCGGAATGTCGCAGCAATCAGTTCCGGAACAAACGTCGTCAAACACCGTACTGCATGAAATGTTGAATGCACACAAAGTGTTCATGCACAGGCTTTGCTGCAGTTAACACGTCCCGCCCTCTACATTTCTTTTTACTAACATTGGCCAGGTGTTTAGTAGCAATTTTCGGTTGTTCCTTAGCAATTTTCCAAGCAAGGGTACAACCGTTTAATTTAGACTATCCACAAAAATCATACATCATATTGAAGGTAGACCAACATGGCCTTTGTGACAAATCGTCAGTATGAACACCTTTAGTTAAATGGCGCCCAATCAACCTAAAATCAAATTCTTTACACACTTTGGTTAACAACTGCAGATTAATGCAAACAATAGCCTATTTATATCTGTCTCTCCCAACTCTGACAAATCAATAGGTAGTCGCGGAACGAAAACACAGTCTTTTATAAAGCCCCAAATGAAAAAAAATCGCATGGTGTGAGGTCAGGTGAATATCGATGCCGGTGGAAAAGCGTTCTGTTGTACTGAACATTATGACCAATCCTACAGTCAGGGACTTCGAAGTACAACCACAGTCGTACAAATAGATGCCAGTGGGGAAGGCTCCATCTTGTGGCCAAATAACGTTTTCAGGTTCACCTTTTAATTGGAGAAAGAGAAATTCTTGCAACATATCCAGATAAGCCACTCCTGTTTCGGTAGCTTCAGCGGAAAAAAAAAATCGTGCTTATACTTGACGTCGGGACACAACGCAGAAAACTTTTAATATCAGGGAATTTTGAACCGTACAAGTTCATGGGGATGTTCTGACGCCTAGATACAGATATTATACGTATTATTTACCTTCCCACTTATATGAAAAGTTGTCTCGTTACTGAATACCACACCATCAAGAAAGTCATATTCTCTCTGCACCACTATACTTGCAAAGTTATAACGCACACTATTTAAAGCATGTACCAAGTGTAACCAGTATGGATGCATTTGTAAACTACTTTTTCTTTTTCTTTAGCGTTTCTCCAGCTTGGTGGTAGGGTGGATTCTCTGTCTCCATTTCGTTCGATAGTGGGCTGTGTCTGGATGAAAATTTACAGACTTCAGTTCCTCGAGCAGAGTGTCGCCCATCGCCGTCTTGGTCGTCCCTCAGGTCTCTTTCCTATGACTTCCACTGTGTATGCTGCCTTTGCGATGACATCGCCCTCTGCGCGCAGCACATATGCAGAGGGCATTTTCTTCTGGATCGTGCGGCCCCGAAACGTTTCCTGATACTGCCATTCGAAAGGTGATTTCAATCGAGTGATGCTACCTGTGCATCTAAACATCTTAATCCCTACGATCCGCCCCCCCCCCCCCCCCAAATAGTCGATCTGCCTCCTTTGTGGCTGGCCAACACTTGGTGCTGTAGAGAGCAACATGACGAATGACAGATGATCCTTAATCCACCGATCGCAGGGGACGTCTTTTGTTGTTCGACCAGCATCTCACCCATTGCGTCGTTTACATCATGAACGACGGAACGGGTGAGCTGCTGGTCGACCTGAAGAAAGCAAGGGAACGCTTGTGGAACAATTTCGACTGATCAATTTCCCCATCCACCAGTGCCAACCAGCAGTCGAAGGACAAGTCAAGTAAATTAACACTGCCGAAGTCGAGGCCGAACTGAAAGAGTTGAAGAGAGGGAAAGACACCGGCTCCGATACCAACAGAGTTTGCGGTGGGTTGGCTAACAGATCTTTTCACCCAGATCATCTGAGAAGGTAGAATATCAACAGACTGGCAACGGAGCATCACTATGCCAATCTTTAAAAAGAAAGGAAGCCCTACTGAATGTTCTAAGTACCACACAGTTTACTTGGTTATGAGATGAAGATCTTTGAGCACATTCTCGACAAAAGAATTCGCGAGGTAGCTCAAATGACAAGGAGCCAAGGATAGATTGCATGCAATGTTTGTAGCTGTTAGTAGTAGTTTATCCTGTAGTGAAATAGAAGTGGATAGTTTTAAAAAATGGTTCAAATGGCTCTGAGCACTATGGGACTTAACATCTGTGATCATCAGCCCCCTAGAACTTAGAACTACTTAAACCTAACTAACCTAAGGACATCACGCACATCCATGCCCGAGGCAGGATTCGGACCTGCGACCGTAGCAGTCGCGCGGGTCCGGACTGAGCGCCTTAACCGCGAGACCACCGCGGCCGGCGAAGTGGATAGTTCCTGCGAATTATTATGGGTGGAGGTTATACTCAACAACCGAGCTAGGTTAATAATTGGCTCCTTTTACCGACCTCTAGACTCAACAGCATTAGTGGCAGAATAACTGACGCAATCCAAGCTGCACGTCTGCTTCTTGAAAAATGCTGTGAAAAGAAAAAGTCACTGCACCTTGCTTTTCTAAACCCCAAAAAGGCTTTTGGTCAGGTGCCATATGACCTAATCTGGTTAGCACTTCGAGGCCATGGCATTCCTGAGTACGTTGTCAGCTGGCTACGGCTTATGTATATAGAACCGAGGAGCTATGTCCAAGCGGCTGCAGGAGCGTTAAATGACTTTGCATCACAGTAGAAGTCCACCACGGCTCAACCTTATCACTACTGCTGTTTATTCTTGTGGTGGACACTGTCACATCATATGTGCACATGTCACTGTCATGGACACTTCTCTATGCTGATGATGTCATATTAGCTACGGAGAAGGAATCTGATCTCCAACACCAAACACAACTGTGGAACGATCGACTGGTGCGATATGGCCTGCGACTCAACAGAAAGGAAACTAAGAACGTGACGTGACACAAGCGGAAACTTGGGACCATCAACGTTGATGGGGGAGATCTACCATGACTATAAAAATTTAATTATCTCGCTTCTACAATCTCTAGCGACGGCCAACTTACAGACGAGGTTAACACAGGGACGCTGACAGCATATGTAAATATTTTCTTAAAACCTTCCACACTATCAGCTTTGACAACTGGATTTCAAAACTTTCTTTCCCAAAATACTTTTTAGGGCTACGAAAATATTGTACTCTGACGCGGACAACATCTTTTTCAGACACTCTTGATCGTCCCGTGTTTTTCCCCTTACACATACACCCAGTCGTTTCGAATTGAGCATACCATCGGCAGATGCTTTTGTCATATGGGGGATTACAATTGAACTTTAAGCATAGCGTACTTTGAATTGAAATTAGAGACCGACTCTTGGTAAACTCTCCGTCCGAACCGGTCTTGGAAGGCCAACGGTACAGACCGGCCGCCGTGTCATCCTCAACCCACAGGCGTCACTGGATGAGGATATGGAGGGACGTCTGGTCAGCACACCGCTCTCCTGGCCGTATGTCAGCTTACAAGACAGGAGGCGTCACTTCTCAACCAAGTAGCTCCTCAGTTTGACTCACAAGGGCAGAGTGCACCCCGCTTGCCAACTGCCGCTCGGCAGACCAGATGGTCATCCATCCAGCTGCTAGCCCAGCCCGACAGCGCTTAATTTCGGTGACGGGAACTGGCGTTACCACTGCAGCAAGGCCGTCAGCTCTTAGCAGAACACAAAACGCTTTAGGCTCAGTAGTTGTCATTTTGCGTATGTGGCGCAGCGAGCGGGAAACAACGAAGCACTTCTCGCGCATACGCTTATCTGAAACTGTTGAATTACTTGAATTACTCTTTAGTTGTGTCCTTGAGCACACTTTCCAACACTTACACTTGATACTATAAAAGTTTATAAAGTGACATTCTTTTAAGAATACACTTTGTGTGTGTGTGTGTGTGTGTGTGTGTGTGTGTGTGTGTGTGTGTGTGTGTGCACGCGCACGTTCGTTTGCGCGCGCGTCTACATAGAAGCGTAAAATTAGCTCAATGTGGGAAGAGGGCAGCATTAAATTAGTCCAAAGTTAAACTGTTGTTTTAAATAAAAAATGTTAGATTTATTAGTTACTGTTATTATTCCATTATCTTATTTTTTTGTATAATGAAATTGTGAAACATTACTTTAATTCGATGTTAAGACTTGAATTGTGTCGGAAGGTCGACATTTCAGAGACATGCGATTATCGTACCATCCGCGTCGTAAAATATGGCTTGTCATCGAATAACTTAATCCTGCGACCTATAAGAGATTACGAATGAATCGCACTTCGTTTCTACGGATTATGTACACAGTAGAAACCGACAGTTGCAATAAACAGGAGTTGGTTGGCGGTGTTTCTTTGATATATTAGGCCTACTTAGTAAAGACGTGCGTCCTTGTTCCCGTGTGACTGTTGATTTATTGGCGACGTTCGTCTACAGGCTATTATCATGATCTGTTTACTTCACCAGTGAGCCAACGTCTTAATTCCAACAGAATGAATAAATTATCAGGAGAAAGTTGAACGGCTACAGTGGAATTTTATAGCAGCTTCGATTGAACCTTAAACTACAATATTTTAGTTGCAATAGTGTCTGCAGCCCTATTATAATTCTTAAGTGATATTAACATGCCAAACTAGCTGTTGTCATTTGGATTAAAACATTCTTTTATTTTATATTGTTTACTATTACATAGCTTCGGCTGTGCAGGCGTTCTCTAGTGTCTGTAGTACATATCAGACATAACAGAAGTAAAATACAAAGCATAATAGAAACACTGAAAGAATAAAAAGAGAACTTGCAGAGTAAAACCCGTTAAACAGGCATATTTGAGGCACAGCCAGCAGATCACACAATTTTAGAAGCAGAGCGCGGTTGGTTGTTAAAATAAAATAAACACTAATTAAATGATCACTGTCAGAATGACGGATAATTCGTTTCATTAGTTCTCTATAAACAGATGTAAAAATCAGGTGGTGATTAAAATTTATAGCAACCAGCAAACCAAAACGACATGGAAGCTCAAACTCTCTTTCCCCTTATTTTGCAAACGTTTGACAATGGCTACACACCCGAAAGTATGTACTGACAAGCAATATTAAGTAAAAATGTGACTCAGTCCTAAGAATAACATTCAGTCCTTCAAACTGATAGCATTCAACAAAGTTGTCGGTTGGTTGTTCACCTTTGACCCAATTGCCAGAGGACTCTCGTGCAACAATCTAGACATCTTTTATCATGAAACTTTTTCGCATCCTCATTAATTTCCCATTGACCCATTTTAAGAGCTTGTTACTCCGTTGTAAGAGCAGTCAACTAGTACCGTTGCATAACAATAACCAGTTTTGTTTCTACACAACATATATCACAGACAGGAGTCAGCGTTCATGCAGGAAATTGGTCTGCCAAAGGCGTCACTGGACAGCGAACTTAATATTGTTATACATGCTGTGTCCTCTGAAAGTTTATAAGAAAACATGGTCAATTGTAGGCTGTAATGTAAACATTCTTTTTTTAAATCGCGTATTTTCAAGCACATTTACAATGTTACGTATTACATATTGTAATTATCAGATTCTTTTATTTTAAATGTACAGAATTAGACGTCATATTCCATCATTACAATAGAGCACAGCATAGTTACCAATAAGTGATACGTGATGTCGTAACGTTTTTGTTGTTGATTCATTCTTAATGTAGCTATCGAATATGATTTCTGGCTTTGTGTGTGTAAAGTAAAAGAATCTGAGAATTACAATAGATAACTCGTGAGATCAAACATGTTCTTCAAAATGGTTTATGGTTGAAAATAGCTAATCGCACGTTTTAAATAAAGAACGTTTACTTTGCAGTTCAAATGGTTGAAATGGCGCTCAGCACTATGGGACTTAACATGTGAGGTTATCAGTCCCCTAGACTTAGAACTATTTAAACCTAACTAACCTAAAGACATCACACACATCCATGCCCGAGTCAGGATTCGAACCTGCGACCGTAGCAGCAGCGTGATTCCCGACTAAAGCGCATAGAACCGCTCGGCCACAGTGGCCGGCTACTTTGCAGTGCAGGCTACAACGGATAATGCTTTGTAAAATATAGAGGCTGTGGATCCTCCCAGACACAAAAAAAAATCTTGTGCAAGTTGTTGTATATGGCGCCGTCACATGTGGAAGTGAAATGTGGACGGTAACTAGTACAGGCAAGAGGATAATATGAACTTTTGAAATGTGGCATTACAGAAGAGTGCTGAAGATTACAATGAAGTGTCAAAAGTCATGGGATATCTACTGATATAACGTCGGATATCCTTATGCCCGGCATAGGGCAGCAACTCGAAATGGGATAGGCTGAACAAGGCGTTGCAAGTCCTCTACAGAAATATTGAGCCATTCTGCCTCTAGAGCCGTCCACAATTTCGAAAGTGTTGTCGGTGCAGGATTTTGTGAGCGAACTGACCTCTGGGTTATGTGTCACAAATATTCTGTGAGGTTTATGTTGGGGGTCTGGGTGGTCAAATCATTCGCTCGAATTATCCAGGATTTTCTTCAAACCAATCGCGATCAATTGTGGCCCGGTGACATGGTGCAGCGTCATCCATAAAAATTCCATTGGTGTTTCGAGTCCATGAATGGCAGCAAATGGTCTCCAGGTAGCCGAACATAACCATTTCCTGTCAATGATCGGTTTGAGTTGGACCAGAGGACTCAGTTCTTTCCCTCTAAACACAACCCACACAATTACGGATCCACCATCAGCTTGCACAAGTCTTTTTGACAACTTGTGCGTATGCCTTGCGAGGTGTGCGCCATAGTTGAACCCTAACATCAACTCTTACCAACTGAAATCGGGACTCACCTGACGATCTCACTGTTTTACAGTCGTATAGGGTCCAACTGATAACGCCACGAGACCAGGAAATGCGCTGCAGGCGATATCGTGCTGTTAGCAAAGACACTCGCGTCTGTCGTCTGCTGGCATAGCCCATTAACGCCAGATTTCGCCGTACTGTCCTAACGGATACGTTCTTCGTACGTCCCACATTGATTTCTGCGGTTATTTCACGCATTGTTGCTTTTCTGTTAGCACTGACAACTCTACGCCAACATCGCTGCTCTCGGTTGTTAGGTGTAGGCCGACGGCCTATGCGTTGTCCGTGATGAGAGGTAATCCCTGAAATATGGTATTCTTGACGCGCTTTTGACACCGTGGATCGCGGAATATTGAATGCCCTAACTATGAATTTCCTAACTATGTCAAGCTCCAACTACCATTGCGCATTGAATCTGTTAATTCCAGCCGTACGGCCATAAGCACGCCGGAATTTTCACGTGAGTAACCTGAGTGCAAATGACAGCCCCGCCAATGCAATGCCATTTTCTACCTTGTTTACGCGATACTACCGCCATCTGTATATGAGCGTATCGCTATCCCACGTCTTACTCAGCGTAAGTGGGTAGATCGAGCAACTAATGAAGAGATATTGAATGGAACTGCAGAGAAAAAAGCTTTATGACAGAACTTGGTCAAAAAAACGTGTAGGTTAACGGAGCACATGTTGTGGCGTCAAGGAATAGTTAACTGGATAATGGACGAAAGTGCGAAGAGGTAAAAAGTGAAGAGGGAGACCAAGGATTGACTACAGTGAGCAGATTTAAAATGGATGTAGGTTGCAGTAATAATGCGGACTGCACAGGATACACTGGCATATACAGTTGCTCCAAACCACACTGTGGGTTGAGGACCACAAAAGTAACACTACAGTTCGCCCTCTAAATGCATTAGAATGTAACTCGCTGAGTGGATTCGACTTTCAATGCCTTCTCTTGTTAAATACACGGCCGGAAAAATTTTGTACACCCTGGTAGAGGTTTGCAATTCAGCCAAGATTTATTGTTGCAACAGTGCATGTGGAATATATGAAGTGACTACATTTACAGATCAAAAGAACAAGCGTTTATGAGGTACCAATATCGACCCACGCTGAAACACCCGTGTTAGTACGTTATGTAGACTCCACGGGCGCAGGCGCTGACTCTGGCATCCAGTCGATGGTACAAATGTCGAATTCTGTCCTGCGATACGTTATACCACGCCTGTTCGACCTGTAAGAGCTGCTGGTTGGTGAGTCGAATTAATCACTTCTAATCCCATCATATTCCATATCTGCTTGGCTGGAGAGATGTCCATAGATCGTACTGGCCGTAGAGGTTACTGCACATCTTGCAGAGCACGTTAGGTTTAGTTTCACTGGCAGCGTGTGGGCGAGCGTTATCCTGCTGGAACAATACATCTCCTTACTGTTGCAAGAACGACAAAAAAAACCGAATCTAATAACATTCTGCACGTACCGATGGCTGGCTATTCTCGCCTCCAGAAACACCAAAGGTGAACTAGAGTTGTAGCTTATCGCACAAGAGACGATAAAGCCTGGGATGAGGCCATTGTGTCTTGGACGAATGCTCACCAGCCATCGTAGCACAAACGACTGTCACCTGCATGCCGGATCTGCTTTCATCGCTGAAGGCTACGACGCATCGTTTCCTCTTTGTCATCCCCTGATGGCTTCAGTCGAGCCGTGCACATCGTTGCTGTGGCGTGAGTGGAAACCGGGCTAGAGTTGTGCGTTCCTGTAGTCCCACTGCAAACAGCCGATTCGTAACAGTTCGTGTTGACACATCTGGGCTCACAAGCCCTCTTAACTGTACTGTGGTAGCTATACGGACTTACACAGATGGAAATGGAACTGAGCGTTTGGCGTCATTGGCCGTGAGGCCCCTTGCGGGGCAGGTCTTATTACATTCGACGCCACACTGGGCGACCTGCGCGCCGGATGGGGATGAAATGATGATGAAGACAACATCCAGTCCCTGAGCGGAGAAAATTCCCCGACTCAGCCTGGAATCGAACCCTGGCCCGTAGAACGGCAATCCGTCACGCTGACCACTCAGCTATCGGGGCGGACACTTAAACAGATCCTGACGGGCGTCTGTGCTGCATGGATATCCAGAACCTCGTCTGCAGGTGTGAGAATGTTCACGTGAACACTGATACCAGCGTCGATGCACAACTGACGCAACACGTCCAACGTATGTGGCGATTCTCCGAAAAGACCATCCCGCCACTCGAAAGGCAACAATTTGACCTCTTTCAGAATCGCCATGTTGGCTGTAGCAAGCACGAGTGCGTCCCCGTGGCGTGGTTGCTTGCTTGCTTCGCACGTTTGCACCACACTGAGATTTCTGGCAGCATTCCCTATTAAAATGTAGAGACAGATGGCGCTCTGGTAACTATACCACTACGCTATCTGTTGGCGTTGAAACCATTATCACTACATTTCCCAGGTGGAATATGCCGTCATCGCAGTAAACTCGACACCGTTTTTTCCGAGCACAGGTCTGATTGTAAAATAAATAAATTAATTAATAAATGACACCGGACACAAAAGCAAATTCCCTCGACAGCATTCCTCACCATTCCTTTTGAATAGCCCTATTGTGATTTCGCAACATCATGACTAAGAAATCAGTCCGCAAAGTAAAAACTGTACGTCCTATTTTCTGTCAGAAAATAACAGCTATGATTCTGTAGGATGAAATAACATATTTATATTTACTTTCATGGTGGGTGTGCGGCTTTATTGGTCATCGCACGTTGAAAGCGTGGAAAGCGATTGTATAAACGTCTCCGTGCACGTCGTAACTAACCTACGCGGGATTGCAGAAAAACGTGCACACACATAATAAGTTTATTTTGAAAACTTGCAAATGGTTACCTTGCTACAAATAACGAAGGAGACAATAAAACTACGGTGCGCAGAAAATAAAATCAGATAAAGAACTTCCTTGCTCAAATACAGATGCCACTTAGTTCTCCCCATTAGAATGGTCCACAGAATCTGCAGTGTCACTGCCACTGTCATGTTTATCTTGCATTCCTTCCAATAAAAGATCTTCTTCACTCCCATCTAACGCATTTATTATACAGCACTTCTTAAAGCCGTTCACAGTTGCTCTGGATATGCCTGTACGAGCAGGACGGATTCATTGTTCAATTAGAGATACTAAAGATTTCATCGGCTTCTGGGTAGGGGTCATGGGTTGACCGTTTTAAAGTAACCAATTGCTTGAAGTCTTTAAATGGCTAATTCACACCACATCTAACACTTATAGTTGTGAAGTCATGCCTCCTGGAATGTCGACGAGGCCTGTGTTTAATTTCAGGTTTTTTTGCCTTCACTGCTGATGTCAAATGCCCCCTGACAGCATTAAGGACCTTACTCTAGATGTATAGAGCCAATCTATAATCAACTCATTGGTCATCCATACTTTTCCGTTGCACAGAAATGACACCAGGCGGAAACATTTACTTTGGCATAGTTTTACGATTGTGGATAATGTGGGGTCGCATCTTTGTTCCGTCGTCAAGCACACACAACGTCAGTGAATCGCGATTTCTCATTGCCCTTGGTGCAAACCAATGCACGTTTGGCGCCTTTCTGTTCAACTTTTGTACTGCGTGGGATATCGAAGTAAACAGAAAGCGTTTCCGAGTTGCCCTAAGTGGTAAGCTAGTTTCTTAGTCCATCTTATAATGTGTCGTTGATACTCGAGCAACTTTTCCATAAACGATGCTTGAAGACGCTAAGCATGGGATGTACGGCCCGTAGCACCAGCCCGTTCGTCGCATATCGTTGAACACCACTCACTGACTTGAAGTTGGACACCGTATTCCTGTGCTAATTCACGAGCTTTATTGTGTTTGAGATTGAGAAACTGCCCATACTTTTTTGCGATTCTCGCGCAAAATTGCCACTACTTACATTTCGATATTTTTGAATGTCCATTCTGTGCGCTATTGAAAGATTACCTAGTACGCATTTTTCAAACGCCCTTGTCCTTTCGCCACCTCAGAACCTTGGCTTCTGTAGTTCCACACTTCGAAGCCGCGCAATTGTTTGTTGCTTCTGCACGCCGAACAAGCATGATTTTCTAATTTAAGTCACAGTACCTCTACATAACGTTTAAAAATTCAATGATGTGTTGTTCCACTCCACGATCTCTTACACACGTTACTACACAGTTTAGAAGTGAGATTTCCAAAGTCAAATAACAACTGATGAAAAAAATTGCCGCAACAAACACTTCCTGCTATCGAACAACAGTGCTCAGAGCGCTTGCGTACGTCCACGTTTAAAGTGGTAAGCATCGCAGAGAACAGACTTAGTGATTAATGGAAGCTCGAGGTTCTATTGGGCAAAGAAAAGAAAACCTCCACCTCATACGCCGTGAATGCAAAACGACCCCCTACTTCTGGGCACGAAATGTTGGGTAAAATCCTCGTCTTGGATTCGGAGATGTACTGCCTGCAAGGTGATTAACATATAACATTAACAGTAAGGGTCCCAACGTACTTTCCTGTGACTCACTGACGTTACTTCTGTCGATGACTCTCCCTCAAAGATAACAGTCTGTGTCCTCCCTACTGAGGATTCCTCATTCCAATTACAAATTTCGTTTGATAACCGATATGATGCTACATTAATACACGTCAGCGTAATACCGAGTCAAATGCTTTACGGTAGGTAAGAAATACTGTATCTATCTGACTGCCTTGTTCCACAGCATTCAATACGTCATTTGAGGAAAGCACAAGTTAACTTCACAGGACCGATGTTTTTGGAATTCATGCTGGCTGTCTGGAGGAGGTCATTCTTCTCACCATATATCGTTACGTTAGGGCTCAGAATGTGTCCTAAGGTTCTGCAACACGTTCCACTGTGTATACTATTTCAGAAATAACACTTGTCGAAATTTCGATTCTGGTAACTACTTGGAACTAATTTGTCAAGCACCATAATATCGCAGCTGTATTCAGGTGAATCGTACCACTGCGCGAAGATAATAGAATCAACTACAATGCCACCTAATGTGGAAAAAATAGCCCTTTTTGCGTTTTCATTAGACTCGCTTCTTTAGTTTCCGGATAACACTCGGAACATTCGCAGCTGCAGGATTACGTCGCCCCTATTGTGTAGGCTACCGTGCGTGCAATTCCGCGGACGCTCGCATGTCACGTCTTGTTCGTACCATCTACAACAGGCTTTACAGGAAATGAAAAAAATAATATCACCGTGGACCCTGACAGCGCTATAAAACAAAAACAAGAGAAGCCGTAGCGGAGGATTTGAGTGGTTACATGAAGAGAGCGAATTAGTTAGTCTTGGAAAATGCTCGCCACCTCCATGATATGACGCGTTTAATAGCTACTGCAGATATACGTTCTTAGAATACAGTTCTACTGCACCTGGAAGTGATTTCGGTGTTTTTTACCTGCACCCATGAGAAATGGAAACCCGAATTATCATTTTCTCCGTTCGCTTCGTAGGTTAACAGCCAAGCAGATGATTTTCATTAACTTTTACCTGCTTGTTAAGTTAACAAAATATGACCTTACCTTATGAACACATAATGTCTAAGTTACGAAGGAAATAAACTAATGCTGATAAAATTATGACTGCAGCGTGAGAAAAAGCTCATTGTTACGACAGCTGAACGTCGAAAACCACCTGAAACCTCTCGTGTGCTGGTTTACTGTTAGTCATAGCTTCACTCTTCAGTCAGTATGCGCTACAACCGTTCCGTAGTTAAAGTATTTTAATTTCAATTTGTCTTTCTCTAGAAGGGGCCTTTTGCTAGTGAGAAAGTATTTTAATATCAATTTGTCTTTCTCTAGATGGGGCCTTTTGCTAGTGAGTTAGCTCCCAGGATTAAGGAATGTTTTACGAATAAATCTCTTGTGGATGCTGTTGTCGATTAGCTTGTGATATATTTTCGATACACATTTATGCTGCTGTTTAACAATATTCATTTTTGTTTAAATACGTGGGACTCAAATCTATAAAATGACAATACGAATGTTGTTTTACTAATACGTATACGGAGAAAAATTTGCACTTAGCTCTAAGAAGTCAATAGGAGCAAGTGTTTAGTGAAGATCACTGTAAGTTATAATAGGGCAAATGCGCTTTACATTGCTACCTTAACTACTTGACACTGTATTTTCACTCAGTCAATCGCAATGGGCTCGTGAAATAACGACCTGCGTCATATTTGTACTGGCCCGCCCGGTTTGCCGTGCGGTCTAAGGCACGGCTTTCCGAAGTAGGAAGAAGCGCCTGGGCCCCGGCACTAATGCACACGGCGGACTTGTGTCGAGGTCCGGTGGGCCGACCTGTTTGTGGATGGTTTTTAGGTGGTTTTCCATCTGCCACGGCGAATGCGGGCTGGTTCCCGTTGTTCCACCTCAGCTACACTAAGTCGGCGCTTGCTGCGCAGGCCGGCCGGAGTGACCGATTGGTTCTAGGTGCTACAGTCTGAAACCACGCAGGTTCGAACCCTACCTCGGGCATGGATGTGTGTGATGTCCTTAGGTTAGTTAGGTTTAAGTAGTTCTAAGTTCTAGGGGACTGATGACCTCAGAAGTTAACTCCCATAGTGCTCAGAACCATTTGAACCATTGCTGCGCAGACAAGTTCTCAACGTACGCGTACACCACAATTACTCTACAAAGCAAACATAGGGGTTACACTTGTCTGGTGTGAGACGTTCCCTGGAGGGGGGGGGGGGGGGGGCAGGGGGGTCCACTGGGGCTGAACAGCACAATAACCGTGAGTTCGGGATGGGGCGGCGAAGGGGTGAAGTGGACTGCGGTAGTCGTCGTGGGGTTGCAGACCACTGCGGCTGCGGCGGGGACGGAGCCTCTCCGTCGTTTCTAGGCCCCCGGTTAACATACAATACAATACGTATTTGTACTCTGCAGAGATCTGTACAGCCAAAATATATGTTTTTGAAATCATTGATGGTGAAGTAAGCTTCCAAGACATGGCAGTCAAAACACAATAAGAACTACAGGAAAGCCACACTTCAATATACTGTATCTTTACCCCTTTGCTTTTCTATTAGGATTAGGAAGCGATTACATCGTCAGACGGTCAGTAAGGCTATGAAAACAGGCTGGCACTAGTTTTATGATCCGATCGTGGTTATTTGCCATTGTCAAAATAGATTATCAATGCCTCAAAGAAAGAAATTGCCTGTAGAGGTGGAAATGGTAGATGTTTCTCTGTGTATACTACAAGCAGTGTTACTAAACATTTACGGGACAGCTAAATATTCGGGAACAGTGTGTAGTAGTTAGAACTTACTTGCGAATTCGTTTGTTTTATTGTTTCCCATAGCCTTATAATATGCAGCTTCTATGTCCTCTAATGTAGTCGAATTAAGTCGGGTGGTGCTGAGGGAATTAGATTAGGAAATGAGACACTTAAAGTAGTAAAGTATTTGGGGAGCGAAGTAACTGATGATGGTCGAAGTAGAGAGGATATAAAATGTAGGCTGGCAATGACAAAGAAAGCGTTTCTGAAGAAGAGAAATTTGTTAACATCGAGTATAGATATAAATATCAGGAAGTCGTTTCTGAAAGTATTTGTATGGAGTGTAGCCATGTATGGAAGTGAAACATGGACAATAAATAGTTTGGACAAGAAGAGAATAGAAGCTTTCGAAATGTGGTGCTACAGAAGAATGTTGAAGATTAGGTGGGTAGATCACGTAACTAATGAGGAGGTATTGAATAGGATTGGGGAGAAGAGAAGTTTGTGGCACAACTTGACTAGAAGAAGGGATCGGTTGGTAGGACATGTCCTAAGGCATCAAGGGATCACAAATTTAGCATTGGAGGGCAGCGTGGAGGGTAAAAATCGTAGAGGGAGACCAAGAGATGAATACACGAAGGAGATTCAGAAGGATGTAGGTTGCAGTAGGTACTGGGAGATGAAGGAGCTTGCACAGGATAGAGTAGCGTGGAGAGCTGCATCAAACCAGTCTCAGGACTGAACACCACCACAACAACAACAACAACAACAACATGTCCTCTAATCACAGTTTCGGTGTTAAACTTGATACATCTACTTCCACATCTACATAGACACTCCGAAAGCCACCGTACGGTCCGTGGCGGAGGGTGCCATGTACCCTCCCCTGTTCCATTCGCAAATCGAACGAAGAAGAAACGAGAGTCTATATGCCTCCGTATGAGCCTAAAATTCTTGTATCTTATCTTCTAGGCCTTACGCGCGATGCATGGTGGCGGCAGTAGAAGAGTTAAGCAGTCAGCTTCAGTTGCCGAGTAACTAAATTTTATCAGTAGCGTTCCTGTATAAGAACTTTCATTTGAGTTTCCGAAACATCTCCTTAACACGTATGTGTTGTTCGAGCTCCAGCAGCCTGCCTCTGAACTGCTTTGATGTCTTCCTACAATCCGACTTGATACAAATCCCAAATACTCTTGCAGTACTCAAAAACAGGTCGCACCAGCGTCCTACATGTGGTGTCCTTTACACGTGAACTACACTTTCCTAAAATTCTGCCAATAAACAGAAGGCGAACATTCGCCCTTCCTACCACAGTTCTCACTTGCTCGTTCCATTTCCTATCGCTTTGCAACGTCACGCCCAAATACACTACTGGCAATTAAAGTTGCTACACCACGAAGATGACGTGCTACAGACGCGAAATTTAACCGACAGGAAGAAGATGCTGTGATATGCAAATGATTAGCTTTTCAGAGCATTCACACAAGTGTGGCGCCGGTGGCGACACCTACAACGTGCTGACAGGAGGAAAGTTTCCAAGCGATTTCTCATACACAAACAGCAGTTGACCGGCGTTGCCTGGTAAAACATTGTTGTGATGCCTCGTGTAAGGAGGAGAAATGCGTACCATCACGTTTTCGACTTTGATAAAGGTCGGATTGTAGCCTATCGCGATTGCGGTTTATCTTATCGCGACATTGCTGCTCGCGTTGGTCGAGATCCAATGACTGTTTGCAGAATATGTAATCGGTGGGGTCAGGAGGGTAATACGGAACGCCGTGCTGGATCCCAACGGTCTCGTATCACTAGCAGTCGAGATGACAGGCATCTTATCCGTATGGCTATAACGGATCGTGCAGTCCGTCTCGATCCCTGAGTCAACAAATGGGGCGTTTGCAAGACAACAACCATCTGCAAGAACAATTCGACGACGTTTGCAGCAGCATGGACTATCAGCTTGGAGACCATGGCTGCGGTTACCCTTGACGCTGCATCACAGACAGGAGCGCCTGCGCTGGTGTACTCAACGACGAACCTGGGTACATGAATGGCAAAACGTCATTTTTTCTGATGAATCCAGGTTCTGTTTACAGCATCGTGATGTTCTCATCCGTGTTTGGCGATATCGCGGTCAACGCACATTGGAAGCGTATACTGCCGGCCGCGGTGGTCGTGCGGTTCTAGGCGGTGCAGTCCGGAACCGCGGGACTGCTACGGTTGCAGGTTCGAATCCTGCCTCGGGCATGGATGTGTGTGATGTCTTTAGGTTAATTAGGTTTAAGTAGTTCTAAGTTCTAGTGGACTGATGACCTAAGATGTTAAGTTCCATAGTGCTCAGAGCCATTTTGAAGCGTGTATTCGTCATCACCATACTGGCGTATCGCCCGGCGTGATAGTATGGGGTGCCATTGGTTACACGTCTCGGTCACCTCTTGTTCGCATTGACGACACTTTGAACAGTGGACGTTACATTTCAGATGTGTTACGACCCATGGCTCTACCCTTTATTCGATCCCTGCGAAACCCTACATTTCAGCAGGCTAATGCACGACCGCATGTTGCAGGTCGTGTACGGGCCTTTCTGGATGCAGAAAATGTTCGACTGCTGCCCTGGCCAACGAAAGTTGAAAGAGGGGCAGCACGTTTTGTATTATTGAGAAATACGGGAGAGACTGTCACGGACATAATCCAAGATTTAGGGTGGACACCATTAAACCCTGGTCAATGGTGCCCGAGCAACTAGCTCGTTACAATACGCCAGTCACTTTCTTGATGAACTGTGGTATCGTGTTGAAGCTGCATGGACAGCTGTACCTGTACACACTATCCTAGCTCTGTTTGACTCAATGCCCAGGCGTATCAAGGCCGTTATTACGGTTAGAGGTGGCTGTTCTGGGTACTGATTTCTCAGTATCTACGCACCCAAATTGCGTGAAAATGTAATCACATGTCATTTCTAGTATAATATATTTGTCCAATGAATACCCTGTTACCATCTGCATTTGTTCGTAGTGTAGCAATTTTAATGACAAGTAGTGTATTTAAACGACTTGACTATTTCTAATAGGACACACTAATACTGTATTCGAGCATTACAGGTTTGTTCATCCTACACATCCACGTTAACGTACATTTTTCCACATTTAGAGTTAGCTGCCATTCATCACACCAATTAGAAACTTTTTCTAAGTCGTCTCGTATCTTCCTACAGTCACTCAACGTCGACACCTTACCGTTCACCACTGCATCATCAGCAAACAACCGCAGATTGCTGCCCGCCATGTCCACCAAATCATTTACGTATGTAGAGAACAACAGCGGTCCTATCACATTTCCCTGGGGCACTCCTGACGATACTCTTGTCTCTGATTAGCACTCGCCGTCGAGGACAACATACTGGGACCCGTTACTGAAGAAGTCTTTTTCCGCTCACATGTATCTGAACTTACTCTATATGCTCGTACCTTGGTTAACAGCCTGCAATGGGGCACCGTGTCAAATGCTTTCAGATAATCTAGAAACTGCGAGAAGCCCACTCCCCCTCTTTGTATCATGTCATATTTATAGCGAGCCATTCAAGCGCTAGGACATTCAACTGTGAACCACACCTATGCGCTGAACTACAATGTTCTCTGTTACACTATCCACTTCGCGGTCTTTGTTGTGATAATACACTCCACATCCTTTTCATAAATTTAAACCGTCGACAACTCAGCCTTCAATTACCACACACAAGCGCGCGCGCGCACACACACACACACACACACACACACACACACACACACACACACACACACACAAAACCACACATATACTCGGTTAACGTCTGGAGTAGTGCTGGAGGGAATTGACACCATGAATCCTGCAGTGCTGTCCATAAATTCGTAAGAGTGCGAAGGGGTGGAGATCTGTTCTGAACAGCAAGTTGCAAAGCATTCCAGATATGCTAAATAATATTCATATCTGGAGAGGTTTGTGACCAGTGGAAGTTTAAACTCAGAAGAGTGTTCCTGGAAGCACTCCAGCAATTCTGGACTTGTGGGGTGTCGCATTGTCCTGCTGAAATTGTTCAAGTCCGGTCGGAATGCACAATGGACATGAATGGATGCAAGTGATCATACATTATGCGTACGTACGTGTCACCTCTCAGATTCGTATCTAGACGTATCAGGGGTCCTATATCACTACAACTGCACACGCCCCACACCATTACAGAGCCTCCACCAACTTGAACAGTCCTAGGCAATAGTCCAATGTCGGTGTTGAGGGGCCCAGATGAGGCGGAAAGCTTTTGTCGTGCTGTCATCAAGGATACACGAGTGGGCCTCCGGCTCCGAAAGCCCATATCGATGATGTTTCGTTGAATGGTTCGCACGCTGACACTTTTGGATGGCCCAGCATTGAAATCTGTAGCAATTTGCGGATGGGTCCCACTTCTGTCACGATGAACGATTCTCTTCAGTCGTCATTGGTCCCGTTCTTGCAGGATCTTCTTCCGGCCGCAGCGATGTCGGAGATTTGATGTCTTACCGCATTCCTAATATTAGCAGTACACTCGTGAAATGATCGTACGGGAAAATCCCCACTTCATCGCTACCTCGGAGACACTACCATCGTTCGTGCGCCGATTATACACCACGTTCAGCTTCACTTGTCTTATAGAGGCGTTGCCGACCGCAGCGCCGTCTTTTGCATGTTTCCATATTTCTGTATTTGAATAGATGTGATTATGCCAGCTTCTTTCTTTGGCGCTTCATTGTGTGTATATACAGAAATTACGAACCTTCTCCTGTGTCAACAGCGGGACATGAGACGTCCGTACGATGTGGTGGCATTATATGCCTCATGCACTACCGTTGACTGACAGTACCAACAGTAACCGCAATGTGTCGAAAGTCAAAAAGGCAAAAGTATGCCCCTGCGCTTCAATTCGAACGCAAAACTTCTTCACATTTGTCTTGCACTTAAGAAACAACAACAGCATGAAATGTGTTCGATAACATAATAACACACAACTTCCACTTTTCACTGCTGTTAATAATTTAAAACGTATTAGAACAATGCTGAATATTCAGAAATTAAATGAACAAAACCAAGCTCTTTTACGTTTCAAACCAACAGAAATAACTTCACGTTACCAGCACTTGACATACATTACGTTTAATTGTGTGTAAAGCAATAAGGACTCTCTCGTAGTTAATATACATACGATTTCAGTACAGATACCGTATGATAGGCATAGACAGCTTTCGAAAATTTTAAGATTAATGGGTAATATGAAATCATAATGTTGACGTTTGGTTTCTTAAAAATGAATCATATTCACTACATAAATAGTTTAAACAGTTTTCCAATTCTTTACTATTTGTCTTATGTTATATGTGTCTTATAATCTTAATCTGTGTATGTGAAAGGCATTGTCTTGACTGACTGACTGTCTTATATTGTAGGCGTCGTTTAAGGAGAGATTTTCGAAATTCCAACCCTAATGGGGTGAAATGGGGGTGAACGGTATTTTTGAAAAATGTCGCTATTCTCGGCCAGAAATAAAGAAATACCTGTTTCAGTATTTTTGGAAATTTAACCTTAAGGTGGCGAGATAGTGGGTAGAAGTGTTTTTGGAAATATATCATTATTAAAGCACTACTAAAGTATTTTAAAGCTACATCTATGAACATCCTGTATCAGTGTATTCGGAAAGTGAACTCCTAAGGGGGTGAAATGGGGGATGAGATTTTTTATAAAAATGTTTCATTATGAAAGCATTTTTAAAGCCAAATCTGTGAAAATTTTAACCTTTCTTATCAGACAGAAATAAAAAATATGTATTTCACTGTTTTTGGATCTTCAGGCCTTTGGGGGTGAAACGGGGTACGAAACTTTTTATGGAAGTGTTTCATTGTGCAAGCATTTTTGAAGCTAAATCTATGAAAATTTGTAATTGGCTTCTCTTTTAGAAATGAAACGTACGCTTATCACAGTTTTTGGGTATTCAACCACTAAGTCGGTGAAATAGAGAGTGAAACTTTTATGAGAAATATTTCACTGCGACAGCAGACTTAAAGCTAAATCTTTGAAAATTGGTGTTTGGCTTCTCGGTTAGAGATGAAAAAACACGTGTTTCACTTTTTTTTGGAAATTCAATGCGTAAGGGGGCGAAACAGGATCATACTGATTAACTGTCTCATCATTGTACAGCCCGAACCACTAAGGATTGAAGTTTGGAGGGGGAATGGATCTTATACCATAGACATTGTTTAAGACGGGATTGTCCGAAATTCCACTCCTAATTGGGTGAAACACAGGATAAAAGGCTTTTAGAATATGGGTCGCTAAAGAGAATTCTGAAGCTAGAACTACGAAAACTGGTATTGGGTTACTCATTCAGAAAATAAAAAATACATCTTTAAGCATTTTTGGAAATTCAATCACTAAGGGTGTAAAATAGTGGGTGAAGGATTTTTTTTAAAACAAATAATTACTAAAGACCTACTAAAAGAATTTAAGGGTACATCTAGGACACCTGATATTTGACTTCTCGGTTAGCAATAAAGAAAACTTGTTTCAGCGTTCTGGAAATTCAGCGTCTAATGGAGTGCAATAGGGGACAAAGATTTTTAAGAAAATGCTTCGTTACTTTAAAAAAATTTATAGCTAAGTTTATGACAACTGGTGTTTCGCTTCTCGGTTAGATATAAAGAAATATTTGGGAGGAGATGAAAGTTGCTATGGAAATATCTCGGCAAGCACGCAAAAGACTTGATTAACAGCAACTTTGGACTCCAGCTACCAGAATCGCGTTTTGGTCAGAAGTACATTTGAAAAAGACCGTGCTCATATGGCCTTAATTAGTACGAAAAACTTAAAAAGTGTTGCAGTTTCTGAACAACATAAAAATTCGATTGAATGGAAACAAAAAACAAAAAATCACTACGAGCGATACGTCTACGCGAGCGAAGCAGTGGGCGCTAAGCTAGTCATATATGAGATTTGAGTGAATGTATGTGTGTTTACCTCTGATATAATGGAATTATGAGAGATTATATCTGAGTGAGCAAGAGTATAATTACGTCATGCAGGATCTTTGTGTTAGTAAAGCAAAGTATTTTTTAGCATAACGTTTCTGAGAATCTCAGGTTAGCGTTATGCTGAGCTTTCCGGTCACACAAGACAGGGCATAGATGGACTTATAGATATGTCTCCTCTGTGACTGCGGTTCACATCCTGTATAAAATTTTAAGTGACGTCTCTTCATTTTTGTCTCTGTGACCACTCTCATGTGATCGGTAAACAATAGTAATGCAGAAATGTGCAGATTAAATACAAATTACATCGTCTGTACATAAATAAACCTGCTAACTTCACATACCTTGAAACTACACACACACACACACACACACACACACACACACACACACACACACACACACACAAACACACTACTGCTGAGACACTTCTTACCGTTAAATCAGTTTCAGAATATGTGTGGCCATCTGATACATTTATGTACTGATGATGTAATTCCAACTTTAAAGTTAAACGGCAGATTTTTGCCTTATAATTGCAACCAAATAAAATTTAAAACGGCGTCGTTATTAAATAAGAACTCTCGGTTCCCCGTTATACACATTTTTAGGTTGTGTTCATCTATAACGTTCTCTCTGAGACCTAAGAGTCTCAAGTACGTTTGAATTTGAAACATTAATCGTCTGTTTGTGAATTAAGTGATTAAAACTAACGATTCTGATGACAATCGGTGGTTTATTCTTGTGATTACAGATTTCGACTGTGATCTATACTTATCTTCAGATTAATGTTGCAGTGTGAGGGGTACCACATTCGTTACAGAAGGGCACATCTATTGTCGTACTACTTAATGTGAACTGTAATACAGCTTATACAGTGACATAATCTCCTTTACATCTCACTCATGAACCTCTGTGTAACCTCACAGTATACACTAACATGACAAAAGTCGTGAGATACCCCGGTTGCATGGACTCAACAAGTTATTGGAAACACCCTGCAGAAATATTGTGTAAAAATATTGAGCCACGCTGCCTCATTAGCTCTTCACAATCGCCAAAATGTTGCCGGTGCAGTATTTTGTGCACGAACCTACCTCTCGATTATGTCCCGTAAATGTTGGATGAGATCGATGGCTCGCGATCTGGACGGTCAAATTATTCACTGAACCGTCCGCATTGTCTTTCAAACCAATTTGAGGACAACTATGGCTGGTGACATGGCGCATTATCATCCATGAAAATTCTACCGTTGTTATGGAACATGAAGTCTACTAATCGCTGCATATGGTCTCCAAGTAGCCGATTATAAGCGTTTCCAGCCAATGATCAGTTCATTTGGGCCAGATAACCCAATCCATTTCAAGTAAACACAATCCTCACCATTATGGAGCCACCACCAGCTTCCACAGGCCTTTTTGACAACTTGGGTCCACAGCTTTCTGCGCCACACTCGAGCCCTACCGCCAGCTCTTAGCGACTGAAATCATGACTCATCTGATCAGGCCACGGTTTTCCGGTTGTCAGGGGCCCAGTCCATATTGTCACCAGCCCAGGAGAGGCGCTGAAGGTGATGTGCTGTTAGCAAAGGCACTCGCTTAGATTGTCTGCTGCCATAGCCCACTAACGCCAAACTTCGGCCCGCTGTCCTAATTGGACGTTGTCCCACATTGATTTCTGCGTTTATTCCACACAGTGTTGTTTGTCTTTTAACGCTGAAACTCTACACAAACGCCGCTGTGAAGGCCGTTGGCCATTGCATTGTATGTGGTGATAAGTGATGTCTGAAGTTTGTTGTTCTCGGCGCGCGCATGAAGCTGTGGGTCTCAGAATGTGAATTCCCTAACGATTTCCTAAGTAGAATGTCTCTTTTGTGCATCTCCTACTACCAATTTGCTATCAAAGTCTATTAATGCCTGTCGTGAGACTATAATCACGGCAGAAAACCTTTCACATGAATCACCTGCGCGATACTATCGCCATCTGCTTGCGAGCAATTGCTACCCCGTGACTTTTTCACCTCAGAGTGTATAGAGCGCAGTTCTAAATCTGTACCTGTGGGAAAAAACCACTGATAACAAAATAATACAGGTTTTAGCATATTTATATCACCATTAGTCACATGTAACACAGACGTCACGCTGTTTTAAGATCTTTATGCGTTGAGTCATAGTCCCAGCAGTCAGCTAGTGCACTGTAGAGAGGTGAGAAGTTGGGAGAGAATAGTGGTAGGTATGCAGTAGCGACTTCCAGCATGTGCAGAGTATAGCGGGAACCGTGCCAGACGTGCACCCACCGCTGTATTTTAATCCACTGATAGCCAGCTGGTGTGGTGCTGCAACAGCCCAGGCAGAGGTCGCGTTCCCTCTGGCCAACGGTGTTGCATACTAGCTAGGCGCTGCCCCTCTGACTACGCCTTGTGTGTGCTGCATGCGTTAGTTTGGCGGCTACCATCGCTGCAGTATGTACGGGGGCTAATCAACAAAGAATAGGACTGATTTTTCCTGTAGTTTCCGTGATAGTTTATCTGTCCCAAGAATATTTGAAAAGAGTAGGTTTTTTGGGTTCCATACTCCTTTCGAAATAAACGGAGTGTTTATAGGATCACTTTTTGTACGTCCGCCCGTGATAGTTCATCCGTACTATAAATATTTGATAAGAGCAGTTTTTTTGGATTCCGCACCCCATCCGATGAAGACGGAATCCTCATAGTATCACTTTGTTGTCCGTCCGTCCGTCCGTCTGTCCGACTGTTAAAAACCCTTTTTTCCAGGAACAGTAAGACGTACCACGTTGAAATTTATGTCACATACTGAGGTTTATGGTCCCTTCGCGGTGTAAAACTCACTCACCAAAAGCGACGACTTCCCGCTGGCCTAGAATCATGAAATTTGGGAAGAAGCAAGGTTTCACAGTGCAAGGTTAAGGAAACAATCCTAAAATATTTAATTTCTAATTACGAGGGTGTTCCCAAAAGTAAGATCTCCTATTTTCTTATAAGTACATAAACCTGTTTATTTCTACAATGGTTTACATCACTTTACAGCTTGAACCTTTGCCTATTTCTCGACATAATCACCATTTCTGTCGATGCATTTTTGTAGACGCTGTGGCAGCTTTTGTATGCCCCTGTCATCCCAGCTCGCCACCATGCTGTTCAGAAAGTTAGGAACCTCTTCTTTGCCGGCCGGAGTGGCCGACGGTTCTAGGCTCTACAGTGTGGATCCGCGTGACCGCTACGGTCGCAGGTTCGAATCCTGCCTCGGGCATGGATGTGTGTGATGTCGTTAGGTTGGTTAGGTTTAAGTAGTTCTGAGTTTTAGGGGAGTGATGACCTCAGAAGTTAAGTCCCATAGTGCTCAGAGCCATTTGAGCCTCTTCTTTCACCTCATCGTCGGAGATGAATCGCTTTCCGGCCAAATGTTCTTTTAACCTGGTGAACAGGTGATAGTCACTGGGCGCCAGGTCAGGACTATAGGGTGGGTGGGTGATTATGTTCCACTGAAACTGTTGCAGGAGAACAACGGTTTGCCGAGCGATGTGTGGGCGAGCGTTGTGATGGAGAATATGTACGCCGTTGCTCAACATTCCTTTTCTCCGGTTCTGAATTGCCCGTTTGAGTTTTTTCACAGTCTCACAGTACCTGTGAGCGTTAATTGAGGTCCCAGCGATTCAGCTCCGACGACGAGGTGAAAGGAGAGGTTCATAACTTTATGAAACGGATGTAAACCATTGTAGAAATAAACAGGTTTGTGTACTTATAAAAAAATAGGAGACCTTACTTTTGGGTTTACTCGTATATGACATGAAAAAAGTATTTCTTTATTCATTTGTTATCTTACGTCAAACTTGAAATTAAAACAATCTGAAGTTCTTTATTCACGAAGCAATGGTAAAAGTCAAACATCAGGCAATGGATGACTTTATTGCTCGCATGATGCGTTTCGGATTTTTTCCATCATCAGACATCTAGAAACGATTGCTGCACTAGTCTTAGAATGTTTATTTCACATAAAACTTGAAACTCCATATCTACGTGCAATAATAGCTCCTGGATGTCTGATGGTGGATAAATTCCGAAACCCATCATAGAAGCAATAAAGTCATTCCTTGCCCGATGTTTCATTTTTACCATTGCGGCCCAGTCAGCCTGAATGGAAAACTGCTAATTATTATAAAAATCATCGGCTGTCTCCTGTATGACTTTATGTCACATTTATAGTATTGAAATTAAAACAGTCTCTAAAATCTCGGAATCCCTAGGACCGATGTCTTGCCAGTATCAATGTCAATAACAGGCAGAAGTAGTACAGACTCTCAATTTCCGGAATGGATGAATTGTCTGTAAACATAATTAAGGTTATACGAACCCTCAATGTGCCAGACCTACTCGCACCTGGAATGTTTTTATGTATAATGTACACAGGTGGCAATACTCTCGTATCGGTATTTTGGTAGTAATGCTGTATTGCATAGACGTTCCTTGCACTTCGCTTGCCAGACGATGGAGGTCACACGAGAGAAGCAGTATGATGCAATAAATTTCTGTGTTTATTTATTCCATCAGCCACTGAAACTTACGAAGAGCTGTAGCAAGCGTACGGTAAAGATGGACTACCTCGTGCAACAGTGTTTAGATAGTTCGAGACTTCAAAGAAGGCCACTTGTCTGTGTTAAGCAAGGTGAGCTCTGTGTTTCGGCTTGTGCTGTCACTGAAGTCAACATCAACACAGCTGCTGTGACTGTCCCTGAGAACCGGCGGATAACATTACGTAAACTCGGTGATGTGTTGAGAATTTCATATGGCAGTGTCTTTAAGACTGTGGATGATCGTCTGATAGGATTCGTGTTTGTGCCCGTTGGATGCAACGTCTGTTGACACGCCA
This sequence comes from Schistocerca gregaria, assembly GCF_023897955.1. NCBI lineage: Eukaryota > Metazoa > Arthropoda > Insecta > Orthoptera > Acrididae > Schistocerca > Schistocerca gregaria. The sequence continues at coordinate 241,732,215 of NC_064920.1, forward strand.
ACAAAAGGCTGTGCGGTTTTGACAAGCCGTGGGGCGCTGAGTATCTCTGCTGGTGATGGGGAGGCGTTTCTGTAATCGATTATCACCGGAGATGAGTCTTGGCTGCATCATCATGAAACTGAAGGAAAACGAGCCAGCACAGTGTGGAAATCGCCAGGTTCTCAAACACCAAATATGGCGAAAGTTGTTCCATTTGCAGGGAAAGTGATGGTAATTACATTTTTTGACTGATCTGGAATGATTTACCAGCATGTAGTTCTTCTTCTTACATCCAAATTACGGCAGGTGGGACACAATATCGAGCGGAGAGGGTTGCACAGATATTTTTATTTCGCTTTACATGTTAGAACAAAATAATTTGTCGTCTTCAGAAACTTAGTATTGGTTTACCAGACGTCAGTGTTTTCTTCACAGAAGCATAATGCGGTGATGTGTCGAAAAGTGTACGTATTTTATGTGATTATTGTAAACTCAGATTGACAGACTGACAATTTACAGTAAACGAATCACATCTATGTATTTGTCATCTTGACATTTTTGAACATAAAATGGTATTTTGTTTCTGTGAAGAAGATATTTCATCTACTAAACAAGCACTAAGCTTCTGAAGTTGATAATTTAATTTGTCAAAACCAGTAAAGGAAATAAAAAAATCTGTGCAAAAGACGACTGAATTATATTCTGAAACTTAATTGTGACTTGCAGAGTAATCATGTAGATGTACTTGTCATACAAACATTCGAACAAATATGCTCGGAGCACCAAGAACACTTGATGAACACAATCTTCGCGCTATTACGTCGATGGTTTGGCAGATTAAACGGAAAATAGAGTTGGTTTACATTTAAAAATATTTATTTTTCGGTAATTAATTTTGATGCATACCACGCATACGATAACACAGCCTGAAAAATCGATGCTGAAAGTTGATCATGAGTTGTGCTTGTAATTTTGTCCTCCTATCTATGTAGTTATGTAGTTCTCAATTCGTTCGAGAAATCAGTCATTCATGATAGGAAACACAGTCATGGCTCAGTCACTCAAAATGATTCAGAAATTTTACTTGTTAGAATGAAATCAGGCGATGATTCTTCTTCTCTGCAGGCTCGTGCTTTGCGGCAGTCTGTTAATCTGTACAAATAAAATGCCTCGTAATTTTGGGAGCGTTGTATAATCAGTCGGGAAACCTCCTCCTATCTATGTAGTTATGTAGTTCTCAATTCGTTCGAGAAATCAGTCATTCATGATAGGAAACACAGTCATGGCTCAGTCACTCAAAATGATTCAGAAATTTTACTTGTTAGAATGAAATCAGGCGATGATTCTTCTTCTCTGCAGGCTCGTGCTTTGCGGCAGTCTGCTAATCTGTACAAATAAAATGCCTCGTAATTTTGGGAGCGTTGTATAATCAGTCGGGAAACCTCAGATCAAGTGGATATTTGGCTTTGATAAAGTTTAACCTTCCGAAGAATTGATGGAGCTCTTGGATTATTAAATGCAGGTTCGTGTCCAGTCTTTCGGAAGTTCCCTTCTGATTAATAACTACGCAATATATCGATGAATATCATTAATTCTCAAATGTCAAATACACACCTTCTGCATGAAGGAATATATATATATATATATATATATATATATATATATATATATATATATATATATATATATCAGTCATCTTCTGTCATAAATCTCAATAATCAGATTACAGTTCTTCAAACAAAGCTCAGGCTAATCGGCACGAAGACAATCTCGGAAGTTTTTTTTTTCTTCTAACCAGCACCAGAGAGAGTACTACAAAGAATAATTATGCGCTCATGGCATAGCTATTGTATGAAACTATTTTGCGCATGGATTCTGCGAGTATGGAGATAGAAAATTAATAATCGTCATTCAACGGTAGAATTGTATCAGAATAATCCATCGAATATAAAAAAATATTACATGCTGTGAATCGTTATTGCATCCCCGCGGTTCCGAAATCCGCGCTGGATTTTCAATAGCAGATTAAAATTTTGAAGCCTCGACATAAAGTTTCGAACTTGTCGATAAAAATCAACATCACACTGCTGGCACACCGATGTGTAGTTTAGCGGTATTAGTTCCACCGTGCAGAGCAGTCAGTCCTCAACATCTATAAATGTGTTATCATGCATAACAGTATTTGTTTGTCCACCCCGGAAATCCGATATCAGACTAACTTGTTGTCAGCAACGAATGGTCTTAAAATGTTTTCAAGATATGTTTTGTGAACTTAATTTGTCAATTTACCGGATTTGGAGCAAGTGACGAAAACATTTTTTAACAAGTCGGTTAAACGATTGACCTCTTCTATACCCAATGACCAAATGATCATTTGTTCGTAATAAACGTAGGAGAACTTCAGGCAACATTTGTCAAAATGCTGAGATAGAATACTGCGCCATGTACGAATGCGTTATTTTATGTATACTACTAACTGCGATAAGAGTTCGTTTTTCTCCTTTATGCGATAAAGTGCGTCGAATGCTGGTCTTCGAAGCACTCTTGCTCGTTATTGTTTTCAAGTAAAGAGGCCTACAATTTTAATTCTTTACTAATCCAAGTCGTATGAGTAATTTATTTACCTACCTTGCCACTATTCCTTATTGATTTACTTGCCTCTGTTGAAGCAAATCAGCAGCCAGCTGAAAAAATATAATTTCATTTCTTTACCGGTTTCAGGCAACTAGTGCCTTTTTCAGAAGAGTAGAGTTATCGCTTTATTAACGTGCATCAAAAATATGCATGTGTATGTGCCATAGTACTATTGACATATCAATCATAGTACACGTACAAATGTGGTAGTAAGGACTCCGAACAACAAGTGTAGACGTCATATATTAACCGTCCTATTCTTTCCAGTTTCGAAACGGACAGAAAAGTATGCACTTGGGAATCGAACACAGGTTCTCTACTTCCCAGCCAAAAGCCATCGTCGCAGTGCCAGTGGTGCTTTCATTGCACAGAATTTACATAACGGGTACGTAAGCGACAGGCGAAAAAATTCTTCCCTCGATTTCTCTTGCGGACCCTGCATATTATGATGGAAAGTGCTCAGTGTTCAATTATCTACCGAACTTGTCAATCTTAAGTCGATTCGCGACGTGGACTTTTGGAGAGGTTTTCCCAAAAACGGGGAAGCTTTGAGCCAAAATATCTGTCTTTCGTTTTAGGTTATACACAACCGCCTGCCGAATCGCTTGGCTGTGTGTAAGGCATTCCACTTCTCAGTGGGCAAGTTTAATCGTTGCCGGGTCATACCGGCGATGTGCGAACAGCTAGGTGACAGTGTAAACATACTCTAACGGTACACTGTTGCCACAGTCACAAGTGGAAACCCCAGGGCATCCACGAACTTGGGAAACGGAGTGTCCCACGACCTGGCAGCGATGAAACACGCTGATGTCGAACGTCTTGCTCATCTCTGACTCGACGGCCAGCACGAGGTCTTATGACTCCGCTGTCACGTAACAAGCTGAACAGTTCTTTTTAACGTAGTGACGGCTGCTCTAGTCCTCCAACACAACACCTATCTCTAGACTGGTTGCTCTTGAGCATAGTAGCGTAGCGTAGGCTGAACGTAAGGTGTTAGTGCTTTCAATCTACCCCAAGAAAGTCAGGAGAATCCCAGTTTTCAATATATTTTGTTCGGGAATTTCTTATTAAATCTTCTTCATGACGCGTGCCGCTTTTCCTTTCACTGCTTTAAAGAACTTAAATCTTATTCCTTTTAATGCAGATGTGACCTTCGGGAATGGATACAAGTCACATGCTGCTAGGTGAGGCGAATAAGGTGGTAGGTGTAAAACTGGTATGCTATACTCCGCTAGAAACATCTTAACAGACGCTGCGGTATGAGCCGGTGTGCTGTCCTGTTGCAGAACCCAAGACTTGCTCTTCCACAGTTCGGATCGCTTTTTCCTTATTTTCTGACGGAATTGAGCAAGAACCACAAGGTAGTAGTGCTGATTAATAGTTTGACTTTCAGGAACCCGGTACAGATTCACAATTCCATGAATACCGGAATACCGTAAAAAGATCGTCATCGCTTCCAGTCTTGGCCGGCCGGCGGTGGCCGAGCGGTTCTAGGCGCTACAGTCTGGAAGCGCGCTACCGCTACGGTCGCAGGTTCGAATCCTGCCTCGGGTATGGATGTGTGTGATGTCCTTAGGTTAGTTAGGTTTAAGTAGTTCTAAGTTCTAGGGGACTGATGACCTCAGAAGTGAAGTCCCATAGTGCTCAGAGCCATTTGAACCCTTCCAGTCTTGTTTTGCTCATTCAAGCTTATTTTCACTTTCGTGAAGTTGCGCCTTCCCAGTACATGGATTGGCGCTTAGTTTCTGGATAATAAGTGAAAAACCAAGATTCGTCACATATTATCTCTTTCCAAGAAATTGGGATAATTTTTAATGGTTTTTTCATTCGACAGTGAAAGTTTCCGTTACCAGTTTCGCACACCCTTGACCCGTGCTAAATTTGTTATATAAAATTTCACTTACGTGTTTTTTCAGTTCCTGCAGTTCGAACCCTCATCCGACGGCCAGGTCGCATCAGATGTTCCGGTGCATCTCAGGATTGAGTCAACTTCAACGTCTTCTCGGCCATCTTGGAAAGGCTCGAAGCGCTCAAAACGTCGCGTGCGAGATAAGCAGTCTTCGCAAAATACTTCATTAGTAAAAGATAGGTTTCAGTAGAGGTTTTTCCAGGTCTCATATGAAACTTCACAACAGTTCATTGCTCTGTTATTACAGTTATCACCTCTTCGGTAAAACAAAATAACAGTTCTTACGCCTCGCCCATAGACTCACCGTGCTTCTGTTCACCGCTACGTTCGCAGGTTCGAATCCTGCCTCGGGCATGGATGTGCGTGATGTCCTTAGGTTAGTTAGGTTTAAGTAGTTCTATGTTCTAGGTGTTGATGACCTCAGAAGTTAAGTACCATACTGCTCAGAGCCATTTGAACCATTTGAACAGTTCTTACACAAACGAAGGCCAAGCCCACAGTGATTTGCCTACATACACCAGAGATGCTTCATTAATACAACATTCATGACGTACTAATTTTCTGTGAAATTTCTCATACAGCAGTAACTGCTGATTTAAAATTTTAAAGTAGTAATTAGGTTGAGGCCGAAGTAGAATTAAAATTTAGAACACGGATAACTTAATTAGGAAGAGTTGCGTCCAGAATAGCGATTAACAGTTATGTATACATGAATGTACACTTCCAGGCGTATATGGATGACGAAATCTTCTCTCCCTCCATTCGGGTAGCTGCGTGGAAGTTCGGTGTCTTCTGGCAAAGATGATGTGAGTGGCACTCAACGTAACGTCACGGTATTTCAACGCAACCATCTGGATGGAACATTTCCTCAGCAACCTCTACAAAAGAAAATTATCAGATAGGCGAGTATAAATTATATTGTCAAGATATTGCAGCCAAATTTTTACATAATTTTAAATTGCAATGGGCAGAAAGAGTGTGTGTGTATGAAGAACACTGTGAAGTCGGTTTTTTAATTGGTGCGTCTTCTGCAAATTCAGTCGGAGGCGCTAGCCCGCATGACTGCAACGTTAGGTTGGTTGCCTACATGGCTGGTACTACTCCGCAGCCACTGCTGTAGTGTGTGTGTGTGTGTGTGTGTGTGTGTGTGTGTGTGTGTGTGTGTGTGAAAGTAGGGAGTGCAACGGGGAGAGGATGTTTCAACGAGTGTCATGGTCTTACTGAGCACGAGTAGAACTGAAATGAGATTGGCGACAAACTAAATATCAGAGTTGTGGCCCACATACCGGTACGAGGGGCGTTCAGAAAGAAATGCAACACATTTTATTCTTGGTCATTTTCGGTTGAAAATATTCGGAATTTGTTGTGGGATATCTTGTAATGTTCCTGCTTCAGCTCCTATAGGATCATGAATTCCGATAGGTGGGGGCACTATTTGTAGCCTTCAAAAGAACTGTAACGGAGGTGCCTTCCAAACAGAGAGCAGTCATTGAGTTTCTTTTGGCGGAAAACCAAAGCATCGCAGATATTCATAGTCGCTTGCAGAATGTCTACGGAGATCTCATAGTGAACAAAAGTACGGTGAGTCTATGGGCGGGGCGTTTGTCATCATCGCAACAAGGTAGTGCAGACCTGTCCGACTTCCCACGTGCCGTTCGACCGTACACAGCTCTGACTCGTGCAATGTTGCACTGTGCAGAGCAGAGACTCCCATTAGAGGTGATCAGAAGATTACAATCAAAAACTTCAGTGCTCAACATGACGTCTCTGTTGGTAGTGCTGACACACTCTTCCACCAGATGGAGTACTCAGAGGTGTGTGCCTGCTGGTTTCCTCGACACCTAACAGAGCACCATAAAGAGCAACGAAGCACCACCGCTGCGAAACTGCTTGCACTTTACGAAGCTGATAGTGACAATTTTTGTCGAACATCGTCACAGAATCTTTGCCAGTTTTTGTTCCAGTAAATCCTGTCCTGTTTCCGAGGCTGGCGTTGAGTATTCTGACAGATATAGAAATAGATGCCCGTTTATCAACAGCAAACAAGACAATTTTTAGTTTCATCAAAATTCTAAGAAAAATATCGCTTAGCAGTAACTTCAGAATCCGCTTATATCAATCGATCATTATACCTGCGATGTTATATGGATGTGAAACATCAATGTTTCGAAAGAAAGATGAAGAAAAACTGTTAATATTCGAAAGAAAAGTACTAAGGAAAATTTTTGGATCTGTATACGACGAAAATAACATGGAATGGAGCATAAGAATGTAGAATTAAAAGGGATGTACAAACACCGTAACATCGTCGAAGTGCTCAAGAGGAGAAGGTTGAATTGGGCAGGCCATATAGCAAGAATGACAGAGAATAGACTACCTAGAATGGCATTCAGCAGAACAATAGATGGAATGATAGGAAGAGGGAGACCCAGAATCAGATGGCGGGATAACATTTGGGAGGACACAACTAGGATGAACAGCAACAGCAACTGGACAAACAGCGCATTGGACAGGCAGAAGTGGAAGAGGCTCATAGAGCAGGCGTATGGTCGGTAAGGCCCTTGCCACATGTAAAGTAAAGTAAAGTAAATCGTCACAGCAACGGAACATGCGTTCAGCACTTTGAACCAGAAACAATCCACAGAGTGGCACCGCACCACCTCACCTCCGGAGAAAAAGTTCAAATCTGCATCTTCATCCAGTAAAGTCATGGTAATGATTCTCTGGAACTCTGAAGGGGTTATTCTGTTTGATTTCCCTTCTCACTATGCAACAATCAACTCTGAAGTGTACTGTGTTTGCGGTGTCACCGCCAGACACCACACTTGCTAGGTGGTAGCCTTTAAATCGGCCGCGGTCCGGTAGTATACGTCGGACCCCCGTGTCGCCACTATCAGTGATTGCAGACCGAGCGCCGCCACACGGCAGGTCTACAGAGACTTCCTAGCTCTCTCCCCAGTTGTAGAGCCGACTTTGCTAGCGATGGTTCACTGACTTCTACGCTCTCATTTGCCGAGACGATAGTTAGCATAGTCTTCAGCTACGTTATTTGACACGACCTAGCAAGTCGCCATTATCTGTTACTATTGATACTGTGAATCATGTAATGTCAAGAGCAACGTTCGTCATTAATGAATTAAAGTTATGTATTCCACCAGCTACGTCCGTTTTTCTCAATTCTAATTCCCTTGCCAAGTTCCAGACCTCACGCCAGCCTGCGTGAGGTAAAACGCGTGCGTTTCGGCCTCCTTTAGTAATACGGTGTTGGCTCTCCAGCCAACCACAACAGTGTTCTACATCTACATCCATACTCCGCAAGCCCCTAGGAACTTGAAGAAACGACATCAGCGTGTTCGCCTGCACAAAAATGCAACGCAAGGCCTCGTACTGGTCTGTGCTCACCATCAGACCTCACAAAACTTCATTGGACTGCTCTTCCTCATCCACCCTACAGCCCGGATCTCGCATCTCCCGACTTCCATCCGTTTGTCCCAATAGAGGGTGCACTCCGCGGGAAGCAGTACGTGGATGATGGGGAAGTTTTTGATGCTGCAAGACATTGGCTCCGATGTCGAACATTAGAGAGTACCAAGCGGACATACGGGCCATCCCAGTGAGGTAGCGCAAAGTCGTCGCATGGATGGAGAGTATGTTGAAAAATAGGTTGCTGTAACCAAAAGAATGGAGAATAAGATGGTGTATTGCAGTCCTGGATAAAACCAACCTAGTTTCAGAAAAAAATGAGTTGCGTTACTTATTGAACGCCTCTCGTAGAAGAAAGGATAGAAACGCAATACGGAAGAAGCATAGAGGAACTAAAAAGCGTACTAGCTCAGGAAGCAGAGCGTTCATTGTCAAAAGAAATCTTCTATTATGAAACATTAGCCTTAATTTGAAAATAAATTCCTAAGAATGTACGTTTGGAGCACAGAACAGCATGGAAATTAATCATGGGCTGTGGAAAACCGGAAAACAAGAGGATCGAAGCGTATAGGACGTGGTGTTACAGTGGGAGCTTAAAACATGATAAAAGGAGGAAAGGAGGTGTGGAAAACTAACTACGTAGAAGAAGGGGCTGGATAGTGGTATGTGTGTTAGAACATCGTAGAAAAACCTCCATTGTACTGAAATCAGCTGTAGACGGTAAAAATCGCACGAGAAGACAGAGATTGGGACATATCCAACAAATAACTGAGGACGTTTTCAGAGGATGGATAATCATTTCTGGGCGACGCGACAACAACTGGATTACAGATGGCGGTTGTTCAGTTCAGGTAGTTGCATCATCCACACATCATAAAAGGTGAAGCTGTCATCAGCCCGAAGATTGGTGTGAACGCCACAATCCTTCACTAGGCATAGGCGCATTGGAGGTGATATGCTGTTGCCTTCTTTCCAGCTACAAAGTTTCTTACGCAACCAGTTATAGTAGACCTTCTGATTATCATGGACTGCGAAATATGGTGCAGCTCAGCATTTTCACATTAATAAATGTTGCTACTGAGAAAAGAAGTGATAAATACCGTAAAAATACCAGAACTAACGGACGATCGAACCTGACACTTTTGGAAACACAATTTGGCACATTTCCAAGGAGCCAATAATTGCGTCGTCCGCAGACCAAATGGACGCTAAATGTAATACAGAAAGAGCCAATTCAATCACAGATTCTACATGTCAAAAAATGCACCGTCTTGGAAGAGTATGCAATTTTTATGGGTATATGCTTGCCATTTACACGTTTATTACATCTATTTTTATTTAAGGACTGCTCCTTTTTTTAGTATTTACCAAGAGGGATTATTTAATCAGGGCATGAAAACTCTTGAGGCATTCCCGTAGTTATATAGTAAAATAGGTTTATGCCTGTGTATTCTATTCCCTTCTGTATGGTATCATATGTAGGATCTGTAGCCCAGGACTGGTCAAACTACTGCCCGCAGGTGTCCAGACACTGGCCCGTGGATGTCTTTGGACTGCACCATCCCCAGTATGTGAAGCGTACCTGCGGATAATTTCGCCTCTAGTAACCATCGTATCGGTATAGACATACTTCGAACTGTATTTCATAAAACCGAAATTTCAGTACACGAGTGGTTGTTATCCGCACGATTGTTTGTTGTGTTCACAAGACTGGTTCGAGGACATTTTCTCACACAACCGACATGACATTCACTGGTGTCGGTTTTTGGTGCTCATTGCGGTATGCACTGCATTCGAATCTTGCACGTACGTGCCTCTGGTGCCCCTCCATCTTGGTGCCACAAACATTGCCTTGTGTCACTTTGGCGTTAAACCTGCCCTTTGTATTACACAATACTGTAGTGTACTGTAGTGATGTAAATAATTAACCAATAACGCGACCGAAATTTTTGATGTGATGGAATTTGCCTTCAAAGTCTGGCAATAACAGTGTTGTGGTATTTCAGTTGTTTAGCGCCTTCTTGTGTGGTATGTCTCAGTTTTCCCACAGCGAACAATTATTCTAACATTTCAGTGTGATTTATTACAGCAAAGAGAGAATGTGGATAAGAAGTATGCAAAACAAGGATAGACAATCCGGTATTATTTTTCCAGGTATCGGTGATAAAGCAGGTGCGCATCATTTGCATTACAGACATCGCAGTTTTCAAATAACGTAGTCTCAAGCCGTATTTTAACATAATACATCCTGAAGACTGCGGTGAACTTCCTGAAGATGCTAGATTATCAATTTACCGTACAGTTGAAGAAATAACGTAACATCGTGACTCGGTGAAGAACTGCCATCTTACTCACTATACAAATTTTAGTTTCTATACACTCTCAGTAAACTGATTTCAATGCATAAAATAGACAAAATAATAAACTTAAACACACTTGATAGCTTATATCGCTCTGTTAAACTCTTACTTTGTCGAATACTGGGCAGAGTGTCTACTGCCATTTTCGTTCACCAAATGTAGTAAAGAAGCGAACTGCCTGTAGTGAAAACATGTAGAACTCTCCACGCAAATTCTTTGCAATTAAATCCTACTGATTCCTGTCCGTTAGCTACACAAAACGAAGAGACATTTGGAGATTATACTGTCATATGAATACCAGAAGATCAACTCAGTTTGGGTCTGTGTGCTCAGCTTCTTGGCAACACGAGAAGAAATGGTGCATGGCAAAGTGGTGCTTTGGCAAATATACAAACATGAAAAAATATGTGCTAGAACATTGGTGGCTACCAAAGTTATTACTCAATTGGTGCTTTTCAAATGTTTTACGTTGCGCCCATAGCTCGTTTGGGCATTCGTTTTAATTTATCGAAGTTGCAGCTTTTGTAAACAATTTTCCTTTGTGTATATATATAACTCTACCATTTACTGTTAGTTATCTCTGCGCGAGATATCTGCTTAATCAGTTGCGCCTCATTATTAGTGTAAGCTATGTAGAAAATAAAGGAGAGGATATTTTGGCGTCACATCATTTATGTTTTTAAGTGTATTGTCTCGTACACATTATATTCATATTTTACTGCCTCTGACAAGATTATTTTTCTTGTTGCAGGTGCTAACTGGGGATACAAAGGCTTAGATGGTAAGTAAAACACTGTTCTTTTGTTTTATTTACTATGAAACTGGATGATTTAGTGTCATTGTCTAGAAGCATAAAGTATCAGTTACAATCAATCACTTCAACGACCTCAGATACCTAAGAGGTCTGCGATGAAAAATTTAAGAATAGTAAACAATAACAAGAGTCTTTGATGGACTGAGATAGAGAACATCCTCTTATTATAGGTGAATAACACTATAAAAATTCGTAGACAGTGGTCAACTGGCTTGTTTGGTAGATCTTGGATGTTCTCGTACAGTTTTAAAAATATAAGAACTGTTAAATAATTGAGTAATAGTTGTGATTGCCTGAATAAAAAGTTCCACTTACTCTGAGCACATTTATTTAGCAGATAGGTACAACATTATACAACAGATGTCGCTCTCATTGCCTGCATCCCTTGCCTGACGCCACATCCAACAGCTAGCAGTGTATGTGTTCACTACACAGCATACCATGTCAAATATACCTCTGACCTTATGCTGAAGTATATTATTATATATTAACGTAGGCTATGACGTTATTAACGTAGGCTATGACGTCTACTGCCGTAATACCCGCAAAATTTTCATATGAATAAAATGAGCAGCAAACTTTTTAAACAGGTGGCTGCTGCTCATAATGTAAGTAGTGATGAAACAACGGATAAAATAAAATTATGGGTCGTGTTCAGAGAGAAAACTAAATGACATTATGATACTAAAATAGTAATAATGCTAATAACATGCAGAAAACACTGAACTAAAAGCCTAAAAAGGAAAAAAAAAATAATAGTAAGTTTCGATTTTATAACTACTTACATAGTGTTCATGAAAAGTATATGTCCACTTTGTTAGTCATAACATTATGTCAATAATCGCTGTGGCATTCTTTGGGTTAGCAGTTCAAAAATCAAACATTTAATAACTCTTATACATTAAAATGGTACCTAACTGGAGGTTTAACTAAAAGCATAGATGAATTCTTGGGAACACCAAAAAAATATATATATATATATTTTCCATGCATCTGCATTCATGGATCTATAATAAAAACAGAGATTCCGTCTCAAACATTTTTTTTTTCAAAAAAAAACTTCTGGTTTAAGCAGTGATAGCGAAAGATTCTTCAGAGGAGCACATATTCCATTCATAACAAAAAATTACAATTCACTTTAGATTTTTTGTGGAACCACTTTCACTGATCTCACTTAATATGTTCTTGAGTTCTTGACTGTACTGTCGCACCATACTGTATTCTGTTTCCTTGCTGCACAGCACCAGAGCTGAACCTCCTCTGATTCCTCCAGTGCTCTCGTCCAGGGCAGCTTCAGTTTTCTGGACACTCAAATGATTCCAAATTAGCATCGAGTCTACTGCTCACTCATCACATTCATCCATTTTAGTCACTTCAGCATAACGTCAAAAACAAACTCAGTTGAACTATTGTAATATAGCATATAGAAAACTATACAGATATTATAAAAAATTAAATTAATAAAACTGAATGCTCAGTTGAATGCCTTAATCCAGCATTTGATATCAAGAACGATGAAAATGCTGATGTATCTAATTTATCCAGTTTATATCCTGACCCCAATAAAGAAATATGCTGTAACATAAAGGAGCACTTCCTAAAAAACACAATATAATCATTAATATAGCCAGGTCTACCCAAATGACTAAATACGATCTCCCATATCTCATCTGTCATCACAAAGAAACCATATTTTTCTTTCAGTTTCCATTAAACAGCACCTTTTACATAATTTCAGAATAAACGAATTATAACCACCTATAAAATTATGAAAACAAAAAAGGTGCCCCCCCCCCACAACCCCCCCCCCCCCCCTCCCCAAAAAAATCCTTTAGTAAACTTTCCCAAATGCTACAAATCTGTATCACTTAATAAAACTAAAATTCAGACAAACATACAAAAATAATTAAAAACTGGCAGTCATAATTTTTATACTCTCAGGCACTTCATCACACACTCATTTCTTATATATCTTCAAAACTGTGGATCTTCTCTGGAGCCTTTCTAACAATTCAGATAATTTCTCCCTCTGTGCATCAGTTATTCCCTCAATTCCTTTAATTCTATCATTAATTGCACAACTGCCTTTTGGTTATAATTCATGCCAGTTCCACAGACTAATGGCACCGTTGGACTGTAGCCACAATTTCTTTTTCTAGCAAAACCTCGTTAAATAGAGCTGTAAAACTGTTTTCATGTACTTTAAATTCAAACAGTTGCCTGCTGCAGTTAAACATGGCAGTTGCTTTTGTCATCTGTTCCATACCTAACATAAAATTCGGACGCGGATCTGGGATTACTAAACGTGGTTGATTAAAGCTAACATCATCTATTCCGATGTTAGGAATACCTGCCTTCTTACTGCCTTGCTTAGCTTAATTATTGTTCCGCGTATCTTCACCCAAGTAATTGGCGTCCCCACTAACTGAGTGTGTGCTCTTACGTGATCTATAAACATTTCTGACACTTCACAAACCTGACTCCCTGTATCTAGTAAAACCTCTGCTTCAAAACCACCTAGTTTTACGTTAGTCACTGGTTGTATTCTAGTACTAAATCTCTCCTCAAGTTTCTCTTCCTCTAATATATTCATCTTTATTTCTTCAAAATTATCTTTGTTAGCAACTGACTACTTGATAGCTACATTAATTTCCACCACAAGAGGCTCTATTTGCAAATCATCCCCAAAAAGTTTGTTATAAGTAATTATACTAGAAATTTTCTGTCTTACGTTGCCTTGCAAACTTCATTTATTGACGTTTCAATAATTTAAACTTGTATTCTGGCACAGTACTATTTTTGAGATTACATTCAGGCTTTTCTTCCAGTTTGGATATTCTGCTCCTAACTTGCGATCTATGCTACCAATATTGTCCATAACTTCCCTGTTAAATATTACACTTTCGTTTGAATCTTTCTATCTCTGATTTCAGCTTGTTTTCAAAGTCATTTACTCGGCTTTTCGACATACTTTCCATTACCCGTACACTATTCTTAAACGTCATTCCCTGCTCTTTAACACTATGCATACTCTCTCAACCACCGGGGGATTCACTAGCAATAGCTTCCAATATTAAAGTTCTAGTATCAACTTACATTCACAGCTACAAGGTCGATGTATACTAATCTCATTATCTGAGGATCCGCCATCACTGGTGACTGTGTTCTCACGAAACTGTCTGAATTGCTCGTTTTCGTACCTTTTCTGAACACAAAGTGTCTGAAAGGAACACAACGCTACACAGAGCAATTCACTTTTCGCTATTTGTACTTAACATTCCATGATGAACTGATTATCGAGGCCCCTGTGTCCTCAGAGTATAACTATGGTGGATGGGTATGACTTATGGTGGAAGTATAATGTGGTTCCTGTTATGTGCACCACCTGTGAGCCGCCACGCTGGAGACTGGCCTGATATGTGGTGCCCTCTTTAAATATAACCGTGCACCGTGTCCAACGGCGGACAAAGCATAGCGCTGGCCTGCCAAAGTAAACAAAACAAGAAAAGCTAGCCAATACAAAGCAGTAGATCGATGAAGTCAGACCCTCAAGGAAAATGTATTAGGAGCAATACGAGTTCACCCAGAAACCGGCCTAACCCTCATGACGCTAGTGAAGTCCATTTGCATCTCTTGATGAGAAAGACTATTACACTAAATCAGTTGTGACGGTATTCAGAAACTTACTAAACTCTTTAGTGACACACAAACTTGAACTTTTTCGTACGTTCCGATGGTGTAAACGGATGAACGGGTGTTAGTGTGACAGTATTCCAGACATGATGATTACGTAATTATGTTACAAACTTTCAGTGATGATGGATAAGAATGAATGTATCAATTTGAGGTAAAGGACTGTAGTGCGGAAACGACCGAGTAGAAAGGTATAAGCGAAAACTTGTTTAAATTCCGCCTTAGCTTCGTGCAGAATTCAGATTAAGGAGCCACAACTTTCGAAACCTGGTCATGACTTACAGACTACTCACTGAACGCCCCCAATACCCTCAGATGATTTCCGCTGTTGATGGACTAGTAACGGCGCAGATAACTTGATCTCAGAGAGGCCGAAAATCTTAGATATACCTGCACAGGTTTCACAAGCTGCTGCATTTACAATGGCGTCCCCCAGAGTCTATGCAGGAATGGCTTCATCTCACGAAGTCCTGTCATACCCATTCTCATATCCCGGTGTCCTCTGAAGAGTGCCGCAGGCAGCGAGAATACTGCCAGGAAATCCACTTCAGTCTCGACAGACGCCTCATACATAAGATGTTTCACATGGCCCTACAGGAAGAAATTAAGCGGGGTGAAATTAGGTGAACGTGCTGACCACGAAACAAGGTCTCCTCTGCCTATCAGTTTTCAGGGAATGTCTGATTCAGCTGTTAAAGAACGTCTGTATAGAGTGAGATGATAGTCTATCGTGTTGCGACCACATCCATTGACGAATAACAGGTAAAACATGTTCCAGGCATCTGGGTAGTATGTCCCTGATAAACACTGTGTACACTGGTGCATTTAAGCAGAAAGGAAGAAGAAACGCTGGCCTTGGAGGCCGAGCGGTTCCAGGCGCTACACTCTGGAACCGCGCGACCGTTACGGTCGCAGGTTCGAATCCTGCCTCGGGTATGGATTTGTGTGATGTCCTTAGGTTAGTTAGGTTTAAGTAGTTCAAAGTTCTAGGGGACAGATGGCCTCTGATGTTAAGTCCCATAGTGCTCAGAGCCATCTGAAGAAGAAACTGTAAAGGAACGGCCCTAGTACGTAATTGTTGACTATAGCTAACCAAACGTTGACTAATGATTTGTGTTGATGTCTCTTCACAACTGCAGTGAGGGGATTCCCATCGGCCCAAACATGACTATTGCGACTATCTACCATTTCGTCTCTGGTGAAACAGCCTTCATCCGTGAAAAAAGAATATGCACAAAAGTGAGGGCCTACTGTAAAGCGCTGCGAGGACCATTGGCAGAACACGGCACAAGGTCCAAAGTCGGCAGAATTGAAAGCATGCACTTTCTGTGATTGATAGTTGTACAGCTGCATTTACCGCAGTATTCGCCAAATAGAACTGTGAAACATTCATTTCAAGTGCAACTGATCCTCATCCTCTCAAGCAAGAACTGTACCTTCTATGTCGGTAGTCCGTGTAGTTCGTCATCCTTCTCGGTCGTTGTACTGTGGTACCGATTGTCGTATTTCATTTAATCGTTGGAACAGTTTTGGAAACATTGAGAACCGGATGTCTTCTATATGGATATTTGGTCCTATACAACGTTTCCGCTTCTCTGCTGCAAAAAACAAAAAAAAAAAAAAAAGTTCAAATGGCTCTGAACACTATGGGACTTAACATCTGAGATCATCAGTCCCCTAGAACTTAGAACTACTTAAACCTAACTAACGTAAGGACATCACATACATCCATGCCTGAGGCAGGATTCGAACCTGCGACCGTAGCGGTCGCGCGGCTCCAGACTGTAGCGCCTAGAACCGCTCGGCCACCCCATCCGGCTCCTCTGCTGCTCCATTTGCTTGGCCACACACGAAAATCGTGTCTGCATGTTTCTTCTCCGGTACAATCCACTTGATTAGGGGTGATTGACGTTAGTGCTTCAGCTTGTAAAAACAAACTGCAGTCAACTACAATACAGACATTGTTCACTAGGACTGCTCATGTCAGTACACATTAAGCCATCTGCATTAGTTTAGCGAAGATATTATCTCGATCTCTGAACCTAACTGCCTGTCTCGATTGCCTACCCTATAATCCTAGCAATAACAGTACTGGTACACTGCGGTGACAAAAGTAATGGGATACCCCCTAATATCGTATCGGATGTCCTTTTGCAAGGTGTAGTGCAACAACTATACGTGCTATCGACTTAAAAAGTCATTGGAAGCCTTCTGCAGAGATATTAGCCAAGCTAGTTCTACAGTGATCCATAATTGCGAAATTGTTGCCGGTGCAGGATTTTGTGCACGAACCAATTTGTCGATTATGTTTCACAAATTTTCGATGGGATTCATGTCCGACGTTCTGGATGGCCAGATCAAAAAAATGGTTCAAATGGCTCTGAGCACTAAGGGACTTAACATCTGTGGTCATCAGTCCCCTAGAACTTAGAACTACTTAAATCTAACTAACCTAAGGATATCACACAACACCCAGTCATCACGAGTCATAGAAAATCCCTGGCCCCGCCGGGAATCGAACCCGGGCGTGGGAAGCGAGAACGCTACCACACGACCACGAGCTGTGGACGATGGCCAGATCATTCGGTTGAATTGTCCAGAATGTTCTTCAAGCCAATTGCGAACAATTATAGCCCGGTGACTTGGCGCATTGTCATCCATAAAACTTCCACACTCGCACCCTACCATCAGCTCTTACCAACTGGAATCGGGTCTTATCTGACCAAGCAACGGTTTTCCAGTGGCCTAGGATCCAACCGATGTGGTCACGAGCCCAGGAGAGGCGCTGCAGGCGGTGTGTTCTTAGCAAAGCCACTCATGGTGGTCCTCTACTGCCATACCCATTAACGCCAAATTTTGCCTCACTGACATAATGGATACGTTCGTCGTACGTCCCTCATTGATTTCTGTGGTTGTTTAACGCAGTGTTACTTGTCTGTTAGCGCTGACGGCACTACACAAACGCCGCGCACCCGTTCGTTAAGCAAATACCGTCGGCCACTGCGTTGTCCTTGGTGGCATTCTCGGCACACTCTTGTCACTGTGGATCTCGGAGTATTGAATTTCCTAACGATTTCCGAAATTGAATATCCCATGCGTGTAGGTCCAAGTATCATTCCGCGTTCAAAGTCTGTTAATTACTGATACCGACATGATTATTAGAATGGATACACCTAAGTAACTGCTTACAATAACTAATCATTATTCACGACAAACTGTTTCGACATTTATAGACATTGTCAAGTACGTGTAGGCTGATGCGACTTAGTGGATTATCTTGTAACTGTCACTGTTTTAATAAGATGGTCAATGACGTAAATACAGGGTGTGTTACGAAAGACGCCCGGGTGGGGTCCACGGGTAGCGCGGCGCGTTTGCCGGCTGTTGCCGCTACGTCTGCCGGTTGTTACTATGTGTAGTTCTCGGACACCAATACCTTGCGCGGCACCCCTACATTGTGCGACTGAGTGTACTGGTGATTTCTTTTGAGCTTTTTTGTCAGCTTTAATCCCTTCAAATATTGTTGCTAGACGTCAGTATTGCAACTGCGTTGAGTCCGGGACTTTCCCTGTCCGTACGTCGCTGTGCCCGGACCTCAGACAGAACGTATCTTCTACAATGTGCGACCGAGTATTCGGGTGTTTTGAGTTTCCTATCGATTTTCCATTCTGAATAGTATACACTAAGGGTAACGTGTGTTTCTTTTGTTGAACTATGCAAAAACAGAATCGTGTGTGGAATGTCGGCTTGAATTTGTACAAAAATATCCAAGTGTGCGTTTTCCCAATGATTCGACGGTACGCAGATTAGTGAAGAAATTTCAAGAGTAAATGATAATTAATCGAAACCCTCAGCTCCCGACAGGTGTTGTTGATATACCGGAAAGCGTGCAATGGATAAGTCTCTGCAGTCGCGCTATTCCTCTGTGTCCTCGGTGGCTCAGATGGCTAGAGTGTCTGCCATGTAAGCAGGAGATCCCGGGTTCATGTCCCAGTTGGAGCACACATTTTCAGCTGTCCCCATTGAGGTATATCAACAACACCTGTCGGCAACTGAGGGTTTCGAGTAATTATCATTTATTCTAGAGTAGCTGCACGTCATCAATGGTATCTGTTCTTTCGGGAACAGTTACTATCTTCATATAAATTTCAAGAGACTGGATCTGTGTTGCACAAACGAAGGCCTAGAGAACCTAGTGCTTCAGCCAAAAATAAATTAGACGAGGTAAGGGAAGAATTGCAAAGTAGGCAGAGAAAATCTCTGCGCCGTTTGGCACTTCAGGCTGGTGCGTCAAGAGCGTCTGCTCACAGACCTGTGCATACACTGAAATTGAAACCATAAATAATAAGCCGGCCGAAGTGGCCGAGTGGTTCTAGGTGCTACAGTCTGGAACCGCGCTATCGCTGCAGTCGCAGTTTCGAATCCTGCCTCGGGCATGGATGTGCGTGTTGTCCTTAGGTTAGTTAGGTTTAAGTAGTTGTAAGTTCTAGGGGACTGATGACCTCAGACGTTAAGTCCCATAGTGCTCAGAGGCATTTCTGAAGCATAGGTAATAACAGTAGCGCATCGGCTGAGGAAACAGCTAACGCCTAAAGAAATGATGTACTATTATTTCATGTAAGACGACACATCGCCAATGCTTCTATGACAGCAATATGATTTTTTTTTTTATGACAGGATAGTTGACTGGCCTCTTCCTTCTCCAGATCTAAATCCGTGTGATTTTTATCTTGGGGGAACATTAAAAGACAAGATGTATGCACCCAATCTTCAAACACTCCAAGCTGGAAGACAGAGTTCGGCTAGTCATTTCCCAGATTTCGGCAGCCGAAATTCGTAAAGTGTTTGCTAAAGTGTTCAGGAGAAGTCAGACTGCTCATACCATAGAGGAAAACCATTACGAGCACCTATCGTAAACAAAAATAGGCTTAGTTAATCAGATGGCAACGTTGTTTATGCTTAACTCAGGGGAAGGGCGGCCGGCGGTTGCGATGGCGGAGTCGGTGGCCTTGCCGCGCGACCCGTCCTTCGTGAGACACACTGTCTTAATTGCAGTGTGTCAGTAGTTTGACAGTTCCACTCTCACGATGTCGTCGCACCGTAATTAAACTTTATTTTCAATATATTTACATAATTTATCATCTTATTGAAACAGTGACAGTTATAAGACAGTCCACTAAAGACGTAACATGCACGTCACATCAGTCTAGACGGCGATAAATGCGGAAACAGCCCGTCGTGATATAAGTAGTGCAGCTATTTTGGTGCATCTGTCCTAATAATCATCTCGTTATCAGATATACAGTGAAGAGCCAAAGAAACTGATACAAGCCGGCCGCGATGGCCGTGCGGTTCTAGGCGCTGTAGTCCGGAACCGCGGGACTGCTACGGTCGCAGGTTCGAATCCTGCCTCGGGCATGGATGTGTGTGACGTTCTTAGGTTAGTTAGGTTTAAGTAGTTCTAAGTTCTAGGGGACTGATGACCTAACCTGTTAAGTCCCATAGTGCTCAGAGCCATTTTGAGCCAAACTGATACACCTGCCTAGTATCGCGTAGGGCCCCCGCGAGCACGCAGAAGTGTCGCAACACGACGTGTCATAGACTTGACTGATTTATGAAGTAGTGCTGGAGGCAACTGACACCATGAATCCTTCTGGGCTGTCCATAAATCCGTAAGAATACGGCGGGTTGGAGATCTCTTCAGCACGTTGCTAGGCATCCCAAATGGCCTCACTAATGTTCATGTCTGGAGAGTTTGGTGTTCAGCGAAAGTGTTTGAACTCAGTTCCTGACGCCACTCTGTAGCAATTCTGGACGTGTGGGATGTCGCATTGTCCTGCTGGAATTGCCCAAGTCCATGAGAAAGCACAATGGACATGAGCGGATGCAGGGTGATGCTTACGTACGTGCCACTTGTCTGAGTCGTATCAGGGCTCCCAGCTGCGTACGCCCCACACCACATAGAGCCTCCACCAGCTTGAAAGGACCCATGCTGAGATGCAGGATCCATGGGTCCATGATGTTGTCTCCATACCCGCCCACGTCCATCCGCTCGATATAATTTGAAACGAGACTCGTCGGACCAGGCAACATGTTTTCAGGCTCAACAGTCCAATGTCGGTGTTGACGGGTCCACGCGATTCGTAAAGGTTTGTGTCGTGCAGTCATCAGGGGTACACGAGCGGGCTTTCGGCTCGGAAAGCCCATATCGATGACGTTTCGTTGAATGGTTCGCTCGCTGACACTTGTTGATGGCCCAGCATTGAAATATCCAGCAGTTTACAAAAGGATTGCACTTCTGTCACGTTGAAGGCATCTCTTCAGTCGTCGCTGGCCCCGTTCTTGCAGGATCTTTATCCGGCCGCAGCGATGTCGGAGATCTGCTGTTTTACCGGATTCCTGATATTCACTGTACACTCGTGAAATGGTCGGAGGGGAAATCCCCACTTCATCGCTACCTTGGAAATGCTGTGTCCCATCGCTCGCGCGGCGACCATAACACCACTTTCAAAATTCCTTTAAACCTTGATAACCTATCGTTGTAGCATCAGTAACCGATCTAATAACTGTTCCAGGCACTTGTGGGCTTGTAGAGGCGTTGCAGATCGCAGCGCCGTATTCTCCCTCTTTACATATCTCAGTATTTGAATTCTTTGGCGCTTCAGTGTATATTATACTGCTAGCCCTAAAAGAGGAAGAAAATCTGTTAATTTCCGTCGAGCGGCCGTAATCACGTCGACAATCTTTTATATGAATCACTGAAATACTAATAACAGCTCCGCCAATGCACTGCCTACTAATGTACGCAATGCTAACACCATCTTTATATGTGCATATCGCTATCGCGTGACTTTTTTTCTCCACAGTGTACATGTATTCCATCGACAGAGGTATAAGAACGAGTTTCGCTTTTAACTTTCAACTCGTTTCCAGACCAGGTTCCCTTAACTCAGATTGATGCCTTTACTCTTCTCCATCACCCCTGGAAGTTTGTAACATCATACTCAACGGACGACACGTAACACAGACTTTGCCCCCTCTGCCGTGATGTAACCTTCACTCAGACGCTGCGCATTCACAGACGCGTGCGGTGTGTGCATACGGGAAGCGAGCAACAGCCATTGTCAATGCAGGGAGCGGTCGCCTTCCGCTTGCTATGCTCGCGTATCGGCAGGTCGTAAACTGTGCGAGCGACAGGAATGGTGCGAAAGCGCAGCCCCGCGCCGAATCTACATTAGGGCGTGACTGTCGCCTCAGCAAAATCTGTACTCGCCCCGCGTCGCCAGGGCGGAGCGGGTTCCGGTCGCCGAGACGACGCCAGGCACTTCCTCATTTAACTATCCGGTTACACGACGAGTCACGCTTCTAGTAATGGGCTCCTAATGCGAGCCTCATTGCATTTCGTGCCCTTGATACCGTAAGATCGATTCGTGTCAAGTTTTATAATGAAGGCGTGCAGTCTAACAAAATGAGGGTTCGCCATAAAGTATAACGTCAACAAAGAAAGTTACCTACAGTGGGTGAACAAAATGTTATGACCTGACGAAACTACAGTCGTCCGATATTAACGCTGGGTTCTTTGATTCCTCTGGGATCTGGCTGATTGGAACTACAACATTTGAAATTGATTGGCGACTCCATGGCGTGCTGTGTGCACCACGACCAAATAGTTGATAGAATTGGAAGGAAAATCAGGATTGGCCTTATTTTGTTGTTTTTATTGTCAGCAAAATCGATTTTCGGTCACTTAGTGCTCATCCAAAGTGCTGTAATACACATTTAAAATTGGTAGGCACTGCTATCAAGCTATAACCATAAGCTTAGAGTCCTTAGAAAATGTAGTCCATCAACAAAGGAGGTGGCTTACAAAACACTCGTTCGACCTATACTTGAGTATTGCTCATCAGTGTGGGATCCGTACCAGATCGGGTTTTGACAGAGGAGATAGATAAGATCCAAAGAAGAGCGGCGCGTTTCGTCACAGGGTTATTTGGTAACCGTGATAGCGTTACGAAGATGTTTAGCAAACTCAAGTGGCAGTCTCTGCAAGAGAGGCGCTCTGCATAGCGGTGTAGCTTGCTGTTCAGGTTTCGAGAGGGTGCGTTTCTGAATGAGGTATCAAATATATTGCTTCCCCCTACGTATACCTCCCGAAGAGATTGTAAAATTAGAGAGATTCGAGCGCGCAGGGAGGCTTTCCGACAGTCGTTTTTCCCGCGAACCATACGCAACTGGAACAGAAAAGGGAGGTAATGACAGTGGCACGTAAAGTGCCCTCCGTCACACACCGTTGGGTGGCTTGCGGAGTATAAATGTAGATGTAGATGTAGATCACATAAACTACTGCCAGTGGTGATTTTCCTTCCAATTCTATCCAACATTTGAAATATTAGTTCACTTTATTACAAGAATGATGAAAAGGTGTACTTAACTTTCTATAATCCATTGCCAGAAGAAGTATAGTACATTTACACCTCTCTTTGAACAGTAAAGCGTCACTTGATGCACACAATTGCAAACTCTTCTCTTGAAGTACATGTTAACCATTTACAGAAGTACAGTTTCAATTGAGACTTCACTAACTCTGATATTCTAACTAGAGGACGTTGACTGCTCTTCATCGTAGGTCTCATACTGAGGCAGAGTGAGTCAGTGCTAGGCTCTTTATCGACCTCCGTGCGATGGCGGATTGCAGCGATGCATCACTAATGTCTGTGGTATCGATGCACGTAGCCGATTTTGGTGTGGCACCGCGATCTTTGGACGATATCACAAAAAAAAGTAGAAACACCAAAAACACAACGCCTTACCATACCTAAGGCGGTGAAGGAAAGCCGTTGGCATTCAAAACAGCATCCTGGAATCTCGGTATTGATGGAGGTAGAAAGCGATCACGCACACTTTTGTCCAAAGTACACCACAAGTACTCAATACGATTGAGACCTAGTGACAGTTGTGGCCAAGATAGATGCGACACTTATCGTTATGCTCACAAAACCAGTCCTGGACAAAGCGAGCTGTTTGATCAGGGACCCTGTCGTCTTGGAATAAAGCTTCGCTATTGGGGAACAAAAATTGCATCATGGGATGGACCTCATGAACCAAAATGATTACGTAATACTAGACAGTAACGCGACTTTGCAGAGTAACCTTGAGCCAATTGAATACCATGATATATGCCGCGCAGGATTAGCCGAGAGGTCCAAGGCGCTGCAGTGATGGACTGTGCGGTTGATCCCGGCGGAGGTTCGAGTCCTCCCTCGGGCATGGGTGTGTGTGTGTGTGTTTGTCCTTAGGATAATTTAGGTTAAGTATTGTGTAAGCTTAGGGACTGATGACCTCAGCAGTTCAAATGGTTCAAATGGCTCTGAGCACTATGGGACTCAACTGCTGTGGTCACTAGTCCCCTAGAACTTAGAACTACTTAAACCTAACTAACCTAAGGACACCACACACAGCCATGTCCGAGGCAGGATTCGAACCTGCGACCGTAGCAGTCGCACGGTTCCGGACTGCGCGCCTAGAACCGCGAGACCACTGCGGCCGGCCCTCAGCAGTTAAGTCCCATAAGATTTCACACATCTGAACATTTTGAACAATGCCATGATATAGCTGCCCAAATCGTCCCCGAACCCCCACGAAGTTCAGTCTTCGGAAGTTAATTCGGCCAGAAGTTGGAAACAGAGTGCATGAAGACTCATGTGACCAGACGACTTTCTTTCATTGCTCCATCTCCCAGGGTTTAAGGCTTCGTCACCACGTTTTCCTGTTATGAGAAGTTTCCCTATTTCTGGGGCTCCCTTGATGTTGTTTTGCTGCACACAGGGTTCGCGAATGCGACATTTAGTCCTGCTGTGTGACTTTTGCAGCTGCCGTCTCCTTATTTTTCGTCACAATCCTCTTCAATGACCGTCCGTCACGAACAGTCAACACAAACTTTCGCCCTCTTTGCGGCGTAGTGGATGAAGTTTTTCCGCTTTCTGTGTATGCCGTATAGATCTTCGATATGGTGGCTCATGAAACGCCAAACGCGTCGACTCACTTGGTTGCGTAAGCACCCACCAAACGACCACCAACTATTTGACCAAGTTCGAATTCACTTAGTTCCGATATAGTGCATTCACAATTCAACACAACACTGTTCTGACCACGACTGACGCCTTCAGTATATTGAGGACATTGCACAGGTGTCGTCAGTGGTCAAATACAGGGTGTCCGTATAGTCTTTCCCTGATTACATAAATCCTCAGGCTAGAAGTAAGCTACAAATATGAAACTGGTGTCTAATTGTTTACAAACTATCAATTTTTTTCAAACATCAGTAAACGTCCACATGAGCACCCTTGGTTGCACGTAGCACATCTAGGCGATATTCAGTTTCCGTCGACACATTAGCCAACATCAGTGGAGGGATCGATTCGACGACTGTGGTTATCCGTTGCCGCAGGGTTTCAAGGTCTGGTACACGTGTTCGGTAGACCTCGTCCTTCACAAAACCCGATAAAAAAAAGTCTAATGGGGTTATGTCAGGAGAGCGTGGAGGCCAAACCGTTGGCCCATCACGACCAATCCATCGCCCAGGAAAGGTCATATCGAGATAGGCACGGACGTCCAAACCCCAACGAGGCGGTGCACCGTCTTGCAGAAACAAGACATAGGGGTGATACTGAAGCAGCTGAGGAACAGCATACAGTTGCAACATGTCCAGATACACTGCAGATGTGATGGTAGCCTCAGCGAAGAAGAATGGCCCGATAATTCGATCGTGCAATAGCGCGCACCAAACTTTCACCTCTGGTGCTCTCTATGACCTCGCCAGGGAGTTGTGAACCCCAAATGTGCACATTATGACGATTGACTACTCCACTGACAAAAAAGGTCGCTTCGTCGGAAAATGCAATTCGTCTGAGATAACCATCATCGTCCTCAATACGTGGTAGCATTTCGACCGCAAAATCATATCGACGTGTACTGTTATTGGGCAACAGGGCCTGAACGACTTGCACCTTGTATGCACGAAACAATAAACGTGTGTGTAAAATGTCATGGAGAGAGCTTTTTGGCATCTGTAATTCACGTGAGGCCCTGCGCGCCGATTTCTTCGGACATCGCAGAAAAGACTGCCTTACAGCTTCCACCTGTCTGCTGAGGTTCTTGGTCGACCAGACCTCCGAAGGTCATCAACCGATCCTGTGTTCTTGAACTTCTCATATCAGGCTTTAATGCTCTTGACATTAGGTGGATTCCTTCCAAATGTTGTCTGGAAGTGTCTCTGCAGGTGGATTCCTTCCAAATGTTGTCTGGAAGTGTCTCTGCACTGGGGTTGGTGATCGTGTCTCATGGTATTACAGGAGACACTGTGCCTTCTCCTGATTGGTTAATTTGGCTTCTTGGGTACTCCACGTCATCCACTACTTACGTACTGCGAACCTAAAACAGAAAAAAACTTTGATAGTTGTAAACAATTCGACACAAGTTTCATATTTGTATCTTACTTCTAGCCTGAGTTATCAATTTATGTAATCAGGGAAAGTCTTTTCGGACGCCCTGTACAACAGTACAACCTGCAGGCTTGGCTAGCATCTGCATTTGCGTTCAAGCATGCATTTACAGCGCTGTGTCCGTAAGTATGTCCAGTCCCTGTAACTATTCGTTCGTTCAACTGTAGCCTTAGTACACACTGAAAATCCTGCGTCAAAGTACACATCACGCCGCTGGTGATCCTGAACAAAATGGTGCAACCTACTGATGAAATTGAGAATCGTCCAGTATTGCGGGAACAACGCTGCAATAATCCATGCTGTTGATGTGAACACCTTTGATACTGCCGCTACTTCTACTGCCAGTGCCAAGCCGACAGAAGTGTGCTGATTGTTGAAACAGCGACTGACAGCTTGGCCGGTCAGCAGCGCCTTGTGAAGGCCCCATTAGAAGCAATGTACCGCCAGCGGTGGCCCAGTGCGGCGACTACTATGGGAAACTTGGTTTGGGGGATGATGGACGGTAGGGTGGGAGAGTAAAAGGTGCGAGCGAGTACGCAGTTGGGTTAAGCGGTCGTTCGGATAATCTACGCTCTACTGTAAGTAGTGTAGGGTTTCGGTATCAGCATGGGCGGTAACAGTTCATCAGAGCTGTCCCGCACAAAACCTACACTGAAATGGCAAAAGTCATGGGATACCTCCTAATATCGTGTCTGACCTCCTTTTGCCCGGCGTAGTCCAGCAACTCTACATGCCACAGACTCAAGTCGTTGGAAGTCCCCTGCAAAAATACTGAGCCATGCTGCCTCTATAGCCGTCCACAATTGCGAAACTGTTGCTGTGCAGGTTTTTGTGCAAGAACTGACGTCTATATTATGTCCCATGAATGTTCTATGCGATTCATGTCATGCGATCTGGGGGGGCGGAGTCATTCGCTCGAATTGTCCAGAACTGTCTTGAAACCAACCGCGAACAGTTGTTGCCTGGTGACATGGCGCATTCCATCGTTGTTGAGAACATGAAGTCCAGGTGTGGTGTGCGTACTGTAAGACCTTCGGTACACACACCACCAGATTATTTGACTTGTCGCTATAACGAAGTAGGCGAGTGTCAGCAATATGTCTCGTGGTCTTATCGTGGCGGGTTTTATCTTCTGCCGTTAGGTCTGGCGCTATACGGTATCTGTATGACATCCGGACTGTCATTTCACAAGCCATGACGTGAGTGAACACTATGGTTATCGAGCACAGAGATTGTGCGCTGTTGGTAATACGGTTTTATGTGAACAGCAGCAATTACGGAGCTGCACTGAAAGAGGATTGCCCACTGAAAGGTCTGAGGAGAGGCCCGATCTCATTAAATGGTTTAAAGAGATGATAATGACATTCGAAAACATTTGTGAGCTTGGTGTGGTACCTAGGAGAGGAAGTATGAAATAAAAAATATCAGGAAAACGTTTGGTGTTTCTGTTCATGGTTTCAAGCATCATTCAAAGGCACGTAGAACGTTTCTCTGGTCTACTTATTTCTTTTACACAAATCATTTCATGAAATATTTGACTGATTTCTTCCATTTTTGAATTTCAAGCTTTATTCAAAAAGCATGATTTTACTGACTCCTCGTTTGCCTTCCTAAGGTACTTGATTCGAAGGAAGCCTTTTCGACATTTAAATACTGCACCAATGTATCTTTTTATGTGCAAAATAACTAGGTCTTGAACAGATGACATTTTGACACTTCATTTACAGCAGCTTTTCATGAAATATTTCAATTTTTCCTCAGCTTATTAAGTTTTCGTTCATTACCCTGATTACTTTCAAGCGTTTACAAAAACATATCGAGTGTTAATCATATGATAAAGTAGTCCTTTCTGCGTGTTGTCATTTCCAAAATTCGTCGTCTCGATATCTTGAACCTTTTATGAGAACGACGGTTTTTACGACCACTTGATTCCCGAAACTCAGAAAAGGTTCGGACCCGCCGCGAGCGACTCGTCCGCGGATATAACAATCAATGTCTCAAGAATGAAAAGAGATATTGTGCTGTGCGTACTGTAAGACCTTCGGTACACACCCATCAGATTATTTGTCTTGTCGCTCTAACGAAGTAGGCGATTGTCAGCAATATGTCTCGTGGTCTTATCGTGGCGGGTTTTATCTTCTGCCGTTAGGTCAGACGATAGAAATGCCACTTGCACGCTTAGAGTAGCAGATTGACGGTGACCAACTTTAAACGGAACTTGATTAACTTTCACACACATTTATTAAAACAATAAATATCATACATATTACGTAACTTGATTCTGGATCCTGTTTACAATTGACAATCTGAAGTTCCTTTGGTCTTGGTACGTTAATCTTATTCTAAAATATCTCTGATACTTGACAAAGTGTCTATTCATTTATCTTCATGGCTATGTACAGGAATATGGTAATCGTATTAGGTGCAGACTGTAACTTAACCATAGACTGGTAAAGACTGATGCAGACTGACTAATCGGAGGTCTGTACACTCGTTATAATACCTCGCGCGTTCAGGTATCGCTGCGCGAGTGTGATCCGCGAGGAGAAAAGGTTCTACGTTAGCAGCAATCTCATTGGCTGCGCTACATATTAATACGCGGATCGGCGGAAGCAGAATTTGGTCCGTCTTTATGGCAGCGACATCTCTTAGAGCGGAGACGGATGAGCGCTGCGCCTGCGCTGTTGTGCTTAGCGGGGCGCGCTCAAGTGGGAAAATTGTGTGCGCGCTGACTACGCGGGACTATGTACACAACACCATGAATAGCTGGAAATGGTCTCCAAGTAGCCATTTCCAGTCAATGATCGGTTTAGTTGGACCCACACCATTATGGAGCCACCACTGGCTTGCACAGTGCCTTGTTGACAACTTGGGCCAATGTCTTCGTGGGGTCTGCGACACACTCGAACCCTACCATCAGCTCTTACCTACTGGAACCGGGAGTCATCTGACCATGACCAGGCCACGGTTTTCCAGTCGCCTGGGGGCCAACCGAAATGGTCACGAGCCCTGGAGAGGCGATGCAAGCGATGTCGTCGTGTTAGCAAAGGCACCCATCGGCCGTCTGTTGCCATAGCCCATTAACACCAGATTTCTCCACACTGTTCTGTCGTACGTCGAACATTGATTTCTGCAGTTATTTCAAGCAGTGGTTCGTGTCTGTTAGCACTGACAACGCTCCGCAAATGCCGCTGCTCTCGGTCTTTAAGTGAAGGCCGTCGGGCACTGCGTTGTCCGAGGTGAGAGGTAATGCCCGAAATTTGGTATTCTCCGCACACTCTTGTCACTGTGGATCTCGGAACATTGAATTACCTAACAGTTTCCAAACTGGAATGTCCCCATCCGTCTCGTTCTAACTACTACAGGGTGTTTATAAAAAATATCGGGTTTTTAACCCTTTATAATATTTATTACATTAAACTCAGTTATAAATGACATGTCAAATGAAAGAACAACTCAACCAGTTTTACCAAGAACTTTATAAATGTTGAATGTGAGCACCATTTGTCACACGGCATACATCAAGTCTATAGCCCAAGCGCTGGACACGCCGCAAGGAGCCCAATGACAGGACTTGCTTTGCATGGCCTCCACGTTCACCCAACCTAAGGCCATGCGATTTTTTTCCTTTGGGGCTTCATCGAGGATCGTGTGTACGGATTGAAGCGGCTGTTGCTACAATCACTGAAGACACACTTATCAACGTTTCGGAAGAAATCGGCTATAGACTTTATGTGTGCCGTGTGACAAATGGTGCTCACATTGAACATTTATAAGGTCCGTGGTAAAACTGAGTTGCTCTTTCATTTGACATATCATTTATAACTGTAAGTTTAATATAATATATATTATAAAGCGTTAAAACCCCGATATTCATTTATAAACACCCTGTATTTCGCGTTGATAATCTGTCAGCTCCAGTCACGCGTTCATAATCACCTCATAAAACTTTTAATATGAATGAGTTGAGAACAAATGACAGTTCCGCCACTTCACTACTGTTTTATACCGTGTGCACGCGATACTACCGCCATCTGTATATGTGCATACAGGTATCCCACGATTTTTCTCAGCTCAGTGTATGGTCTCAACTAAGGATAGTGTTAGAGGCTTTAGATATAATTTCTAAAATCGAAACTAAAAGCGAATTCTTGAATCACGTTTTGACAGCTGATTGATTAATAATTTCGTGTGTCTCAAACGCTTGGTGCAAGTGTTTTAATACCAGTTAAAATATTTCGATTCGTATCGATTCAGTTACCCCCATCAATTACACAAGCACGTGGAGTAGTCATAAAGTTTTCAATATCTTCTAGAAAAAATGAATCTGTCACCATGAAAATTAGTGACAGTGTTAATATTGCTCTATATATTCACTCCTCAACGTGACGTGCTTTTTCCAACGATGAATGGCTAGGCGAAGAAGGCCTTGGTTGTGGAATTACCTCGTTGTCATTCTAGAAATGCCTCTCAAGCATTGGTTTGGTCACCCGGGGAAAGATGATGAAGTCACTGGGAACTGTGTGGGGAGAATATGGGAGTGAGGCGAAATCTGTAGTCCAGAGAAGCAGCCTGTGTGAATGTCTCCCTTGCAGAATGAGCTGGGGTGTTGTCATGTGTAGCTTAACGCCTATATGTGGGCGTATTGGTGTGAGCTTGAGCAGTGTATCGCAGCGCAGCTCACAGCAGACGAGGGCAGGATGTTGTCACTGTATTAATTCAACAAAGCCAGCGCAGTGTTGCGAGGCAGGTTAGCTTAATGAAACAGCAAACGCAGCGCTAGCGCACAGATTCGTGCAGCAAGAGGCACGGCAGATTTCCAAACTGACAGTTGCAGTGGTGTTTGAGGATACGTTAAAGGCAGTGGCAAATACGCACAATAGGCGTGCCTTTGCCAGCAGCACTGCCGTCTCCTGCCCCGTGCACACCAGCCGTTTTCAGCCACCACGGTTCAGCGTTGCGGGCATCCGCCACCGTAACGCCACCAGATGGCGCCAGAGTCCACAGCTGCGCCGAGTTCGCACACCGCTGGCACAGTAACCGTGCAGCCAGTTTACGTAACTATAATCCGTTCATCGTAAGAATAAACCTGATGTAAACAAACACAAACGCGATGATTGGTCAGAAGCCGTAGTACAAGCACACTGGTGTTGTTAGCTCATGGAAGTAGGTGCTACTTATGTATTAGATATCTTATAATGAGTTACGTTAATTGAAACTTTAAGATATTCAAATGTATTAATAGCCATCAAACTTTATCGTTAAATTTCAAAAACCGTGTACAATCACAGCCTGTGCAGCGTTGTGCTCCGATTGTCGTGCTGTTAATGCGCAGTATGAAAATGGCTGAGGCTGCTTTCCGTTCCGTAGTGAAACGCGCGTGTGGAACACGGTTAAAAAGTGCCGAGGAACACTCTGTTCTTAACGTTTTTCATAAATTTACGGAAATAATCGACTTTTAATGTTTTTCCAGTGTGTGTCGTTGCAGTTGATAAACAAGAATGAGGACAAACTGTAGCGCAGCCGTAGCGTAATGGAATGTAGCATAAAAGCGGTTATCCCTCCAGCAACATTCTTTTCTCGTTCAATTTGAAATACCTACATCTCGTAATTATAAAACTCTTCATAATTTTTTATGAATAATGCACGTCTTCTTGTTTCTAATTACATATTGGACGCGAAATTCCTGTTGCCATTTCAAATACAAATTCTTAATTATACATGTTTTATGAATGACTGTTCATAAAAGTTGTCAAATTAAGAAAACATAACAATTTATTTTTTAAGGCAAAAATGAGAAATCAAATCCTGTTTATTTGCACCATGTCCATTGTTTTATGCCACAGAGGTAGATAAGTATCGTAGAAATATGAAAAACAAATCATTTTCATAGCATCGAGCACATCACACAAATGCTGCATTTTTACATTTGCTACTGTACTATTACAATATGAACCCAGCAGAACTGATCTGGAGCCAAGCTGCGGGATTTGGCCCCAGAAGTAACAACACTGTTAAGCTGCCAGACGTACTGGAACTAAAGCACACACTTTTTCACCCATCACTGCCGAACGGTGGCGGGATACCGAGCGGCTCGTTATCAAGGTAGCAGGCAACACTACCAGAACTGAACTGTATTTCCCGGATCCAGATAAGGAAGGAGCTGTAAGATTATCAAACGACTGTCATCTTCAGGTCTGTAAGAAAGTGCATTTACACGCAATGTCTCATAAGTTAGGATGTGACATTTGTTATAAAAGTTTTACTTTGGTATTATAAAAACCGGAAGTGGTCCTGTAGATTTATATATCTTCAACCTCATTTTGTCTTAAAACATTCATTTTACGCTGAACCTCGCGTGTATAAAACTGAGCACATTAGAATCGTTTCTAATCGCCAAAATATTTAAAAACGTAAAGCACCTTTTTTTTCAGTATACCCATTGTGGATGACGAAGTGCGAATGTGATTGGCGATTTATCTGGCAATAAATACGCAACCAATCGCTTTTTTACGATTTGTTCAACCATGACCATGTTTTCGAGCCACTGCATGCTCATCATCAGATGGAAGTGTTACAAGAACGTTATGTTGTGCACAAAATGTAGCTAGATGCAATGCTGATGCTGCTGGCGGGAATGACGGAAATTTAGTAATCGGTGATGAAACATTCACGAATCCGAAAGTTTATTATGTCTTAGGTACTTACAGTGCATTGCCTTGTAGTATCCATATCAGATCACTTTTTATAACGTACATTATTAAGCTATGTACACAAATATACACACTATTTAGCTACACTTGGTTTTATACTCATTCACAGAAATTAAACCCTCTACATTTTTACAAAGATTTAGTTTCGCTCAACAATGACCATCGTCAGACCTAAGAACAAGTTTGACGTAAAATTTTTCCAGTGTCAGTAATCATTGTAATCAAATATGACAACATTTCTATACCTGATTAAACGCAGTATACTACATAGTTCGTATCATTGCGTGTAAAGAAGGTATAGTCACATTAATTATCAGTATTCATCCCAAAATTACAAGTTTTGAGTGCCATGGACATCATTACACCATACATGTTGCCACTTTAAGGTACCGAAGTATACTGTAGTGCAGCGGCGAGTTATGTGCCTGCTTTGTGGTATGCTAGATTTCACTGTTGCACGTTATTTCACATAACTTCAACAAAAATATTCATTGTAATTAAATCTACAAAATGTTCCCCGCAGAATTTAGCGCAAATAGATCTCAAAACGCAGATGACTGTGTGTATATATTATCTAATAAAATGTAATGAGGAAGGAAGGTTTATTAAATTCGCACTATATTACAAATTTACTCAGCAACATTGTACACTGTAGTCTATAATCAAAGCAAAATCTGCTGCTCGTTAATAAGGCAGAATACTTTTTCTTTTCCTCAAGTGCATACACCGCTCCCGCACAATCCATCTATCAAATATGATCCGACAAATCGGCCCACAGCCACTTGCAAAGAGATCAACAGATGTCGCTGAACATAATCAGCACTGTTTGTCCCACATAATCAGTAAAACAGGTACAATGCAATGATCAAAAAACAGGTCTGCGGCTCACCAGTAACAGCAGATAGATTGCGTGGGCCCTTGTGTGTGCTTAAAGCAAAAATGGTACTTATTTTGCTTTATTAACGATCTGCAGATTTTGTTTTAATGAGCTATTGCATTGTACAATGATGCTGACTATTTTGTAGCATAGTTAGCTTAATTTTAATAAAGCCTTCTTCCTCTTTATAATTTATTACATAATACATCAAAAATAATTAACGTAGAGTATTGAAATTTCGCGAATACATTTGTCTAGGTGACATATTTAAGTGATTAACATTGCAAGATAATAGGTTAATGTAAGCGTGAGAGCCCTTGTAAATGTGAAATGCTGGTACTTAATAATTGTTATTATCGTCAGAATGTTCAGTGCAAGCATGCAAACATAAAAAAATCACTACGTGTTCAGGCCACGAGTGGCCTACCGGGACCATCCGATCGCCGTGTCATCCTCAGAGGGGGAAGCGGATAGGAGGGGCGTGGGTTCAATACACCGCTCTCCCGGTCGTTATGATGGTATTCTTGACCGAAGCCGCTACTATTCGGTCGAGTAGCTCCTCAATTGGCATCACGAGGCTGAGTGCACCCCAAAAAATGGCAAGAGCGCATGTCGGCCTGGATGGTCACCCATCCAAGTGCCGACCACACCCGACAGCGCTTAACTTCGGTGGTCCCACGGGAACCGGTGTAACCACTGCGGCAAGCATGCAAACATGCGTACATTGTATTGCATAGGTGCCGGATGTCAGTTTGTGGGATTGAGTTCCATGCCTGTCTCGCCTGTTGGTCAATACGTGGGCGGTTAATGCTGTTTATGGATGAAGCTGTGGCTGATCCCGGCGGAGGTTCGAGTCCTCCCTCGGGCATGGGCGTGTGTGTTTGTCCTTAGGATAATTTAGGTTAAGTAGTGTGTAAGCTTAGGGACTGATGACCTTAGCAGTTAAGTCCCATAAGATTTCACACACAGTTTAACATCTGACGGTGCCCAATATGTGCTCGACTGGAGACAGATCTGGTGATCGAGCCGGCCAAGGCAACAAGTCGACATTCTGTAGAGAATGCTGGGTTACAACAGCGGCATGTACGCGGTCGTTAGTCTGTTGGAAACCACCCCCTGGAATTCTGTTCATGAATGGCAGCACAACAGGTTGGCGTATAGATTTGCAGTGAGGTTACACTCCACAACCACGAGAGAGTTCCTGCTGTCTCTCGAAATCGCACCCGAGATCATACTCCAGGTGTAGGTCCAGTGTGTCCGGCACGCAGACGTGTTGATTGCAAGCCCTCAACTGGCCTCCTCCTAGCCAACAAACAGCCATCACTGGCAACGAGGAAGACCCAGCTTTCATCAGAAAACACAACAGACCTCTACCATGACCTCCAATGAGCTCCCGCTTGACACCACTGAAGTTACAAATACCGGTGGGCTGGGGACAGTAGAAAGCACGGTACATTGCGTCTGTTGTGTCACTGCAGTGCTCATATTGCTGTTGCAGCCGGCCGCGGTGGTCTCACGGTTCTAGGCGCGCAGTCCGGAACCGTGCGACTGATACGGTCGCAGGTTCGAATCCTGCCTCGGGCATGGATGTGTGTGATGTCCTTAGGTTAGTTAGGTTTAAGTAGTTCTAAGTTCTAGGGGACTAATGACCACAGCAGTTGAGTCCCATAGTGCTCAGAGCCATTTTTTGCTGTTGCAGAAGCTGTACGAAGCGCCAGAGCCATACGCCGAACACAATGGTCGTCCCTTCTCGGTAGTGCCACGTGACCGTCCGGTGCCCGGTCTTCTTGCGATCGCAGAAAAAAAAAAAGTTGAAGTGTGTGTGGAATCTTATGGGACTTAACTGCTAAGGTCATCAGTCCCTAAGTTTGCACACTACTTAACCTAAATTACCCTAAGGACAAACACACACACACATGCCCAAGGGAGGACTCGAACCTCCGCCGGGATCAGCCTCACAGTCCATGACTGCAGCGCCCCAGACCGTTCGGCTAATCCCGCGCGCCTTGCAATCGCACATTCTCGTGACCATCGCTGCGGCAATCGTTTACGGTGGCTACATTCCTTCCACTCTTTCTGCAGTATCACAGAAGGAACATCCAGCTTCTCGGAACCCCGTAACACGACCTCGTTCAAACTCAGTGAGGCGTTGATAACGGTGTCTTTGTCAGTTTAAAGGCATTCTTGACTAACATCAGCTCACCACCTCCAACCTCAAAGGTAACTAACGCTCAGGTCCATTACAGCGCGTATTTATAGCAAAGCTGTTTTGAATACTCATAGTGGCGCTACTAGCGCCACCCTTGGTCTTCTGGCGCGAAATATGAGTAGACATCATCTTTCAGATGTAGAAATACGCCTACTAAATTTTCCTGTATGTCGGACAGCTCCTTCTTGGTGGTGCGATTTTTTCCCGTCAGTGTATATAAACACAGGCATCTGTGTTTTGAGATCTATTTGCGCTAAATTCTGTGGGAAAGATTTTCTACATTTAATCAAAAAGAATATTTCTGTAGAAGTTACGTGAACTGACTTCCGACGCGTGCCAGAATGCGGGCACGTCACTCATCGCTGCACGCCAGTATACTTCGTTTCCTTAACGCGTCGCCGGCCAGGGTGGCCGAGCGGTTCTAGGCGCTATAGTCTGGAACCGCGAGACCGCTACGGCCGCAGGTTCGAATCCTGCCTCGGGCATGGATGTGTGTGATGTCCTTAGGTTAGTCAGGTTTAAGTAGTTCTAAGTTCTAGGGGACGACCTCAGAAGTTAAGTCCCATAGTGCTCAGAACCATTTGAATTTGAACCTTAACGCTGGTCGAGCGGTTCTAGGCACTACATCCTGGAACCGCGCGACCGCTACAGTCGCAGGTTCGAATCCTGCCTCGGGCATGGCTGTGTGTGATGTCCTCAGGTTAGTTAGTTTTAAGTAGTTCTAAGTTCCAGGGGACTGATGACTTCTGATCTTAAGTCCCATAGTGCTCAGAGCCATTTGAATTTGAACCTTAACGCGTCAACATGTATGACGTAAGGATGTCCATGCTACTCAACATGTGTAAATCTGTGACGAAGCTTGTGTGGCTAATTAATTTGACTATCATCTGTAGGGTTGGCGAGAAGGCCCCGTACCCACTAGTGTCGAAGGCTAATTGATTTGGCTTGGAAATTTGTGTAAGGTCTAATGGGGCCAACATGCTGAGATTATCGGTCCCTAATCCTACACACTACGTAATCTAACTTAAACTAACTTATGCTATGGGCAACACACACACCCGTGCCCGAGGGAGGACTCGAACCTCCAACGGGGTGAGCCGCAAGAACCGTCAGAAGGCGCCTTTGTCCGCGCGTCTACCCCGCGCGGCTGATTTGATTTGTTTTAACACAAGTACTTACTTACATATTTAGTACCCAGTATATCAGTATGTTCCAGTTCATGCACTAAACACATATCCATACGTCTCCATGTTATTCTTTACATATTTTTAGCGCATTCGGTGTTATAGTGAGAAATGCATCCTCAACAGCATTACACAGTTCTTCCGTTGTAGCGTAACGATGTGCAGATACATGCGTCTTATGACGAGTTGTCGGGTGTGGTGGGTGTGGTGAGGCCAGGACTTGTTGATGAGAATTTCTGGGGAGCTGGTGTTGCTGATGAATCGTGACCTATCCTCCGTCATGGAAAGTATTCATTTAGAAACTCGGACACTGCAAGAGAGTAGTGAAGAGGCGCTCCTTCGTGCTGCAATGATATGCGTTCTTTTAGGCCCCTTTCCTCAAGCTGAGGTATTGAATCACGTTTGTAGCTTGTGTAAATAATTTGTGCCATTCACAGTCCCTTCAAAAATTGCAGTCTAAGGAGACGTCGTGATGGCATCGCTGGCAATTATTACGCGAGGGGGTTCCTTTCTAACTCGACTGTGTAATGAGGATTCTCTTTGGTCCAAACGGCAATATTTCCAGCACTTGGCGGCCATAAATGGCACATTCGTTTGAAAACATAACCCTGCCGCTGTTTATTGCATTTGGAAATTGAGTTAACGAAGCACGGCATGGTAAGACGGCCTCATTCCGGTCTGTGTCCGACAACTCGTTTACAGATCTCGTTCGAAGAGGTCTGACATTGAGATCTTTTTTATGTGATCTCATATGATTGTCCTCGGTATATCGAGTTCTGAGATACTTTCACTTGTCGATGTCGTAGGAGGATGTTCAATGGAAGCAGAGACTCTGGTACAAATTTCTTCTTGTGTCTTCTTCACTCCACCGCGAGGTCTGTCTTTAACGCTGCTAAAAGCAAAAGCACGTCTTTTACAGTCCTAAACTGAAGCCTTTCGCGGTGGTGCCTTATTAGATCGTTCCTGCAGTGCACCCATAATCTGTCTCATCGTCTGCGCTGTGTGTTGTTGTTGTTCGAGCATCCACACACTTCTAAATTCAAAAATGGTTCAAATGGCTCTAAGCACTATGGGACTTAACATCTGAGGTCATCAGTCCCCTAGATTTAGAACTATTTAAACCTAACCAACCTAAGGACATCAAACACAGGCATGCCCCAGGCAGAATTCGAGCCTGCGACCGTAGCAGCAGCGCGGTTCCGGACTGAAGCGCCTAGAACCTCTCGGCCACCCCAGCGGCTTCTCACTAAGAGCTCGTGTATAGTGTAACTATGACCACTCTGCCATGGCTACGAATTAAACTCGACTGTGACTGCGATAGCACGTAAACATGAATTCCAAGAGTAGATTCCAACAAACTGATAAGAAGTAACCAACATGCATAATAACATTTGATATTAAACGGGGGTGACATTGATACGATGGCTTCTCGCCTGGCCTTTGTATACACAATGACGAGAACTGTGTTCTGTACTGCATTTACTAAGGTGTGCAAATGGTGTATATTTGCTTACAGTGATTTCTGGTTCTGTATTTTGTGTCATTCGGAAACATTTTGCGTCATGCTACCTCTGTATGCTTATTTTTAAGACTGATTATAATAATGCATCACCTGACTGATAAACATTTGTGATCCGTGCCTGATTTATAATAAAAAAAGACTGTGTGTGTGTGTGTGTTTGCCAGGCCCGGAGTACTGGGGAGGCCTGTGTAAGACGGGCAGCGAGCAGTCGCCAGTGGAGCTGGACTCGGCGAGCGCCACCGTGGTCAACCACCCGCCGCTCGTCTTCTTCGGTTACGCCACCACCAGCCCGGCCAGCGCTGTCAACAACGGCCACAGCGGTGAGTACAGCACTCTGCCAAACACTGTGGGCAAGGAGGGATGACTC
This sequence comes from Schistocerca gregaria, assembly GCF_023897955.1. Classification (NCBI taxonomy): domain Eukaryota; kingdom Metazoa; phylum Arthropoda; class Insecta; order Orthoptera; family Acrididae; genus Schistocerca; species Schistocerca gregaria. Next base: position 241,771,400 of record NC_064920.1, read on the forward strand.
ACATTTGTACATCACAGATTCGGCCCGTGACACGTGCGCTGGTCCGTACCGGCCACAGGCCAGTCAGCCAACCTGCCCCCCCCCCCCCCCCCCCCCGATTAGCAATCTGACAAGGAACCCCTTGAGTGCGAGGTGACAAGTTCAATCTTTAGTTAGGCTCATTTGAAAGTGTTGTGTTAACAGTTGCGACAGGAAATAATGACACAATATTCACCAGGACCGTGACAGAAAATTAGTGTCCATTAGGTGCAAAAATCAATATTCAGTGTCATATTACACTCCATAAAGTGAACATCGTCCATATTCGAAGAATGTTCAAAACAAACCATTAACTTGCACCATGAACACCGAATGAAAAATGGCGCGCCACTGTGGTGACAATGGTTCGCACCATCAATACCGAAGGTGAATTCCTTGGGATTTACGAACTCTACAGAACACAGCATGTTCTTCTCAATGGAGAGACGTCTACAGGCGTTAAAGTAACCTCTGGCGTGCCACAGGGGACTGTTATGGGACCATTGCTTTTCACAATATATATAAATGACCTAGTAGATAGTGTCGGAAGTTCCATGCGGCTTTTCGCGGATGATGTTGTAATATACAGAGAAGTTGCAGCATTAGAAAATTGCAGCGAAATTCAGGAAGATCTGCAGCGGATAGGCACTTGGCGCAGGGAGTGGCAACTGACCCTTAACATGGACAAATGTAATGTATTGCGAATACATAGAAAGAAGGATCCTTTATTGTATGATTATATGATAGCGGAACAAACACTGGTAGCAGTTACTTCTGTAAAATATCTGGGAGTATGTGTGCGGAACGATTTGAAGTGGAATGATCATGTAAAATTAATTGTTGGTAAGGGGGGTGCCAGGTTGAGATTCATTGGGAGAGTCCTTAGAAAATGTAGTCCACAACAAAGGAGGTGGCTTACAAAACACTCGTTCGACCTATACTTGAGTATTGCTCATCAGTGTGGGATCCGTATCAGGTCGGGTTGACAGAGGAGATAGAGAAGATCCAAAGAAGAGCGGCGCGGTTCGGCACAGATTTATTTGGTAAGCGTGATAGCGTTACGAAGATGTTTAGCAAACTCAAGTGGCAGACTCTGCAGGAGAGGCGCTCTGCATCGCGGTGTAGCTTGCTGTCCAGGTTTCGAGAGGTCTGTGTTTCTGGATGAGGTATCGAATATATTGCTTCCCCCTACTTATATCTCCCGAGGAGATCACGATTGTAAAATTAGAGAGGCTTTCCGGCAGTCGTTCTTTCCGCGAACATTACGCGACTGGAACAGGAGATGGAGGTAAAGACAGTGGCACATGAAGTACCATCCGCCACACACCGTTGGGTGGCTTGCGGAGTATAAATGTAGATGTAGATGTAGATGCAGGATGTTCAGTCAGGTATCGACTCTTAAGGAATACATATAGAATCATTTTGGTGTAAGGAGGTGATGAGAATTGATGGAATGCAGTGGCGGATACAGAAAAACCTCAAAGCATGGGGCGCTGAAGATATATTGAGCTACCTTTACTTTTAATGTAATAAAAAATGGCCAAGGCACATGCATAGTTTAAGAAAGTTTTATTTAAGCTGATTATACACATATACAAGACAATGCCATCTTATGATATAAAAAAGTTACAATTGTGGTTTTCTTCCTTAGATGATGAATTCTAAGCGCCTATTCTTCCTGGCAAATTGGTTAATTACATCGTCAATAGGACGACCAATGTCAGGGTGAGTGTTCGACAGAGATGAGGCATTAAGTCGATCCTCCTTCATTGATGACCTCAGACATGTCTTTGTACGCCGCAATGTTGAAAAATTTATTTCTACTGCAGCAATAGATGCAGGTAGACAAACAAATATTTTGTACAGCGTGTGCAAAGTAGGATAGTCAGATCTAGGACAAACAGACAGCGCTTGCATAACAGAATCACGATCATTAAGGGCGTTTATGCTCTTTTGCTTGTATTGATGAATCTCTTCCATTAGTCTCTTTTTAAACACAAAGAGTTATTCTTCTTCAAATAACGGTAGTTCAGTTAAACACTGATTCATTTTATGTGCCAGATCACTAGAATGAGCGCGACTTTTCTCGTAGGTACGGTATGTGTTAGCTATCTATGTGTCAGACAGAAATGTATAAAATGCGATGACGCGGACGCGGGTGCTACATAGGAAAGCGCAACTACTCGATAACTTGATTCAGCCGAGTTGAATGACGAAAGAGACGAACGAATAGCGTGCGGGCGTACTGGCGGGGGCGGGGGCGGCGCGGGTGGCAATGAGGGCGGCTTCGCAAGGGGGGGGGGGGGAGGGGCGTGGCCCGCGCGCTCCCCATTTCCATCCCCCACTGATGGCATGTGATGGCAAGCAACTGAATGCGAAGCAGCTTGTCGTGGAGCATATTGTGAAACCGGCTATCCTTTAAGCTATAGCTGCAAATGGCTCTGAGCACTATGGGACTTAACTGCTGAGGTCATCAGTCCCCTAGAACTTAGAACTACTTAAACCTAACTAATCTAAGGACATCACACACATCCATGGCCGAGGCAGGTTTCGAACCTGCGGCGGTAGCGGTGGCGCGGTTCCAGATTGTAGCGCCTAGAGCCGCTCGGCCATTCAGGCTTGGGCTATAGCTGCAGATAGGGCGCGATAATATGTCTTACAGGCGCAGAAAAAAACAAAGATCAAGAGGCTGAATTCGTCCAGTGCCTCCAGGTGATAGGAACTGCAATGTCACACACGTTTCCGGAGGGATAGTTGGCTGTAAAGGAGTATGATTTTTATACACAAGATCAAGCAAAAGCAAGTTATTTTGACCAGCTATGGGGCAAAAAGCAATGCTCACGCTATAGATGTAGTTATCTTAGGCCCATTTTCTGGCTCCTGCTTCCTGTGACGTAAATATTCCCTACTGCCCTTGAAAGATCGCGCACACAAGAAAGAATCCGAAGGGGCAGATTACCTCCAACTCCTCGCATCGCAATAATAACTTTACAGCCAATTTACAACCCCGATTAATGTTTGACATGCTTGCATACGAATGCGTTAAGTTATTGATGTTAGTTGATCTTGATACAACTCTTTTGGTATATCTAGTTTCCATGCTTCCTTTCATATGTATTTCCTCTTCAAATGTCGACTGGTGGGAGTTAAAATCAAATTCCTTACTGAACGTTGGGATAAGTTTGCTTATCTCATCTACAAATTTTCTAGCTGATTCCGCACTTAGATATGCATTTTCAAGTTGACGCTTTCTTTGAAATTTCGTTGTCTTACATATTCCAATTCTGTAGCACTTTTTCAGGGTATGCAACCAGCCACTGATTCCCTTGAAATCACTGTAATCTACGTCACGTGCAATTTGATGTGCATAACGTAGTAGATCACCATCTTGCGCATCTCATCTTGCACATCTCATTCTGGAAACATCCCCCAGGCTGTGGCTAAACCCTGTCTCCGCAATATCCTTTCTTTCAGGAGTGCTAATTCTGCAGGGTTCGCAGGAGAGCTTCTGTAAAGTTTGGAAGGTAGGAGACGAGGTACTGGCAGAAGTAAAGCTATGAGGACGGGGCTTGAGTCGTGCTTGGGTAGCTCAGTTGGTAGAGCACTTGCCCGCGAAAGTCAAAGATCCCGAGTTCGAGTCTCGGTCCGGCACAGAGTTTTAATCTGCCAGGAAGTTTCACTTGGTAAACTGTTTTCGTCTGTAACAACCTTATAAGGGTAAAAGTCCGGCAGACATAACTGAAGTCCAGGAAAAATTGCCTTATATGAGAAAGTGGGGAGGGTATGGTCGAGACTAAAACTTGGGGCAGACAATGAGACCGGCGCAAAGTCTTGGAATAGGAGCCCAGTCAGCCTTTGCGGTAACGATGCCACGAGTTTGAGAAGGGAGCTGATGTACTCCGCCGTGACTCTGGTCGGCACATGTATTAGTCCCACCCACCACGGTCCCGTGGGAGTGCAACGGAGTCGTGCTGCACTTTGAATAACATCCCTGAGCTGACGAAGGAGCCCAGTGCCATCAACAAACGTCGGGCCAGGAGATGACTTGAACCATGAACTGTTCTAATTTTGCAATCTGCTACGATACCGATACCGCTAAACGTACGTAATAAGGCATGGGTCTCAATTGTATGTAATACATTCGTTAGAAAAAGTTGTAACCTCCCCACAATAAAAAATAATGTAAATAATATTCACATTTAGTGTAACCTCGAAACAGAAAAATTCCTAAACCTCTCAACAGTAAAAAATATAATTATGTCGTTCACATTCAGTATAACCTACCAACAGGAAAATTGCGTAACCTATCAATAATAAAATGTGACTAATATCTCAATAATAAAAAATGTGACTCACTTATAACCTTTCAACAATTGACTGTCAATTTAACCTGGTAAATTTTGGACGTCAGCAGTGCTGCGCCATGGCGATGAAAGATCATAGTGAATAAATTGCAAATTCTTACCTCAGTCTAGTCGCCGGATAATATATATCTGCTCCTATATGAAACTAAACTTTTCTGGCACAGCCCAGTGCAATGATGGCCGATAGATTTGTCATGTATAAAAAGAAACAACTGATTTTTCTTTACAATAACCGGGATGACCATGGATTGGAGAAATTAGTGCATTCTTTAAATTGAGATGAATGTCAAAAGTTACTTTTCATGAGAAAGATTATTATTAACAGATTTTTTTAAATATTTACATAGGACTTGATATAACAGTACTACATATGCGCGATGCTGCTTTTACCTAATACTACAACGCTCAGGCTCCGTCATCGCTCCACACGACCGGCCCAGCCAATTTCACACTCCAGACTGCTCGCTAGCAACTACTTACTCCTACTAACACACAGTTCCTACTGCAGTCAACACTGCTCTTTGGTCTGAGATTCTCTTATAGCTTACATATCGCAGGCAGCGCGTGAGCAATCCATCGAAATTACATCTGCTCGAGTGCGCTAGCAACAAATTCCTTAATCATGGACCTCTTACAAACTTCAAAGCCGATTACCTCTGTAAATTCATGGAAAACCGTGTTCCACACGCGTGTTTCACTACGGAATAGTAAGCAGCCTCAGTGATTTGCATATTGCGTACTAACAGCACGATAATCAGAGCACAGCAATACAGAGGCTGTGACTGTACACTATTTTTTAAATAAAAACTATATAGCTAAAGCGTGAATAAGAAATCCGTCGACGGCTTTTAACACATTTGAATATCTTAAAGTTTTATTTAACATAACTTAGTAATAATATATCTAATACACGACTAGGACCTACTTCCAACAGCAAAACAACACCAGTGTACGTGTGCTACGACTTCTGACTAATCATCGTGTTTGTATTTGCTTGCATCAGGTTTATTCGTATCATGAACGGAGTATGTCACTAAGGTAGCCTTTAATAGACCATAGTGTTTTAAAACTGTGTACCTTGTATTGTTAACCGAAACCAGTAGTAAATAAATAAACTGTTTTAATGCACCCCAATACCATGATTTTCCTTAAACATGCATCCTCTGCTTATATGGACGCCCATACGAAATGGCAAAGCCAGTGGGGGGGGGGGGGGGGGGGGGGGGCGGAGTGACACCTCCTTCCCCCTATAGTTCCCAGATAAGGGAAAAAAATGTAATGTAGTTAGGTGTTTTCCTTTCAAGAAAATGATTTCAAAGTCGGGATTACGCAGGTTTTCAACAGGGTCAGATCTGGAACTTTTTTTATAGCTATTTACTAGTCGCCATTCGTCTTAAAAGATATTAAAAATAGTCCATACCCCAGGTCTATGGCTGAGCGGTTCTAGGCGCTTCAGTCCGGAATCGCGCTGCTGCCTCGGGCATGGATGTGTTTGATGTCCTTAGGTCAGATTTAAGTAGTTCTAAGTATAGGGGAGTGGTGACCTCAGATGTTAAGTCCCATGGTGCTCAGAGTCATTTGAACCCAAGTCTAGGTCCCCACTAGAAATTATCGCATGGGCGCCGTCGGCTGCTGACAATAGCCCGAAGAAAACATTTGATAATTTGAACAATCTGTCCACAGTTAAGTTAGTCTATAATCATTATTGTCGTCACACATGCTCTTAAGATACCCTCATAGGCTCAATGATTATTGCGAAATAGTATGTATTGTACAATAATATAGACGGACTCAGAGCAGTGTTGTGGGCTTGCGCAATTTGTTGAGGGAGACTCACAACACACTGAGGAGCCAAAACATTATGGCCGCTGCCCTATGTGTGGTTGTATGATGTGTTGTGGTGAGAGAAGTATAGTATATGAACGGAGCAGGGACGAATGGGAAGTCATTCCAGCGACGATAAGTGGCGCAAATTCCGAAACCCTGCCCACTTAAGCGATTGTGACAAAAGCCAGATTGTTGTGACCTAGCGTCTGCTAGTGAGGGTCTCGGAAACGGCGAAGCTGGTCGTCTGTTCGCATGCTACTGTCGTGAGCATCTGTGGGAAGTGGTTGAAGAATGCTGAAACCACGAGTAGCCGACAAGAAACTGGACGTCCGTACCTATCACAGAACATACGCTTCGCAGGCTCGCCAGCTCTCTAAAAGCAGGACATGTGGCTACTTGTGACAGACTTGACAACAGAGTACGATGCTGGCGCAGGCACAAGGGTTTTGGAGCTCACCGTTCAGCACACGACGTCGAACATGGTGTTCCGCAGCAGAGGACCCCCTACGTGTTCCCACGCTGACCCAACAACATTCAGTAGTGATTACATTGTGCACGATATCGTCGAGATAGGTCCGTGGATCAATGGAATAGTGTCGACTGGTCGGATGAATCCAGTTTATTGTTAAACCAGGTCGATGGCCGTGTCCAGACACGCCGTCATCAAGGCGAACGGCCGCTCGAAACATGCAGCGCGCCACGAACGCAGGCCGGTGGGAACAGTATTGTGGTATGGGGGACATTCACTTGAGCTTCCATGTGACCTGCCGTAGTAACAGAAAGCACCGAGACAGTTTTGAACTACGTGAGCATTATTAGGGACCACCTGTAACCCCTTAAGCTCGATGTCTTCCTCAACAGCGGTTGAATCTTCCAACAGGATAACTGCCCTAGACCAGAATCATGGTGCAATGGTTTGAAGAGCATGATAGCGAACTCACGTTGAAGCCGGCTTATCTGCATCCGATGAAACCCATGTGGAACACCATAGGACACCAGCTCCGCCCCATAAACCGTAAATTACGGGATGTGTGACCTGTGCGGAGGCTTCTGGTGCCACAAATCACTGGAAACCTATGAAGTACTTCTCGAATCCATGCCACGCCGGTTCACTACTGAGTTGCGTTCCAGTAGTGAACCAAGACGCTTTTAAATAAGTGATCGTAATGTTTTGGTTCATTAGTGTATATTTCGCAATATATTGCAGAGCGTAAGTGTAGTATAGCGCAATAAACGGCAGTTCTTGCCGATACCGAGAAAAATTCCATCCGCTCCGAAAGAATTTCTACAAAGAATTGAAAAAAAGTAAATGACGAAAGATCATGGAGTGAGCTAGAGGATGTACCAGGGGTGTTTTATAAGTAATGTAACACTTTTTTTCTCTGTTAATTTTCATTGAAAAAAAATGCGGAATTTTTTGTGGAACATCGTGGAATATTCCCGCTTCAGCCGTTTAATTTTATGAGGTTCTGATAGGTGGTGGCGCTATGAATAGCCTTCAAAATGGCGTCTGAAACGGAGATGTCTTCCAGGCAGAGAGCTGTCACTGATTTTCTTTCAGCGAAAAACCAGAGCATTTCAGATGCTCATAGGCACTCGAAAACTGTCTATGGAGACCCAGTAACGAACAAAAGCACGATACGTCGTAGGGCGAGGCATCTGTCATCATCGCAACAAGGTCGCGCAAAGTTATTCGATATCCTGCATGCCGACTAGGTCCACACAACTGTGACTCCTGCAATTTTGCACTGTGCGGACACTCTCATTCGACGTGATCAACGGATAATAATAAAACACCTCGTTGCACAACTGGATCTGTTGGTAGTGCTGAAACGCTCGTCCACCAGTTGGGGTGCTCAAAGAAGTGTGCTCGCAGAGTTTCTAGCGGCCTAACCGAAGACCGTAAAGAGCAACGAGGGACCATTTGTTTGACAATGAAGGATACACTCCACGGAAATGAGTACGTGGATGACGGGGAGGTAACTTATGCAACAAAAGGCTGACTGACGTCTGCCACTAGAGTGATACCTTGCGGTTATAGAGGCCCTCCCAGTAAGGTGGTGTGAGGACGTCTCATTGAACGGAGATAACGTTGAAAAATAGGGATTTTTAGCCAAAAAACTGAGGAATAATATGATGTATTGGAATCCTGTAAAGAAACATGTTTTCAGAAAAAAAGTGTTGCATTAGCTATCGAACACCCCTCCTGTATTAAAGCACGATACGGTAGTTTGAGATATGATATTCCTGAATGTCGTGGCGTCGTGACAGTCAACAGAAATGTTTATTTTACTTGTGGCAGTTCTCAGAATTGGCAAATAAGATCAGGTCAGCTGTCCAGTGAACGTACATGTCTTTTTTCCCCCTTGCATCATTTTGTCAGGCCACGAACTTAAGGTCCTGTAAACTTTCAATCAGTAATCAATAAATATTTTTTTTATTTGTAGTTGTTGTTACAGTAGAGAAATATATTGAAAACAGCACATGTATACGATAAATTACACTGTTCGCTTGTTTAATCTGTAATTAGTTGTTGTTTACTAATTTGTTGCAGTGAATGAGCCCAGGGTTTCCTAGAAGCTTTTCAGACTTATTTTGTCCGTTCTGCATAATTTCTGTGTATGTAATTCCACACCTGAATGAACAGGAACAACTAAACAAGAATTTGCTAGTAAACACCAAAAATCCTGACCTTTTACAGAAAGGTCTATCCAACAATGTAGAGTTTTGTTCGCTACACTTACCGCCGTATCAGTGAATGTGGAACGTAGGAAAACTATGTGGAACGTAATACTTACATTATTTAACGTATCAAATAAGCCACAACAACTGTAGCTTGAGGGCAAACCTCAAAGACGTGATAAGTAAAGCGTCGGAAGCAATAAAACTGTTTCACAACACAGAAGAAATTAATTCCACAGTTGCTGCTAAATCTGAGCCACAGACGCCAAGAATCTCCTATACATTCGCTTTTGAAGCAAAAGTTATTTCATGTTCTAAAATATTCGTGTAGGGGGGCGAAGTGTAAGAAAGAGCGAGTTATTGGATTCCATGAAAATATTTTACGTGTCAAGGAAAGTGTATATGGCAACAACAGACAACAACAGAAATATATGCTTCTCATGCATGAAATATATGTTTATATTATCTTGCTTTCAGCGGAATCAGCTGCAAATATACACATATTGGAAAAGAGTTCAAGAATACTTGTAGCTTATGGTAGTGAATCAGTGGGATTTGGCTGTTTTTGAATGTGTTTCACGACAATTCATTTCTCTTAGCAATTTATTAACGCACTGGTAGACAAAAATATAACAACTGTTTCATTAATTAAGTAGAAAATAATTAAAAACAAGCAATGTCTTCACGTGACCGTCTGCTTTCTCGCCGCCTAAAGCGCTAGTGTCGCTCCAGCTGTCAAACGATAATAACTTTAGGACGATGAGTTTCGCCTTATGCACAAAAAAAGAGATTAGATTAGACAGACCATAGACCCAATAAATGAGATGATTCTCGTGGGTGTGGACAATGTCGGAAAGTATGACATGAAAACATAAAACATTTTAATATAATACTTACTACCCTATCATTTGTTAGGAGATAGTGTAAAATAAGTTAATACAATGCAGTAAACTGGGACAGCTAATATTTACAGAATTAACACACTGTCAGAATGAAACAGTATTGTTATCATACCCAAAATACCTAATCTTGACTGTTGTGACAAATGTTGTCAACGCTGAAATCTAACAGATATTTTTCTTAAGCTGGCTTAACAGTCTCTGTTAATATATTAATCTATGGAGTAGGAGGACTTTCCTATTAAAAAGTCTTTAAAACTGTTTAAACCGTGCTTTATCTGAAACCAAGTTTTTAATGGTTGCTGGTAATTTATTAAAAATGTGTGTTCGTGAATATTGGACCCCTTTTTGGACCAAGGTGATTTAGGCCTTTATGTAGATTCTTCTTATTCCTAGTATTGATACTGTGTTCTGAGCTATTTGTTGGAAATAAAGATGTATTACTTGCATCTGATGAGCAGTGGTTAGAATACAAAGTTCCTTGAACAGGTTTCTACACGATGTTCTTGAATTTACACCACGAATGATTTTATCACACGCTTTTCCTCTCTAAAAACTTTTGCTCGGTTTGATGAGTTGCCCCAGAATATGATGCCAAGCGACATAATAGAATGAAAGTAATCAAATCTAAAAAAGGTGTCTTGCATAAGGCGGAATTTCTTGTCCTATTTTCGCAGCAAGCACGGACAGAGCAAGAAGAACTGCAACACCAGAAGATAATGATAACAACTTTCATTCCAGACAGTGTCATGACTGTATATATCAGACTGTGTTCGTTACACTGCAGTAATATTGGCACGCATTAAACATGAATAACTCATATATACGGATTTCATCTGCTCGTGGCTAAATCTGAACATGAACTGACTACATATTTTATTTCATTACAATGTACTGCCGTTTATTTCATTTGTTTCAATTACCGACGTAGGTCGGGCGAGTCGCTTCGGAGATCGTCTTTGGAAACCGGCCGTCGTTTTAACTCCAGTGTTGACCACCAAAGAGGGCAGCTTGGCAACGGGAAGACTGGTCCTTCTGCTACTGTCACGCCTCAAGCTCCAACCATGAAATAGAAAACAAAACAAACATCTTACAGTTGCATTTTACAAAACACAATATACAATTTCTTTTCATTTTAACATCATTTAACTTCGACTACTTAAAATTCGTATGTTGTGTGGCAGAGATTGCTTGATGGCACAGCGTACTAATCACTGTATTATCACACAACATCGAAACGCGATAGCGAAAAACGGAATACGAAATTTGGTTTTCTTCTTCCGGAAGATGAGTCCCATGTAAGAGTAGTGACTGTGCTGAATCCCAAACTAGCTTCTGGTAGCCGTGAAGAACTCAGCAGTAACGGAGAGGTCGTGTTATCTGTGGACCACCTGGAGCAGACTCTTTGTTGCCTCCTGTCCATGAGACGGACAGAGAAGTAAGCGCGGCCATAGATACCAGGGCCGGGAATAGACTGCAGCCACCTCAAAACGCACAGCACCTCCTTCCGGTCGTAAATCACGACCTGTTCCTGTTAAGTGCTCCTCTAAAGCTAGCTACAGATGCGTGTGTCACCCACACTGAACAAATCGTTACGAGATCCTCTTCAAAATGAGATGTAGAACGAGGAAGGCATCCATCAACCACATAAGCACCCCTGACAAAAAATGTAGCCATATGAAGGAGACGTCGCGCTAATATCGTGTAGTACCTCTCTGAGCTGTATATTGGGCTCCGTTCAGGCAGGCAGAAGGTCTACGTATTTCTTCAGGTATGCCACATATGATGATACTGTTCTATATGCAAATAATATAGCAAAACTTCAGGTATTGGTTAGCGAACTTGCGTTAGTACATTCTGAAGTTGGTCTAAAAATGAACTACGATAAAACCAAGGTCATGATGAATGAATGAATACCGGAGACAAATTTATCTGTTGGAAGTCACGAACCGAGAACACGAGAAAATTCTAGTCGTACGTAAAATCACAAAGTGGGTCGCACGCTACTGTTAAGTCAGTCGTCGACCAAACTCGGACGGCACTAGATGGCAGCAATAAGAAACCTGAAGTTTTAAATTTCACATCTGAGAAATCATTCACGCAGGAGGATCGTACAAACATTCCGCCATTCGATCCCCGCACAGACTCCCGTACGGACAATATAGAAATGAAATGAAAATTAAATCAGGATCCTACGCTGCCGACAGGCGTTGATATACATCAACGGGGACAGTCGAAAATGTGTGCTCCAACCGGGACTCGAACCCGGGATCGCCTGCTTACATGGCAGACGCTCTATCTGAGCCACCGATGGCATACAGAAGAGGGCAACTGCAGGGACTTATCCCTTGCTCGCTCCCCGTGAGACCCACATTCCCAACTTAATGTCCACACACTACATCGTAGTGCCCCTGCCCATTACACTCATTACTCGCGGCAGACAATCTTACCGAGTTCCGTAAGAGTTCGGGCAATACGTGTGCATCCACACAGAAGAAGAAGGTCAATGTCCGAAAGAATAGGTGATAGTCACTGGGCGCTAATTCAGGACTATAGGGTGGGTGGGTGATTATGTTCCAATGAAACTGTTGCAGGAGAGCAACGGTTTGCCGAGCGATGTGTGGGGGAGCGTTGTCATGTAGAATGTGTACGCCCTTGCTCAACATTCCTCTTCTCCGGTTCTGAAGTGAAAAAAAAAAGTTCAAATGTGTGTGACATTTATGGGACTTAACTGCTAAGGTCATCAGTCCCTAAGCTTACACACTACTTAACCTAAATTATCCTAAGGACAAACACACGCACCGATGCCCGAAGGACGACTCGAACCTCCGCCGGAATCAGCCGCACAGCCCATGACTGCAGCGCCCTAGACCGCGCGGCCTGAATTGCCAGTTTGTTTTTTCAGAGTCTCACAGTACCTGTCAGCGTTAATTGTGATCCCAGCGAATCAGCTCCGAAGACGAGTAGAAAGAAGAGGTTCATAACATTCTGAACAGCATGGTGGCGAGCTGGTATGACATGGGCATACAAAAGCTGCCACAGCGTCTACAAAAATGCGTCGGCAGAAATGGTGATTATGTCGAAAAATAACTAAATGTTCAAGCTGTAAAGTGATGTAAACCATTGTAGAAACAAACAGGTATATGTACGTATAAAAAAAATAGGAGGCCTTAATTTTGGGATTACCCTCGTGTTAATTGTGTCTGACTCTCAAATCGTCCTTCAAAATATTCAACACCGGAGATGGAACAAAACAACTAACCGCTATATCTTGGATGTGGTTTCGGAATATATTCGCAGCACACGGATGAGACGGACAATCCATTTGCTGTGGGTGCCTTCCCATGCAGGTATCCTATATTATGAGTAAGTTGATGATTTATCCAAGCAAGCGACATCTATAGTTACTATACTGGATCTGAAACTATCTTAGACTACTTATATGAGGTCAAGGGTCACACAAACCAACAATGGTAAGAGATATGGAACGTTTCCTAACAAACGAAAGGCGGTTGTTACGCAGTGCTCAAACCTCGGATTCCTTCACAGCCGTGGTTCATGTGGATACATTTGGACCTATCCACGGTTTCTACTTATAATATGACTTCGCCTCAGTCACGTCTCTTTTCTTCAGCGTCTACAACGGATCAACGTTTACGCTTCACCGGCATGTGAATGTGATCCTGAGTAGGAAGCTGATGTCAGCCACATCTTGTTTATGTGTCCCAAATTTCATTGCGAACGGTTGGACATTCTGAAGACATTGCTTAGTATCGGATACCATCTTCCTCAATCGGCTACTTCTCTTTTGTTTACCAAAGACATTCGCCTTTATAAAGAGATTGTCAAGTTCCTTAAGAGTACTGGGCCCAAGCTGCAGGTTTTAATAGTATCCATATTTTATTTCTCTGTCTTGTTTCTGAAGATATTTCAGGAATTGTGTGAACTGTAACTCAACACAATTTTAACTACCTTTTAATCTAATTGTTGCGAAATTATAGTGGACACAGCTGTGACGGTTTGAGCTTTCTTTACTTGTAAATATGGATTTCTGTATTCTTTTCTTCAATTGTATGTACACTGTAACTATGTGTTATTGACGGCTAAATGGAGTTGCTACTCTAAAGGCTACATAAATAAGGAAACGTGAGAGGGGGAATATTTTATTGTTTGTCTTCCAGCCACGAGCGTGCGCAACCAGCACTGATCAAGTGCTATGGCATGGATGTCAGACGAAAGTAGCACGGATTCGTGAATGCGCATTATAGAGACGGTCATCTTCAAATGTGGTACGTATTTGTAACGAGTAATGTGCGACCAAATTAATACAATGCAATGAGTAATAGAAAAATGACATTCAAAACATCTATTAAACATTTGTGATCGTATCTCATATTGCAGTTACTGTTATTAACTAACATAAGATGTTAATTCATGTAGGTTACTAATAAATAGTAAGATTGGTAGAGTGAAGGTGTGGAGAAGCGACCATGACGGGAGAATGGTCACTGCATATTTTTTGCCCTAAACAGCGCTGCTGCCTGCCAAGTACTGGCCTATTGTTCTAACATACATCGCCTTCATAGTCAGTGAGACTGACAGAGGAAGTTTTTTCTGTTTTTTTTTTCAGTAAAAACTTTATTGTTTTCGAGTCGTCTGATGTAAGATACCTCATTTATATTATACTTGTTGTCCCAATTCTGTGAGGAGTAAAACTTTTTTACAGTAAAAATGTTTAAACAACGTCTTTTAGCCTACAGACGTAGTTCCTTGTTTATCTCAGCTATAGTTTCTTCTGTGGACCACTAATGCTGACATGCCATCGGGAAAAATTCCCATACTAGTTGTCAGGTAAAGTGGCCTAGATGTTCACCCCAGTAAGAGTCAGTTACTTCCAAAAAAGCAAGCATAATACCGTGTAAGAGACAAAACTGACATCTGAACCTTTCTATATACGAGTGTAATCCCGAAAGTAAAGTCTCCTATTTATTTATAAGTACATAGACCTGTTTATTTCTACAATGGTTTACATCAGTTTACAGCTTGAACATTTAGCTATTTTTCGTCATAATCACCATTTCTGCCGACGCATTTTTGTAGACGCTGTGGTAGTTTTTGTATGCCCATGTCATACCACCTCGCCGCCATGCTGTTCAGAAAGTTATGAACCTCTTCTTTCTCCTCGTCGTCGGAGCTGAATCGCTGGGACCACAGTTAATGCTGACAGCTATTGTGAGACTGAAAAAACTCAAACGGCCAATTCAGAACCGGAGAAGAGGAATATTGAGCAAGGGCGTACACATTCTCCATGACAATGCTCGCCTACACATCACTCGACAAACCGCTGCTCTCCTGCAAGTTTCAGTGGAACATAACCACCCACCCACCCACCCTACAATCCTGACTTGGCGCTCAGTGACTATCACCTGTTCTCTAGGTGAAAAGAACATTTGGCCGGAAAGCGATTCAGCTCCGACGACGAGGTGAAAGAAGAGGTTCATAACTTTCTGCACAGCATGGCGGCAAGCTGGTATGACATGGGCATACAAAAACTGCCACAGCGTCTACAAAAATGGTGATTATGACGAAAAATATCTAAAAGTTCAAGCTGTAAACTGATGTAAACCATTGTAGAAATAAACAGGTCTATGTACTTATAAAAAAATAGGAGACCTTACTTTCGGGATTACACTCGTACAAAGCCAGCATTTTTTAATTAAGTTGTGTTATTCAAAACCGTCTCTGTTGTTATTTGGTCTAACACAAAACTCCGGTTGTAAACGGTCTGCAGCAGCCGCTCAATATTCTCTCAGATATTTTTACTAGGGCGTCAAGACGCCTAGAAAATCAGAAACACAAGAATGCAATCATGTTGCGATGGTACTGGCCACAGGACTTGCTTACGTACGGAAAATTGATCACTATGTTAGACTTCAGGAAAGTGCATGTAGTTCCAATGTGTCTCTTATTCACTTAAAAATATAGGGTGTAGTACATTTTAGTATGTAGATTCAAAATGTGTAAGTGGTAAGCTTCTATCAATAACCGTGGTTTGGTGACCTTTAAATTTCTCTTTGAGTGGCCACTTTACCGCCCCCCCCCCCTTTTTTCCATGCTGTCCGAGATGTCGCCCTGTAATATCAATATTGGCTCTTAAGCCAAAAAGTTTTACCGACTGAGGCACGGAACACTAAAAACGCCCCTTTCCCCCACGCCCACCCTCACAGTACAGTAGTTCTCCGTCCTTTTGGAAAAGGTAATTTTCAGCATGTGCTCGCATCTGTGGAAAAAACCGGTTCTTCACATATCCATGTACATGATTCCTGTAAATGAGCGAATTCACTGCGCCGGAGAGACCCCTCTATCGGCAACCTCGTGGACCTGCAACTTACAATTGGTGCCAAGTAAAGTTTTAGTTCCTACTCGTAAGTTAAATTTCGCACCGAGTTTCTCTCTCCATTCGCGTAGAGGAGGTATTCTTGTGAGATCGGATGAACCTTTTTCAAATACTCTGTATTTATGAGCAGCCGAATTACATCTACCTGTGGATATGTGGACACAGCGAATGAAGTAGTTCGGCGTTATTTTTTAAAAGTTGATTCCATTTGATTTCTTGGCTAAACGAGACGTCTATTACTATTTGTATAGCCCGTACGTAGCTTGCAGAAGTAAGGCAATCGACCAGAAACTGATGTAAAATCATCAACTACAATTTGTAATCTCGGCACAGACGCTAAGTATGCTACGAAAAACTAAAGGAATTAGTCTGCGAGGGAAAACGATACGCAAACTACGCCGTCTGCTTTCGTAACAAAGGCGGCACTACGTAAGAATGGAATACGAAATACGCGGAGGACTTCCAGGATAGAATGCACAGAGCTCAAGTGACACGTGTGTAGCCGAGGGAGTGGTTTTAATTAGAATCTGACGCATGCTACATTCTGATGCACAGCGAGAACCTAACGTAATTGCCTAGCTCTCCATAGTAATTTTTATTCAGCAATAGTATAAGGAATTCGGACGTGACATGACTATATCTATATCGACATCTATACTCTTAAAACCACTGTGAAGTGCGTGGCATGGCGTACTTCTCATTGTAGTCACGTATGGAGCGCGGGAAGAAAGGTAGTTTAAAAGCCTCTGTGCGATCTAGCATCAGTAGGAATGGTGCCATCTCGTTCGGGCTGTAGGTAGCATTAATGATGATACCTATTCCATGAAGCGATCTGTCACCTTGACTTTAGTAGAAAAGTCACTTACCTCGAATATCTTCTTACGGTCGCCTTTTCGTCGATTCTTGTTGTGCTCCTGCAGTGCAGTGCTATCAGTGATTCTATCGGACGTAGTTCCAACTGCAGCGAATCGAGAGTTGTAACGGAATTCATATTCTCTAATGACTAGCAATGAAATTACGTAACCACGTTTTCGATCATTCTTTTGTGTTTTAACGTTTCTCGTAAAATTTCGTAACATCAGTTAAACGGAACTCTTCTTCACAATCTCAGTATAACTGAGGACAACTCTGTACTTGACAGATCGAGATATAGAGAGAGGTAAGTACGTGAATAATAGATTTTATAACATGCTTCATTTGTTCAGTCTTCAGACCATTGTCGTACGAAGCTCTTCTTGTCTGGATTCCATAGCATCCCCAAGCTGCGACGGTAACGTGTAAATGATTTCTCCAGAGCAAGTGAAGACACTCGCCCGTCATCGCGTCTTGTTGATGGACTGTGTTCAAGTTTCTTCCTTCATATCTGGGCATAAATTCAAAAAGAAACGCAAACACAGAAGGCAGTCCTTTTCATACTGCTAACTAAAATCAGTTTTTTTCCATGGAAACCATTCGTCAGCATAGTAGAAGGAAGTGAGACATGTTGCTACCTTAAATAACAACATGTACCTCTGCACAGTCTAACCTTGTTTTCACAATACCCACGGAAGCGATCCACACGAGTTAGTAGTATATTCATAGATTCACCACTTAAAGTTATTTATTGGAACAATATTGAAAATAAATGTTGCAGTGGCATATTCTCTTGGTACAGCCCACGCGGATAACCGAGCGTGTTAGCATGCCGGTTCTGGCAATCAGGCAGGCGTGCCGTTCTCGGATAGAATCCTTGCGGCGGGTTAACGTGGAGGGCCGGTGTGCCAGCCAGCCTGGATGTGTGTTTCAGGCGGTTTCCCACATCCCGTTAGGTGAATACCGGAGTGGTTCCCACATCGCCATTCAATTACATGGTTCGCAAACATTTAGAAAACGTTCGCACACTTTAAACTGAGAAAACAGCACATGCAGACAGTTAGGGTACACAAATTCCATCAAGGACAGTGAAGGGTGGGGACAGGAAGGGCATCCGGTCCCCTCTAACATAATAATGCCGAGTCCAACAAAGCCATGCCGACTCCGTGTAGCCGGCCGCGGTGGTCTCGCGGTTCTAGGCGCGCAGTCCGGAACCGTGCGACTGCTACGGTCGCGGGTTCGAATCCTGCCTCGGGCATGGATGTGTGTGATGTCCTTAGGTTAGTTAGGTTTAAGTAGTTCTAAGTTCTAGGGGACTAATGACCACAGCAGTTGAGTCCCATAGTGCTCAGAGCCATTTGAACCATTTTTTTGACTATGTGTAGGTAGTACATAAATGCGGAAGAAGAAGGAGAAAGATACGCTTTTGGCACAGATGAACTGGTTGAATTCAGTCGTTAAAATAAAGAATAAATACATATCTATAATCATGCTATAGAGTCTTGAATAAAAAGAAGCACGCCTATTTTTTGGTTTATGTAGAATGGAGACCAAAAAATAATAAAACAAATTACCAGAAAATGTGTAAAATAAACATAGATAATTAGATACAGCAAGAAGGTCCAGAGGAATTCGTTCGTCTGGAGACAAGGCATACACAATCTGATCAAAAGTATTCAGGTACCTATTTGTGTCCACCATTAGCCTTTATGACAGCTTGAACTCTCTTCTGGGGACACTTTCGGTGAGGTGTCTGGAGGTCTTGTTCTTAAAAATCCGAAACCAGAATAAGTAGTGATGTTGGATGCTGGGGCCTGGAGCGAAGTCGATGCTCTAACTCGTCCCAATGGTGTTCCATTTGGTTGAGGTCAGCCCTCCAGATAAGCCAGTCCTGTTCACGAATATTCATCTTTTAGATTTGTGGCTCTTGTATTTTGTCCGTGTTTGCAGTTAAAATTATTGGATACAGGTTCCGCCTTTTACGTGAAACATTGTTTTTTTCCTTGTTACCCAAACACGTTTCGCACCTCCATGTTATCATCAGTGGGTTTCGTTTACAAAAAAACTGTAAAAACTGAACATATAGTTACAGCCTAGAATATGTTTACTTTTTACAGTTATAGCGTAAAGTATGTTCATTTTTTACAGTTTCTCAATTAACAAAACTCACTGATGATGACACATAGGTGTAAAAACACGTTTTGGTGTCATGAAATAACAGTGTTTTCCTGCCTAAAAGGCGATATATATATCCAGTAACATTTCAGGAATGTTATTATCCATAAACTGTTGATTCACAAATGCTTCTTTATGACTGGGTACATTGTCATGCTGAAACGAACAGTCATCGTCTCCAAAACGTTCCTGGAATATACATAGTACACAATGTGTGAAATGCATTCCTATCCTCACTCATTTAACGTTTTCATAAGCGCACTGAGGAGACCACACTGTAACCACGAAAACCTCCCACACACCATAACACGACTTCCTCTGCAATTCAATTTTGCCTCTGCATATGATGGCAACTAACGTTCTAGAGTCATTCACCTGCCAGAGTAGCCGAGAGCGCTAACGCGCTGCTTCCTGGACTCGGGTACGCGCGCCGACCCCGGATCGAATCCGCCCGGCGGATTAACAATAGGCGGTTTTCCACGTCCTGCTATGTGATTACTGGGCTGGTACCCACGTTCTGCCTCAGCTACACAGCTCGCAGATATCTGAACACATTCGCGCTCTTCCATGATTACACTAGATGCAGACAGTTGGGGAACACTAATTCCTTCCTGGGGGGGGGGGGGGGGGGGGGGGGGGGGGGGGTACGGGGTGGCGACAGGAAGGGCATCCAGCCACCCCTTAACATTAACATGCCACATCCGATTAACCAGCAGACCTCAAAAATCAGGATAAATGCTTGGAAAGAGAGAAAGGTCGAGAGTCATTCGACAAACTGGAACTGGAACTTCCCCGATGTGTAGCGTGGTTTACCATTCCAGATCATTCGTTTCCAGTCATCCACTGTCCACCGGCGTCCCTCTTCACACCATCTCAAGCTACACTTAGCACTGTCTACAGATATTTGTACCTCATGAGGAGCCGCTTGACCATTATACCTCACTCTTTTTAATTCCCTATGCATTTTCATTGTGCTAGCTGGACTGCTGGTTGAACTTGGGCACTCACGAGTGGTTCCATCCACACGTTTCGTGCGATGTTTTAGAACCACCTTCCGCATCTCTCGACGGTCCCTCTCCGTAACTACACGAGGTCTGGCTAGCCTTGGTTTAGCTGTCGTTGTTGCTTCGCGTTTCAACTTCACAATCATGTCACCCACCGTCAACGTGGATAGCTGTACAAGGTAAAAACGATTCAAAAGTCTAGATCGCACAAAGTGCTTTTTATTCAAGACAGGCGTTTTCAACAGTCTTAGCTATCAACTGCAGGTCTTAAACGTTTTTTGGTGATGAAACATGTTCATTTTACGCTGAACCTCATGTACAAGATATCAAGTGGATAAAAAGCAGCATATTATAAACATTTGCCATCGCTAAAATATTTAAAAACACACAGCACCTTGTTCAAAAGGCCATGTCACATCATACAAATACGGTACACAATAGAACATCTATTTATATACGCTGGACACATACTAAACAGTGGAAACTCACTTTAAATGGCGTACAAGGTACAACATGTACCTTGGCAGAGGTAAAAAATGGCGTATAAGGTACAAGTTACCGGTTGTCTTGAATAAAAAATATTTTGTGCGATCTTGGCTTTTGAATGGTTTTTCACATTTAAAACAGATCGCCCTTCATTACTCTCACAATGAGGCAATTAAATGAAGCTGTAGAAGGGTTGAAATGTCTCTGATGGATCAGTTACTTTGGTGGCATGCAATGACCAGTCCATGTTCGAAGTTCCTGAGCTCTCCTGACCGATTCTGCTGTTAACGCTACTCTACTGACAACACGACACTCCCTGCCTCCTTTTATACTTCTCATAACATATAATCACCGATTCCGCATTACTAAGGGGTGTTCGGATACTTTTGATCAGATAGCGTACGTCGGAGACGTCAAGATAAAAAAAATTAAAAAAATACGCCACCACTTTTACAATGGCAAGAGCAATATTACATCCACAAGACGCAGTACTTCGTCCTAACTGCTGCTCCGGAATTTGCAACATTAATGAAAGCTGACGCTGATCGATGTTCGGTCTCTTGACTGGAAATTGCTGTAACTTCCTTTGCACGCTTTGTGGTTCTTTAATGGGTGCAGGAGTCCGCCTCCGTAGCGTAGCGGCAGCGTTACCGCCTCCCGCGCCAAGGGGCCCGGATTCGATTCCCGGCTGGGGCGGGAGATTTTCTCCGCTCAGTGACTGGGTGTTGTGTTGTCCTCATCATCATTTCATCCCCATCTCCGGCGCGCAAGTCGCCCAGTGTGTTGTCGAATGCAATAAGCACTTGCCCTCGGCGGCCGAACGCTCTCGAATGGGGGACTCCAGGCCCACAATGCCGTACGCTCATTTTCAATGGGTGCAGGAATGAGGAACAGATGCGGTTCGTGGGCAAGGAATTCATTCTACATCTAATATCAAACAACAAAAGTAACACATAACTTGTTTTCTGTAGTAGCCGAATCAGTTGCTAACAGTAGATTTGAATGTTGAAATGTATATGGATACAGACAGTCTGTAATAAATGACTATTCCGTAGATGATGAGCCTAGATCGCTACGAAAGTCTGTAAATGTTATGAAATGGCAAATACACAAAAAGGGAGCTTTGTGCGTCGATGTTTGAGCTTAAGTAGACCCACCACTATACCTCCGTAGAGGGGATGAGTGCACATCGCTGGCAGCGGCGTAAGCGTTCGTGGTAGCGCCACCATGCTTCAGCGGCGGCTGTAAGAATCGCGGCGGCATCGCTGGCGGCGCGCTCGATTTGAAGTGTGGCCTACCGGATGGCGGCCGATACCACAGAAACTTTTGAGTTGTTTTAGTACGACCTACTTGTGTTGATGACAAAAATGGCATTCTTTTTAGTGAAGAAGGTTTGTTAAAATTACAGGCATCCTAATGTTGTCAATATTTTTGTATCTTTTGATTGCTTGGATGTAATCCGCCATGATTGCCTTTCTTCTGCCACCCTCCTTATCTCAGAATAGCATTTACATCCACCATCATGAACTGTTTGTTAGACATTTTCCCGTCTCTCCAATACCTTACAGTTGTTTTCCCTCTACAGCTCACCTTAAACCCTGGTTATTCCCTAATCCTAATGTCCATTTGCACACCGTATCGTGTAGTCACTTCTTCTAGTTAGTTTTTCAAATATTCTTTTCCTCTCAGAAACTCCGCATTTCTTATCTCTTATTTTGAGCATTCTTCTGGTAGAATCACACCTCATATGCTTCGATTTTGTTCTTTTTCAGCTTTCTCAGAGTCTACGATTCACTTCGCCAAATTCATTATCTTGGACGCGTGAAGAAGTGTCCTATCAAGTTAGCCTTTCTTTCAGTCAAGTTTCGTCATTAAGCTCTTGTCCCCCCAATTTAATTCAGTGCGCCTTCATTAGTTTATCAATCTAGTCATCTGATCTTCATTGTTCTTCTTTAACACTGTGTTTCAGAAGCTTCTATCCGTTTCTAATGTGTGTGTGCGTTCACTTTTCTCTTTCAAATGAAGCTACATTTCCTAACAAACACTTTCACAAAGTACTTCCTACGACATCAATTATGGTCGATGTAAACGTATTTCTCCTTTTCAGAAAGCGCAACCAGCCTGTCTGCGTTCTAGACACACTGGACCTACACCTGGAGTTATAGTCCGGGGTGCGGTTTCGTATGACAGCAGGAGCAGTCCCGTAGTGATTCCCTAACTGCAAAATTGTACGTCATTCTAGTGATTCGACCTGTTGTGCTGCCATTCAAGAACTGCAGTCCAGGGGATGTTTACCAACAGGATAACGCTCGCCCCCATATCGCTGCAGTAACCCAACATGCTATGCAGTGTTGACATGTTGCCTTGGCCTGCTCGATCACCATATCTGTCTCCAATCGAGCACATACGGGACTTCATCGGACGACAACTTCAGTGGACAACTCCAGCGTCATCCGCAAACAGCATTAACCGGCCTTGTATTTACCGACCACGTGCAACGGGCATGGAAGTCCAACCTACAAACTGACATCCAGCACCTGTACAACACAATGCACGCACCTTTACAGTCTTATGGTTACACCCGTTGTTAATGAAATTACGTTCTTTGGAGACTAGACAGTTCCTAGCTTGCAGATGAAGCAATTGTAATTACAAGCATGAAAGCATACTTATTGTGTGAACATAGGTTATAGCTACATGTGTTAGACTAGAGCTGGAAAGTCTAGTTCTGTTAGTCAACTAGTAGGAAAATTGTAGTTAAACTTCCAGCGCACAGTAGATAAAGCTTTCAACAGTGGCTAACTGGGAGCCTAAGAGAGACCCACCTTTGGAATTTAGTAGTTCATCATTTTCGCGATCTAAGTCAACATTTCAGTAATTAGTGGTACTCAGCTCTTGCCTTTAGATCTGTCGACATCTATATTGAAACGGCTCTAGCAGTTGTCACGCAAAAACCAATACTTCTTGGTGTTAAATGAAGATGTGCAAATAGGATTACTTTCCAGACGTCCGTTCAGACTCATATTTACAGTGCACACTTTGATTTTGCTATTATAAATTGAAAACGGTTCACTCGATGTCTGGTTTAACAGTTCACGATTTTGCATTGATGAATACTATTATTTCATCTTGAATGCTACTCGAGGCAAGTTTTCCGAGATGGAAAGACTCAGGCAAAGCGCTGCAATCTCTGTCTTCCTCTACAGCTCCCTCTAGTACTATGGAACTCATTCCCTGATGTCTTAACATGTGTCCTGTCATACTGTCCCTTCTTTTTGTCATTGTTTTCCACATATTCCTTTCTTCTCCGATTCTGCACAGAACCTCCTCATTCCTTACCTTATCAGTCCACATAATTTCCAGTATTCGTCTGTGGCATAACATCTCAAATGCTTCGATTCTCTTCCGCTCCGGTTTTCCCGCAGTCCATGTTTCGCTGCCCCACAATGCTGTGCTCCAAACGTACATTCTCAAAAACTTCTTCCTCTAATTAAGGCGTATTTTTGACACTAGTAGATTTCTCTGGACCAGGAATGCCCTTTTTGCCAGAGCTAGTGTGCTTTTGACGTCGTCCTTGCTCCGTCCTTCATTGGTTATTTTACTGCCTATGTAGCAATATTCCTTAATTTCATCTACTTCGTGATCACCAATCATAATGTTAAGTTTCTCGCTGATCTCATTTCTGCTACTTCTCATTACTTCCATCTTTCTTCGAGTTACTGTCAGTATGTAACGGCCAATACTTATTGTTAACTACCAACAAAGGCCTCTAACTGTTAAAGATACAGGCCTCAGGAAAACTCCAGTGGTTTATTTGCCAAGCTACAGTAATATTCAAACGGTAGCCTACCACCGTTAACGGAACAACTGGCATTTGTAAAGTGAAACTATAAGCTTAGAACGTACATGAAGGTATATGAACTGTTATCCTAAGTCTGAAGTACATGGTGGGCTAGAAGTTCCCGTACCCCCTAGTACCGAATGCTAATTGATTTGTTTTAGCACAAGTACTTACCTATGTGTTAAGTGTCCAGTATATCGGTTTGTTCCCCATGATGCTGTAAACAAATTTCCACCCGCCTCCATGTACTTCTTGACATATTTTTGAGGATATCCGGTGTTATAGTTTGAAATGCATCCTCAACAGCATTGCTCAGTTCTTCAATTCTTCGTTTGTAACATAACGACGTGCAGATACGTGCTCCTTAATGACTCCTCATAACGAACTGTCTGTCGCGGAGAGATTAGCACTTCCTGATGGCCATTTCAAGCGAGCTGGCGTTGTTGATGCATCACAACTTATCCACCGTCCCGGAAAGTGTTCATTTAGAAACTCGCACACTGAAAGAGCGTAGTGAAGAGGCGCTCCTTCCTGCTGCTATCATATGCGTTCTGTGAGGCCCCTTTTCTCAAGCTGATGTGTTAAAAATTTGGAAATTTGTGGTAAGTCCTGTGGTACCAATCTGCTGAGGTCATCGGTCCCTAAGCTTACACACTATTTAATCTAAGTTAAACTAACTTACGCTAAAGACATCACACACATCCATGCCCGAGGGAGTGCTCGAACCTCCGACGAGGACAGCCGCGCGAACCGTGGTGACCACGCGCCTCAGACCGCACAGCTACCCCATGTTTGTAACATGTGTAAATAATTTGCGCCGTTCACAGTTGCCTCAAAAAAGTACAGTCCAGGTTGATGTCGTGATGTGATCGCTGCCACTCGTTACGCCAAGCGGGCTCCTTTCTTTAAGGCCGTGTCCTACGTGAGCGACAGAAGCGGCCGACAGGGCGCGACAGCTTCAGGCGACAAAACATAACCGCAGGTGTAGTCACGGAAGTGTCCTGCGCAACTGGCGACGTTTGAATTCAAACGTGTTTGAATCTTGTCGCTGCAGCACGCGCGACGCAGAGCGACAGCCACGTGTGTTCTTGTCAAAGCAGTGGAGCGGACTCCACGGCAGTTATGAATCACTTAACATCAGATTTTAAGAAAAATATTCGGTGAAAAAATTTGATTCTTCCGCAACCTATAGCTTGATATCCTTAAATGATAAAGGTCAGAATTTATTTTCGTTATTCTTCATAGTTACTGTGCTGCACGAAATTGAGTATATGGCTGCACGAAATGTTTAAGAATTTGCAGAGGTAAAATCACATTGTGTAGACTTTCCGTATCGTTCATTTAACGCCATACATTTTTGCATATGAAATGTAACCAATACATCTGAATTGTGCCGGCCGCGGTGGTCTCGCGGTTCTAGGCGCTCAGTCCGGAACCGCGCGACTGCTACGGTCGCAGGTTCGAATCCTGCCTCGGGCATGGATGTGTGTGTGATGTCCTTAGGTTAGTTAGGTTTAATTAGTTCTAAGTTCTAGGCGACTGATGACCACATATGTTAAGTCACATAGTGCTCAGAGCCATTTGAACATCTGAATTGTATTTGAAGTTAAGACCGGAATGATATCTGTTGTGTACATAGTTCCGCGTAGTCAGCGCGTACACAACTTTCCCACTAGAGCGCGCCCCGCTAAGCACAACAGCGTAGGCGCTGCACTCGTCCGTCTCCGCTCTACGAGATGGCGCAGCCATAAAGACGGACCAAATTCTGCTTCCGCCGATCCGCGTATTAATATGTAACGCAGCCAATGAGATTGCTGCTAACGTAGAACCTTTTCTCCTCGCGGATCACACTCGCGCAGTGATACATGAACGCGCGAGGTATTATAACGAGTGTACAGACCTCCGATTAGTCAGTCTGCATTTGTCTGTAGTCAAGTTTCAGTCTACGCCTAATAAGATTATCATATTCCTGTACATAGCCATGAAGAGAAATGTGTAGACACTTTGTCAAGTATCAGAGATATGTGAGAATAAGATTAACGTACCAAGACCAAAGGAACTTCAGATTGTCAATTGTAAATATTCTCCAGAATCAAGTTCAGTAAGGTTTATGATTTTTATAATTTTAATAAATGTGTGTGAAAATTAATCAAGTTCTGTTTAAAGTTGGTCACCGTCAATCTACTACTCTAAGCGTGCAAGTGGCATTTCTATCGTCTGACCTAACGGCAGAAGATAAACACGCCACGATAAGACCACGAGACATATTGCTGACAATCGCCTACTTCGTTAGAGCGACAAGACAAATAATCTGATGGTGTGTGTACCGAAGGTCTTACAGTACGCACAGCACAATATCTCTTTTCATTCTTGAGATATTGGTTGTTATATCCGCGGACGAGTCGCTCGCGACGCGTCCGAACCTTTCCTGAGCTTCGGGAATCAAGTGGTCGTAAAAACCGTCGTTCTCATAAAAGATTCAAGATATCGAAACGACGAATTTTGGAAATGACAGCACACACAAAGGACTACTTTATCATATGATTAACACTCGATATGTTTTTGTAAACGCTTGAAAGTAATCAGGGTAATGAACGAAAACTTAATAAGCTGAGGAAAAATTGAAATATTTCATGGAAAAACTGCTGTAAATGAAGTGTCAAAATGTCATCTGTTCAAGACCTAGTTATTTTGCACATAAAAAGATACATTGGTGCAGTATTTAAATGTCGAAAAGGCTTCCTTCGAATCAAGTACCTTAGGAAGGCAAACGAGGAGTCAGTAAAATCATGCTTTCTGAATAAAACTTGAAATTCAAAAATGGAAGAAATCAGTCAAATATTTCATGAAATGATTTGTGTAAAAGAAATAAGTAGACCAGAGAAACGTTCTACGTGCCTTTGAATGATGCTTGAAACCATGAACAACACCAAACGTTTTCCTGATATTTTTTATTTCATACTTCCTCTCCTAGGTACCACACCAAGCTCACAAATGTTTTCGAATGTCATTATCATCTCTTTAAACCATTTAATGAGATCGGGCCTCTCCTCAGACCTTTCAGTGGGCAATCCTCTTTCAGTGCAGCTCCGTAATTGCTGCTGTTCACATAAAACCGTATTACCAACAGCGCACAATCTCTGTGCTCGATAACCATAGTGTTCACTCACGTCATGGCTTGTGAAATGACAGTCCGGATGTCATACAGATAGCGTAGAGCGCCAGATCAGCACCTGCTGACCACAACTGTAACTATTTCTTTGAGCTTAAATGGTTCCCGCGTTAACGCATCACCATACCTACCACTTTTCGCTGCTATACGAAAATAACATCCCACGCAGGAACTCCGTAAGTAGCTGCACTTCAATAATAACCACCCGATATGAAATACATCTACGAGGGCTATTCGGAAAGTAAGTTCCGGTCGATCGCGAAATGGAAAACACTGTGAAAATCTGGGGCGATCGTTCTTTTTAATTCCAAGCGCACAGTGAGCACGTAAAGACGCCCAGAAAAGTGTGTCTCCCACCACGCATGAGGGCCTGGTAAAGGATTTCGCCTGGTGTTATGCAGCCCAAAGCTATGAAAAATGTCTACGTCGGAGCGGAGACTGTGGAGAGAAGTAACTGTAGCGTGTAGTAAACTATTGCAAATAAAACATTTTTTAATTTCACAGTGGTTTCCATTCCTCAACTGATCGGAACTTACTTTCCGAACAGACCACGTATAAAGGGGTAAAATTTCCTATACAAAAATTTTATTATGTCTCATGTTATGTGCATGGAAGATGTGTATTTCAAGACGCCATAGTGGTACAATCGACTTGTCGAACATTATCTGCACGTGCGAATGCAGGAGTGTACTTGGAACGACAACCTCAGAGAAGAATTAGTAAGTTGTAGTGTTCTGATTTTTCTTGTATTTAAAAGATTTATAAAATTCAGGCTTTTCCAACACAAACTGCTTCAGAGGATCTGCGATAAACTCCCTTGAAGACTGTGTTTGTTACATTACCTTGAGTATAACTGCAATACCTCAGATTTCCGTATTCATTTCACATATACTCATGTGCCAGTGAGTCTGTAGTACGTTACACCGCCGTAGAAATGTGCACTCGATTTTACGTCTGTCTGTAGGTTCTACGGATTGGCAAACTCAGCTTCTGACTGCTGTCTTTGCTCTGCACTCTTTCTGCATTTCACGTGTTCCTTGAGACTTTGCTGACTGGGTAAAGATGCATTGATGTTGTTCGCCAGTCGGTACGTCTCAAACTGATGCTCAGCAATAGCTTCGGTCGTTACAGGATCGCCTGTATTGTTGAGATCTTCCTCTCGAGGCTATACCCTTAGAGGATACGCGGACAACAATCGCCTCCTAAATAAGGAAACTATCTAGCGAGTGTACGTATACTGTGCATCTGGAGCGATGCCCGGGGCCCCCGAGTACAAGGGGCACATGACAAGCAAATGAACAAAATTTGGAAAAACAATAGAACGAACCTATCAAATGAATTCTTTCGCTGTGCTAAAACGATCAAAAAGTCTGGCATCCGTTTTTCCTACTATTTGTTTTATGTAGTTATTCCATTTAATGGCGTTATGGATAGTTACTCCTAGATACTGTACGGTAAATTCTGTTTTCAGTAGTTTTTCATCAATAGTGTAATTGTTCAGGAGTGGAATTAAAATACAAGGTGAAAGGATATCAATGATACGATTCGCTGATGACATTGCTATCCTGAGTGAAAGTGAAGAAGAATTAAATGATCTGCTGACGGAATGAACAGTCTAACGAGTACACAGTATGGTTTGAGAGTAAATCAGAGAAAGACGAAGGTAATGAGAAGTAGTAGAAATGAGAACAGCGAGAAACTTAACATCAGGATTGATGGTCACGAAGTCAATGAAGTTAAGGAATTCTGCTACCTAGGCAGTAAAATAACCAATGACGGACGGAGCAAGGAGGACATCGAAAGTAGACTCGCTATGGCAAGAAAGGCATTTCTGGCCAAGAGAAGTCTACTAATATCAAATACCGGTCTTAATTTGAGGAAGAAATTTCTGAGGATGTACGTCTGGAGGACAGCATTGTATGGTAGTGAAACATGGACTGCATTTGAGATGTGGTGCTGTAGACGAATGTTGAAAATTAGGTGGACTGATAAGGTAAGGAATGAGGAGGTTCTACGCAGAATCGGAGAGGAAAGGAATATGTGGAAAACACTGATAAGGAGAAGGGACAGGATGATAGGACATCTGCTAAGACATGAGGGAATGACTTCCATGGTACTAGAGGGAGCTGTAGAGGGCAAAAACTGTAGAGGAAGACAGAGCTTGGAATACGTCAAGCAAATAATTGAGGACGTAGGTTGCAAGTGCTACTCTGAGATGAAGAGGTTAGCACAGGAAATTAATTCGTGGCGGGCAGCATCAAACCAGTCAGTAGACAGATGACAAAAAAAAGTGTAATTGTACACTACGGATTTCTTGCCCTATGAATGCGCGATTGTTACATTCATTCACATCTTCCATCATGTGATAGGATACAAACTAGGTACTTAAACTCTTTACATGCTTTAATAAGATGTCCGTCAATGTCTTGGTTACTTCCGTCTTGTCCGCAACATAGAGATTCCGTCTTCTCAAAATTAATTTTAAAATCCCACTTTTTGCACTACACCCGCTACTTCCTAAGCATGTAAGGTATGTCTCCTTCATCGCCTGCTGCAGTGACCTCATTATTCGCACACATACGCTGTTCCCTGCTTCAGTCCTATGCCCATGCACTTTCTACACCACAGATGATATACACGAAATATTCTCAAGTGCACAGCTGGACCCTTGAGACAGAAAACTAACACATATTTGGTTTTGGATTACTGCTTTGACGCTTCGTTGCTCAGTGAATTATATTTAAACAATAGATATGCAAGTCAATTTTTCAGTCGCGCCGGATTATGAAAGCTATTTTGTGTGTGTGGGGGGGGGGGGGGGCTATTTCTATCAATCTTCGCGAATCAGACCGAGTTTCTAAGTTGTTTGCTGGGATACAAGAATGATACTTTTTGCATAGCTTGAAGGTTTCAGGGCTTAATTTCCGATTCTTTTATGAGTAGTCATTGCTTTTTGTCCTAGCAGATACCTTTCAACTTACTCTAATTGCGCCACTGCCCAGATCAATCTGAATTAGGATTCGAACATTCAGTTATTGTGTATCGCTAGAACGAAGGAGACTACATGTGACTAAATTTTGCGGCCAAGACTGTTGTGGAGCACCCCTCCAAGAGTGTCACAAGCAATAGACCAATTATGAAAAAAAAAAGAAAAAGAAAAACAAAGAGACAGAGCCACAATGTAAATTTAGTTCTTAAAGGAGCCGTAGAGGCTAGTAAGGTGACAGCTCTGTACTTCGAAACAGCTGGAACAGCGTTAATAATGGGATGTAACAATTAGCAGCAAATACTCATCTTCGTTTCTCGGCGATCGCCGACGCTTCAGTGGCTGTAAAAGAATTTGCGAGTATCTGCTCCACCAAAATTTGCTGCAGCTTGCTGAGTTCTTGACATTGTAGCTAATGATTTTTTAGTGCAAAGAAAAATTTCAAGGAACTAAGGTTGATATGGTGTTTTTCATTCAGAATTAAATGTTTAATGTGTAATGCGCTTACAAAATTGTAACAAAACTGGCTCACAAAAACTGTCAGAAAATGGAGACTCGAATGGCTTATTCGCCTCTCCTTATATATTACCATCTCTTGGTTACGATATCAACTGTTAAAAACACAAAATGTAATCCTACAATCAAAAACATGCTGGTGTATACAGGTTGACATCACAGATTTACGTATTAGTTCGTTCCTCTCACATTGCAACATAAAGTTTTACGTGACTTTTAGCTTTTAGTAGTGAAATTCATAAAACATGTTCGATAACAATACCATGAAGATTATTAGCTGCAAAATGTTCTCATTCTATAAATACTAACGAAAAACTAATTTCGCTACCTCTGAAAGGTATTCTTGAATTACAAAACGAGAATTGTTTACGTTTTATATTCAAGTATCGACTAGTAACAGTCGAGCCGGCGCAGAGGTATATGTATGATAGCTAAAGACTAAATAAAATTAACGACAGAATCTGAATCAGCATAATAAACTGAGCTATAAATAACCTGATAAATGAAATAGATTGTTACATTTGTATAAGCCTGCAAACGTGGCAGCCTGACACCTGAGGTCAACACTTCATGTCATACATATCCTAATGATCATATATTGATACGTTTCACAACTACAAATGTTTTGGCCACAACAAGCTACGGCAATCTTAAAAACTTATGGCATGAGTATTTGCAAGGTAGCGCGGAAGGCACTAAATACACAACCGACTTGATGTACGAAGAAGTAAAATGACCTGTGGGTGAGCATTCATTTTCCAGTCTGAAAACGTTTAAAAAATCTTACGCTCCATACTGAATCAGGAACGGTTACTTGGTCTGACAGTAATACCAATAGGAGAAAGGCGATACATATGTATACGACATTGTTTGCCTGACAAGCAAGTGTAACAGTAAGATTTAAATATCTTAACTGGCAGTACTTGGAGCAAGACGCCGTACTCGTCGCAAGAACGTGCTTGGGAGATTCCCAAACCCATCAGCGCAGCACGATGAAATATTCTCCAGCCACCTATGTAACCATCCCGTAGAGATTGTGCGGATAAAATTACGCAAATATTAGGGATAATGATTATTGCTGAAGCAACCGGTATTCGGTTGAATCAGTTTATTTTAACGTCAGTTTAATCTGAGTGTTTAAACCGCACAAAATGACTGTTTCCTGAACTAACCTATTTTCGGTTTTTTATTACTATTATTTCCTGTAATAAACGTAGAAATCCAACAAAGATTGAAATATTTTGACTCCCTCTGTTTCAAGATACATAGAATCAAAATATTAACTTAAATTGTCAAATAAAAGAAAACTCACTGTTAGTCCGTCCACAGTTCACTGCTTTTCTCGAACAGCGATAAGTGGTTGAATGCCACAAAACATCACCAGTACTCTGCTACTGATTCTAATTTTTCGAAACACTGCTCAAAAGTCATATTGTAATCAAGAATGCTACCACTATCTAGGCATTAAGAATAGTCAGTGCTAAAGGTTGAAAACTGAGATTGGAGAACTCTATTTTTCGTGATAATTTGTCCGTTTTCAAGGGATACAAGTAGATAAAGATATACTATGTAGGCACAGGCAACAGATCGTCTAGTTTCTATTTTTATCGGAAACTATGAATGAATTCTTGAGTTTTAAGTTTTCTTCTTATGCCATTGTTGTGGTTCTTCCTGTTCGTAATCTTTTAAAGCAAATCGACCATTGTACTTCATTGACATTGTACTTCCTAAAATACTTACAGACCAGGGATGGTGCCATTCTGCAATACAACGAATGTACGAGATCAGCGAGAAACTACCGTATAGACCAGACAGAGTGAGTCTCGCACGCTACACGTACGTGCCTGCCATCCAATAGGCCGTGCCACATGGTAACATGCGCGTTATTGTCTCAGCACTGCTGTACCAATTCTTATGCGCTGCGTTTGTTGATCGTTTCTGTCGGCGTTGTCATTAAAATAGCACTGATCGCTTTTCCCATTTTCTATAATAACGCAATATCTCAAAACAATGGAAATTTTACGAATAAAAATTATTCGGTTTTTTAAGTTTGTTTAAAAATCAAAAATTTTATCACTGCCGTTGCTAATTCATATTTCTTTTTTTTTGCCGTTAGCAGTAAAAAAAACCTGTTATAACCTAAATAAAACGAATACCGAAAAATACCGGTTATTCAGAACTAAAATACCGGTGTCGGTTTTAACTGATCGGTTTTTCCCATGCCTAGCGAATGCTAGCTCGCACAGAGGCTTAATATCTGTTGTATTCTCTCCTCGCTCCATCTGTGCATGCAAGAGGAATAGACTTTAATGTGCGATTCTGTAGAAAGTGTCCTCTGCCACATACGTTACAGTGAGGCCCCCTCAATGTTATGCGTAGTGCCGAGCCTTTGGTATAAAAAACGCAATGCAGAGTTCCGACGTTAGCTCCTTAACTGTCGTGAAGTAGACATCCCGCCACACATCTGCGAACAGCACCTGCGCGAACACTGCAAGACTGGGGCGTTCCTGTATGCAAGCGGTATCGGATCTGTAGACTACCGTCTTTACCATTAGAGTCTCTGTACGTTCTGTGGGTGACACTGTTTTATTCTATTCTGCTTTTAGAAATATGATGTCAGTCTCCGAAGCGGAAATAGTTAAAGGAGTAGGAATTGTGTGGTGGAAAAGACACAAACTGGTGCTTATGTATTGATGAAAAATACACGTAAAAGTTCAGTCAGATGGAGAGAGGGGTACAGAATGAATTTCCACTCTACAACGGAGTGTCTGCTGATTTGAAACTTCCTGGCAGGTTAAACATGTGTGCCGAACCGGTCCTCGAATCTGGGATCTTTTCCTTTCTCAGGCAAGTGCTCTGACGACTGTGCTTCCAAGCACGGACATGACCCGCCCTCACGGCTGTAGTTTCACTAGCATCTCGTCTTCTGCTGCGTAGCTTTCGGGACTAGCACAGCTGGAAAAAAAGATATTGCGGAGAAATGGCATACCCACAGGCGGGAGAATATTTCCAGAACGAATTTTCACTCTGTAGCGAGGTGTGCGTTGACCTGAAATTTCCAGGCGGATTAAAAATGTATATCGGAACGGGACTGGATCCTAGAACCTTTGTCGTTCACAGGCAAGTGTTCTACCGATTTAGCTACCGAAGCTCAACTCATGGACCTGCCCCCCCCCCCCCCCCCCCTCGAATCACACTTTTACTTCCGCCAGTACCTCTCATGTTCGAGGCCCGATCCGGCTTTAATCTGACAAGAAGTCTCAAATCGGCGCACACTCAACTGCAGACTGAAAATACTTTCTGTAAACTATACAACAGGCTCCACTGTACAATAATGAGTCCACAGTTTCCTCTCTTGCAACAGTGCCAATCCCCGAGAGAGGCAGGAAAACGTGTGTGAAGTTTGGAAGGTAGTAAACGAGGCACCGGCGCAAGTAAGGCTTTGATGTGGCGTGTCAGGAGTGATGCTTCAATAGCTGGTGTGTCGGCTTATGCTGCTCCAAAATAGCCGGCCAGAGTGGCTGAGCGGTTCTAAGCGCTTCAGTCTGTAACCGCGCGACCGCTACGGTCGCAGGTTCGAATCCTGCCTCGGGCATGGATGTGTTTGATGTCCTTAGTTTAGTTAGGTTTAATTAGTTCTAAGTTCTAGGGGACTGATGACCTCTGATGTTAAGTCCCATAGTACTCAGAGCCTTTTTCTGTTCCAAAATAATTTATCAATAACATTTTGCAGAGCATTGGAAGTGTAGTCATGGGCTACGGAACTAAATGGCCCAAAAACGAAGGACCAAGTGAGACATCTATTGTGCCACGCTCGATAGTCTGTGCGCGTGTGGCGAGAGAGAGAGAGAGAGAGAGAGAGAGAGAGAGAGAGAGAGAGAGAGAGAGAGAGAGAGAGAGAGAGAGAGAGAGTTCAGTCAGTAAAACACTTTTGCACGAATGCGAAGGTCCCAGGTTCGATTGCCGATCCGTGACAAAGTTTTAATATGCCAGGAAGTTTCAGAGAGCGGAATGCCAGCGCGAACAGAACACGCTGTTAATGGCCGTAGTCGGGTGTGGTATAAAATAGGGCACAGCTATCCAGCTGATTGGCGCTAGGTGCTGTTCAGTAAATACAGAAGGAGTATTTATATCGTGTAAATGTAAATGTGACTCTCTTAACCCTTTCAGACCTGAGAGAGAACTATGCGTAGAAACTGAATGAATTTTGAATGCCTTGATTAAAAATGTTAGCGAATACAGGAAAATCCTATAGAATGTCTATATTTCAATATTTTCCCCAAAAGTTTGGACCCACACAAATGTGCGTGTTAGGCTTAATCTGTAATAATTGGTCAGAAATAAGTAACTCAAATTTCAATTACAGAAAAAGTGTATTTCCTCAAAAAAATCACAATAATAATCAAGATAAACTGGAAATTAATTTGTATAATCAAAATACATTTTCAAATTTTGAAACATCGTTTTCTTTCAAGAGAAAATTCCCACTTGCTGCGAAAGAAATTTTAAATTAATATTTACATGCTACAGAGTTATCACTTCTGTGTAGGGAATGTTACATAACAGTTTGAACTTTTTGAAAGGCATAAATACACACTACATTTGGTACACCATGTCCTTGTTTGCTTTTGTACAATGTGCATTTCTACATCTTGCATTAGACACGTCATCAACTATGGGCCAGTGTGCGTATTCATCGAGCCTTCTGTCCAAACAAGGCTGATCAGCAGTCTGGTACTTTTTCTCAGCAACCTGTGCTGCACCATTGTCAGGGTTTTCTGTGGATGGCCTTCGTTTAGCAGAAAACAAAAATGATTCTCGAAGAGCTATTCCAAAACTAAAAAGATCTAGTTTATCCTTCGCAGGTACTCCAGCATCTTGACAAGCTTCCTTGTAATCTGTCCAGAAATTGACACAAGCAAGGTCTATGAGTTTATTATGAGTTTCAGAGTCCATTTCCTTGTTTTTATAAATGTTCTGTAGGCCTCCATCATCTGATCGCAGCTGTCAGCTCCTCCCATGTTCAAATTATACAAGGAACATTGACATACGCTTTTTCCTTTTCGATCCACCGTTCTACATTTGTAACTGGATTGCATCCAACAAGTTTGACACCAGTGCCACTGCTGTTGTGTCTTTCCATGGAATGATGACAGCATGTTGTCATCCCAGCAAAGTTCTTCCATGTCACCTCTTTTCAATTTTTTTCTCCTCAGTGAGATGCACATCTCTAATTCTATTACGCAAGATTGTTCCTGTTCCATACATTTCATTTTCTCGCCGGACTTCCAACAGCAGAATGGGTGTTAAATATCTGTCAAAGAACAGATAAGAATCTCTCTCTAGTGTTTGAATCAGTCGAAGCACAATACTAGGCCCCAGGCCATAGTTGCTTTCAGGCACAGGTGTTGATTTTCTCTGGCAAATCTCAAAATCTAAGACTAATCCCTTGCTCGTTGCTAAAACAAAACTTTTTAAACCTCTTGGGCGTGGTTTGTATAGTAGATATTGCTTAGAGAAACAACGACCAGTAAAAGGTATCATCTGGTCATCGATAGAGTAATGGCCTACACTGGGCGAGGCAATTTGACGCAGGCATTCTTCATGAAGTGTATTGCAAGTTGAAGTTTCCATAGAGCATTCTTCAAGTTCCCTTCTGGAAAGCGATTTGTATCAACAACATGCAACGACTTTCGTACAGAAAAAAAACTATCCCTTGTGATACTGTCTGTTATTAAAGGAAGGTGATATTTACATTGCTAACACATTCTCATGTGTAGGTATTTAGTATTGGCCATTAGAACGAGTGCTCCAAAAATATTTTTTTACTTCCTCCGAGGTAGCTCCCACGACCTGCCCTGTTTTAGATAAATGATGTATGTTTGTGTATGTGGATGCAGGCTCAAAAAATTCGTCAGAAAAGTATGTTTGAAAGTATTTCATAGGAGTCATTGGCGGTTCATGGAAAAATATCAGATATTGGAGGGCCTTGCGAAGAAAAAGGACGTTTGCCCCACAAATGTTTTCTCTCTATCACTAGATTCAGTTGTGCACACTGTGGTACCTGCTCATTTTGCATTCGCTGTTGTCTTTCGCTTAGATGTTCTACCTGCTGGTTCTGAAGTAGCGTATCTAGAAAGAGGGACACCTATTAACCGCCACGGCTGAAATCGATAAAAAAATGGAGTAAAAGCCTAACACACACAGTTGCGTTACATTGATTATCAAAGAATCTAATGTGAAAATAGTGTTGAACAAACAATCTTTATGCACTGCATTTGATTCATTCATCAGTCAAGTATATTTATAAATTTTTATACACTCCGAAAGCTAGTAGAACATAACAAAAATGAACAATACCTCCCTCCGTGGCGTCGTCTCGAGGTCGCCATTGTCAGAAAACTTGAAACGAATTGCAACACAGCGCAGCTCTGCGGATGAAACACTAACTAAAATGGACTGTAGCGCACTTTCTGAAACTTGCACTATTGTGTGGGCCAGGTCTGAGCGGTCACGCTTTAACCATGTCACTGTAATCTAACATATAACGTGCCCATACAATTGTGCGTGTGCAGTCTGAAAGGGTTAAGTAGCCAACAGCGACATATTGGTTATGGGAGGACTTTCCATCTCGAGAAGTACAGTCTGTTCATTACCAAGGAACTGCTGTGAAGCCCTTTCTTAGGTTGTAGCTACTAGGGGAGTGATGCGTAATACAAGGGTCTAGCCCACTTAGTTTCTCACTCTCAGGCAGTCTTCCCACTTTCTCGTGAGGCTACCAAAAATCACCTAATACTTTTCAGTGCTGGCAATCTGAGTGGAAGGACAGTAGTGGGAGCTCGGAGACTGTTACCAACTCCTTCTTGCGCTATTCGCTTTCAGAGTGGTGCAACAAGTAAAGGAGTCAATGGATGTGGGCCTTATGCTAAAGTGGCCACCCTGCTCAAGCTGGCACCTACCCCACCAACTGACTCTGCTGGTAGTGCAGATAGTCATTTGCACGAATTCTCCAAAAGCCACTTCACCTTCACTACGAAAACCAGGCTTGGTGTTCACCGTCGCCATCAACACCCAGGAGTGACAAACACAGAGACCGACATGGACAGGAGGTCATGACCAATATGGACAGGAGGAGGACATGATGGAGGGAGGAGGCGGCTCTGTCACTCATGCAAGCTGAGTTGAACAAGGACCTGGCACAACTCTTCCCACATGATTTGTTTGACCCGATCAAGAGTCAGCAGTGGAAGGCTGCCCATACAGAGCAGGTTACAGCCGTCATTGCAGCCCTCACCAAGGAGCAGCAATCATGAATAGTCTTGGCCCCATCGGAGAACGGTCCACTCCACCCTGTAGAACAAGGGGACACACCACCATCTTTGTCTCTGGTTGACACCCGCATCTGGGAGCACCTTGCTGGGCTTCCTGCCTCGCCTCCAAAGTTTGTGGCTCTTGACGCCCTTGTGACGTTCGGGCTATGAACATCACCCCAAGTCATCTTAAGCATCCTCCCAGATGCCCTGGATACTGTCAGCAGCAAGGAAGAGCATGTGAAGAAAAATCTGTCACATCCATCACCTAAGAAGCAGCCTGACACAGGCCCTTCCACACATGGCTTCATTGCCACACAGAGGTTTTACTGCAGGTCCAGACATCCTTATTGGCATCCAGCTTTGCTGTGTGACAAAGGAGGTCCTGGAGAAATTTCTGAACCTTTTCCTCCTACCCAGAGCCCTTCCTTCCCATCTCCTTCATGCGAGAACCTGATTTCCAAGAAGTATGCATCAGCATCCCTCACTGAGTTCCGCCCAATCACCATCTGCTCAGTGCTTGCTCGAGTATTTCGCGAGGTCCTAGCATCACGCCTTATGTGGCTGAGTGCTCTGGACAACAAACTTGAATCCAATGTAACAGAAAAGGAAGAGAAGGTAGAGGGAGATGAAATCGGAGGTATGATACTGCGAGAAGAATCTAACAGACCACTGAAAGACCTAAGCCAAAGCAAGACTCCCAGAGTAGACAACATTCCTTCAGAAATACTGAGAACCTTGTAAGAGTAGCCACAACAAAACTATTCCGACTGATGTGCAAGATATAAGAGACAGGCAACATTCCTTCAAACTTCAGGAAGTATGTAATAATTCCAATTCCAAAGAGTGGGTGCTGACAGATGTGGATATTACTGAAATATTAGCTCATTAATTCATTCTTACAACATGCTGACAGAATTTTTTTACAGAAGGATGGAAAAAGCAGGTAGATCTTGGGGAAGATCAATTTAGGTTTCTGAGAAATGGAAACACAGAAGACAATACTGACAATATGACTCATCATAGAAGATAGGATGAAGAAAATAATTGTATATAATATTTGTACATTTAGAGAAAGTTTTGACAATGTTGACTGGAATATGCTCTCTGAAATTCTGAAATTAGCAGGGGTAAAATACAAGGAGAAGAGGTTGTGTACAGGTGGTATAGACAGTAGTTGGTAGTTACAAGAGTCAAAGCAAATGAATGGGAAGCAGCAATAGAAAAGTGAGTGTGACGTGGCTGTAACCGATCCTCTGTGTTATTCAGTTTGTGCACTGAGCAAGCAGTAAAGGAAACCAAAGAAAACATTCTAGACAGAATTAAAATTCAGGGACAAGAAATAAAAACTTTGAAGTTTGCTAATGACTGCAGTTCTGTCAGAGACAGAAAAGACTTGGAAGAAAGTTGAATGGAACTGGTAGTATCTTAAAAAGAGGTTATAAAATGACCACCAGCGAAAGTAAAACAAGTGTTGTGGAATGCACAGTCAAATTAAACCAGTTGATACAGAGGGAACCAGATTAGGAAATGAGACACTAAAAGTAGTATTTTCTCTCTCTCTCTCTCTCTCTCTCTCTCTCTCTCTCTCTCTCTCTCTCTCTCTCTCTCTCCCTCTTCCACCCCCCCCCCCCCCCAAAAAAAAAAAAAAAAAAAAAAAAAAAACACTGACCGTGGCTGAAGTAAAGAGGATGGCTTTAGTAAGTAAAGAATTTCTGAAGAAAAAAATAAATTTATTAGCATCAAACATAGATTTAAGTGTTAGGAAGCCTTTGCACACAAGTGAAATGTGGATGACAAATATTTCACACAAAATAAGAGCTTTTGAAATAGGGTCTTATAGAAGATTGTTGATGACTACATGGATAGACTGTGCAACTAATGAGGACACACTGAATAGAATTGAATACAAAAGAAATTTATGGCACAACTTGACTAAGAGGAGGGGTTGTTTGATGGGACAGTTCCTGAGGCATCAAGAAATTGTCAGTATGATAGTAAAGGGAAGTGTGCGTGTACGTGGGGACTGTAGAGAAAGGCCTATAAAGAGCATAGAACAACTGCATCAAACCCAATCGTGAACACAAATTGTTATGCATATGTTTTACACAACAGTATTTGGGAGTAAATGCTATACAAGAATGCATTTATTTATAGTTGCATAGTATAAATTACTACCTGTTCTATTATTAAATGTGCCTATTTTACTTCCATGTTGCTGTTTCTTTGACATGCTCTATGGTACAAAAATACTCTTGCATGCTCCAAATCTTTTGGTTTCTTCTGACATTTCTCACATTTGGCCATCACATTCTCTGTAGCCAATCACAACTTGTCAGTACCTGCCATGAGCAAGAATGGTTAAGTGCTGGCCCCTACCACTTGTTTGATGGAGATGGTGCCACATCATAGAAACCGAAGTGGAGTGCCCATTCCCTGCTTGACCAAACCTTAAGCAAATGGAGCATGATATTTGGAAAAGTATGGACCTGATTTTTTATGGTTTATTATGGTTTTACAGTATGCCAGAAAGAAGAATTTGGCAGCTTTTAATTTCTCAGATCCTCTTACTTATCATTAACTTCTTCTAAAAAATTTAATTAAATTGATGATTGATTCAGTGAAACAGCAAATTCTCCATTTCATTTGTCAGTCCAAATTTATACAATGAATCATCATCTGCTCAGTTTGAAGTGACTTTTTATGGTTAACCAAACTATGTCTGAAACTCAATGAAACAGCAAATTCTCCGTTTCATTTCTCAGTCCAAATTTATACAATGAATCTTCTTCTGCTCAGTTTAAAGTGACTTTTTATGTTGGTTAACCAAACTGAGTCTGGAACTCATCAGCACAATATCTCATGCATGTGTCAGGAGATTTTCTCATAAAGAAACTCCACCCCAGAAAAAAAAAGAGTCCACATTCTCTCAACTATCAGGTAAGTGTACTTATGTACTTGCACTTATCAACCCACTCCATCAGGCAGGAACTTCTAAATGTCGCCACATGTGTTTTTGACACTGCCTGGCCAGTGTACTACAAGTGTACTGCAGGCTTTGGTCAGGTTGTGCAGTGCCTGAGTGATGAAGCAGACACACTGCACGAGGTGCCACCAAACCTGCATAGGACGACACTCTGCAGGCACCTGGTTCAAGAACCTCCACAACCAAAAGGCAGACAAACAAAGCTCTTACACAATCAGCAAATTCATAGGATGGTTTCAGGATGTATTGAATGGTTGGATACTGTTCTACACTTCCAGGTATCATGATGAAGTTACTTTGCATCTCTCCTAACAAAGTGTTTCAGATTCCCAGGAACCATAGATTTTATTAGCAGACCGTTTGAACATGTCTAATCCAATGTCCTGCAGGGACAGACACAAGCATACAGTCAGTAGAACTTGTTGCTGATGAGTGACTATTTAGCCCTTAGAAGCATTCTTCGCTGTTTCAACCCAAAGACAAAAGTACTGGTTTATATGTACATAATTTTCACATTCCATTGTGTCATGGAAGTCTCTTCTGTGTCTGTGCATATAAAGTAAATAAAGTGATTATTTAGTAGAGGCAAACAGTAAAACTATTGTGTAAAGTAGATAGCCTTACATGTTGCAGAATTTTTTTCAAGGATCTTGGAATCCTTACACTTACTTCACAATACAGTTACTCCTTGACAGTTTTTGAGGTTGACAATAAATATCAGTTTCAGCTGAAGTATGATGTAGACAGTAATAATAAAAGACACAACAACAATTTTCATGTAGATTTTGTCACCTTGTTAAGTTCAGACTGGAGTTATGTTCTATGGTAAAAAGATATTCATCAAGTTCACATATATCATACAGCAAGAAATTGGGTATTCCAACCAGTTCCAAAGAAAGTGGAAAAACAAGTGTTAGCCACTCTTTCTAAAAATTACCATTAATATTTAGATTTAGAGTAGAAAAGTTATTTTACCTATATGACAAGTGGAAGTGTTCTCTGTAAACTTGTATGACACATAGTAATGTACTGTGAATATAACTCGGTACTGACAAATGCAGGTAAGTATTGTCTTAGTGCCAGTGTGTGAACTTTGTCTGTCTAGATTGCGAGCTTATAAAACAGTATGACCAGTTTAGATTGTATTATCAATCATCTTCAGATCACAAAATATTGTTACAGAATGTCACACATCATATATTCTACAATCAAGGGTTGAACCATTGAAACTTAAATATCATTTTATAGACAAATAAAGTTTACACTGATAATTAAGATTACTGTTCTGCTTTCTTGACCATTCCAAGCCTTATAAAATTAAGCTAATTATTTGTGTTATACTGCTACCACTTAGGTTTTATATTTATTTTCTGTTTAATTTAACATGACACTACATGTTTACACCATGTTCTGCTTATCTTCAGGAATGTGTACGTACAGATGTATATGTTAATTAACTATCTCAAGTAATCTGGATTAACTCAAAAACATTATACTTTACAATTTTGTTCACTGTTCTGCTGATGGAGAGGGTATTGTATGAAATGGGGTGGGAAGGGGGATCAGGGACCAAATCAAACTATCAACATGTTAAAACTGTATCACAAGCGTATTGCACCACAGCAACTGATGCAAAACTACCTGTATGCATAAACATGACAGGATATGTATTACTGAGCTCCACATCAGAAGAATAACTACAGCTGACTCCAGTGGACTTTGAGTTCTTGCAGCCTGCCCCTGTACCCCTCTTCCACATACCCCAGCAGCCATTCCACCACTAGGACAGTGCATAAATTTGTAGCTGTGGTATTCATGAGTTAATTTAGATTAATTAAGACATGTTATCATCATCTATCTGAAGATAAGCAGAACATGCTAGAAACACATAGTATTATTTAGGTAAAACAGAAAAGAAGTAAAAATGTGACTGGTAGCAATATAGCACAAATAACTATTTCATACAGTCACCACTCCTACATATAGCCACTAAAGTCACAATTGAATATTAGGCCGCCAGTAGCCGATACAGAGCAGCTATCTAGCATAACTGAGGAAGCACCAGGTTTTTTTCAAGATAGTAGCTTTCTTTCTAACTTGCTTTATTAAATTTAGCTGGCATAAGTGCAAACAGCACTATGAAGTATACTGATAGTTAACTGCTAATACAGAATTCTGTTTAACTTTCTGTGGTTTCCTTATCTTTCATTATGCACACCTCAACTTGTGTCACCATTCTCGAAGGTCCTCCTTCTTGCCGGGCCTACAGAACACAATGAATGACAATGTGTGCTGCGCTCTGTTGCAGTGGAGGTACGACTGGGCAACCCATGTCCCGTAGCTGTGGCATCTGGCGGACTGCCTGGGGTCTACTTGCTGGAGCAGCTGCACTTCCATTGGGAGGCTGAGCACACCATTTCAGGAAAGCGGTATGTTTGCTCCTCCCATTAGAACTACTCAGCAATTTCATGAAGATTACTAGGCATCATCAATACCACCAGTAAATCAAGTGAATTCTTAGGTGGCGCCTAAACAAGGCCATAGCTAATTCCTTCTTCCGCATTTGTGTGACAGAACTGGTGCTCATGAGCATACCCAGCAAGGTAGTGTGTGTGTGTGGGGGGGGATGGAAAGGGGGTGGGACAGTGAGTGTTTGGTGGGTGGTAGTGGTAGTGTGTGTAGGGAGGGGGGAGGTGGGGGGGGGGGGGGGAGGCAGCTGACAACAATCCCTAGGGTAAAAAAGATCTTCACCAACTGAGCTCA
This sequence comes from Schistocerca gregaria, assembly GCF_023897955.1. Taxonomy (NCBI): domain Eukaryota; kingdom Metazoa; phylum Arthropoda; class Insecta; order Orthoptera; family Acrididae; genus Schistocerca; species Schistocerca gregaria. The sequence continues at coordinate 241,815,678 of NC_064920.1, forward strand.
CATCTTACCTCACCACACACATAAAACAATCATTTCAATAATACCAAGTGTACCCAGAATCATTTGTCATGAAATCTCAAAATTACATCATCATTCACCCTGAAGCTCATACGAGATCCCCCACCCCCACTTCCTACCATGCCCTCACCTTCCCTAGTACACTTTTGCAGGTTCTGTTCCTATAATGACCCCAGTACTGAAAAGATGTGAAACACTAACTTTCTTATTTTAACCAATAGCATGTGTTCTTTTAAATCACATTATCGTGCACATCTGTGAGTACCCATATAACTACTATTCGCAGGACACACTAAAACTAGAAGCACTGGAAGTGTCTCAGTATGGCTCTGTCAGGTCTGTGTGGGCATCTGGAACTATGCTGTGTGCAATTGTTGAAAGGTAGCTGTTGTGTTATGTCCGCACTATAACACAACAAATATACCGTGGTAAGCAAATTTATTTGACCTTCTGTTACTCAAAGCAAAACTTAAGTTCGACTACACAACACTTCGCTGGTTGTAGCGCCAAGGAGAAATCAGAGTCACTAGTAGAGAATACAAGACCAAACCACTGCCAACCAGTCGATACCGAGGCGTCGCAAGTTTCCAGCCAGGGAGGCCATAGTACGATTTGGTCGTTGTGAATCCAGCAGCCAGGTAGTAGCACAGTCATCAGCGAAAATTGAACTGGTTAAACGGGCTCAGGGAGCTCACTTAAATCCACAGGTCCAGCCAATCAGAGTGTTGGTAGATGGCGCCCTTATACAGTTGCTCACTCTGGTGACAAGGGCAGTGCTGCCAGGGTAATCCCTATCGATAGTAGTGTGTACGCTGCTGCTAACCCCGTGACAACGCGTTCACTTGCGGCAAATTGACATCGTGTGCGGCGCCAGTCGTACTCATTGTGTGCCGCGCATGTTGTAGCATGCCGCGCCGAGTTGACGGCTGCTGTGCGAAGCAGCGACAGTAGCAATAGTCTCTCATGCACCACACAGTATGACATTAGGAACGGTTCCTGCACTGTGGATTTCGTCCTTGAAGATGTGATTGTTATCTGCTGGACACTAATTAATCACATGAGACCTTATCATGTTGGAATCACATCTGGAAACCTACTTTCTCAACTAATTCCTGCATCAGACCTATGCTCTAGCCAGCAATCGTCCTACTTAAATTTCTCTTTAAACGCTCTCTCAGAAGGTACCACACTGCAGACATTTTCGAATATGATATGGCTGCACAATGTGAAAGTGGATGGTGATAAGGTATGATCCAAAAAATAAGTTTAGGGTCCTATTGTCTACATCTATGTCTATACTCTGCAGACCTCTGTGAAGTGCATGGAAGAGGGTACTTTATTGCCGTGTCCAGTACTGTCAAATCTCATTTGTGTACATAATAATTAAAGTGGTAGTGGTAGTAGTAGTAGTAAATCATCATCATCAGTTCATTGTCAGACATTTGAAATCCACTGCAGAATACAGTGTTCAAACAATGTCACATATTCCTACAGGATTTAAAATTGGTCAAAACTAGAAGAAAATGTCCTGTAATTATACATCCAGAAACCAGTACCTGTTGAGATGCGGGTCATTTTACTTGTATTGAGTAATGTGTGATATTTGTTGGTGCAGGCCACCTTACTGTTGCAGCTCATTGCATGCTGAATTACAAGTGCTATTGGAGAATGTTAATCTTGCTGAAAGACAACTGTAGTTTATGCAGGATGTAGCAGTACACCATTTTCTATGGATTTTACAACAGTATATCACTGCAGTGTTTCATGGGTGATGGACTGGTCAAAGAGGTCTGGTAGCATGGCCTCCACATACACCAAACCTGAATTCATTAGATTTCTAGTCATGGGGTCATTTAAAGGCAATGGTGTATGGCCAACCCACTGATAATGTGCAAACATTACAGGAGTTTGTTACTATTGCACATGCGGTAGTCTGAATGAGGCCAGGTGTATTTGAATGAGTGCATGATTCATTGTGAAGGGTTGGAGGATGTGTCAGTATGTGTGGTAACCACATGCAATGCTGTTATGGTGTCTATTTCTACTTAACAGACAGATGGGAAATAGAGGACAGGTTGGCCATTATCTAACCAGGTATTGGTTTGTGGCTGTATCATCAGTTTTGACCAGTGCTACCTTCTGCAGGAATATCTAATATATGACACTTATTTAAGCTCTCTGTAGATCTCCTCTAGACTTTTCTGTGGAGAAAGATAAGCATGCATCATGTTCCAGCAGGTTTTTTATTACCCATCTGTGATCATCTTGATCTTTTCTTATCTCTTGGCAATCAGTACAAAACAACCCTGGTGCATCTGCCATCAATTCATCTTGCTACATGCCCCACCCATCTTCACTTCATTTTCATTATGATCATAATTACATCCTCCCCCCCCCCCCCCCAATCTGTTGCCTGCTTGTTTTCCTCTCTCTCTTAGTAATTCCTAATAAGGGTGCAAAATTGTATAGAAAATCAAGTAACCTGGAACTCTCAGGGATACTGATTTTACAGGAAAAGTCATGGGATTCTGAAACATTGAGTTGAGAGAGACTCTGGGAGGACTTGAAATGTTTGTTCATGAGAAGGAATGTATTGAGGTAATTTGTTACAAATCACACTGGAGATTCTGCTTCAGAAACAATCAGTTGTGTTGCAGATGAAAAATTATAGAAGGGCATTGAAACATTGTAATGTTTGTTGCTTGAATGTGTTTACCATACCTTTGGGGCACTTGTTGACCTTGAAAATCATCATTATTGTCTGTGGATTCCTGGGCTCCGTGTCTGTTTCCCAATTTGTGATTGTGAGTGTGGCAGAGAGTCATATGTGCACAAGAGTTAGTCACATAGCTCTGAATTTTTCATTCATGCAAATGGTGAGTTTTGGTAGTGTAAAATATATATATAAATGTAAATCCATGATTGAAAACATTGTGTAGCTTGCTGTTAAGTACTCACACTTTGATTTATTTAACTAATTTCTATTTAAAGTAGAACTTGCCAACATTCTCTGTGGTTTGCTTCAAATCCAGTTTGAAACACGATGCATCGTTATAAGGTCTGTTCATATTACATTCCAGTGATAACAGTTCAAAGCAAGTTCCTGTGAGGATTTCTCAAATAATTGAGGTTATCATCCGGATTGCTGATGGACAACAGGAATGACGGAATTTCCAGGATCGGCAGGAGCTTATAAAATACAAATTTGTTGATAGAACCATAAATAAACTGTTGTTTTGTTTTCACTGCGGTGTTGACTAGCTAATATTTTAGCCACAAACCTTTCCATTAGTATTCTGAGAAAAACTAAGTCATAGGTTTTTCTGCTCTGTTTTTGTCATGTCATTAGTTTTGTCAGTCACACTGAAAAAAATTGCAGCATCTAGTTTGATAAAGATAGCTCATGTGGCTTTGTTTATCATTGTTGCTTCATGTTTCCCAGAAGTTAGGTACTGGTGGTACAGTGTTTCAGCCCTAAAACGTATTGCATTATGATAATTTGATGCGGCTCTTTATTTTTTCTCTGTTCTGAAAAAGAAAGCAGAGTGTCTCCTGTTGGCATGGACAAGCAGAGTTATTCACCATTAAATTTATTATTGTGGGTGACTTTCCCTTGGCTTCAATTGGTATTGTAACAAAAATCAAATTCATATAGTACATAAAAAATGCTTTAGATGTAGCTTTCATTCATTCCTAGCTAAACTTGGAGCAATTGCTAGTAAGTGATGTAGTAACTCAAAAACTTCTGAAGTAGTTTTTTCTCACATATAACAAAAGCAGTTTAGGAAAATTTAGAACTTCATCATGTAAATCTCAATTAAATCGTCTGATGAAATGAAGTTGCACCTGCTAACATGTCTTGCTCCACAATCTGGTGAGAAAATCTGTTATGGAATGGTTTAAAAATCCATGTCTGCCTTCCAAGCTTCCTTCCAACAAGTCTGTAGCTCCTTCGGTAACTTTCCAATTGGTTCTGTTCAGTTTGTGCCCCTATGGTTTGTTCTCCCAATATTCAGAGCACTGCTTTATTTTGGAAGACATTCATTCATGTGCCCATCTATAATTATAGGCTGTGTACTTTAGTTTTTAGTACTGTAATTGCCAGTCACATGATCAGGAATTTCTGCATAGCTACACATGCTTGTATCACTCTGCCTCTGATTCACATTCTGAATGAGGTGGTGTAATGATGAGGCAACAGACTTATGTTCAGATGGACGATGGCTCAAATAGCCACATGGTCATTCTCAGTTAAGTTTTCCTAAACCAGCTGAAATGAATGTTGGGATGGTTCCTGAATCAAGGCCATGGCCATTTCCCTTCCCATGCTCACCCAGTTCCGGCTTGCTGTCCGAGTCTCATAAGCTGAGTTGGATGTTAAACTCTCACCACACTTCCTTCTTTTGACAACACATAACACACGTATTATTACTGCAGTGTGATGATATGAGGTAGCTGAGTTATCAAGGTACTTACCCAAATTCACGAAGTTTATATTTCAAATCCATACCCAGCCATCCTGATTTAGAATCCTCCTATGAGGATAGAGCTAACTGACTCAGTACACAACCTTTGCCCAGCTGGGCTAGTATTCCACCTGTGATGCCATTCACTTCAACTGTTCATTAGCTTCTAAATTCCCGTTATTTGCAGATTTCCATAGAGTAATACTGTTTTATTACTCTTCTTTGTATCACTATTGGTAGTAAGCATGCTACATTTCATAGCATCAGCTGATATTTTCTGTAATCCATTTAAGTCATTTGACTGTGTGAATTACAATATTCTTCTAACAGAATGAAGTTTTACAGGATTGGCAGTCTAGCCAAACAATGAATAATGTCATACATAACCAAAAGAATGCAGAAAATTGTACTTAGTGATTCAACAAATGTAGTCTGAGGACATATCATGTGTGAGATTCCCCAAGGTTCTCTTTTTTGGACCACATTGTTCCTCATATATGTTAACTCTCTTCCGACTAATATACAACAAGCAGAATTAGTTCTTTTTGCAGATAACACTAGTACTGTAATCAATCCAAACATACAAACATCAGCAGAAGCAAAGGTGAACAGTGTTCACAAAAGTTTCATCAACAGGTTTTCTGCGAATGACTTCACCCTCAATTTTAAAAAGACGCAACGTATTCAATCCTGCACATCTTGGGGGGATACATCAGTGATGAGTGTAACATAATGTATTCAATCCTGCACATCTTGGGGGGATACATCAGTGATGAGTGTAACATAAGGTGAGGAAATAATAAACAGAGTAGAGTAGAAGCTTGAAAATTCTTAGATGTTCATATTGATTAGAATTTAAACTGGAAAAAGCACATTTTGGATCTCCTAAAACAACTTAGTTCAAACCTATTTTCACTTAGAATCATTGCAAATCTTGGAGAGAGACAAATCAGTAAATTGACATATTTTACATATTTTCATTCCATAATGTTTTATGGAATAATGTTCTGGAGTAACTGATCTTTAAGAAAGTCTTCATTGCCCAAAAATGTGCTTTAAGAATAATAAGGGGTGCTCACTCATTAACGTCTTGTAGTCATCTGTTTAAGGAGTTGGGCATTCTGACTATCGCTTCACCCCGCATTTATTCCCTCACTAATTTTGTCTTAAGTAATCCACTGCAATTCAAAAGGGAACATGATGTAATTAATTAAAACACCACAAAGAAAACACATTAATTACTCCACATTAAGGTTGTCTTTAGTGCAAAAAGGGATGCACAGTGCTGCAACTAAAATTCTTAATAACTTACCCAGCAATATAAAATGTCTGATACACAGCAAAGTACTGTGTGGGGGGCGGGAAGGAAACTGAAAAAGTTTCTCTTTGAGAACTCCTTCAATTCCATAGAAGAATTTCTACTACTGTAATGTGTAAAAGGTGGTGGGTAGGTAATTCACATGTGTAAATTTATTAACATTAAAGATAATAATAGAAACTTATAAGTGGTCATCATGTACAAATTAATCTACAGTGTCAGTGTAAAATGACTCATTCCACATCATTACAATTTATTTTGTAATCGATCTGTGGAGTATGAAACTAAGGAAAATCCAGGATGGGATGTAACAATATTATTAAAAGGAAAGTTGCTACCCATCATATAGTGGAGATGCTTGAGTCACAGATAGGCACAACAAAAAGACTCTCACAAATATAGCTTTCAGCCAGTAACGCCTTCATTAAAAATAGACAATAGGCACACATATACACACGAACGCAACTTACACACATGTCTGCTAGTTGTGTTTGCGTGTGTGTGTACGTCTGTGCCTGTATCTATTTTTGATGAAGGTCTTACTGGAGTGAAAGCTATATTTGTGACAGTCTTTTTGTTGTGCCTATCTGTGACTCAGCATCTCCACTATATGGTGAGTAGCAACTTTCCTTTTCATAATATTGGGACATGAAACTAACTAACTTCATTTCTGATTATCATTGGTAGTGTCTCATTGGTAGAGTTTCATTTGGGATTCATCCGGAGACACAATTTTAATCTGTTCCAGATATTCATTTCAGTGCATTCTCTGCTCAGTTAAGGTCATCATTCATTCAGTATCATTAACCAGGGGCAGATGTGAACTCTGACCATAATTTATTGGTTATGAACTGTAGACTACAACTGAAGAAACTGCAAAAAGGTGGGAATTTAAGGAGATGGGACCTGGATAAGTGAAAATACCAGAGGTTGCAGAGAGTTTCGTAGAGCATTAGGAAACGGAAACAATTGACAATAACGGAGGGGGGGGGGGGGGGGGACAGTAGAAGAAGAATGGGTAGCTTTGAGAGTTGAAATAGTGAAGGCAGCAGAGGATCAAGTAGGTAAAAAGATGAGGGTTTTTAGAAATCCTTGGATAACAGAAGAGATACTAATTTTAATTGATGAAAGGAGAAAATATAAAAATGCAGTAAATGTAGCAGGCAAAAAGGAGTGCAAACATCTCAAAAATGAGATTAACAGGAAGTGCAAAATGGCTAAGCAGAGATGGCTAGAGGATAAATGTAAGAGAGGAGTATCTAGAGGGTATATACAAGGGTGATGGAAGAGGACATAGATGAAGATGACATGGGAGATATGATAGTGCGTGAAGAATTTGTCAGAGCACTGAAAGACCAAAGGCGAAACAAGGCCCCGGGAATAGACAACATTCCATTGGAATTACTGATAGCCTTGAGAGAGCCAGCCATGACAAAACTCTACCATCTGGTGAGCAAGATGTATGACAGAGGTGAAATACCTTCAAATTTCAAGAAGAATATAATAATTCCAATCCGAAAGAAAGCAGGTGTTGACAGGTGTGAATACTAACACAAATTGTAACCGTAGGCTTCCGCGGCCGTTGTCAATGTCAATAAAATTCTTCTGGGTTAGAGACCGCATTGTCATTTATAAAATTCCAACGTTTCGGCGTCTGTTGCAAGACGCCTTCCTCAGGGTGTGTTGCTAACTGCTGAATGAGCGCAAGGTTGGGTGCATATATACTATGGAAGAGTGTTGTGATTGGATGTGAGGATGAGGAGGAAGGGTACTAGGAGTTCGTTTTATTGGCGTTTGCATTGCGTCTTGTTATTGGCGGAAATAGGCGTTTTCCATTGGAGTTTCCTTTACTGCCTGCCATTGGTGGAAATCGGCGAATAGGAGACTTAGCGGCGACTGCAGCGTAGCGTTGTTTAATAACTGCCTAGTATCGACTAGGCCGCGTCAGCGCTCTGTGTACCATCCTCCGCTGTGGCCTACCGCACGCCTGTTGCTTTGCCCGAGCTGTCCTTCCGCAAAGCTGTCACAACAGGCAGCCAAGACGCTGGAAGTCTGTACCCGTCTTCTCTATTCATATTATCGGGTCGCTTGGCTATTTCGATAGCCTCTCTAATCTTCCTCCTCAAACTAAACGGCTGTTTCGCCAGTACTCGGGCCTCTCGAAATTCGATGTTCATCCTGCACTGCTCATGATGTTCTGACACCGCTGATTTGCTATACTGTTTGAGGCGGATATATCTCTCATGTTCAGTTAGCCTTGTGCTTATTGGACGCCCAGTCTCACCTACATACACCAGTCCACATTCACACTCGATTTCATAAACTCCGGCGGCACGAAACTTGTCAATTGTATCTTTTGTCGAGCCCAGAATGTCTTTTATTTTGTTGTTGCTACGAAAAATCGGCTTAATACCTGCCCGACGGAGAATTTTGCCCAGACGTTCAGTAACCCCTTGTACATACGGTAGCACGGCGGTGTTCTGTGCTTCGTTCTGTATTTCCCTGTTGCCCTCCTCCTTCGGCGCCATGGTTTTGCGTATCAGCCTCATGTCGTAGCCATTAGCTCCAAAAATGGTCCTGAGGTTCTGCAGTTCAGCTTGCAGGTTGTATTCATTGCTGATCCTGTAGGCTCTCTTGGTTAAAGTTCGCAGGGCCGAATTCTTTTGCATAGGATGGTGGTGGGAGGATGCATGCAGGTACCTGTCTGTGTTGGTGGGCTTCCTGTAAACTCTGTGTCCAAGCTCCCCGTCTGGCTTACGATAAACTTCTACGTCGAGAAAAGGCAATACCCCGTTCTTTTCAATCTCCATGGTAAAATGAATTTTGCTGTGCTGCTGGTTAAGATGTTCGTGGAAGTTCTGAAGCTCTTCTTCTCCGTGTGGCCAGATAACAAAGGTGTCATCCACGTATCGTAGCCAGCATTCCGGGCGTAATGGCGCGGACAGGAGTGCTGTTTCTTCGAATGCTTGCATAAAAATGTCTGCTGCAGCTGGCGAAAGAGGGGAACCCATAGCAACACCGTCCGTCTGCTCGTAAAAATCCCCTTTCCACCTAAAATAGGTGGTCGTCAAACAGTGGCGCACTAGCTCGCTGATGTCAGGTGCCATGCGTTCCTCTAAGATGTTCATGGTGTCCGTCACGGGTACATTCGTGAACAAAGATTTCACGTCAAAACTGACCATCAAATCCGTATCAGAGACACGCTTCTCTTTCAAAAGTGCTATAAAATGGGTGGAGTCCTTGACGTATGCATCTGTATGTCTCACTAAACGTCTAAGCTTCGGAGCCAATTCTTTCGCTAATTGGTAGGTCGGCGAGTTGATACTACTCACTATCGGCCGTAAAGGGAAGGCTTCTTTGTGGATCTTTGGTACCCCATATATTCTTGGTGCCTGTGGCACCTGTGGAATGAGTCTACGGGTCGTGTCAAAATTCATCCTGGTTTGCTTCAGCAGCGCTTGCGTCGATTTCACTATCTTGACCGTCGGATCCCCCTTAAGTTTATGGTAAATGGGTTCCTTCAAACGATCCTCCATCCGCTTATCGTAATCTACTGTGTCCAACACTACGGTGGCATTTCCCTTGTCCGCCTGTATTATCACAATCTGAGAGTTGTTCTTCAGCTCCTTGATAGCCTGACGTTCCTCTTTACTGATGTTTTGCTTCGGAGGCTTTGCGTGAGCCAAGACTCGTACTGTTTCTTGTCGGATCTTCTCTGCTTCTGGTTGTGGTAGATGGCGTACCGAGGCCTCCACTGATTCGATAATGTCTTCTTTCGGTACTAGTTTTGGTGCGATTGCATAGTTCATCCCTTTCGCCAAAACTTTTGTGGCTGCATCGCTCAAGGTGTGGCTGGAGAGGTTCACCACTGTTCGTCGCGTATCCAAAACTGGTCCTTCATCTCTTGTTTTCCGTTGCAATTTGTCGACTTCGTCACCTGGCGACTGGTGGTACATTCACTTGATCTGGCAGCTTGCTGGAAGGTTAACCTGTCGACCTTGTGCCAGTCATCCTCATCCAGTTTCCCACTCAGAAAGAGGTGCAGTTCACACAGTTTTCTGTTGTTCACGTCGAGACTACCACGAATGTGACGGATCCTTTCCCGCAATAAAGCTTTGCTGGCCTGTGCACAGATTTTCCTGGCCTTGTACGATTTTATGTGGGACGTCAGCCATAAAAATGTTGGTACTACATTGGCATCCCTACATCTCTTCAGGAACGCAAGATCATTCAGCAGTTTACCTCTTTTCAGCCTGTATGGGCAGGCAGCTCGAATCACTGAGGCTGAAAAGAGGTAAACTGCTGAATGATCTTGCGTTCCTGAAGAGATGTAGGGATGCCAATGTAGTACCAACATTTTTATGGCTGACGTCCCACATAAAATCGTACAAGGCCAGGAAAATCTGTGCACAGGCCAGCAAAGCTTTATTGCGGGAAAGGATCCGTCACATTCGTGGTAGTCTCGACGTGAACAACAGAAAACTGTGTGAACTGCACCTCTTTCTGAGTGGGAAACTGGATGAGGATGACTGGCACAAGGTCGACAGGTTAACCTTCCAGCAAGCTGCCAGATCAAGTGAATGTACCACCAGTCGCCAGGTGACGAAGTCGACAAATTGCAACGGAAAACAAGAGATGAAGGACCAGTTTTGGATACGCGACGAACAGTGGTGAACCTCTCCAGCCACACCTTGAGCGATGCAGCCACAAAAGTTTTGGCGAAAGGGATGAACTATGCAATCGCACCAAAACTAGTACCGAAAGAAGACATTATCGAATCAGTGGAGGCCTCGGTACGCCATCTACCACAACCAGAAGCAGAGAAGATCCGACAAGAAACAGTACGAGTCTTGGCTCACGCAAAGCCTCCGAAGCAAAACATCAGTAAAGAGGAACGTCAGGCTATCAAGGAGCTGAAGAACAACTCTCAGATTGTGATAATACAGGCGGACAAGGGAAATGCCACCGTAGTGTTGGACACAGTAGATTACGATAAGCGGATGGAGGATCTTTTGAAGGAACCCATTTACCATAAACTTAAGGGGGATCCGACGGTCAAGATAGTGAAATCGACGCAAGCGCTGCTGAAGCAAACCAGGATGAATTTTGACACGACCCGTAGACTCATTCCACAGGTGCCACAGGCACCAAGAATATATGGGGTACCAAAGATCCACAAAGAAGCCTTCCCTTTACGGCCGATAGTGAGTAGTATCAACTCGCCGACCTACCAATTAGTGAAAGAATTGGCTCCGAAGCTTAGACGTTTAGTGAGACATACAGATGCATACGTCAAGGACTCCACCCATTTTATAGCACTTTTGGAAGAGAAGCGTGTCTCTGATACGGATTTGATGGTCAGTTTTGACGTGAAATCTTTGTTCACGAATGTACCCGTGACGGACACCATGAACATCTTAGAGGAACGCATGGCACCTGACATCAGCGAGCTAGTGCGCCACTGTTTGACGACCACCTATTTTAGGTGGAAAGGGGATTTTTACGAGCAGACGGACGGTGTTGCTATGGGTTCCCCTCTTTCACCAGCTGCAGCAGACATTTTTATGCAAGCATTCGAAGAAACAGCACTCCTGTCCGCGCCATTACGCCCGGAATGCTGGCTACGATACGTGGATGACACCTTTGTTATCTGGCCACACGGAGAAGAAGAGCTTCAGAACTTCCACGAACATCTTAACCAGCAGCACAGCAAAATTCATTTTACCATGGAGATTGAAAAGAACGGGGTATTGCCTTTTCTCGACGTAGAAGTTTATCGTAAGCCAGACGGGGAGCTTGGACACAGAGTTTACAGAAAGCCCACCAACACGGACAGGTACCTGCATGCATCCTCCCACCACCATCCTATGCAAAAGAATTCGGCCCTGCGAACTTTAACCAAGAGAGCCTACAGGATCAGCAATGAATACAACCTGCAAGCTGAACTGCAGAACCTCAGGACCATTTTTGGAGCTAATGGCTACGACATGAGGCTGATACGCAAAACCATGGCGCCGAAGGAGGAGGGCAACAGGGAAATACAGAACGAAGCACAGAACACCGCCGTGCTACCGTATGTACAAGGGGTTACTGAACGTCTGGGCAAAATTCTCCGTCGGGCAGGTATTAAGCCGATTTTTCGTAGCAACAACAAAATAAAAGACATTCTGGGCTCGACAAAAGATACAATTGACAAGTTTCATGCCGCCGGAGTTTATGAAATCGAGTGTGAATGTGGACTGGTGTATGTAGGTGAGACTGGGCGTCCAATAAGCACAAGGCTAACTGAACATGAGAGATATATCCGCCTCAAACAATATAGCAAATCAGCGGTGTCAGAACATCATGAGCAGTGCAGGATGAACATCGAATTTCGAGAGGCCTGAGTACTGGCGAAACAGCCGTTTAGTTTGAGGAGGAAGATTAGAGAGGCTATCGAAATAGCCAAGCGACCCGATAATATGAATAGAGAAGACGGGTACAGACTTCCAGCGTCTTGACTGCCTGTTGTGACAGCTTTGCGGAAGGACAGCTCGCGCAAAGCAACAGGCGTGTGGTAGGCCACAGCGGAGGATGGTACACAGAGCGCTGACGCGGCCTAGTCGATACT